>NC_142516.1:21925000-22550000 GCF_057876585.1 Rhinolophus sinicus | reverse complement strand
TAGTAGATGCTATCATTATAGCAAAATGATTCAATTAGGTTCCTCATTATGATTTTGAAATCAGAGTTTATAAATCTCCCTGAATCTGTGAGCTTAAGTATGCATGAGTATGAATCAGCTTGAAGAAAATTTCTGAATAATTTTTATCATTATTTCCACATAGTTTTCTGATAAATTGCAAATGATGATCAAAATTGCAAATTGCCCTGATACCATTTCTACAAAAAATGAGTAGGGCTGCTACTCCCTCACTCTCTGGTATGATCATTTATCTCCTTGGCTGCTGGGAACATTGACAACAAGGGCTTGGGCTACCCTTTCTTCCTCGTGAGATGACAAGTACAAATTCCTCAAAATCCAGTTCCAATGTCATCTTCTCAGTGAAAGCTGACCTTGACCAACCCTCACGAATAGAAATGTTTCCTTCCTGCCTCCGCAGTCCCATAGTATTGTGCACAATTCCCTCTTCTTGTCTGGGTACTGTTCTTTGTACCTCCATTTCATCCACACTCAGTAGCTCGTGTGACCATATACTCTGGTTTGTCTGCCCTCCCCATTGTGATAATTTTGGCTTTCAGACCCCTACTTGTATCTGACACCTCAGGGTCTTCTTGTCTCTAATATTATTAGAAATTTAGAGCTAAATAGAGGTGGAATTAGAAGCCAAGAGAGCATAGAAAAAGGAATCTGTACACCTGGAAGTGAAGAGGGTGGAGAAGAGAGGAAGGCAAAGGGTTTGAGATTTGTGTCTTGAAGGCAGAAGTGTTTTCTGGGTAGAGACAAACAAGTGTCAGTAGGTTTAAGGCAGATAGAATGGCTTTGGCAAAGCGCAGAGAGGCGTGGAAAAGGTGTCCATGATGTACCATGAAGACAATTAATGGGTGGGAGTGTAGGATTGGGGGGTTGGGAAGAGTGACCGAAGGTGATACTGGGAAGAACGAATGAAGGTCAGTGAATGCTAGCTTAATGAGCTTGGGTTTTGTTATTTACACATTGGGGATATCTACGTTGTTAAAAAAGGAGGGGTGGGGGACAAGGTAGGAGCTATTTCAGAAAGATCATTCTGTCTGCCATGAGGTCTGTTTAGAGGGTACACTCAATATCATCAGCCTGAAAGGGTCAGTTCTTCAGTCTGTAACAGCACATAGATATCTCCCACTCCTTTAACACCCACCTGTTACGGCTGAGGAATGCCTCTAGAAATCAGATAGATGAGGATTCTTTGCATAGAGTGTGCATATGGGGAGCGGGGAGGTAATGGGGGTGCAAGGAAGAATGCACAGGATGTTCGATCCCTGTGAATATTGGAAAACGAATACAGTCAGGTCTGTGGGCTTTATCAGGAAGCAGACAAGATGTCCAGAAGGATATTGCTGTGAGGCACACGACAGGAGGGGCCCAGGTGGGGAACACAGGCAAAGGAGATGGAATCCAGAGAGATACAGAAGGATGCTATCTTGGACCTTGTGGCATGAATAGGAACTGTGCTTTGTCAGTCTGGTTATTTGTTCTGATGCTGGCATTTCACAGGGCTTGTTCCTGCTGTTTTGCAGACAGGAGGGTAGTCACTGGGTTATGTGTCCCTCCTTCTGGCCAGAAACCTCTGTTACTGATTGGAGGCCACAGTTCAGGCCAACCTCCTCTGCCCCTCGCAGAAAGGGATGGCTGGTGGGAAGAGTTTGCTCAGCATCTTAGTGGAGAACTGGACCCTGGCTTTCTAGGTTTTTCCTTCTTCCTCGAAGGCCCACGACCTTCGAGTGACTGGTACAGAGAGGTGGATTATGGGTATAGAGTTCAAGTGCTGCTATCTTTGTGGCTGATACTGCATTTTTCTTCCAAGTTCATAAATATGTACAAACAAGACTTGATATTAATAACTATAAATTCATTCTCTCGTCTCTACAGAAAAGGAGTTACCAGAAAGTATTTCATCAGTATGGAATCCTAATTGTGGCCCAGGGTCATTTGATTTCAATAAATCACTGTGGCTAACTGATGGCTTCAGAGATTTTCTATTTCCAGGAAAGCTGACAAGATGATGAGAAAAGCTCTTAATGACTAATATCTCATGGCGGAATCTTAATTACCACAGAATTCATAGGAAGTACCTGGTAGCTCTACAGATGATTTGATTAGAAACCACATTTTAAAATCTCTCCTGGATGAGTCAGTTATAGCATCCTTTGGGAGCCAAGTCTGTGTGTAAGGTCTCATGCCTGCAATAAATCTCAACGTTGAAGAAAAACAAAATTTCCTCAACACCTGCATTTTCAATGTCTAGCCTAAACAAACAAACAAACAAACAACAAACAACAAACATGCCACTTTTTTCTTGACTAGGCTAAGACTAGGCTGGAGTTAAAATGCTTGTCTAGTTGCTATTTCTTGTCATTTAGCAATCACTATAGGTAGAGATCATGTAAAATCCCATGATATGATATATTAGATGCCACACCATGTAAACCCAACCTCTTTATTCACGTATATACTCAGCAATCAACAGCCACTGAGCCGTTGGAACAGCTGTTTGCTAAATGCTAGAGCAGCAACAGTACCGAGCAAAAACAAATGTAGTGTCTTGCCTACTTGAGCTCACAATTTATTGGAGCCGATACACCTAAGCGAAAAGCTACCCAAATAAGTATAAAGGAGCAGATACTGGGTCAGCGATACAGGCAAAGCATGACATTAATCTGTATTACTGAGAGAAGCCTGGCTTTCTGAGAAAATGGTCATTGGGCTGAGGTATGGAAGAACAGTAGGGGAATGATTTAGTGAAGGGAGGCCAGGAGAAGGGATGTGAGAGAAGCTGGGAATTGTATTCTGGGAAAGGGAAAAGGAAGCACAAAGGCCCGCGGGCAGGATGGAACTGGAAGATGGCATGGCTGGAGAGCAATGGGTAGTGTGTGTAAGATCTATCTCTCTATCTCTCTATCTCTCTATCTCTCTATCTCTCTATCTCTCTATCTCTCTATCTATCTATCGTCTATTTATAAATAAGCTCATTGTAACTACCCTGTGTGCTATGCACCCAGATGAAAAAAATCAGACAATAAATGTTAAACAGAACAGAAAGGTTGGAGTAGTTTAAAAGAGTCTCAAGATGTAGGCTGGAGTCTCGACTGAGAGAAATTGGGATGGGGGTAGGGAGTGGTAGGTAGACGACATTTAATTTATGTTGGAGGCTCAGAGAGCACCCGCCGGAGGCGATGGTGTGTGAACTGAGAACTGAAGGGCCAGGAATTCCTCGTGAAAATCAGGCAAAGGGAAGTGAAATCAAATGATGCAGCTCAGGACGGTAGGGGTGGAGGTGCATGAGGGCACCTGCAGAAGGTGAGGTGGTAAAGTAGGTGGAGGCCCAATAATAAGAGGCCTTGAAAGTCAAGCAAAGGAGTTTCAACCCCAAGAGCACCAAGGAAAGAGGTAATGGGGGACGCTGGGGAGTGTTGGGGCCTCTGGTGAGCGGGAGTGGACCTGCCCAATGCAGATGCAAATTCAATGTATACGTCACAGCGTTGGCTACATAAAATCTACTTGCAAGTCTTTACCATCTTGCCTTGAACTGGAAATGCTTCCTGTGAGGATAAGTGGACAAAAGATATTTTACTTCAGTAAGGGAGACAGGTGTGCGAATGTGTGTGTACATGTGCATGTGTGCACATACAAGTGTGTACTTATGTGTGGAGAACATGAGTGGGGGGAAGAAGCCTGAGAAATGGGTTCCAGTTTGGAACGGCCTCTGGATCTGGGGTAAATATGCTCTTTAAAATCCCTTCAATGGCCAAGAGAATGTAAACTCCCCAAGAGTTCACACCCCTTTATTTCTAGACACCCCCCTTTTCACACTGACATGTTCTCAGCTGTCACTCCAGTCAAAGTAGGTCACCTACCATCTCACAAACATGTGTGGCTTTCGCATCCTGGGTTGCTTCATCCCAGGCATCAGCAATATCTAGCTTCTCAAATCCTTGCAGATATCACCTGAAACATTACTTCCAGGAAACTTCCAGATCCCGACTGTGAAGGAAGCCCTTTCCCTCTGCGCTCACATGGTACTTGTGTACGTGGGACCGTGTCTGAGTCACGGGCCCGACACAGGGTAAACAGATGTTCAGTACCTATTTTCAAATGAACGAACAAATACTATAATATTTGTGTTCATCTTTTCTTTGTACTTGGAGTGAGATCTCAGGAGGTATCAACTCTGCAGCCCTCGCAGTGCGTGACAATTAAAGGTGCACAATAAGATGTAGGTGCTTAGTTCTTGTAAGGTTTACATGAGTGAATCAATAATTGAGACTTAACAGAAACCAAATTTGGTGACATCATCCAATGGTTTCAATTGGCAATGGAACTGTTTCCCTGGGGGTAGGTGCTGGAAATGTGCGGGGTGTTTCTGGTTGTCTCAGTGGCTGGTGGGAGCTCAACTTGCATTTAGTGGCCGAGATCAAGAAGGACAACTACCCTGCAAATCAAGGGAGAGTCTGGCATGACAAAAGCATTTTTCCACCTCAAATGCCATCTGCACCACTTAGGAAGAACTGCACACTTTAAATGATGTTGAAAGACGAGAAGATATTTTGAAGATAGCGGGAGACCCTTTACCTCTGGGGAAATTAAAACAAGAGAATGTTGTCCTAATGGCCTCTCTCAACCCTGCCCAGCCCTGTGATACTAAAATCCTGGGGAATGTAAAATCCAGGCCAAACGGTCCAGACACAGGAGACCCACCCCTTGGCTCATGTCATGCAGGGGCAGCCTCAGAGATCCTGCTCCCAGCAAAAGGGCTTAGGGCTAGACTGTGCTTCTTCTGGCCAGGACAGTCGGCTGCTCCTCTGCACATATTTCCTCTTGGAGAAATCACTCAGAGGAAATGCACATATTTATATTTGTCACATAGATGCTATCACAAGGCATGCTACTAGACCATCCTAAGGGATTTTCTATTATGTGTCTTCTAACTAAGCCAATAGCAAGAGTCAGCCATGGAAAGCAAAGCATTAAATGTGTGGAGGGGAAGTTGAGGTGGCGGCAGGCATGAGGGGGCAGGATGTCTGAAAGGAGACGTGACCGACCTCACAGGACTTTGTGAAGCCTCCTCCCCCTTCGTCATGATGGAATTGACCACTCCCTCCCTTACAGTACATCTATATACTTTTATATAGATATAGATTGATATAAATATTACATTTGTGTAATAAATATTTGATATGAATAATATAGCCATATTCTTGGTCATCAATAATCTTATGACAAATATTTTATTTTGATGGTATTATATATGATTTTATATAGTATTAACAATTATTAATATCAATATTATTATTGCCCGTTATAATATTATTAGAGTAGCAAATTTATTATGATGAACAATGATCCTATCTTCCCTGATAGTCCTGAAGCTCCCTGAGAACAGTGATAATATTCTATTTATTCCCAGGTTTCCAGTACCTAGGAGAACACCTGGCCACTTCCTTCCTTATACTTCATATACATTCCTGTTTTGTTTGAAAGCACATATGATTTTTTTTTTTAATTCCATCCTTGACACAATCTATAGCTCTTAAGAGCAGTCCCTATATTGTACTCACTTCTGTGTCCCCAGAACCTAGCTGAGTTCCACATACTCCGCAAAATTTGACTGAATCAAATTAAACTGAATCGGTGAGAATAAATCCAGCACTGGAAGCTCTAGTATGAATCATGTCAGTTATGCATGATGGGGCTACTGAAAAAATATACCGAAGAAAAGGGACTAACAGAGCTGAAGGAATAAAGGGGCGCTAAGAAATAGCGCAGGAGAGAAATACAGCTGCCTTGGAAGAGAATGAGTTTCTTGATGAAGGAAGTGCTAAAGCAGAGGGTGGAAATCTTGGCAGAAGAGATTTAGAGACTTAGCCACCAATACAGAGCAGGCGGACTTGTCCAGAGACATGCGATTGGAAACATCCCAGGAGCTGATGGAAACATAAAGGTTTTATCTGGTTGCTCTAAAATGTAGATTCATTCACAGTCTCCGGAATATCCTGCCCTACTAGCACAGTCCAGTTCAACATATTAGAGAGACACTAGGGATCAATAGAGAAATAAAATATATTCCATGCCTTCAGGTCATTCCTAACCTCCCTCTTCCTCATGATTATATAAAACAGGAAATTCTTTCACTTAGATATTTTGAGTCAGATTTCTAAAACTTAAAATCAAGAGAGTCTGGGCTAATAAAGGCACCTACTGTTGCTTTCCCCAACGTATCATTAAAAAGAAAAAGCTTCTGATCTCTCAAAGGAATTCTAAAGACAATCCACTGTTTTGAAGAGAAGGGTCCATTAAATATTGTTTCCTTCCCCTTCCCTTTATAAAACTTCTTGGAAGAAAAGATGATACAGGAACATTTGTGACAACATGAATGGATCTTGAGATTATAATGCTAAGCGAAATATGTCAGACAGAAAAAGCAGAGAACCATGTGATTTCACTGATATGTGGTATATAAACCAAAAACAACAAAAGAACAAGACAAACAAATGAGAAACAGAAACTCATAGACACAGACAATAGTTTAGTGGTTACCAGAGGCTAAGGGGGGTGGGGGTGGGGGGTGGGAGATGAGGGTAAGGGGGATCAAATATATGGTGATGGAAGGAGAACTGACTCTGGGTGGTGAACACACAATGGGATTTATAGATGATGTATTACAGAACTATACACCTGAAGTCTATGTAATTTTACTAACAATTGTCACCCCAATAAATTTAAAAAAAAAAAAAAAAAACTTCTTGGAAGGCTACTAGTAATTTCAAAGTGTGTTTGAGAAAAGTTGATTGATTGCAGTCAGCAGTTTAGAAATGAGACCATTTTAATTGAGATCATTGATTGACCAGGATGCTTGTTCTCAATCAACAAGAAGCAAGCAGAGCTGCAGAGAGAAAAACTACTCAGGACTCTTCGCTCTGTCCTGCCACCAATGGCCCTGTCCTTTGAGACAATGATCACAATTTGACATGGCCTCTCCTTGGTTCTCATTCTGAGTGACAAGAGGAATCAGTGAGCGTAACTGATTCCAGCCAGTCCTTTCTCCACTCCACAGGGGGGAAGATAACAGTATTGCCTACCTGGTTTGTGTCTGAGTTTTACTGTCTGTCTCTCTGAAGATACAGAGTCTTTGTGGCAGCAGTGTCTCTTCCCTGTTGTGGCCAACACTCTAAACGTCAACAACCATCTTCTGCAATCATGAGAATACTGGCTCCCTGTTGGCTTAATGATGTCACATTATAATGATGACAGTAATTATAATCGCAACCTGGGTATACATATGCTTTCCATGGAGAATATCAGGAAACTTCTGTGTCCCCTTTAGAACTTCATGTTTCAATTAGTATGTTTACAATGAAAGCCTGTGAAAAAATTACTCAACCAATTCCAGCGCTAAGTAGTTACAGTCCTCTGATCATTCACATTTCACAGGGAAGTGAAATACAGTCAGACTCATAATGTTTAATCTCTGGAAGCCAAATCTATAAGAATGTGCGTCAGAAAGGTCTCTGGTCAAAGGATGGATAGTCTATAACATGTTAACAAGCGCCCTGCTTTGGCTGCAAGTGATTTACCACATTCAGTCACATTTATCTCCAACAAAGAGAAGTTGGGGATGTTCCTGATCATTTAGGCTGACAACTACGAGGGCCTGAAAAATAGGATCAGTTGAGCACTTTATTCCAGACATTATGCCACGACTTTTATAAATATTATTGCATTTTTCACCACAAAACTCTACCCATTTTACAGATGAGGACACGGAGGCTTGGAGGGACAAACTGCCCAAGCGACTGATGATGGAGCCAGGATTTCAAGTCCAGGGTGTGTGCTCCCCACTTAATAGAGCGAGTGCTTCTCTGATTTCCTTCACCTGTACTTGGTGCATCCCTCTAACAGACCAGTTCCTACATGGGCTGTCATTATTTCCTTAAAACTTTGCCTACTCCACCAGTTTCTAAACTCTTAATTTTGCTAATCTCTCTATGTAGTGAACATTGCTTGGCTATCAGTAGGAATTCAGTAAATGTTTGTACAGTAATGGAATAAATGCATGGAAGGGAGGGAGGGAGGGAGGGAGGAAGGGAGGGAAAGAAGGAAGGAAGGAAGGAAGAAAGGACGGAAGAAAGGAAGGAAAGAGGGAAGGAAGGAAGGAAATGAATAAAGGAATGATCAAACAAAAGCACCTAAAATGAATAGTTTCTTCCCTAGATTCTTATTTGAAATCTTTCCTAGAGGTTTTCTAATTTGCTTTTTCCCAGCTGCCCTGGAGACAATGTATCATAATTCACTGAACTTTACAGAATGGAATTCTGGGCAGGTCCTTTAGGTACAAACCTGACTTAGGCCAAACCCTTCTCAGAAATGCTCATTATGTAGGGAGGCAGGCAGGAACATAGTCATGTGACTGCAACTGGTACGTGACAAAGGTATGCGAGAAGAATTCCTTTGAGCAGAATTCAGTATTTGAAGATTTCACAGAGCAGTTAGTGCTTGAGGGGGGCCATGAAGAATGAGTAGGTTTCCAGAAAAATCAGTGTTTCATCATCAGAAAATTTCTTTCTTTCTCTAAGGTTTGCATTTTCCCTGCGTACTCCTCAACATTTCTCATTGGACAGGAAAAGGATTGAGAAACACCACGACAGCAAGCACTGTCTATGACGTGCGAGCGGAGCCAAGGTGACATGGCTGGGAAGAGTCCACATCGAGGCCCTGCATTCTGAGGTTATCAGTGAGTTCCCACAGCACCATGACTGTTCCTAAGAGCATCTCTGTATTACTGAGAAACAGTCTACATTCCTTACCACAGTGCACTCAGCGACTCCCCCTGCAGAGACCAGCTCTTCCTCCTGTCAACTGTGAATGGAAGTAATTTGTTTACGGTTCACACAGATCCTATCAGGCCAGGAGGAGACAAGGAACCACATCTTATCATCCCATCTGCCCCTGCCTTTCTGTGGTATCCATGCCTGTGTTATAACCATGGAACCCAGACACTCGGAGCAAAACAGACGTGTGGGCTGGCCATATAATCCTCTTGTTCCAAACTCAGGTCGCCCTGGGTGGAGAAGTGGCCAAATGAGATAGCATACGGTTAAGACCCAAGGGCATGATGAAACAGAGGCAAGCAGGGGCAGGGAGACCCGCAGAGAACTCACGTGCACTTGGGGATTTGCCCACAGCCCCAGAGCCGGGGGAGAAGCTTGAGGGTTGAGGTGTCAAGCCAAAGGGTGTTCATGACAAGAGATGACATTGATTTATCCCCCAAAGCTCATCAGATCCCAACTGGCACTGTATTGACGACCACAGTCTTCGGTCTCTTCATACTTCATGAACAAGATGGTCTTGGTTCTCTCCTGCATCCTGACAGGTATGGGTCTCATCATCTCTTGTCTAGAGTGTCGCAATAACTTCCTAATGGTTTTCCTTGCTTCTGCTTTTTCCCACCTCGACTCCATTCTGCATGTTACAGACAACTCTACCCATGACCGTGCCCTTGAAACCCATCACTCACTCTCCATCATATACAACAGCTCTATCCACAGAATTCTCTGGGATGATAAAAATGGTCTATAAATGGCACTGTTCAATATGGCAACCACTAGCCACATGAGTCTATTGAGCACTGAAATATAGTCAGTGCAACTGAGGAACTGATTTTTCCTTTTGTTTAATTAGTTTATATGTAAAGAGCTGTATGTGCCTAGTGCTATCACGTTAGACACTGGGAACCGGCAGGACAGTGTCCAAGATCCTCAGCCTGGCACTGAAAGCCTCTTAGGATCGATCTAGTGCCACTCTACAAACCTGTCTCGTTTCTTTACCACGTTTCCAATTGCATTTCCCCACAAATAAACTAAACTCTTTATTTTAACCTCTATGCCTTTGCTCAAGCTGCTCCCTCTAATCAAGCATCCTCTT
This sequence comes from Rhinolophus sinicus, assembly GCF_057876585.1. Classification (NCBI taxonomy): domain Eukaryota; kingdom Metazoa; phylum Chordata; class Mammalia; order Chiroptera; family Rhinolophidae; genus Rhinolophus; species Rhinolophus sinicus. The sequence continues at coordinate 22,540,046 of NC_142516.1, read as the reverse complement.
TCCCATCATCTACTTAACACATTTCTATTCAAATTGCAAGATCTAAATTAAATGTCACATCCTCTGGGAAGCCTGTCTAAACTTCTCTGCCTTACATAATGAGTCACCCCCCCACCCCCAGCCCCGTGTTCCCAAAGCTCACTGCATCTGCCTCTATTACGGTATTTATCACATTGTATTGTTATTTGTTTACCTGGGTCTCTCACCCACTAGTCTGGGAACTCCAAAGGGCAGGAAGCCATTCTTATTCATTTCTGTAACCCTATACCCAAGGTAGTCCATGTTGCTTAATGTTTGGTGAACATATGCAAGCCTGCAGAATGAATTCTTCATTTAATCAATCAGTATTTAGCTCAAAGAGCAACCTGGACTGACAGAGACTTTTGTAAACTGTTGTAACATCAAAGCCACTGAGGCCAACCTGTTATGTCAGGGACAGTTTCATATCCATGCAATGATACATCTAGTTAAATGGAGGGTCCACATAGAACTCTCAAGTCCACTTTAAATGTGAAAACCCTTGGACTTGGGTGGATGGTGTGCTCAGGGTTGGGAGGTGAACCTGGAAGAGGCTGGAAACTGCAGATGCCTAGGATAAAAAGCCAGCATCCTGAGGCGTCTGCATGCTCAAGAATTTTGAATAGTTCCTTCAAGGTGCCTTTAATAAGCCAGACACAGAAAAACAAATATTGCATGACCTCACTTCTGTGAGGACTACAGCAAACAAACAAAAAATAACCTTATTATTCTTTACTTGAGAGTGGAGGAGGTGCTGCTGTACAACACAGTACCAATGGTTAACAATACGGTATTGTGTTCTTTAAAATGCGTTAAGCACATAGATCTTATGCTAAATGCTCTGACCACGCACACACACAAGAGAATACAAGGACATTTGTGGAGGTGGTTAATACGTTTAGCCCCTTCATTGGGGCGATGGTATCACGGGTTATGCATCTGTCCAAACTCAAGAATACGTACACATTAAATGTGTGTAATTCTATTTTTAATCAAGTATACCTCAATAAAGCTAAGTATCTATCTCAAATAAAAGTGAAACTGTACTAAAATAAAAGGGTGGGAAGAAGCACTGTATTACCTTTTCCTCTATAAAGAGAACTATTTTTTGAGCTCTTATGTGCCATGTTTTATTTATGTTATCTCTTTTGACTGTTCTAAAAACCCGGTGACATTGTTATCTACCTTCTACAGATGATGAAATCCGAGCTCAGAAAAGAGAAATGATTTTGCGAGCTCTTCCATATGGTGAATGAAGATAGGACTAAAACTCAAACCTACTTCTAAAACACAACTCCCCAGTTGCTTTGTATCTACAACTGGAGGTATCACATGGGAACATGTCTAATTTATGTTCTGAGCCCCCTAATGCCTGAAGAGGTTTGATATACTCCCAAAGTGTTAAGGAAAATTAGAGTTGAAAAAGCCCACACAGTCACCCGTTCTGCCCCCCGCCCCCCATTTCACACTTGGGAAAACTGAGACCCAGAGAGAGGCAAGCACTAACTCAATAGCGGAGCGAAAACGGAGTTGCTAATCTCAGGCTGGGGTCTTTCCAGCTTGTTTTAAGGTTCATTAAAAAGATGAGCTTCTGGTACTCTCCCTGCCGTGCATCACTGTATTAGCCAGGCTTTCAGACACCAGCAAGCACATGCCTTGCTGGCCTCAGGGTGCACTGGCATGGGCCTTCCAGAAAGCACTTTAGCAATCTGCATCAAGGGCCTAAATTTGCTCAAAAGAATTGACTGAGTAACTAGTCTCATTTCCTGGAAGTCATCCTGAGGAAATCATCCACAATGTGCCAGTACAGTTGCCTGATGACCCTGGGATCAGAGGAAGCAGAGTTTGCTAATTATTCCTGCCAGTGCACCAGAAAACTCCCAGCCACAAAGGTGTGGCTGGCACGAGTGGGTCAAGATAGCCTCTCCCATGAAGCCTTACTTCCTCGGCCAAGGTTTTTAGACAAAGTGCATGGAAGGTTATTCCAGGTGACTGAATAAGCCAGACCTGACTCTTGTGCAGACTTTCCATATGGATAAGAGAAAACCTACCAACCCCGATCTTCTGAAGTTGGTAATAGCAATAGATGACACTCCTGCTCCACGAAAGCTCCCTCTGATGCTTTTCTCCTGCTCTCTGAGTTTCCATCTAAGTAATATCAAGGAAAACAGGAGTATACGTTACAGCTGAAGAGCTCACCAATAAACTCTATTTCACGAGAAAGAGGAGAAACCACAACGTTTTTAAAAAGGCTTTTACAGACAAACTGTTTCTAAGCACAACCACGCTCCTGAAACACTCGATGGTCTTGAGATGCAGGATGCTGTTGGAGTTTATCCAAGACTTCAGATGCTATGAAGACTGGCCATTATCCTTGCCAGACAGGCTTGTCCATCTTCCCATCAGTTGCAAGACATTTAATAAAAACAGGCTGCGTTAATTCATGCTTGTTTTATGGACTGCTCCACAGGGCCTCCACTGGGTAAGCCTGCAACACCCAGCCGTGCATGGCAAATGGCTAAGCAGATGGTTTCAGTTTAGATAGTGGCTGTCAATGGTTTGGTGCGAACAGCTCTTGCAAACCAGCATGAAGTGAGCAGATTGCATGGTGGCTGGGAGAAGCATATGTAATTGGAAACAGTAGCCACTTACAATGGGGGCACATTTTCAATCTTGATCAGAGTGGCTCCAGTTTGGAAAAAGAACACTGATTAACCAAATGTGTTTTTGGCTGTGATGAATCCATTATTAAGAAAGTTTGGGTAGTGTCTCAAGAGAGTGCTGGGCATGGCTGCATGAATCAAGAACGTCTGGGTCCCAGAACTAATCCTGTTCCCTGGAGACTGGGAAGCATTGGGAGAAATCGGGAGCATGCTCGGAAAAGCCCCGTCAGTAAGCTGGACACAGCAAAGCTGGAGTTCTGGTGGCGGAAAAGGTCAGATAGCTCAGGCAAACTGCTCAGGCATGGAAGACCAGAAACGGCATAGAGCCACATGGGTTCTTTGGGGAAACAGAGAACCAGTGTGGGTGATTTGGGGAGACCTCACAGACAGACGACATGGAAAGTCTGCAACAGATGGTGCAGCCATGGGTCCAGGGTGAGATTAAAGACTGTGGGTCTTGAGGGGAAATAGTATGGGTAAGACAGAGGTATTTCCCAGAATGACTGTGAAATGAAAATATTAGCTGGAACAGTTACAGGGCAAATGGACCACGGCAGGGGTTGGATCGCTGACTCAGAGCCACCTTTGCAGAATATGCAACTTCAATATTTATAAACATTTCTTGAGTAACTCTGAGCACCTAGGCCCTGAGATATGCTGAGGACACAAGGATCAGAGACAGGGGTGACCCTCCGTGATCTTTTTCTTTCTTTTGCCTGTAACTCCAGGTCTTCCTTGGCTCCATCAGCATCTCTCTAGGAAAGATTCCGCTGCCCTCTATGATTGTATCAAATTCTCCCACTATTCAGTGCGCTGAGTTGTTACCGTTCCTAGCGTCTGTAAGCTTTAGTTTTTCATATATTGCATGATGATTTGATTAACTCCCTTTCTAGGCTGTACGTACCATGACATTCGGGAGCATTTCTGGGTGTTTTGTTTTCCCCCTCCCATATTTTGTATCTCTCAGGGAATAAGCACACAAGAATATTTGCTTAATTAATGCATGGGTGAGTGAAAGGGCAATAAATGATTTCTTTTCTCAAAGTTCTCAGAACCCATGAAATAAACAGAGTTATAATGCCGAGGTAGAAGGAAGTGCCAGGCTCGGGGCCCATCCCAGGCCATGGGAGGGCAAGGAAGGCTTCCTGGAGGAGGTGACCCTTGAGTTAAGGTTTGATACTTAAGGTGAATTTGGCTCAGCAAAGCTGGCTGGAGGGCTGGGGAAACTTGATGTTGCTCCTGAGAGATGGAATGAAGCTGCTTCAATGCTTTCTGCCCAATGCTCCAAAATGGAACCAGTATTGGGTGTCCCTGGCCCAGCTATGGAGTGTATGGGGTGGAAAGGCAGGGGTCCAGATAAGGCCTGGACAGGACAGAGAACCAGGCGGTGTAGGTACATCAGTCTTTCTTGGGGAAAATATTGCCCCTCTGTCAGAGTGATTGTAAAATTGGAAGAGCCGGACGCCTGGTTGCTGGTGTCATGGGGGCGACAGAGAGGGACCGGGCCCGCCTGAGCCCTCTGAATCCCCAGGACTTGACTCTTGCCCACATTTTCCCACAGTGGCCTATCCTGGGCCTGGCACCATCTTCGCTGGGTGTCAGGAAGGCCGGCTGCCCAGCCCAAGGCACTCTTGGCACGGAGGGCTGGACTGCGGCCGCTGCCCACAGATAGCCTGGCTTTCTGTGATAGTAAGGTGCTATCTCCTTGAGTCAATTTCCTCTGGTGATAACACTCACTCCATGCAAACAGCCTACGTGAAGGAGCCATTCTTTTCCCTGCCCATTTCTACAGCCTGGCTCAGCTCTTTTGACAAAACATGGGTTGTTGACATGACAAGGTCACCTAGGAGTTGTGAGCCACACGTACACACTGGACTGAATCAAAGGAGGCTTCATGCCATCTGGCCCAACACCCTCACTGACAGATGAGAAATCCGAGGCCGAGAAAGAGGAAGGGACTAACTCAATGTCCCACATAAAATCACTAGCACCTGAACCACCTGAGACTCTCCCTTCAGGTGCTGAGTCAACAAAGGAAATGATACAAGAAATAAGCCAGCATCTGAAACCCGTTTCAGAAAAGTAAACAGTTAGGTTGGGTCTTTATAGTAATCATGCTATTGGACACTTTACCACACCTAGAGACCCAGCTGTGTGACTTCGGACAAGTTGCTTTACCTCTCCGAATCTGTTACAGAGGGATGAAAATGACCACGCTTCTCACATTGTCCCTGTCCTTGAGAACTTCAGTTATCTGGAAAGACAGTGCTCCAAACCAATCATGATATGAATACAATTCTAGAAATGTGTACATGGTCCACAATTAGTCCAGGGGATGAGAGTGTCTGGGAGTACCAGAGAGGGCTTCTGAGAGGAGGTGACACTTTTGCAGAGTTTTTAAGTAGTTCATCACGTAGGTATGATGGATGAGCACTAAAGGCATAAGAGGAAGTGTACACCCAAAGGCATGTGGGAACTCCCGCCACATGTTGTGATTGGAATAGCAACTGCCAAGAAGTGGACAGGGGCTGTAGCGTGGGGCAAAAGCAGGAGTCAGACTCCAGATTATGAAGGGCAGGAGAATGGTGATCAGATCTGAGACGAAAGCAATCACTCTGGTACATCACGTTCAACACGAAAATAATCAAGTCAACAGCAAGTGAAGTTTACCTCTCTGAAATTGGCCGTAAAAACTAAAAGATTCATTGTCAACATATCTTATGTTTCCTTATATCTAAGTTGTCAATTTGAATTGTATTACTTGCATAGTTTAAGTTGGGTATAATAGTTTTAAAAGAGCGACAATTGCAAGGAGTTTATAACTACTTTCATGCTTGCATATATATAAAGAGAACCAGGTCAAGTTTTGTAAAAGCTCATCTGGAATTTGCTACAGAAGATGGAATATTTGGGACTGGACTGGACTCAAGAAGTCCAGCCAGGAGGATGTTGCAGGTGAGAAATAGTCCAGTTGTCCAGGTAAGAAATAGTCCTTGAGACAGAAGAGAGTTTTAAAACGCTGGCTCCTGTTCATACGCTCTGGGGACGACTTCAGTTTCTAACTCACATTATTAGTATTTAACTTGGCTGAATAAAACCACTTCTCAGTTTCCTCTTCTGTAAAATGGACATAATAATACCATGGAGCTACCTCATCGGATGACTACAAAGGTTCATAAGAATCCAGATGAGGTACTTAGCCCAGATTTTGGCTAAAGGATGTGTCCAACAACACCTGAAAATGTCACAGCAAACAGTACCAGCAAAAGACAAGGATTGGACCAAGGGTGATGTAAACTAGACCGTCTTAGCACATGTTGACACATGATTTGGGTGTGGAGGGCGAGAACAGAAATTGGGGGAAGGGGAATCTTTAGGATGGAAGCCCCCGAGAGCTCCGGCGTGCAGTCAACAGGGCCCTGTGGTCAGTTCTGTTCTGAGCATTTCTCTGATGCTCAGCCTGCCCTGTGGGGATGAGTGTGAGGGATCTTAGCACTTACAGCCATAAGGTGAAAAAGGATGCCTTCATGTCTGCAACTGGGCCTCGCCTCACAGCGTCATTTACTGACAGCTGCAGGGTTTCGGTTAGAAGACCTGAGCGTCAAGGCTCCTCTGCCTTCTTTTGAAAAGTGAGCACTTCCCACGGCACTGCTTTGGTCAAAGTAAGACATCCCTCAATAACTATTCCTACAAATCTTCAGATCTCCCAGGCGGGGGCTGGATATTTTCCATCCACCTCTAGTTGCTCTCCCTGTACGCTATACCAGGAGGGAAAGACGATTACAAATGTAAATTACAAATTGGGAACAAGCTCTTTTCACATTGTAACATTTAGAAAAAATATAGTCAAGGGGTGCTGTCATTCTTAGCCAGATTTCACAGTTTTGAACCCTCCATGTTTGTCAAAAATTGTTATTTCCTATAACTTCAATAGACTTGGGGAAATGTTCCAGTCTACTAGCTTTGCTGAGGAGGAAAAGTACATTGTTTTAACTTGAATATTCCTTTGTATTGGAGCAACATGGTGCACCTGGTCAGCTTAAACACCGTTTCCAAAGAACTGAAGAAGTGCAGGCTAGTAGAATTTGAGAATCCCTAACATGGAAATTAGAGAATGGATTTTATTCATTCATGCATGCATGCATTCATTCATTCATTCATAATGGAAGAAATATTTATCTATCTTTAACTTTTTGCCATATCCTGTCATCTGTGCTGGGGATACAGCAGTCAGCTCAAATCAGAGTTTAGGACCTTGGGGACCTGCTCCTCCACTACGGAAGGCAGGGATTAGTCAAATTCAATTAATAACAGCACAATTGCATTTAACATTGCAAGTGGGATAAGGGGAAGTATGTGCAGCTGTACGAGTGTTTATTAGAGAAATTTGATCTTCTCTGAGGGGTTTGAATCATAGCCCTACCACTTTCTAATCACATGACCTTACCAAGGAACTTCAATGTCCTGTGCCTCAGTTTCTTCATCTGTAACCCATAGCTCTGCCTCTCAGGGGTGTGGTGAGAACTATAGGAGACACAGTATGAATATGCCTGCACAAGAATGGGCTATAGTGAGTGCTCAGTAAAGAATCACTTCCTTTGTTCTTGCTTCCTTGAGGTTATTAATACTTCAGATGAAAAACAAGTTCTTTTCAAAATTGTCTGTTTTGAAATTATAGAGGTAGGAATTAGTCTATATTCTCAGGTTGACTACCTCACAACCAAAATTCCCACTCTGTCTCTCTGTCTCTCTGTCTCTCTCTCTCCCTCACACACATCACTCTAGGCCTGGGCTCCAGGACCAAGAGAGGAGGAACGCAGGGTAGCACTTGGTCCCAACATTTGGAAGCAAACCCTTGACACGATGACGAAGGCAGTTCACAGCACTCAGTGCTGTTCCCCTCTACTCACTGTCCAACGGTTCTCCATGTGAATTCTACGATTGGCTACGTGCCTCTTGGGCAAGAAACAGGAGTGGAGCACTGCTGATACCTCACCAAAGCGCCTCCTCTCACTCACTGGTCACTCAGATACTGAACAAGGGAAAAGTCATTCTATGGTCACCAGCCCTGAACTGAAGTGGTGGCTATAAATCAGCTCTTTCATAAAATGTAGACTTAACCAAACCGAAAAATGCCATGCATGGAGGAAAGCACTGAAAAGAAATACACCAAAGGTATAAGAATGGGAAATATGATTTTTTTTCTCCTCCTTTTACTTCAATACATTTCCCTAAACATGACTGATATCACATACTACTTTTTAAATGTGAAGGTAAAGACAATTACTAAAGAAATACAACTGTGAGCTCACTGATAGACTAAGTTGAGCAGATCTCTAAAGCACGACAGTGACTCTAGCACAGACACCCTATTCACTTTGCCAAAGCAAGAATGCCAACTCTGGGATATAATTTAGGTGGGGGCTTCTCTGACTCTCCCCCCTTTTCCTTCCTCTTTTCCTATAAATCTGCTCGCTCCTGGATGACCTAGAAATGCGTCTTTTATTATGCTTGTTACACCTCTTTACTGTTAGAATATGAGTTCTTCAAGGCTGATAATCTTGTCTTGGTCAGGTTTTGTTTTTTCTTTTTTTCTTTTTAAACCCCTGTACCTAAGGCAACGCATCTACAAAATAATATAACAGTAGAAGGAGTAGAAAGAGGGAAAAGGAACTAGTATTCACCATCTATGGACTAGGTCCTTCCACGGACCATCTCATTCTGTCTTTAGAACTAACAAGTTAGGCGTGTGCTATTAATACTTTACAGATGACAGAATCGAGCTCAGAGAGGCTGTGCTATAGATGGCTGACCGCTGACACAATGTGGCATGAAACACATTTATTTTTTACAAATTGAGCTGTTCTTGGATATCTTGCAGATCATGCAAACATAAGAGGCAAAGAGTCCAATAATAAAGGATAGATACGTTAAATGCTTTGGGGGACTGGGCGGCAAAGTGGGAGGAGTCGGGGTGAAGTCGAGACTGCCTGTCTCATCCACAGGGGGCGCCCGTGCTCACTTTTCTGACCTCTTGAAAAGATTATCAGGGCCTGATGGTGGGAAACAGAAATCTGACTAATCCTGAATCGCACTATTTTTCTAAAGAACACTTAACAGAGTTCTTCCAAGTTCCTAGGAGGAATTGGAAGTTGACATCAGAATCTCACTGACTGACAATGATTACTTGGTCTAGGTATTTATATTTAAATTAATAATATAGACGCATACATCAATTCTGAGTCCCACCTGTGAATTCGGTAACCCTCAACTGATCCTTCTATTGTCTTCATAAAATCCAGGGTACAAATATGGATGTAAACGAACTTCATGCCAGATCAACAATTCCCTTTATAAATGAGGATTTTTCTGCCCTTATGTCTCATATTAGCTGAGACACCAAGGTTTCCAAATCAGGTTCTTCCTGAGTCACTCAGAATAAACCCAAAGAATGAGGACTTCCTAGTATGATTTTCAGCCTTCTCACTGAGGTCAGCTCTCAGTCTTGGCTTAAAGCATTTCATTTTGTTTGTAAACCACAATCATTGAATTATTTTGGGGAGGAGAAATAGTTGAAGGTCTTACAAGGTTTTAATCAAGTACAGTATCTTCTAATCAAGTCAGTGGATACATGGCATGTGATTTTGGAAAGTAAATATGATTTTTTTTTAAAATGATGTTGTTTCTTTAGAAAATAATAAAACAGTAAATAACACAAGCTAATCAACATTGTTGTAAGAGAGTCAGATTCTACCATGGTTTTATTTACTTATCTATTTAATGCAGGGAAAGTTCTGAAAGCAATAGAGATTTAATGCAAATTTCTGCTTTTTCTACATCTTTGCATCATTCAGTAGTCACTGAGCTTCTACTGTGTGCCAGGCACCACTCTAGGCATTCAAGAAGGGTTCAAATACTGGCCCCACATTATTATGCTTACAACATATTGAGGAAGTAACAGAACCAGAATATATTATAGAAAGTACCTGGTCAACTCCTAATCATCCTTCAACACAGCTCAGCTGCCACCATATCCAGGCAGTTTCCCTTCATCTGAAAATCCAGTAACTCATTTCTAATTGCATTTATTAGTGTATATACTACACTATCTTAAAATTATTGGTTACATATCCATCTCTCTACTAAAGCAAGCACTTCCCTCAAACAAGCACTTTTCTTTCTTTGGAACAGAGGGATTCCAGACATAAAGATGAAAAGAATAGACTTTTCTTAAACGTTGTATATGTGATAAGTGCGTTACGTGAAGAGGAAAAAAAAGCCACAAGAACCATTAAGGGTATCCATTACGGATAGTGCAATGTAGGGATGAAGTGGAGAGACATAAAGCATGACAGAGGCTGATAAATCTTGGAGGTAAATGTAAAAATATATGGAATCTAAAAGCAAAGGGATTTGTTGTCATGTATTTGGCTTTGGAAGATGCAGAAAAACTGTAAACACTTTGGCAATTCTAGATTAACCGAAAGGGAGATGAGAAAATTGAGAACAGGAAGATACATTTACGTTTAGCAGAATAACTATTTCAAAATAACTTGCTGGCTTTCTTATTATTATCACCAAAATTCCTCCAGGGGAGTTTTATCCTTGTATTTGTGTATCCACAACACTCAGTACAGTGCCTCACTCTTAGTGGCTACTGCATACATCACATTGAATCAGACATAAAGTTGATGATATAGTGTATAAAGATGATTAAAATAAGATGGTAAGAAATGCAGTGAGTACAAATGAGGAAAAATTACTTTGAAAAGTAAATAAAGATGCTAGTTAAAGATTATTTATTGTACACATGCATTTTCCTCTATTTCTGTCTCAAAATTCCATTTGAATAGTTTAGAGTCTAAAAAATAAAGGCAAACCCACAAGAATAAAGAATAGAGGAGAAAACAGAAATGGTTTTTTGGAAGATGGGAAGCAGATGGGAACTGAATTAGCAGACCCAGTAAAGCTGAATTATATAAGCCAGCAGTAGAAAAAGCTGCAGAATCCCCAGGCTTGGTGGCATTTGGTATCTCTGTAAAGTGGGTTCAAAATAGGAGGATTGATTGGAAGTATATTAAATATCACTGAGAAACCCCTACCTTTAACCATGCAGCTAAGGAACTGCTATGATTACATCCTGGCAGACTACTGGAGGTTTTTTTCTCTTAAGAGGGTAAAACATAAAACAGTACATCTCAAGATTGGAGAACATGAACAGAGTTGAAAAGTGGATAAAAGTGTACATACTGTATGTTGTTATTCAGACTTTCCCCTCACATTGCTTCCAGGATGCAGAGATCTAGACTTATACCCTCTAGGCAGGAGGCTAGAGGGCGTTTCTGGGGAATCTGATTATTCTGAGAGAAAGAAACCTATAAATGCTAACATTAGAGTATGAAATGGCCCAACCAGATAATTCTACACTTAAGCCCAAGAAACATCCTTCCAGGTACACAGAACTTTTTAGTGTCCCAACTTAAATATGAGAAGTTTGGGGAAAGCACTTAACATGAAACACAGAGACCAAAATGAATAAGCAAACAAGAAATATGGCCAAAGCAGGGACATGAAAGTTTCAAAAACTGTCATTATTGTTCCACAAGAGATTAAAGGAGAATTTGTATCAATGGATGAAGAACTATACATAAGCAATGAGAACACATAGCACATAGGAAAACTTTTTCAATGAAAACATAAATGAAACATTAAATGAGAGAATTTCAAGGTAAATCTGAGGAAATCATCCAGAAAGAAATATAAAAAGATGGAAATAGAAGAAAATAAATGAATCATTCCAGAAGGTACAACATCTGAAAAAAAAAAAATGGAACTCAGGAAAAATATAAGATATAAAATAGAAGGTTAGACATAATTTAAGAAATAACTCAAGAAAAAAATTCAGAATTAAAGGATAGAATTTTCAGGTTCAGTGGATCCAGCACAATGGGTGAAAACATACCCACAACAAATAAAAACACGCAGTCACAAAATTTTAGATCACTGGGAACAAAGTCAATCTCTAAAGTCTTTCTGAAAGAGGAAAAAAAAAATGTTTTCATACAAAGAATCAAGAACTTAAAAAGTAACAGACTTTTCCAAGCATACCTAAAAGCTAGAAGAAAACTGAGCAATGTATTCAAAATTGATTTCCAGATGAGAATGTTATATCTAGACAAACTACCCATTAAGTGGGATAGTAAAATAAAGATATTTTCAAGTATTTTCAAACTTAAAAGGTCTCAAATAAAATGATTGACCACATACCCTCATTTAGAAAGCCACTTGAGAATGTACACCACCAGGAGAGAGAAAACTAAGAAAGAAATGAGATCCAGGGAACAGTGAATCCAACACAGGAGATAGACAATGAAGAGTCCCCAAGATAATGGCAAAAAAAAAGGTCCCAAAGTGTCTGTCATGCTAGAGCTCTAGAGAACAATCTGTTTACATAAGAGAAGTTCAGAAGACTTTGGGGTATTTCTTCAAGATGAAATCAATATTAGCTAATGTATCTGAATGTATTTAGAGATTTGTCATAACTTGGGAAGAATTTGGGGGTAATTTAGTGATATGTATATGGAAAACTAAGCAAAAAGAAAAATCTTTTGGAAAACTAAAAGGCTGTGCAGGAAAAGTAATACATAACATGGATCAACTGTGAATGCATTTATATAATCGTTTTAATGTAAATACTGAAAATTAATTGAACCACAATTAAAGTATAATTACCTTGGACTAAAATGGGAAACAAAATGTCCCTGGATTAAGTGGAACAAAGGGTTTTGTAAAATAGAGCCAAATCCTTATTTCCCAAATATGGAAAGAATGAGCTAAAAGAATGAGTGTACATACTTGCAAGTAGAATCATTTGATTGTTTGAGGTGTACATATGAATCACATCGACAAAATGCAAAGTGAGTTTTTAAAAAAAATGAATGTATCAAGTTATGGAAAAAGGTAAGACACTAACCTCTACCTTTAGTTCTCAGGGAACTATTTTAATTTCTAAATATTCATAATCACCAACACTCTTGCTCTTTCCTTCAAGGATTTAAGATAGCCTCTGAGATAATGTAACGATCTTTTATTTGCCTCTGAGAGGTTTATAAGTCATTGCTTTTGCGATTAAAATTGCTCTGGAAGACTAAGCCTGGCGGCCATGTTGTCTGTTTGCCTTAGCGAATTTGGTTACAAATGCTGAGCAAAGACTTTGCCTCCCCGTTCTGTATTTGTGTTTACTCAGGCAGGCACCATTTGTGGCAAAGCAGATAAGATCTGTTCCCAGGCCTGTAAGGAGTGACAAGTATATTATTTGAACATGTGGGAAAATTATTTAAATAAAAAATGTACAAGATTATCAACATCCCTATCACTCAGTTTAAACAGGAACCAAATAAATGCCACCCTGCCATCATGTACTTTGCAGCTTATTCTTGAAGTATCCACAGAGGACAGGGAGGAAAGATGTTGAGAGGAGCTGAGAATTATTGGAGGTCAGTATGGGGAAAATAAAAACTACAACTACCATATAATGGAGGTCAAGTTTTAAACCAATATTATCTTATTTAATCTCTAGGCCAACCTTATCAGATACTTACTGGTATCCCTAATTTACAGCTAAGGAAGCTTAGTAGATACTTTACAGATAAGGACATTTCGAGTTTAAGGGAAAGAGCTGGGAATGAAATTTATGTCTATTTCTTATAAAGCCCAGCCTTTTAACCTTTGCACAACTGAGTGAGAGCTTATTCATTTTGCTAATATAGTAGGGAGATTTTATATTTGTAAGTATAAGTACATACACACACACATTTGTTGAGAGATAAATATAAGAATAGAGGATTCTGGAATCCCGTTTTGACCTGTCGCCCATAGGTCCCCTTGCAGTTTCTAAGGGAAATAAATGTACCAAGGATAAAGCCCAGTCCAGGTATTGTTTTTGTGCAGCTTGGTTCTAAATATCACAGTCCCTCGGTTAGCTAGGCTGAGTGGTGTGGAAAATGCCTATTGCTTGGCTGGAGACAAAGCTGGTTGCCAGGTCTCCTCTAGCTATTTTTCTAACGAGTGTTGTGCTGGGGAAGCTTGTACTGGCTTGTGAGAGCCGATAGCTAAGTTTTCAGGAATTTTACAAGCCAGTTGATGTCAAGCTGGTTGCTTGAAATGGGGCGATGGTGGGAGTATTTACACCACAGAAATTGGCAAATGCTACAGATAGGACTTCTTTTTATTTTCTTTTCTCTTTTTTCCTTTTGTTGTTGTTAAATTTTACCAGCACATGACTGCCTAATCTAGTATTTTAGCTCCCTGAATCTAACCACTCTTAATGCAGAGTAAAAGCCCGTCCAGGGAGAAAAATCTACTCAGTGCAAGTACAAAGAGCTTTTCCCAAAGCCTAGGTCTACTACCCCAGGCCTTAAGGCAGGGCACGAGCTTCTGATCTTACTTGTATCCAATTCTGTCAAAGAAGGCTGAGGAGGAGCCGTCAGTAAAAGAGAGGAGAAAGTCAAGAAAGAGCCAAGACAGATGGCTGGACCACTTCCCAGAGCAGCAGACTCTCTCTGCCTCTTCTTGACTCAACTCCTTTTTCTGGCCTCAGATTTTAACCCCTTTGCTCCTTCACACAGAAAGTCCTACCCTCACGCACTGAGATCCAATACTATCTTTGAACTTTGCCCACCTTGAAGGACCTCCTTTTAAGTAGGGGACTTTCAGCTTTCCCAGTGCTGCAGCAACTTACTAGCTGTACAAATGAAAGCAAATCATATCACGTACTTGAACCGCACTTTTGCTTGCTGTCAAATAGGGTTTTAACACCACCCTTTCAAGGGATGCTGTGAGGAACAAATGTCAAGGTCCCTTATATGTCTACTGCCAAGCAAGACAAACGTAAAAGATTGTTACTGTCCGAGTTATGATTGTGGATTTCAGCATTTCAATCAGGGAAGATATCTGGAGATCAGAAAGACTCTAACTGGAATTATGCCACCCACCTCAGAGACTAAAACAGCTTATTTCATGAATCATGTAATGAACAGCAGGCTCAGGAAGATGACGCTCCATAACCAACACTCCAGAGAGCAAATGAGTTCTTCCTTCCATCCCCAACAATACGAAGAGGTTATACTATACTCAGACCTGGGCTTTGTGATGCAGTCCAACCATCACAGGATGTCACCCTCTGCTGGAAGCCATCTGGGAGGACAATGTCCCTGGACACCTGTGTTTTATCCTAAGGAAAGACATGGTTCAAGGTTTCAAGGGACCCAGATGACAAACCAGCTATTAAAGATTGATGAGGGAAAAGGAGTGGATGGGCCAGTCAATAAGGTCCGTGTGACTCACACACGCCTCTCAATATTGAATACATTGCTCAATTTTCTTCTAGCTTTCAGGTATGCTTGGAAAAGTGTGTTACAGGATATTTCACCATTTATATGGCCTGGAAGTGACCTACAAGTGACCTTCACTTTCCGGTAGCCAATCCCTAACCTTGAAAGCTCTGTGAATAATACATGGAGGAACTTCACTGCTCTTCTCATCTGTATATCACAGGTGGTTTGACGGTTCTGTTGATGACAATGACTGTTACACAGGTGTGGGGTGTGTGTGTGTGTGTGTGTGTGTGTGTGTGTGTGTGTGTGTGTGTACACAGAGCAGCAGATGAATTTCTGTTTTAGTTTATTGCTTGGGAAAATTTTCTTACAACCTACAACAAGATACACTTCCTCTTATTCTGATAGTGACAGTGAGGTTATATTCGGTATCCTATTATTATTATTATTATTTTTTTGTCTTAGCTAACAAGAGTCAGCTCAAGTTTGTCTTCGTTTGTAGAAAGTGCCTCTGAGTAGAATTTTGTTAAGATTATTAAATTTTCCCTCTTCTGCAAAGGCTTTTGGGTAGCAAAACTCCTATTGGAAATTTGGCAGAAATTGAATGAATAAATAAACTAAATAAACAGTGAAAGGATAAATTCACATATAAAATGTTCTACTGAGCTGGTCTCTCAGAACTCCAAATTTTATGTTGGATGGCTTTTCTGGACTGCTGCCTATTACAGTTGCCTAAAGTAACAGAAATGGTAGATACATATTTCAAATTCACTATATCTTAGTTTACCAAACAGTACCATTGGACAACAATGTCTGTACTTTTCTTAGTGCATAAAACATTGTGAGATTCCATAAGTGTATGTTTAAACTCCAAGGTTACACATATAACTTTTATTATACATTTTCTTCTGTGGGGTAAAAATAAACATCCTTGTTTCCTGAAAAAAAGAGACACTTTTTTTTTTTTAATGATTAGTAATAAGCATGTCAAATGTTCAATAAATTTGCGCTGTCAACATGAAATTCTGCAAGGCCGGATACGAATTTTGCAGTAGCCTTGTGAAAGAAGATGGGTGTCACTTTGGTCAAACAAACCAACGTGTGTAATAAAACATTCTATGTTTGATAAGCCTTTTGTCACTAACACGTCTTGATTAAATCATAGTCATGCAAAACATGCACTTGGCAGCGTTAAAGCCAATATTGATAGTGACCTCACCTTGGCCACCTAGTACAGGAGAAATTTTTCTTTTTATTTGACTTGCTACTTTTTTTCATAAACATAGTTCTATACATATTTACTTTCTCACTCTCCAGCACCTCATACCCACAGATACTGGAAAGAATCAGGCTGTCCCACTTCCTCAATATTCATCCAGCTCTAGCACTCTTATTTATTCATAAGATATGGCATTCATGGGAACAAATCCACTACTGACAAATAACGATCGTGTAAAAAATTAACTTTCAAAAGCACTTCCTGTGGTATACAGGATGGCTTCCAAGACTAAGAGTATAATTGGATGAATAATATTGATCAGACAATACACACAACATGCACATATACACACACACACACCCGTGCTATAAATCTGTAGATAATTTTCTCATTAGGTTGATCAGTGAAGTAGTAAGATTGGTAAAAATGGTATCTATTATAGATTATAAAGGGGGTGGTCTTTTTGGACAGGTTATTGGATTCCATTTTTAATAATTAAGATTCATATACATAAATACTATACTTGCAATTTAAATCCAGGGCAATTAGGTATCAAGATGAATCTCTGCCCAAGACGAGATTCAACTGCATTTTCCCCAGTATAATTTCAGGGTTCTATTGGCTAGAGGATTGGACGCCAATCGCTGTGCCTGTCACCGTGCATAATTTGTCAGCCATGGACAACCAGAGGTTATTGCAGGGGAAGCCATGATGTGGAGAGGCAGTGAGATGAAGAGCTTCCCATTATCCCCTGTCCTATCACTAGAGGGACAACTATGATTCAAGGTGACTCCATGGAATGCAATGGATCCTTGATGGCCAAGAAGGTAGACAGCCTCAGACAGTACCCGGATGTCTCAGGTACCTCATTTGGAAACTGCGTAGACTGTATACATTACATTACTGTGACGATCGATGAGAATGTGTGTAAAATGTTTGGTACCATGATTGGTGTATAGTAGGAATTTAATAAATGCTATTTATTTGCTTTCCCTAATTAAAGATTAAATTAGCCCCAGCACGACTTCTCAGCCGTCTGTTAGACAAAAGATCTCTTCACACATCATCTTAGTACAAAAGGCACTGAGGAAGGACTTTGAGAACCTGGGCCCTGGCTTCAGATAGCAACCTCTGCGAGAATCTGGCCAGCTCACGTCTTCTCTTTGAGTTTGTTTCCCCGTCTCTAAAATGTGACCTCGACTATTACACTTATCCATCTGGTTTGGTCATTCTGGGCCATTCTGGGTTCCTTAGAGTCTTCCTTAGTAAAGGGTGTTATTGAGGTGGCTATTATGGTATAATAGTTCTGGCCCCAGGAGAGTCCCTTAAAATGATTATTTACTACAAGGAAAATTAATATACAAACACCTTTATCCCCTCAGAATATTTCCCAGGAGACTTGTGATGAAAATATGTAAGTCCTGGGAGCAGGACAGCAGAACCTAAATGAGCCGAAGTCTGCTGTCTACTTAGATTTGTTGTTCATGTTCATCTCTAGTGCTCTTCCTGGCAAATTCCTTCCATACCGTGGGTGTCTGATAAATTTCTTTGGGATTAAACTCCAAATTGCATTGTAAGAAAAGGAGATATTCCTTCTTATTCCTTTCACGCTATGTTTGATATCCCTCCCTCATTCCCACACCCAGTGCCTGACCCCTTAATAAATTTTACTGAAGAATATTAATTAGCATTGGGCAAGTAGTATAACCAGGTTTATACATTAATATGATCATTTGGGTGGCAGTGCGGAGTAGTCCATGAGTCACAACTGTCTGCCCAGTATTCCACTGAGCACTCAGGGTACAATGAGGACTCTCCGAAGTCCCTGCTTTCAGGGAGCTCATGGTCTCCTGGGAGAACAGCTATCCTCAGATAACATGGGAGAAGGAAACTCTGTAACTCACAATGCACTCCCTGTCTTCAGCAATGAAACTCACTTTCCAAGAAATGTCTTCCTAGATAACATGGTGAGCTGCAGTGGTCTGCAAAGTCTTTATTTAGCCTGGAGCCCTTTGCCCAATCGAAAGGTTAGGTGAAAGCAATAACAAAATAACAAAACCGTTCAGGATTAGTAGAAGTAGTTCTGACAGGAGTAGGATGAGGAGGCAGAAATCTATCCTTCCATGATGCAATTGCAGGCGTGGCTCCCGGGCAGCCTGTGATTGGCTGCGCCTATGGTTGCTCCCCACTGACAAAGGCACTCCTGCAGAGTAGAACCTGGTTGAATTTAGTTACATCTATCACAACCTGCATTCTTTGACAGACTTGACATTTTTATTCTTCCCATAACAGCCCCGTAGACTGTATCTCTAAGGGGAAGTCATTCTTGTCACATTTGAAAGGGTCCTTTTGTCAAAATTCTGGAAATATTTTATGCTGTCCTCTATATACCGACATCATCCCTTGGTTAAATGTCCCTCCTTCTGGAAGACCTTTTGTCATTCCATAAAGTGATATGAATATCCTGTCTGAGTGTACCCCTTACTTCCTGAAACTTTCACCGTCATAATATCCTTTATATTTTGTTGACATTTCATTTTTTTAAACTTTGAGATAGACAAGGAGGGAGCCATGTATTGAACATGTATTTCTTTATTCCTGGTACTTAGTACATTACCTAAAATGTCAAAGGCACTGAAGTATCCCTTTTTCATTGAATGCTCACTGAGTGACTAACGAATAAATGAAGAAGATAATGACAGCATATTTAGTGGTCATCATCCAGACTGCTTTAAAATTTCTTGACTAACTTTGGAATTCAGAAGAAAGGAGCTGAGCACTGTGTATGTCTTACTGATTCTTGGCTAAAAGTTGGGGGATGGGGGAATTTTCTTATTGACATTTTACAGATGAGAAAACTGAGTCCAAGATCACACTTTGAGTCAGTGGAAGCGCTGACATTTCAAATTGCCTCTCTTGGGCTTGAGGCTGTGTTCCTTCCACTCATGACATCACATTGTCTCCCTACTGGTGAGTGAAGAAATAACAATAGCCCGTCCACTTGTGTATTTCTTGAGTGTCAGGGCACTTTCATAGCCAGAGCCGCCTCTGTGTTGGCATGGCAGCTGTAACTTGGGGGGATGTGCTGAGCCCTCTGCTCTGTAACAGAGCCAGCTGCAGAAGGCACGGCCAACAGCTTCCAATCAAAGGAAATCCTGAAAAAACAGCTTGAGGGATCTACTGTGGATTCTCCTGGTCACAGTCCTTGGCAGTAAATAATACATGAAAAGAGACCAGCTCATGCCAAGGTGGACTTCAAAGAGGGTGGGGCAGCAGTGCTGGAACCCTGCATTTGGCGTCTGTGTTGTCTGCCCATTCCAGAAGTTAATTCACAGAGAGTGGGATGAAGGGAATGCCTCCCTCCCCTACAGCTGACTCGTGGGAACTGTGAGCCTGCATTAACAGGATGGAAGACCAGCGTGCTAGTCTTTAAAGAGCATTTTCCCAGCTCCAAGCCTCAGAGCTGGGCCTTGAACCGCTGCTTTGACATGTGTTCTTAGCTCGTCCCAAGCAAGCGCCAACACAATAGCCTTCACTGATCCATACAGCAGGACCGAAGGATGGAATCCAAAGCATGAGCCCTGAGAACAGAAAGTCCCAGGGCTCGCTCTGTGCAAGTTGCCATGAGCTCCAGCCATGCATCCTGCAGCCAAGGATGGGTGGCCCCTGAGCAGGAAACTCTCTGGCAGCCTCCGCTGCGTGCTTTGCCTGCTGACAAGAGCACACCCTGGCCTCAGTTATTGCCCTTATAAAACAGCTCAAGGAGGATGTGAGCCAAATGTTTTAAATGTGCCTGGAAGAAAAATGTTAACTATGAATCCATGTGGTAGAAAGTACAGTACAACTGCAACAACACGCCGTGCTGATCACCGCGGAGGGCCAAAGAGGGGTGCAGCTGCTACCCAGCTTTCCACTGGCTTCCCCCTTTCTCTCTGCGGCAAGTCGACTGGAGCAAGGGCTGTCTTGACATCCACTTTGCAATGGAATCTGAGAAACGGGCGCTTTTGTGGCTGTGAGTAGAGAGTCATTGAATTTTCAGAATTTTCCTAACCAGGAGAGACTGTACTAATCAGTTAGTTTGCATCTAAATAGAGGAAGAAATTGAAGTCCATAGATGTCACCAGCAAGGTCTAGCCTTTCTTATTAACATTCATTCTGCGCGTTTCCAAGCCACACTTTGCAGAACAAAACTAATGTGGATAGGATGTCTTCCATGTCCAGTGCCTATGGCTACCAGATACTGCCCTAGGTATTTTCCCCACATCTTATTGAATCTCCAACGTAGTCTTGTAATGTTATCACTCATGTTTTAAAGAGTAAGACACACAAAAAACTGTAGGTGTTCATGCAAATTGTGTGCCCGGTAAGTGCTGGAACAAGCATTCAAACCCAAGTGCCCCTGACTGCAAAATACATGTTCTTTTCACTGTAAAATGCCACTCAAATGGCATAAAAGGTATCTGCTATATTTCTGGGCTATTGACATGCATGATTCTAATATTTCTAATGAAGATTAGAAAAACCTCTGAGTAACTCCTTGGGGAGAAAACCTACTTTGCCCTACTTCATGGTGAAATGCTGGAAGCATTACAATTAATATAAAGAAAAGGACAAGTAGAGCCATCTGTGACATTAATACTTATTATTTTTCTGGACAACACAATAAAGCAAGAATCAGAAAGATAAAGTAAGAATCCTGGGGAAAAGGATATAAACTTATTATATTTTAATGACTGACTATATTGGGTAAAACAAAAGAAAATAATTGAAAAAACTACTACGACTAATAAGAGAGCACAGTTAAGTTAGGCAAAAGAG
Source organism: Rhinolophus sinicus (assembly GCF_057876585.1). NCBI lineage: Eukaryota > Metazoa > Chordata > Mammalia > Chiroptera > Rhinolophidae > Rhinolophus > Rhinolophus sinicus. Next base: position 22,518,993 of record NC_142516.1, on the reverse strand, counting down.
ATTAAGAATAAAATCAACAACTTTTCTATATAGCAGCAACATCCATTTACAAAACATAGTGGGAAAAGATTGATTATACTCATATTAAAATATACTCCTAAGTGGCTTTAATAAAACAGTATGATCTATGAAAATGAAACTTCAGAGATTTACAGAAACTGAAAAGAAAATTTTACAAAATCAAGACAGATTTAAAGTTCCCAGATGAGATGAATAAACAAGAATGCCAGATCTTCCTAAATTAATATATAAGCTTATCATAATAATAGTGGGGCTTTCACATTAAGAAAAATGGTTGAAAAATTAATCAGAAGAGAAAGAATATATGAGTAACGGAGCTAAAAACAAATTTAAACAAGAGAAATATTTTGCCCACTAAAACATATGTAATGCTACTATAGTCATTAAAACAGGATCATATTGTCATAAGACTAGACAGCTATATCAGAACATAACAGAAAGTTCTAGAACAATTTAAAAATACTATAGAACTTATTATAACAATGGAAGCAGCAAAACTCAATGCAGAAAAGGTGTAATATTCATTAAATGATACTGGGCAATGTGCTTAAAAATCTGGGGAGAAGTAAATCTTACTTGATCCTTATTTCACATATCTACCAATTCAAATTCTGTATGTTTTATAGATATATGTGAAAACAAGGAAAACAATTATTTTTTAAAAAGTGAATATTTAAATTATCTTAAAAATAGAGCATAACTCCTAAATATAAAATAAATGGAAAAAATCACGAATAACACATCAATCACCAAATATTAGACATTTTTACACAAAATGTGTAAAAAAAGTAGAAGAGAAGAAATTGGAAATGCATTTTCAATAAATATAAACAACGGTTTAATATTTTTAAAAACAGTATTAAAATACTTCTTACAAATCCTTTTTCTCTAACACCCATTAGCATAAACATAATGGCAGCCACACAACAGCCCACTTTCACCAAGTGCTTTCATCTAGTTGCTCTGCATCCATCATCCCATCTAAACTTCACAATGTAGAGTTGGGGTTTTATTCAGGTGTACAAAGTGAGAATACTGAGGCAAGGGGTGGTTACGTGATTTGCAACAGGTCACACAATTAAACAAACAAACAAACAAACAAAACAACTAAACCAGACACATCTGTCTCTTAACCTCTCAATTCTCAACATGATCCTGTATAAAAGTGACCAAAGGCAATGATATATTTCACAAAGGAAGAAATGCGTTTGATCAAAAGTAAATGTTCGGCCTGCGAGCAACCAAAATTATATAAGACATACCATTTTTAAGTAGCAAACTGACTCCCCCCAAAAAATGAGAAATAAGAACATTCAGTGCTGGTGAGGGTCGACTTCATATAGCTTGTAGAGTCAAAAATGTATACAATCTTTCTGGAAGGGAATTTGGCAAGACGAACCCAAAGTCCTCAAAAGGTTCTTACCCAATAACTCCACTTCTAGGAATTTACACTGAGAAAACCATCAGAGGAACTCCTAAAAATGTTTTCACTCAGGAGGAAACTCATTGCAGTTTACAACCAAGCTTACAACCAAGAACTAAAAGTAAAGTTAGTTAAATTGTGGAACATCCAAAACATGGATGTAGTAGGCTAAATAAAACAAAAAACCATTCAGGTCCTAACCCTCAGAGCGTGTGAATGTTACCCTACATGGTAATTGGGAATTTGAAGGTATGATCTTGAGATGGAGAGATTATCCTAGATTGGGTACAATGTAATCGCAAAGGGAGCAAAGGGTCAGAATCGTCGCAGGCAATGTGACTACGGAAGCAGAGGGAGAGGAAGCAATATGATGATGGAACCAGAGGTTGGAGTGGTGTAGCGCCACAAGCCATGGAATGTAGGCAGCTGGAAAAGGCAAGGAGACAGCTTGTCCCCTAAAGCCCTCAGAAGGAGCACAGCACTGCCAATGCTTTGATTTTAGCCCCCTGAGAATGATCTAAGACTTCTGACCTCCACAACCATGGAACAATACATTTGTGTTGTTTCAAGCCACAAAGTTTGTGGTCATTTGTAACAGCGGCAATAGAAAACTAACTTTAGTACTAAAATACCATTAAGAATCACATTTTCAAAAATAAATAATAATATAGGATTGTTGTCGAGATAAATGTATTTGAAAACAGGATTATAAAGGTTGGTATAAATGTTAAATCATAAGTTTCAATCATCACCAAGATTCAACAGACATAACATTTCAAAGTGAGGTACCAAGTGGAGATGAAAATTTCTAAAGGAAATAGTTGTATGTGTAAAAATGTTGCATGACTCTTTCATTCCTCATCCACCTCTAGAATATGAAAATACCCAGTTTGAGAAGTTAAGAAAGAGGAATCAGGGCGAATTTCTTTGGAGAACACTATCGCTGTGGTGTGAGTAACTTCCATGTGTGTCCACAGAGTGTTTAAGTGTGTATGTGCTAGTCCAGGAGGTGAATGCCTGAAACTCAGCTCAGACCTGCTGAGAATAGTTTCAACAGGACCACCCAGAAACTTTATATGTCTTTCTTGAATTTGGGAGTCCCACAGTAGAAAGAGCCAGCCTGGCTAGCTCTTCCGGTGGTGGGAGTAAAGAAGAGATTGTTGTGTTCCTGGCTGGCAAGCACTCCTGCAGGAGCAAAAGATGTGTGTTTCCCATGGAACAAATATCTAGAGAGAGAGAGAGAGAGAAGCAGTGTGGGATTAGAGTCCTATCCCACGGGATTCCTGAAGGGTAGACCATCCCCACTACAGAGCAGTTGAAGGTAGTACTGGATTACTAGGGACTGAGAAAGGAGTAGACATGAGCTGGAGAAGGAGAGTGCATCACCAACATCAGGAGAACTTCAGGTAAAAGGTCTGCGGGAGGCCTGGTGTGGGGGCAAGACTGTCTTGAAGAACACATTCGAGGTCAAGGACAGCACCAACTTCGGACATCTGCCTGGTCCCGGGAGTGGGAAGCCTGCCTTGGACAGTTCCAGTCACAAAGAAACTTCGAGCTCCTCCCCTGACTTCAACCCTGGAAGGGTCGGACATGGACAAAATTAGGCATGGAGAGCAAAACCTGAGAGCAGAAGCCAACCACACCCCCTTTGCCATCTTCTGGTTTCCTTGTGGCAGCCAGCTTAGCTGGGCAAGTGGGGAAGACAATTTTAAATCAGTTTTGATTACTATAAGGGCCAGGGAATTGTAATTTTTGAATGGCAATTGTGTTTGCTGAAGAAGGGACCATCGGCTCTTTTATCACTTAGGCATAATCAGAAGAGTCATAAGATTGCCCAGTGTTTCATTTTAGGGCAGGGGAAGAACTATTTCTTCTAATTAATTTCAAAAGGACAGTGGAAGAGATGAAATAATTTTGCTTTGTGATTGTATCTCAAGATTTGTTCTGTCCAAGATCCTGGTTACATTTTGTGTTTTATTTTTGTTGTTGCTGTTGTTGTTTTATTCTTTAGTGTGTAGAACAAAAAGAAGAAAAGAGAAGAAAAAAAAAGGAAGAGGAGGGAAGAGGAAGGGAGGGCAGAGGAGGAGAGGAAAACACCAGAATGTTAGTAGAGTTCTTTTGGGTTGGTTAGGTGATGCAAGAATTTTGTATTGTCTCTTCTTTCCAATATTTTTACAACTTTATAATCAGACCAATAATGTTTACATGCATCTACCCTCCTATGCAAAAGATCCCCTTCTTGGTGTCTACATAGCATGTGACATTATTAAAAGAGAGTTCCAAAAAGGAAAAGTCTTGGCCATATGGGAACTGGAGGACCTTCTTCACTCCTAAGTATCACAGTTTCCGATCAATGTGTTACATAACCTTTCTGTACCTGATATTGTAGAATCTTTAATTTTAGACTGATGCTTCATTATAGAAAGAACCCACACATAGTGGGCTGGAAGCAGTCAAACAATAAAATACTGATGGCCAAAAAAAAAAAAAAAAGAGAGGAGAAAAGAAAACAATGAGCTGGCAGTTTTTAGCTTCAATTCATAAAATCAGGGTGGCATTGGTTAATGGGATACAGAAAAACCCCAGAGAGACAAGAACTTGTGGATACCGGAGAGAGAGAAAGAAGAGTCTTCTAAGTAACCCAGAGGGTTAGAGTAACATTTTTTATTCACACCACTGCAACTACAGAGTGTGCTTTAAAGCACAAATGTGAAGAAATCCAAGCAGGAGCTGAAAAATAATTTGGGAAATCCCTACTTCCAAAAGGATTCTTGGGATGGTAAAGTGCATAATACATTTCAAACCCAGCGCTTATCTCACTGTAGGTGCTTCATAAAAGTTAGTTTTCTTTTCTTTCCAAGCCCCCTCCTACTCCCCAGCCCCCTTCATAAACATATGGGCACCTCACTGGGGTGGTTTGGCACCAGATGTCTCATCTCTGCTTTCTTTATTCCATTTCAGACTCTTGGGTGAATTGTCATGCCTGATATGGTTGATTTCAAAGCCAAGTTTAGACGATGTGAATAATTAAAATCATGAAACTTAAACTCTCAAATGAAACATTTCTGAATCCTGCACACAGAGGAAACTTGAACATTGAATTGGAAAGGAGAAGCCAAACCGCAGCCAAACGAAAAAGGCTACAAATCCAGCATTTTAGGTACCACAGAAAATTAAGCACAGCAGGCAGAAAGGCAGCAAAGTTTATCTTGAATCTGGGCCAAGAGTGAGCCAGGAGGAAAACAAACAGGCAAACAAAAACTCTGTAGTGAAATGTATTAACCAACTAAGATTCCGTGGATGCCAGTGCAACCTTTGAATTGATCCTGACTAGGTGATGGTCTGTCTTCCAGGGTCCCTGAGCAGATGAGTATTTGCAGACACAACTATGCAAGGCCATGCATTGTCTTTAAATACAATGGTAAATTAAAGGTCTTTGGGGAGACCCAGAATAGTTCATGGAGGGTTCTGTGGTTAGACTGGTGCCTATACTCTTTAATTCTGCAAATGCATGTACTGAAAACGTAACAACGATCCCTCCTGATAGGCATGCGGCTCTTGTGGGATCTAAGAGCTCCTTCCATCAGACCAGCACATCCATAAGGAAAACACACTCACACTTCTCCACACACATACACACATGCACACGGACCCACGAGTTTCCTTCAGCCAGGCAGAGGCGCATGTACACGTTCTGACATGCCAGCACTGATACACACAAGGGCATACATGTGAAGTTCAAAAAGGAAGTACAGAAATTGAATGTTAAAAATAAATCCAAGAATTTCCTAATGGAGCTTAAAAAAAGAAATCTGAGGAAAAATCTGATCACAGTTTTAAGTATTTCCCTCCCCCCACTTTGGTTCCACCCAGTTTGTCAATGCACTTTGCAGTGTTTAGCATAATGGTCTCTGATGGAAAAAATTCTAACACATATGTTCTGAAACTACATTTCCGGAAATATAACTCAAGAATCAGAGTAGGTCCAGAGGTGTTAGTAGGGTGTCCTATCTATTAAAGTAACGCCAACACAAATTTAAAATCAAACTAACTTCACACATGAAGATCATTATGTTTAGTGGCTAATGAAAAAAGAAAAAAAGAGGGAAGATCTAAACACAGTTGCCAACAGCCTCGCTTCCTTAAGACAGCCAGTGTCTATTGTATGGCCCACAACATTAGAAAGTCTATACAACAATATTTGGAGTGAATTACTGTTCGAGGACTCACTTATTCAATTTCCTGAGTGTCTACTCTTTGCCAGTCTCCACTGTAGAAGCTGCAGGGTCTTCCCCCAGGGACTCACTATCCTATGTTGCACACTCTCCATCTCATTCAAAATATTTGTCCTCACAATATTTACCAAGGATGAAAAAGAGGGATTGCTATTTCCCCTACTTGGAAAAAGAGGAAATGGAAGTGAATCACTCCGGAAGTAAGAGGATTCAAAGGCATGTTGGAAGTGGCATAAAAACTCTGTTGGAACAAACTGTTCTTGCACTGGGCTGAGCTCTCTGCACCACGTGCAGTACAGAAATATTCACTTACCAGCTGGAAAATGGCCTGGAAAGTACATGAGCTGCCTTGTTAGGCTGAACCCCGATGGCTGCTGCAGAGCTTCACATATCCAGGACTGGCATTACTTTCGAACTGTAACCAACAGTTTTTCCTCCCCTTAATCAACCAACATGAAATGTTCTGTGGTTGGGCTGGCAAAACTGCACAGTGAAGCTGAAAAGGATGCTTCTGATTTCAGCCTGTGAACTTGCAGTGGCACTGGTCACTCTGAAGCAAATGGGGGTGGTGGCTGGAGGACTCTGCCTGGGCCTCATGCTCAGTGGGCCCCCCGCCCCACATTCTGGAAGAGGAAGCTAATGTACCTTACACCCCCTGTCCGCCTTCTCATGTGCTTACACAAGATAAACACTGCTGATTCACTTCCTAAGCAAGATTGCAATGAGCAGTATACATCACCAACAGTGTCTTCATTTTAGATGCTTAGCTACCATATTGTTTCAACATGGCTGCCAAAGCCACAACTTGACCACAAACTACTACATCTATACGTCAGCCATAATTCCATGCCTGCGTTCCAGGCTTGTATTTACAACTACCTACTGAACGTCTTCACTGGAATGTTCTATAGGCACCACAAACTCAGCACATTACAAACAGAAGATATTTGCCCCAATATCCACCTCCAACAACAAAAAAATCCAGATTCTGGAGAGCAAGATTTAGCCAACATTTTTCTGTAAAGTGCTAGTCAAGTTTTTGTCTCTGTAAGCCATATGGTCTGTGTCACAAATCCCTGACTCTGCCATTACAGTGTGATAGGAGCCATAGGCAACATGTAAATGAATGTGTATGGCTGAATTCAAATAAAACTTTATTCACAAAATCAAAGCGTGGACTGTTTTAAAACAGTCCATAAATTACCTACCCATAGTCACTCAAACCAGAAGCTCCTGTTATTCTAGACTCTTCTTGTTCCCTAATTTTTCACACCTTTCAAATCATTCAGTAAATCTTAACCAGTCTGTACCTCTTAAAAAGATTGCAAATCTCTTTTCTTTTATTCTACCACCAATGAATTTATACTAATTACAGCAACTTGTGCTATTTAGAGCATGACTGTTTTATGGGCAAAACCAAAGCGTAATATATGGCCACTGCCCTATGGTCTCCATTGTTTTTACTTTTTAATTCAGCAAATATTTACTGAGTTCCTACAATGTACTACACATTATACCAACCACCGAGGGGTCAGTGATGAACGAGAAAGATATGGTCCTTGCCCCCACAGAGCTTCTGAAAGTAAAAGGAATATTATTTTAAAGAGTATAAAATATCACAATCTCTGAAAGTGGCCTGATTCTGTCTGAGTGTCACAAAGTTCCCCAAAATTAAAAGCCAATTTTTAAGGAAGAACTTGTCAAACATTTATTGAAGAGAAATAAACTATATATATTCTGAATTTGAATATAAACCAGTTGCTTAAAGTAAATAATAAGTATTAAATCAAAACCATCTTACTTATCAAAAGAGTACAGCATTCTTTATCTTTAATAATTTCTGAAACACAAATTAAAGAATTTGGAGATAGTCTTACCTCACCCACCAGCACTTCTGAGTATTCTACATATCAAACTTATTAGTTTGCATCAATGGAAACTGCTACATAAATTTAATTAATCATAGAAAAGATCATGCTGTCTTATTAAATCATTCCCACTTTTGAATCATAACTCCAGTAGTCTAAATAAAAGGGTGAATAATATTATACAAACCCCTTTTTTATTGAAGATAGACCAGAGGACCTTCTAAAAAGGCAACTGGGATGTTTTGAGATGCAAAGTCATATTACATTAAGAGAAAATAGGGTCATTTGAGGCTAGAGAAGATAATAACTAGCAGGCCATACCACTTATATTAAAATAAAAACCTGAAATAGATAAATAGAGTTTGATATTTTATATATGTTATCATATATAGTATGTAATATATAACATACAATACACATAAATATCTATAAGCATATAATGTATAAATGTAAATGGAATATAATATATAAAGGATATTTATGCATATATAGCTCATATGTACATACTTATATAGGTATATATTATATGTACATATATTTTATTCTTATGTGTGTATATACTATATATACATATGTATTACATATACATATGTATTATATATATATATATATATATATATATATATATATAGAGAGAGAGAGAGAGAGAGAGAGAGAGAGAGAGAGAGAGAGAGAAATTATATTTATCTTAAAATATAGCCCCAAGAATGAAAGTTCTGGAAGGGCGGTTCAACTCAAGGGAGACCCTTCTAACGGTCACAGCTGTCTGTAAAAAGACTGCCCTCCTAGGGAGGGAAATTGCAGAGAGAGGCTGCATGGCCTCCTGGCAGGATTCCATAAGAAGGATGCCAGCATTGGCAGGGAGCTGACCTTGCTGTCCTTGGACGCCCTGATGCCCTGAGAGCCTGAGGCCTGTAGAGACGCCTTTATGTATAGGAGTATTGGGTGTCTGTAGAGATCTCTTTTCCCCAGAAAGCAATGGCATGCAAACGAATAATGTGCCTAGTACTCCAATAGAGGAAGGATTCAGTACATGTTGTGAAATAGTTGGCCTAGAAAGTATGAATGCATGCTTAACACTCACAAGGGCATTTTTCATGGAGGCAAAAGAATGGATTCTCAGGTTCAGTGTGGGTTCCAAAGACATTTCCTAGCATCTGATCACTGAGAAAAGTAAAACAGGTAAGTGGATTGTGTTGGCTCTGGAATCACACTGAGTTCAAATCCTGCCAGCAAAATTGACTTGATGTGGGACCTTGAGTAACTTACTGTCAATGCTAGATTACATTTCTTTAATGTATTCACCGAGTCTGCCCTGCTGGAGTATCTTACTCCCTGCCCCATTAATGTCAGGCTTGGCCATGTTATTAGGTTGGTGCAAAAGGAATTGCAGTTTAAAAAGTGAAAAATACTTCCAAAAACCGCAATTACTTTAGCACCAACCTAACATTTGCTTCGGTCAATGAAGTTGAGAAGTAGCACATGTTCCTTTTCATTCTGTAGTTTTAAGAGCCATTGTATTTCCTATCATCACAATACTCCACCTGTCAGGACACAGCTAGGACGTAGGTAGAGGCTACTCTTTCAATGTGCTTCCCAGAGAAAAGAACCGACATTAACCTGCAATGCGCATACAACATGAGAGGAAAATAAAGCTTTACTGTTACAAATCAGTGAGATCCGGGGTTTTTACTGCAGCATAATTTAGCTTCTACTGTTTAATATATTACTTTAAAAACCACTCTGTTTACCTCTGTAACAGGAGGATGACGAAAAAATGTATTTTAGAAAACGGTTGGAGCAAATGAGTTCATTCATGGAAATTACTTCTGGCACAAAATAAATGTTACTAATCATCATAGCTGAACTACACAAAAATCCTGAGATTAACACACACCATTTCTCAACGCGTGTTTTCCAATTACTGCCTGATGTACCAGGAAGAATCACCAGTAAGAAGGAAGATCTCAATAACAGATTAATTTAGCAAGGCAGTCCTGAATCAGCTTTTATAACAGACATTTCATCACTAAAATAATGTGTGAAGGCAACGGGTATGAGAAACCTAGGCATCAGGCCTGCCCACTCACTAGGCTTTAGTTTCCTCTTCTTTGAGTAAGAGGGGGTGGGGTGGGCTTGCTGGTTTCCAACGCCCTGGCAACTTGTAAGTGCAGGAGCATTCGAGCAGAATATATTTCAACATTACAAACGATACATTCAGAGAATGAAATCGTAGAAGGCGGCCCTGGGGGACGTTTGTTTATTCCGGTTCAGCAGTAGTGGAAATTTGAATTCCAGGTGTCCAAGCAAAGTTCTGGAACCCAGAAAGGCTCTGTAACATACCCAGGAGATGCCCTTCCTTTCATGGGCTCCCAAGCCTTGCAGGGGATGGCAGGCAAGGAGCCAGTCCTCTGTATTCAGCTTTGTCGACATTTTGTGGCCGAGCCTTATGGGAAATCTGACTGACATGTTTGACAAACATATTCCACTCATTCGTGTCCCCAGAGCACTGGCCTGTGGGTAACAATCCCACACCTGCTGCAGAGGGACAGATCAAACTAAAAAGGCCTCTGACATCTCCAATTTTTATTGCTGTGATTTCATAGTCAGTCTCTGAGTTCACACAATAGCTGAGTGGCGGCTTTTTAGCCACACATCAACTTAGAGAAACCTTCCCTTAAGAACTTCAATTTAAAAGACATACAACACCCTGTGCTGCTAAGTTTGTAGTGAAAAAATTGCTTATGAAAATACTGCTGGTGGCAGTGTAAATTGATAAAAAACTTTTTTGGAAAGCAATTTTAGAATATCTACCAAGAACAGCAAAACAGTTCATTTCATTAGACCTAGTGACTCAACTACGGGAAATTTATTTTAAGGAACTAGTTCCCTTAAAGGGGGGGGGGAGGTGGAGGGAGGGAAGGAAACTAAATGCAAAACTAAATTTATCGCAGTACCTTCCATAATAGTGAAAAATTAGAAACAACTTTAAAGTCCTCAAATAAAATACTGGTTAAGTAAATTGCACCCTTTCCCTTCAAATGAATTTGATACAGCAAATAAAAATGTAATTTAAAATACTACATATTCACGGGCAATGTCTACGGCATAGCATTAAGAAAGTCAGCTCTAACACGACTCCGTGTAAAAAAGGAATGATTAACATGCTTGATTTACTAAAATGGCAAAAATAACTGGCTATTTTTTTCTTTTATTAATTTACTGATTTCTGGCTTGTGTTATTGGATACTCAAGAAATAAATCTTTAGAGGTAGAAAACATCTGAGAAGAGTTCCATCATTCTAGCCTTATATTCAGTCTATTCTTTTTTCCACCTCATTCAAATCTTGGGCTTGTGTATTTTCTCAAGGGAGAAATAAAGATTTTAGTACTCTATGTAAAGTATTATAGACCTGTGGGGTTTTTATGCATTTGGTGCTTTTTGTACTTCCAGTTTACTTGTAATGGTTTCTGTACTTCCAGTTTACTTAGTTTGAGCATTTTAAAAAATCCAATGCCAAGGCAAAATGGTCATGACTTATAAAATATATAACAGTTTTTTTGGTTTCTTTTTTCTTTCTTTTTTTACTTATGAAGTCAATGCCTTTATAAAAGAACCCTGGGAAATATCACACAGGCAGAAGGAACCATCAAATACAGGCAAACTGTGTCACATTATCTGGGGGTGACCATTAGTTTCCATTTGCTGTGAAGAAAGCAACTGTGGCCGAAAGCAATTTCACTGGCCCAGAATCCTCACAGGCCGGGCACTGCTTTTCCAGGCAGTCTTGTTCAACCAGTGTTTGCCTCCTGCAATTCAAGATCCCTTTTTCCCCTTTTCTGCCAATCCTCACTTCCTGAAACAAATCCTATTTCAGTTTGCAGCCGAGATTCCCATTCTCTCTGCCAAGAAACCTGTGAGAGCGATGCTTTTATCTTTGAAGGAATGTGCCTGTGCAGGAAGCCAACACCCATCAGAGTAACATTGACTCAGGTCTATTCAAATTTGCTAATACTCAGAGGAGGTGTGGCATGGTGGAAGGACTTTCTGGGTTACATACCATAGACAGGGGGATAAGATCTCAGCTAAGATGCTCCTTGCTCGGTTTTATCACTTTCACCAAAGCCACTTAGGCTCTCTGAGCCTTAGTTTCTACGTTTGTAAAAGGTTAACAATAATTTCAACCAAGCTGCCATGATGATTGAACAAGATAGCATATGCAAAGCATCTGACTCAGTAACACTCAATAAATACTATCTATTATTATTATCTCAGGTATTTTATTTAGCAAGCATAACTAGTGCAATCTACCTGTTAACATATGAACCAACCCATATGATCAAAAAAAAAAAAAAAAGGAAAGAAAATGTAAACTGTATCATTGCTCCATTTTGACTTTTTATCCCCTAGTGACTTTTATTAGCCAGTGCCTAGCTTCTTCATATAACGTACATATGTTGGAAATTGCGAGGGCAAATAGGTAGAGAATGGGGAGGAGAAATAACAAGAGGGGAGGTATGGACCAGACAGTTCGTAATTTATCAATACAAGAAGAGACATAACTTGATTTTTATTTTTTTTTAAAATGATCATAAAATTAAATAAACACCCCTGTCTTTGTGACTTGAAGACATGTTTTTGATGGTTTTGAGGCACTTAACTCTTTTAGATGTCCATTTAATTTTGACATTTGAACATTAAATCTCCTCAAGAGGCATAATTGATGTATCCATAGATTTTATATGTAAATGTCCTTCATTCAAATCTCGTGTTGTGGGGGGTGAGAGGTGGTGAGCATTTCCCAGTGCATGTTTTCTTTATGACAAATGAAGGGAAATCTCCCTGTCCCTTTGGCTGCCAGGGCACAAGCACATAACCTAGACTGAGCCAAAGATACAGTCTGATCAGGAAATTAGAACTGGAAACAAGAGATGCCAAAAAGAAGTGAAATTGGAACGACTGTGGTGTCACACAGCAACTATGGTGTCCAAGGTCAGTGTCCAGTAGTGGCAGTCACGACCCACAGTGCAAAGCAAGGTCTAACAGCAGTGGGAGCCACATGTCATAGCTGCAGTCGCGTCCAACATTGGTGGTGTGTGGTCCTGGTCACGCTGCTATTGCTGCCTGGCTTCCAGACACTCTTTGAATCTGGTCTGTTTGCCAAATCCACTTCATCAAACTTCCATGAATGAACAAAAATTCTCTTTTATCCCAAAGGAGTTGAATGCTGTTGTTTACAAGGTCTGACAATGAAGTTCGCAAACTCATCCTAGAAAAAGTGCTACATACCTCATTGCTGAATATCACGCCGGTAACTTTAGAAGTACTCCCCTTGGGAAGCTATGCACTGACACCAGTGCCTAGTCCACCCTTCAAGGCAATTTTGGAACTCTTTTTCTAGCATGGCCATCAGAGCTGTTATCGTATTACCCTTGATGTCCTGAATGGCATCAAAATGTCTTCCTTTCAATATTTCCTTTATCTTTGGGCAAAGAAAGAAGTCATTGGGGGCCAAATCAGGTGAGTAGGGAGGGTGTTCTGATACAGTTATTTGTTTACTGGCTAAAAACTCCCTCACAGACAGTGCCGTGTGAGCTGGTGCATTATCGTGATGCAAGAGCCATGAATTGTTGGCAAAAAGTTCAGGTCGTCTAACTTTTTCACGCAGCCTTTTCAGCACTTCCCAATAGTAAACTTGGTTAACTGTCCAGTTGGTACAAATTCATAATGAATAATCCCTCTGATATCAAAAAAGGTGAGCAACATCGTTGCAACAAGTCTGCAAACTTCATTGTCACACATCATACAACCAAGGAGGCTGGCTGGCACACCATGTGTGTCCCTGTGAGCCATCTCTAACACCTGCGTGTGCATTCTCTGCAGATACTGCCTAACACAGGTACTTTATACATCGTCCTCAGCCTGGTCTCAGATTTCAGTCTCCATTGATCTCTCCGTTGAAAAGTGTCGGTGTTAAGGACTTCATTTAGGGGGGTACCAAATGGGTGATTAATTTTATATGTTGATCTTTAACCATAGTCATGCTTTTTCTAGACCTACTAGGGTATTTGACGCTGTGTCTCTTCGTTTGCTTTGCTGTGTTTTGTCTCTGCCCATCTGTTTATAGTTCCTAATTTCTACTTATAGGTGTATATATTATGTTTGGTGTGTACTAGGGTTCAATTGTATATACTAGGGCTAAAGCAAAATTCTATGAGGGTATTTGATGTACAACTTTGTTATACATTTGCAAATAGAGTCCACATAACTTTTGGGTTAGTTTTGTTTCATTTTTGTAGAATTCAGCTATGGTACAGTACCCACCAAGTGTGGTCACTCTGCCAGAAATGAGCTTAGGGCTTGCCCCAGTCAAAACCATAGTTCAAAATGTCTTGATTGACACGAAGATCTAAGTGACGTGTTTCATGAATGCAACTGAGAAAAATGACTCTTAGGGACAGTTTCTGAATTTTCTACTCTGTTCTATAAACTGGAACCTACTATCTACTCATAAATATTAGAAAGTAGTTCCCCTACTCTTAATTCTACACCTCCTGCCCCGACCCCTAACCCCAGGGAATAGGAAAAACTTCTCTGAGAAGTCTCAGGTTCTCTCTCTTCTCTCTCTCTCTCCCTCCCTCCCTCCCTCCCTCCCTCCCTCCCTCCCTCCCTCCCTCCCTCCCTCTCTCTCTCTCTCTCTCTCTCTCTCTCTCTCTCTCTCTCGTGCTCTGCATGTGCTTCCAAGTGGAAGAACAACTGGATCAGAGCCCGGAGGTAGCTCTGGAGACCTGAATCTCTCTGTTCTTACTTTGAGGACTTTCAGGCATTTGCTGGCCGTGTTTTCTTGAGGCTAAACTGGCTGCTTAAGTACATCTGTTTATTGAGCTAAGGCAGCTCTTTCCAAAGACTAGACTCTAGGACAAGGAGAAGGCAGCTTGCTGAGGCCACATTCTCTGAACTAGCATTACTAGCAAAAGAACAGTTATTTCAATCTCTATTTCTCTGACTTCTCTATCTCTCAATTGGTTTCAAACACAATGTGTATGTATACGTGTGATATATGCCCTGAGAGGTTGGAAGAAGCCTCGTGAAAGATTCAAGTAGTTTGGGTGTGTTAAACCTCAACTGTAAGTAGAACTGTGTAGAAGTCCTTCCAAAGTAAGGAAAAAATAAAGGTAAAACTCAATCTGTTCTCTTTTTCTCTGTAATACTCAAACTTGTATTCTAACTCCCCATATCATTGGGGTTCCAAGATGTCTTTCCTCAACAACATGCAGTACATCACTTATTTACATTGACTTAACACCTATCTGCACCAGGCACTGACGGTGCACACTAGATCTGTCTCTCGGAATACAAAGATGGATGCAAGAAGCAAGGGATGGGGCTGGGAGGGAGGAAAGAGCCACCTAATGAAGAACCGTAAGTAAAATGCTAAGGAATGTTGGCATAACCCTGAAGTTCTTAGCTACTTGATATCTCAGCCACCTACTATCCAAGCAAGTCTGTGACCTGAAGCATGGCCGCAACCTGACCCTCAGAGCGCTGGGACTTCACAGATGGCCTTTACAGGCCAATTAGTGTGAGGAATAGACCAAGTAGAGTGCTAGGGGTCCTGCCAGCTCCAATCAGGACACTTCCACTGTCACCTGAATTGTATATTTACATGGTGCTTAAGAATTCTTCTGAAGAAAGGGCATTTCAGCCAGAACCAGATAAAAACCAAACTCTTATTCCTTAAAGATAAAACTACCAATTTACAATACGTCTACTGAGGACCCTTCTGCAAGTAGCTAACGGTAAAGACTCAATTTATTTTATATGTGAAAGTGTGAATCTCAATTTGCATCTCTAGATGTACAAGGAATAGCACATTTATGTCTTTTCTTTATATCAAATGAAAGATGACTCTGAGCTGTCACTCTACCAGGGTGGCAAGAAGCCAATCTCAGTTATGAGAGGTCGTCCCCTTCTTCCTATAAGGACATATCAAAATCTGGGAGCTTCCTTTGGTGCCCCCCAAACGAGATTCTCTAATTGCCAGTCCACCATGGTCATCATAAACATAAGCCTAAAGCAGCCCTTTCGAGTCCCGCTGCTTCCACGCCGGAGCTGTGGGACCCCTTGCCACTCCAGTGCTCAGAACCCTGCCTTCCTCACACACACCAGGAAGCCAACCACGCTCAGGTTTGGTAATTTTCCTAGAGAACAAAACAGGGCGGGGTGTGAGTCTGGGTTCATCACTGAACCCATAGCCCTTCTCCATCTCTCAGGTGCCATTCCCACTCTGGTCACATGTCTCATCTCTTCTCTCCATCAAGGGCACTTAGCACAGTGCTTTCAGTTAAGCCTGCAGGAAAAAGCAATAAGCAAACCAAGACAAAATTATGGCTTTCTAGTGGCTTCTATAGTACTTTCTCCATTGCAAAATTTCATGAAATGTGAAATTAATTAAACCCTGCTACCTGTTTAAAACAGAGGTTGGAGAAAACATAAAAGGACATCATTGCATGGTGATACTTCAATAATATAAATAGACGGTTTTGTTTTTAAATAACTATGTAAAGTGTCGATTTTTGTCTTTCTAATCGCTGACTCCTCTTCCTGGAAAATAACTCTGAATTGCCAAATAAATTACTTTGCTCAGCGTTTAGTCACCCTAAGGACGTGTGACCTTTCTCTTTTCCGTTTCAAACAGGGACAAAAGCCATCTGCCAAGGGCAGCCTTCACAGAAGCTTCCTGGGCAGAGCTTAATATTTGAGGCCAGACTCTGCAGTTTGGGAAGGGCTTTCTCTTTCCTTTGAACCAGGACTTTGACAGGCACTGCGTGAGGCCAGGTGACACCCAAAGTCTCTATTGTTATTCCAGCTCCTCACAGTCTTGGTGGGAACCAGCTGGCTCAGGCCACTATTGGGCTGGCATGGGGGGCTGAGGTTCTTGGCTGTGAGAAGGGGTGGGCTGGGAATGGCCCATCTGCAAGAGTGTAAAAACAAGAACTGTTCAAAAGCCCCATTAAGAGCCAAAGCAAACCACCAATACAGGCTGGGCAGACAGGAGGAAACGAGGTATAAGATAGCCGAAGTGACTACAACAAGACCGAGTGAGCAGCTTCAGAATGCTCACTGCCTTTCTATTGGGCTCGCAAGGGTGTGGGTTGGCTGTGAACGCTGCCGTAAAGGGATCCGATAGCTGTGGGGGGTGAGAAGGCCAATAACTCCCAAGACAGCTACAGCTTGGCTTTAGTCAGGGCTCAGGTGTCACAGGTTGTGTCATCTTGGATGTGGGCCACCGTAAACACTCTTGACCCCTTGCCCTACCCCTCACTCCACCAAATGGAAGTGGGGTGAGTTACCTTGTTCATGGGCCACAACCATGGACTTCAATTAATGAAGGCAATTCTCTCATATATCTTAACATTCCGTCTTTACAGAGACCAGTGGGAAGGAGGCCTGTGGCCAGACAAGTGCCCTCCCTGCCTTAAAGATATAGGCTCCAAGAGCAACATGCCAGAAGAGTAGAAAAAGAATAGCCAGTGGTTTCCAGCAAAACCCAGGGATGGAAAGAAGTGCCAAGATCATCAATAAATGGTAGGTGCAATATTATCACTTCACATACGACTTCGTTGGTCGTTCTCACGGAGAGGCTGCAAAGGCAACATTTGTACAAAGAACTCATGATTTCCAAAGAAAAATAGGAAGTTCACATATATTAACTATCTTCTCTGTGCCAGAGTCTTTATCTTTACATCGCCTCCTTTGGTCCTTATAACCCGCCTACAAAGGAAGCATCATCTCCATTTTCACAAAGGAGAAGATGGGTGATTTGCCCAATGCCGCTGTTTGGTAAATGGCAGAGCTGAGAATTAATGCCCAGTACTTGCTTTTCTTTTAATTTTTATTTCTTTTATTTTTAAATTACCTTTGACATACAAATGCCCAGTACTTCGGCCTCCCAATCGAGCACTCTTTCCAGTACACCACTCTCCAGAAGGAGACCATCTCAAGGGTGTTGACCATCATTTTGTTATCTACATTTCAGGTGTGATTATTCAAAGCAATCAATCCTATTGATTCGTAGTCACCCTTTATAAAAATGTTCTCATTACAACCAAGAACCACCAAGAACCACCTGGAAACACATGGACCAAGCTACTCATCATCAAGTCAAAAGAGGAGCTTATTATGTCTCTTTCACAGAAGAGAATGCGATTATATGGCTGCCTATTTATTCCTCAAATTCCATTTTAAGAGATGTCGTTACAATTGGTAGAGATTATTTTTAGAAAAACCCCAAATTGCTCCAGCCTTGGTCCGAGGTCAACAACAGGACACGGACGAGCAGCAAGGCAGTTTCGGGTGGTCAGCCTTCCCGTTGTGGGGTGTATACCCAGCAGCTCATCTGTAGCTCGCTAAGAGGATGGTGACTCATGATGTCACTGCTTTTTTTCAGCCTCTGGAACCACGGGAACACATGAGTTCAGAACAGAAAAGACTGTATGACCATCAGAGAGAGTTCTTCTACAGAGCTCTCTGATTTACGTAAAATTATAGGCTGCCAGAAAATCCCAGGAAAGGGTGTCAGCATTTTCCATAGGGGCTCAGAGAATGTAATTTTTCATGTGAAATCAAATCAGATCTATGATGGAAACATGAGGAGCCGAGGGGAGGTGATTCATTTAATTCATTCACTCATTCATTCATTCATTCATTCATTCATTCATTTTTCCTATACTTCAGGAGCATTTGTTTGTGCTAGCTTCTGGAAATACTGAGACTGCAATGAACAATATAGATAAGCAATATATAGTCCCTGCCTTGAGTGGCTGGGACATAGTAGGTACTCGATAAATATTTACTAAATGAGAAAATGCTCTTAATAAAGTACTGTAGTGTTTCAGAGAAAGATATTGAAAGGAAAGACCATTGGATTTGTGTTTTGAAGGACGAATAGGAGTTTGACAAGTATATGAGAGAAAACAAATCCAGATAAAGGGAATGACAGATACATAGACATGGAGGTGGAAAGAAAGAGTGTTTGGGTGCCCACCAGCATTCCTGTGGTACAGGATTGTGCATGCATGGGGGTGGGTGAGCTGTGCAGGGGTTGAAGCTGGAGAAATCAGCAGGGATGTACTTGCTAAGCTAAATACCCTGGACTTATCCTGTAGGCAAAGGGGCAAGGAGGCATCCTGACCGACATATGTTGAGGAATGCGGTTTCAGAGCAAACATGGATGACTCAGCACAATCTATTTGCATTCCCAGAAACTATGCTCAGCCCTCTCCTTGTGCTAGTGGGTGGGCACGATGTCTCCAGGCAGGAAGACCACCCGCCTGGTGTCATTGCGTACACATCTGACTTCCATGGGGATTTTTCTAAGCCCCATAACATTAGAAAAGCTTATTCAGAAATCTGGAAGGCGAAATTCTCCCATGCTTTTTTACTCATACTTTTGTTCTTTTTTTTTCCCATTTGGTTCACATTCTTTTATTATTACAGTCACAGAATTACTTCTCTCTTCTGCTTCTTTAGTTCTCCAACAGAAAAACTGTCACCTTAAGCATCTCTTTCTCTGACTGGCAGATAATTCCACCCACACTTCCAAGTCCAGTCAAATGTTTAACAGGCATTCACCGGACGCCTTCAGGCCCAAGCCCTGAAGCAGAGATGGGCCATTTTCATCAGATCCTCAGTTGAACTCTCCCATTCGCCAGTCTATTCCCACACCCCTCCAGACTCTCCTTACCAAACCTCCTGGATACCACTCCCACCTCACATTCACCTTGATGTGCTGTGCACTGAGTCAAACCTTGATTAAAGGTAGCAAACACATGAGTAGCAAGAAATGGAAAGAATAGAACAGAATAGTAAGTGTAAAGAGTAACAACCATTTATTCTGTGCTAACTCTGAGCCGGACACTGCTCTAGGGATTTTCATATTTATTAACTCATAAGGGGATAGGCAGCAGCATAGAGTCTCCAGCCAGAGGAGGATATAGGAAAGAGGAAGTTGGCTGCCAAGAGAGGTGTCAGCTCTCACCACTTCCTTTCACTATGACATAGCCCACTCAAGTCTCTGCCCAGTAATGGTCTCCCGTTGTCTTCCAGCCACCAAGGATTTTGTCTCTGATGCTTCTATTCTCATTCTTATTCCTCTTGCCTAACAGAATCTGGAAAGAAGGGGGAATCTGACCCATTTAAGAAGGTTTATTCTGTTGGGAAGGGCATCAAATACTCCAAATAACGACTGTATGAGAAGCCTTAAGCAAGCCCCACCTCCTTAAAATACATCTTAAAGGCAAGCGGAAGCCACTGAAGGTGTTGGAAGAGGGAGTAACATAATCCAGGTGTGTTTTAGCATTTGTGGCAGAGGGTTTTGGTTTTTCCTGAGCTGCTGGCTTCACATGCTGGCAGAACATTCTAAAGGAGAGCTTGAAATGATAAGAAAACTATCACAGCTGCTCGGGAGGGTAGCATTGTTTACAGAGTCGAAGCATTGGCATCACAGCTGTTCTCCAGTGAGCGTCTGAAAGACTTCGAGCGCTTTGAACTGAAAGCAGTCTGTTCCGTGCCCTCCACACCCCACCTTTCACCAGGCCATTTGTCAATCAGAGGAAACCGGCAATTTTGCAGCTCACCGAGTGCTTGACATGGAACTGTAGCACCTTCCCTTGTGCCCTCTCCCGCCCACCCTGAACTTCCCTGTCCTCATGTCCCATGGCCATCTTGCCAGCTCATGTGCCCTGAGTTGGTACTGATACAAGCAATGGCTTCCTTCACCCTCAGGACCTAATGACTATCCTTTTCTTTGCTCCCATTCTTCCCGTCCCTCCTCTCCTGGTCACTCCCTCCTTTTTTTTTATGCACTCATAAAACAAATGGTCATTTAGTACCCACTATGTTCTGAGTGCTATACGAATGCGGATACAACTGGGAAAGTGTCTCCAGAGCTTTTGCCCTCGTGGAGCTCAAGAAGAGAAAGGTAAACAGACGAGTGGAAGGAGCTATGATGGGGAAGAACTGGGAGTATGAAAGCAGAAAGCCAGTCTAGCATGTCATCAACTCCCTGGAACGAAACAAAACAAAATCTCCAGAAATCACCAAGTTTAGATGAAAACTCAGCAGATATGATGAGTATGGGTGTGAATTTCACAGTCATTTGACTCCAAGAGGGGTGAAGCTGTAACTTTATTTTAACGAAATGTAATTAAAATCATGGAAAATTTAATAGTTTGTTTTGTGTGTTTTTTAATGTGAACTTAGCCAATGAAAGTTAAAACTTGGTTAGCCTAAGGTTTTCTCTTCCTCTCTCTTTTGTCTTCCTTTCCCAGCGTTATCTAAGTTGTGGTAAAGATGGAGATGTTTGGGGTAATTGCCCAGAACTGGTGTGGAGCGTGTCTGAGGCAGAGCCATGACTATTCCTCAGCGACCTCCCGCCATGTTGTCGGGTCCACTCCTATCACACCTGAGTCTCCTCTTCACTCTGTCTCTTAGAGCCCCAGACTCTATGTTTCTGCCTTCTCTGCCTCCAGAGAATATAAAACTTAATTAACACTCCAATGATCTCTCTTCCTAATGAGGACCCCTTTTTATCTTATATACAGAGCAATTAATCTTCCCTTTGTCTTAGCATCTCTCCTCCATTCTAGGTCCAAGGCCTTATATTTGAATAACAGTAGCCTCATCAAAATGTTTTTACAAAACAGCAGTATTCCTCCAAAGATAACTCAACTAAAATATATAAATACAGTTTATATATATGTACAGTTCTTTAAAAATGATTTTTTTTTATCTTGCTACATGTAAAAAGGTTAAGTTCAAAGTCTGTTCTCTTCTCCCTGAACCATGCAGCCCTCCAAGCACAAAGCCCACTTTTCTGCAGAAAGATTGTAGTGTTGTTTGTTCAGTAGCCCCAGGTTCCAAGGTGATAAAAAAATTGCATGAATTATAAGAGTAAATCTGCATAAAGATCCTTAACAACAGTTTTGAAAACCTTGATCCCACAAAGACTATTTCGCATCTTCTCAGAGGTACATGTTTTACCAGTTGTGCCATTATCATAATAAATTAAAAATATAAATATCAAGGACTTGGGGGCTACATGGCTTTCTAGGTTACCCATGCTTCTGCTCCTCCTTTAGCATAGAAAATGGAAGTTATCCCTCTCCTTACTATTTTAAGAGATCATGTTCTAAGGACCAATTTCCTTAAAAAGCTAAAGATCCGTCAACAACATAAATAGAGGAGAACTCTATTTATAACATGTGTATGGTTAGTCGTATGGTTAATTTAAAAACAGAAGGGACTGTTCCTTTCCTTATATATCCTTTCACAATCACATTCAGGGCTTCCGAATATATCCACTGATAAAATTTCAGGACAGGTGCTTTACCTCCAGTCCCACTAGCTCAACAGGTATTCACAACGCACAAGCTGTGCTGGGCATGGGTACATCAAAGTGGAGAGCTGCTTGTAAAAACAACTCTGGGGTGGGGAGGGTCCTAAAGCCAAGACCAAAGTAGGAGGGATGCTGCACAAGACAGTAGAAGGCAGTTTAGCCAGGTAGCCATGATTTTAACCAAGAAACCAAAAGCTTTTGGGGCACTAAGACAAGGACAGAACAGCAGCCCGTGTAGTGAAATCACAGTCTGCAAGGTGTGAGCTGCCGATGAGGATGGTGCCAGGGTAAAGGCACCTTGCTCTAGGAAGCACTGGTCTAATGTTGGTCCTACCAAATACTTCCTACTTGGGTGCCCACCCTCTGGGGCCATGCTGGCATAAAGCCTCTCCTGAAGGCATATGGAAAGGCCAGTCTAACTCTCCACTGAAGAAACAGGGAAACACACTCTACATGTCGTGAGCATGGAGTCAGTTGCTTTTTTAGGGCCATGTGGTCTCCATCACTCCTCGTCCCTCTTTTCCAGGCCAATGCTGAACTATACGCTTTTTAGAGAACGAGTCCAGATAAACACAGGCTCCTTGTTATTGGTGCAAGTTCAGAGCCACTTTAAAGAATGATGAACAAATTGTTTCCTTGTTCAGCCACACAAAAGGCACCGGTTTGTGCTCACATTTCAGGATTCCAAACTACGAGGTATGCAGGCAAACTAGACTTTGATGTATGCCCTTAAACAGTAAAAGTTTACACTCCACCTTCCCAGAGGTAACCCTGGTATGCTGGATGGGACGCAGAACACCCCCGATGCTCAGTTCCTTAAGCCATGGGCCCCAAAGCATTTTGGTTGTGCCCCAAATTCATTTGCTTTTTTATCACTCAGGGAGAGGGGCTGGTGGCATGTAACAGTTTCACATTCATAATCCTATCCACTTCTTTCAAAAACAGGAATTGTAGCATTATAATAATTATAAACTCATTTTATATATGATTCTTCCAAGATCACACAGCTGGTGTTATGGATTTAAAATTTAAACTCAGATCCCCACAACAAACATCTTCCATGCATTATGTCCAAAACAGTCCTGCCAAAAGGAAGCAGCGGGTGGGGGAATGGGAAACATGAGTTATTTGCCAAAGTCCTAGGATATCAGGATTTCACAGATTTTCAAAGATGGTGCTAGAGTCTTCGGTAGAGTATTTGGTTCTTTTGAAGTAAAGCCAGGGTAATGGGAAACACTGAATTTGCTTTGTTAGAACCCCTTTTTTTGGCTCTTCCAAAGTCCAGCTTTTTCAAATAAAATGACATGTTAAAAGCATTTTTGCTTTGCTGAGTCTGAATGGCCCGAATGTGGCAGCAGCCCAGAGCATGCTGGGAAGAGGCAGAGTTCCAGGGTATGTCCAGTGGCCCAGCACTGCCTCTGTCCTGACCAGGACCTGCTGCTGCTGAGGCTAAAGATGAGTAAGTCTCCCTCCAAACCAAACAGTAATTAAGAGAGGATGCATTTTTAGACTGCAGTGGTCTGGTGCTCTTCTGGCAGCTTTGAAAGCTGTCAGAGCTCTGCTCAGGGAAAAGGGAAGGGACGACCATGTATTGGTTGAGTGGCTTTGACAGACTGGGCACTGTGCTAAGTGATCTACATACTTGGTGACATTCTATCCTAACAGCATCCCTGTAAGAGACGACTTACTAGCCTCATTTTTTTAGGGTGATGATAACGAGATTAAAAGAGAAGAAGTGACTTGCTCACCAGCGAGTCCTCCAAGCTGGGACACACAGCTTCTGGAATTTAACCCCAGATCTGCCTGACTGTAGAATCTATTTTAATTTTATTATGCCAATTCTTGGCAGCCAAATTTTAATGCCTTTGGA
This sequence comes from Rhinolophus sinicus, assembly GCF_057876585.1. Lineage (NCBI taxonomy): Eukaryota > Metazoa > Chordata > Mammalia > Chiroptera > Rhinolophidae > Rhinolophus > Rhinolophus sinicus. Next base: position 22,495,177 of record NC_142516.1, on the reverse strand, counting down.
ATTTTCCACGTGCTCTAGGCTCTCGTTCCTCAAGAAAAGAAATGAAAACCACAGAGAGGTGGGCATTCCATATTACCAATGCCCAGATCACATTTATTCTTTAAAATTGAACATGTGTCTCTTTCTCTTTACGATCGTGTACCTCCCTTGATATGGAATGTGTGGAGAGTACTGTGTATTCTTACTGATCCACGATAAGTACAGAAATTGAAAGTAAATGGTTATAGCTATTTGACAGACTAACTTTTTGCTGTGAATCAAGATATTTGGGCTTGTATTATGTATGCTTCCTTTTTTTCTTTTTCTTTTTATTTTTTCTAGTAATTAATTATTAATATAGTTTTAAAAAGTACCAGTATGGAATGGAATGGAAATGAAACAAGGAAAACTTTCTTCACCTCAAGTTTGAGAAGCACTGTCCCAAAGTCTGAGAGATCTTTGAAAGCAGAGGAACCATCTTTTAGCATCCATTAAGTGCATGTTTTGATGAAGGTCTGGATAACTGTGTAATTTCTCACTTAAGGAATGGCTTCTTGCTGAAAACCATACCACTTGCTACCTCAAGCATTTCTGATGTGAAGGGAGGGAGGTAAACCAGCGAAGCAATTAAAAGCATGGACACTGGAGTAAGAGGACATTGAATTTGAATCCTGTATCTGCAACTTAGTAGCTATGTGATCTTGAGTAAGTTAGTTTTGTTGTGACTTAGTCTCCTCCATAAAAAAAAAAAAAAAAAAAAAAAAAAAGGGAGAGAGAGAGACCTACATTAGAGAAATGCAAATCAAAACCACAAAGAGAGGCCAATTCACACCCATTAGGATACAAGAATAGACAATAATAAATGTTGGTCAGGGTGTGGAGAAATTAGAACCTTGTGCATTGCTGGTGGGAATGTCAAATGGTACAGCAGCTGTGAAAAACTGGTAGCTCTTTAAAAATGTTAAACATAGAATTACCATATATTCCAGCAATTCCACTCCTAGGTTTATACCCCAAAGAACTGAAAACAGGGGCTCAAACAGATACTTGCACAGCTATATTCATAGCAATATTATTCATGACCTACAAAAGGTGGGAAAAAACCCTAATGTCCATTGATAGATGAATGGACAAATATAATGCGGTACATATATACGATGCAATTTTATTCACCCTTGTTAAGAGATAAAGTGAGGCATATTAAACATGTTAAAAGTTTATCTGAGCAAAAATTAATTCAAATTGGACAGTACCAACCCAAAGATGTCAGCAAGGAGAAACACTTTTACAGAGAAAGTGCGGAAGCAAAGCAAGGCAATTACTAGATTGGCTATAGCTGAGGTGGTTGCCTTATATGGGAAAGCCTCGTTGGCTGTTTGTGATTGGTTGTCCTCAGGTTTTGATTTCGTAACGTTGGGGCATTTATAGGCTTAGGTTTCGGTTTGTTACACAGGCCACCCAGGCAGTAGAGGAACCCCGGCCTAATGGCCTCCTTGTTTAATTAACACACCAAAAAAAGGAAGGAGATTCTGACACATGCTACAACATGGATACATTTTGAAAATATTATGCTAATTGAAATAAGCCAGACACGAAAGGACAAATATTGTATGATTCCACTTATGTGGGGCACGTAGAGTGAGAAATTCATAGAGACAGAAAATAGAATAGAGGTTATCAGAGGATGGGGGGAGAGGGGAATGGGGAGTTATTATTTAATGGGTGCAGTTTCAGTTTGGGATGATGAAAACGTCCTGGAGATGGATATTGGTGCTGGTTGAACAACTTTGCAAATGTCCTTAGTGCCACTCAATTCTTTACTTAAAAGTAGTTAAAATGGTCAAGTTTGGGTTATGTATGTCTTGCCACAATAAAAAGGGAGAAAAAGATGGTGTTCGCCCTCCCATCCTACTTCCTCCTAACGGCTGTCAGCACAGGAGTCGCACGGCATAGAGGCTGGAAGGAAAGGTGCCAAAGCACTTGGTGAGAGGCTTTGCAATTTTTCTGTATTTTCCAAACGTTCTTTAGTAAGTTAGTATTCCTTTCACGATTGGGAAATAAAGACGATGTTAAAAAACTATTTTTTGTTTGAAAGTAGGGTTTAAAACCCCTGTTCTCCCCCATCAGAACTGAGAGGGCTTTGTCTTTGCCTCAGGATCAGGCCATGGCGGGCTATTTTTATCTAGCGGCATCACCACAACCAGCCAAACCCAGCCACATTTTGTGTGTGTTCAGTGTCTTGGGCTATTTTTCAGACATTTAGATGATTGGTGAAACCCCAACGGCGCTTGTCTGGAAGATGTTGGCTCTTAATTTCTAAGGTAAATTTGAGGCACATGTATTACCGTCTCTCTTCGGTCATCTGCCTTTGAAGTGGGCTGGCCACTGAGCTTAACTGCAAGCTTTGCCCTGACGTCGCCTTGGTCTCCCTGAATTACTGTGGTTGGGGGCAGAATTGCAGGCAGCACTGGGAGGGTGCAACTAGATGTACTCATTCAGCAAATTCTAATGAAGCAGCTAGTGGGTCCCAGGCAAAAGGGGTGCGTGGGGCACTCGGTGAGGTTTCTGCTAATGAGGGGCTCACTGTCTATAGGGAGAGACAGATGAGTAAACAAATGAGTAAATGGAATGTGACAGGCTTAATAACGGAGCTTACCGAGTGTAGTGAGAGCACAGCCAGGGATTGTACGGCTCAGGAAACCTTCCTGTGGCTACTCCGTCTAAAATGGAAACGCACAGTAGCCCTGTCCCATCTGTCACTTATGTCACATCTCCTGTATAATTTCTTTCATCATTGAAAGCTCACGCCATCTTGTTTATTTACTTGTGACTTACAAGGTCACAAAAGCGCCGGGAGTAGGGACACCTTGTCTCTCTCGATCACCGCTGCACGTCCTGCACCTGCAGAATGTCTACCCAGGAGCTGTTTGGGGACAGCAAACCTGTGTGCAATGGGAGTCGGACTAAAGTGCTGTTTTCAAGCAAGCCTTGGGTTGCTGTTTTCGGTGATCACAAGTTTATTTGGCGTGGCTTTGGTGGAGAGACTGTCAGAGATTAGGGAAAAGCAGCTCAAGACACCGCCCTCATAGCCACCCCCTTGTGACACCACTGTCCCATAGCATCTTAGAACTCCAGAGGGCCCACAGTCACTTATTATAAACTTCTAATATAATTTAAAACGAAGCAATGACAGAAAGAGATTAGAAAAATTATGCCGTGTTTTAAATGTTTGCATGTAACAAAGGACAGTTTTAAAGACAGAATGCAATGTTATTCTGTTAGTCACAGAATAATTCAAGTGTTTTTCAAAAAGTGAATTATAGTGCACCTTGGGCAATGTGTTCCAGTAATGGGACACAAATTTAAAACAGTCTAATAAATGACTTCTCTTACTTCTTAGGGAACCTCTTTGGAGAAGATGCCCCAAGCCTCAATCTAGCCACACAAAACCCATGCCAAGCAGTGCTCAGGTCCCAGCTATGCTCTGTACAGGCCCTTCCTGGTACACAGTAACTGCTCACCAAGTGACTTATGAAAACACTCTAACACATGTATGATGCCGTGACTGCATGAAGTCAAGCAAGGAGGGCACCTGGATTGACTCTATGAAGATGAGCTGCACCCCCGGAAGCTTGGTGGCAGGAAGGACAACAGCCTTCTAGGCTAGGGGACAGATGTGCAAAGCTTTGGCATAGACAAATGCAACCATGTGCTCTGGGAACTGCCAACAAGATAGAGCTGCAAATCATGCAGGGGACCTCGTGCAGTGTCCAGTGTGAGAGCTGGCAAGGGGCCGGACCCACTGGGCTTTGGGAAGAGCTTAGAGCTGATGGAGAGGCACTGGAGGTCTTTAAGTAAGACAGCGAGTAGGATTCGACCTGCCTTTTAGACAGATCACTTTGGCCCCAGTGAAGAGCAGGGTCCAGCCAACTATGGCCTATGGGACAAATCTGGCCCTCCATCTGTCTTCATAAATAAAGTTTTGCTGGAACACAGCCAAGTTCATTCATCTGAGCATTGTCTATGCTGTTTTCACACTGCAATAGCGGCGTTGAGTGGCTGTGATGGAGACCATCGGGCCCACAGAGCCAAAAATGTTTGCCACCTGGCCCTTTACAGAGAAACAATTGCTGACCCCTGGTCTAGAGGAAAAGGGAATTGAGTCCAGAGGCAGGGAGACCAGTGAGGCTCCTGCCAGGAGCCAGCAGTGAGGATCAAGACGATACAGAGATGTGAAGGGAGCAGAATTGTCAGGACTCAGTGTTTGGTAGGGGACAGAGGAAGGTGCACAGAATGACCCCACTTTTCATCTGGGTGACCAGGTAGATGTGGTATCGCTCACTGAGAAAGGAAAACAGCTTTGGGAACAAGGAAATAAGATACTGACTTTGGTTTTCAACATGTTGATTTGAGGCTCCTTTGGGTCATCAAGGTAGAAATGTCTTCTAGGCAATAGGATAACCGAGCCTGGAGCAGCCTGGAGACAGACATCCAGGCGTCTTCAGCATATTACAAGAGGTAGCTAAAGCAGCAGGGGAGAGCAGGAACACAGAGAAGAGCTGTGGACTTAGGATGGAGTCTGGGAACCCCCCAGAGCTCAGTTAGGGGTAGACAGAAGCATGAGGAGCCCAGGGCCCTGGGGAAGGCTACCTCTTACCCAGAAGCCCAGTGCCGTGCTTCCTCTTCCCTCTTCCGCCAAGACAGAGTGGGGCTGGGGGCTCAGGGGAGCCCTCTTCTGGCTCCCAGCTCTAGGAACACTATCCTTTTCACCTAAGAACGGCCCCATCCTAAGAGGCCTGTGGGAGTCAAATCATTTTCTATTTGTCACCCCAAGTATTGCTCTCAGGTCCCATCAAAGTGATGCTAAATGTCGAGATGAAAAGGGGACTGCTCTGTGAGGTGCTTGGAAACCTACAGTGATGGACCGGGTTTCTCTCTTTTCATCCAGACAAAACAATAACAGTGGGCACTTACTCTATCAATGTCCAGTTAAGGAACTGTCAATATATTTTCTTCCAGAAAAGTTTCAGTCAGGACCTTGTCCCCAAGATCATGTCCTTAGCCCTTGGCTTAGAGGGACTATATATATAGATACATGTATGCATATATGCTATATATCATATGTAAATGTGTATCACATAATGTATAATGTGCTATAACTCTCTCTCTCTCTCTCTCTCTCTCTCTCTCTCTCTCTCTCTCTCTCTTTTGGGGGTCCAACTGGCAAACTGATGCCCCAAAGAAGAAGGAGTTTGCAACTAGGCCAACAAGTCTATAGCAAAGGTAAAAATTTCCCTTGTCTTCTGACTCTAATCCTAGGATTCCCTCCCTCTTGGTTTCTCCTCAGTGACCCACAGGACTTAGCCATCTTGATGTGGATTTTAATGTTGTTCTTCTTTACTTCCCACATCTTCCACTGGAGCCCTGCCTCGCCCAGGAAGGTGTCACGTCGACACGGGCAGGCATACTGTTAAGGCTTCAAGGAGTGCAAAGCTCATTCTCCGCACTTCTGAGTTTCCTCAAGCACTTCCGGTTCCTGCCCTGCCTTGACCCTTCCTTCAAAGATACAGTGAGTCCCCTAGTTGGTGGGGACAGCTCTTGCTGCACGGCTTCCTATGGGTATCTTCAAAAGTCCTGAGCCTGGGGATTTGCTCGACCGCTCCCCTCCCTCCCCAGTGATTACGAGGCAGTCATTATGGCTTAGAGGGTCTGTCCTGTAGACCCCAACTTTCTTATGTTTAACTATTCCCAAGTCAGGCACACGTGGCTCTCACACTGAACCACACACTCCAACAAGGTTTTATCATTTTGAAAGTCATCCCTTGCCATCCATCATGCTGACTCTTGCGCCTGCCTGCCTTTCAGTTTGTTCCAACTGTAGGTGGAAATTGGGGAGGTAATCTACTTTTCAGAACAGGGGAGGAGAAATGTTCGAAACAAAAACTTTGTGTCTGTGCAAGGTCTGGAGAATGGGGTAGGTTGGCTCTGTATTTTGTTTTCGTGGTAATTTATGTGACACCCACATGCTTTACCTGTCTGAGAAAGAGGAAGTCCAGAGCTGAAGATACTACAATGAGTATTTGGATTGGGAATGAGGCCCATCACAGCCTGGCCCTGCCTATTCTACTCGTTCACCACGGCTGGCTGCTCTGCACACAAATTCATTTTTCCCTCAAACATGATCCAAACTTTTCACCCAGTAGGCCATCAGCCTTACTCTGAGCCTCTAAGTGACAGACCCTGGATCAGGTCTGAAGGACACAAGAAAAAGAATGACCCACCTCAAGACATAAACCCTCTGGTGCTCTGGTAGTTTCCTAAGGCAGCCAGAACAAAGCACAACAAACTAGGTGACTTAAAACAACAGAAATGTATTCTCACAGCTCCGGGGGCCAGAAATTGAAATCAAGGTGTCAGCAGGGCCATGCTTTCTCTTAAAGGTAGAACCCTTCCTTGCTTCTTCCTAACTTCTGGTGGTGAGTGGCAATCCTTGGTGTTCTTTGGCATACAGCTGCAGCACTCCAATGTCTGCCTCTGTTGTCACATGGCACCCTTCCCTTGCTGTGTCTGTGTCTCTGTACCCTCATGTGGCATTCTGCTCCTCTTATAAAGACACCAGACATATTAGATTAAGGGCCAACCCTAATGACCTCATGTTAAGTTGATTACAACTTCAGAGACCCTATTTCCAAATAAGGTCACATACACAGGTACAGGGGTTTAGCATATCTTTTTGGAAGACACATAAAACCCATCATAACTCCTATGCATTTTTCAAGGCTCAGTGTAATATCCTTGGGGAATGTTCCCTGATGCCCCAGACAGATGGAGCCCTTTCTTCCTCCATCCTCCCAGGAATGAGTCTCCACCTTCTGGTACTTGCCTTAAACTGCCTCATCGATGTGTTAATTTGGAGAATATGATCCCCCAAAACGACTTGTGCAGGGATAAGAAAACATTACCTTGGGCCCAACATATTATTTCATGTTTGCATAGCCTCTCACAGACTGTAGAACTTCTGCATTCATTCTGTGCCCGACCTGGAGCTGCAGAATCATTGGGCCCGAGGAAGCTTGTTACAGAATCCAGGATGGAATGGAGGCACTGGCACGATCTCACCACAGCTGGCCAGGGAAGCCCTGGCTGACGGTGCCCCACGGATCCGTCTGTGGTGTGTGCCTCAGCCTGCCTGCCAGCCAGTGAGCAGCTTCCCACTGATTCCTCTGGCTATTGTCAAATCCAGAAAGCGGGCTCTTCAAGGGCAGCATGTGGCTTGGCTGAGTCAGGGCCACTTCCTTTCCCCACCCTGGCCGTCTTAGCTCCCTGCAGCAGCCCAAATAGCAGGCCCAAGCTGCTTCTCCGCCTATATTCCTAAGCCACCCCACTTGGACAAGATGAATACCTGCATTAAAAATCTTTATCAATCAGTGTCGTATGGCCCAGAGCCCTCAGCATGGTCATCTGCTCCCCTGCCTCCTGCGGAGGCAGAGGCATCCAGGAGGAGTTGGGGCACCATCAGGGAAAGGAGGTCAACGCTATTTGCTAACCGAGTTTGAACTATTTTGGTATTTTAGTACCCAGCCATACCTATTAGTAAATACGAGCCCTGCTATTAGTAAATACCTCAGAGAGCAATCGTCATGATTACATTCCACAATCCATGTCAAGTATTTAGTATAATGCCTGGCATACAGTAAGTGCTCAATAAGTGTCAGCCATTAATATTGCTATTAATAGCGACATGGGGCCTCCCAGGAGCCTGAACTCTGGTCAGAGTGGACTAATTGCACCAAAAGATGAGACCTCCCCACCTCCAGGCTGCCTCTCCACTGTCCTTTCAGGCAGCATATACCCCAGCATACCGGGGCCCTGGCTCTCAGGGATGCCAGTTCTCCCTATCTTTCTCAATGCCCTCTCCCCCTTTCCCTGGACTTGCTCTCTCAACTCCCCCCCCCCCCCCCCCCCCCGATTCAGGACTCAATCTATCCTTTGCAGTTGGTACTCCAATCAGAAAGTTGGGTCAACATGCCCATTCATCAGCCCTCAGTTTGCCCAAACAATAAATTATGCTTCCCACTTCCTCATCTACATACTATGTACTGGGGCCAAGAATGCACTGGATGCTTCCAACTGCCTGGGACACGGCCAGACATCCTGATTCTGGAGATTGTTCACTGGAGCCAGGCTCTGACAGTTGCGAGATGTGTCCTGCTCAAAGAGCTGTTCCTCTGAGCTGACTGACTAGCGGAGCCTGAAAGAAGGCTCGGGCCAGACCCATCCCCGTGAACTGACTCTGAGCCTGCTCCCAGCCCTAAGACAACGGCCTTCCATGAAGCCCAGCAGATGCCCACCTACTGGAATCCTTTCTACAAGGAGGAAGGTTCCAGACTTCCCTCGGTGCTAATGGCCAATTAAATTAATTTTGAAATTAGCTCCCTCCCTTGTTTTTCATCTAATACTTACAGCACCAGTCAGAACCCTTGCCATATTCTAGAAATCCAAACTCAGTGATAATAATTATTGTTTATTAAGTGTTTGTAATGTGCTCGAGAGGGTGCTAGGAGCTTACATCAACTGCCCAATTGTAACAAGATGCTAAAACTGAGGCTTACACAGGTGTTGCCAGGTCTCTGAGCCAGAATGTCAGAGTCTTGTTTTCCCATACAGTACCATACTGCCTGTGAATCACAAACAATCCTTGTGCCCAGAAGATTCTTTCTAGTGAAAGCATGCTTCATAATTAAATAACCACCTCCTCTTACCTTCAGAACACGATGGTAGGAGCTTGGAGAATAGGGACCTCTCGCCTACGCCAGAGGATGAGAATAGAGACCACCTGATTTAAAACCCCTCTGCGCAGATGGGGAAACTGAGTCACTGAGAGGCACAAAGACACCCCCAAAGCCCCACAGTGAGTACCGTGTTTCACAAAAAATAAGACTGGGTCTTATATTAATTTTTGCTCCATTTGGGCTTATTTTCAGGGGATGTCTTATTTTTTCATGTACAACAATCTACATTTATTCAATTACAGTCATGTCATCTTCTTCTGGAACATCGTCATAACGTACTAAATGCGTCCGTCTGGCTGAGATCTTAACTGGGGCTTATTTTTGGGGTAGGTCTTATTTTCGGGAAACACGGTATACAGAAGAGCCAGGACTGGAGCCCAGCCTCCCACACAACCTCTGCCCACTGCTCTTTCCCACTGCCTGGGCCCCGGGGAAAGAAGGAGCAGGCTTGGTAGATGTAGCAAAACCCAAAACACGGTGCCTGGTTCAGTTTGAAGTTCAGATAAACCACCAATAAATGTTTGTATATTGGGATAAATTTTTGTATATCCCAAGCAATATTTGGGACATACTTATACCAAAAAGTTATTCATCGTGTGTATGGAATTCAAATGTAACTAGGTCTGCGGTATTTTATTTGGCAGCTCTGGTTGGGATGGATCCCCGGGCAGTCAGGACTTTGGGAACGGGAAGAAAGGAGAGCTGCATACACTGCTTGGCTGATTATGTGAAACTTAGAGAAATGACCTACGGAGCCAGAGCAGGAGGAAGATACGGGAGAGGACTGGGTGATGAAGAGTCAGAATCTGCAGCATCCACCCTGTCAGAAGGTCCATAACTCAACCCAAACCCTCCAGGAAGGGAGGGGGTCAGGGACACAGAGTGACGGACAACAGAAGCATGAGGGGGGCAGCAGAGAGGAGACAAGAGAGGGGCTCAGCCTGGTGAAGGACCCCCAGAGAAAGGGACAGTTAGAAGCAGCAGAACTCTTCCAAGCAGCGGTGGTCACCAGAAGGATGGGGCAGTGTTGGCGCAGGGCATCCTGGGCAGGCGGAACATGGCAAAAACGCCTCCTGAATTTTTTTATTCCCCGTGCTAGCCTTCCTAGTGTCTGGTAGCTTGCTACAATAGGAACAACAACAAAAAATTTGGCGTAAGGATTTCCAGTCACATCAGCACCACTTCCCAACTACGTGACCTGGACACCTTTACAGAACATTTCTGAGTTTTTTCCTTTATAAAATGGGATTCACAGAGCTGCTGTTCAAATCAGATAAGAAAATGAGGATACAACTTGATAAAGTGTTGGTGTAAATGCTAGCTCTTACTGCAGTAAAGGCTCACTCTGTCTACTGAATAAATGCTGTTTTCGTAGTTTCTCACTCTCCTCATCAAAAATACGTCAGGATCTCACAGTAAATCCCACTTGTGAATCAAGTCCTCTGCTGCTTTATCACTCCTTGCTCTTCCAGTTTGAGAAGAGAATAATTGAATGATTTGAGGCTGTGAAGGGGCCAGATCTCCCGGGGTCTTGGTTTCCATCGTCATCTTAGAGAGCTGCTTTGGCTCTCAGCAGCACACCGGGCACTATTAAATAATTTCCTGTAGCAGTAGGTTGTAGGAAATGGTCCCTTAGTGCATAAAAGTTTTGAGGATGAGGTCAAGTAAGGATTATCGGTGTTAAAAAGTAGTTATGTGGACAGACAGGGATGGGAGTTGAGACAATGAGGAGCCAAGAGAAGGAGGAGGGAAGGGGGGAAGGGGGGAAAGGGAAGGAGAGGGGAGAGTAGAGAGAGGCTGAGCTAGGATCTGGTTACTCTCTGTTTGCAAGTTGGTACCTTTGGGACTAACGCAAATGATTTGAGCTCCCTGAACCATTTTCCTGATCTACAAAAGGAAGAGACACTATTTGCAGATGGGTTGAGCTGACAGTTATTGGAAAACATTGGAAATTTTACTAATATTTACGGAATGCCTTATGGTACACATGGTATGTTCTGATCCATCCTCCTACTTGAGTCTCAAATGACTCTGAAGTGAGCAAGACAGTGATTGTTATCGATGTTTCGTACTGAGATTCACGGAGATCAACGATTTTCCCAGTATCCACTGGCTAATAAATGACACAGCTAATTGCCATTGGACCAACTGCTGTTCTCTGGGACCCTGGTTCCACAGAGTGCCTGCTGTGGGCTGGGCCTTGTGGTATGTGCTGAGAGTGAGGTCAGCCAAACCAACCTGGTCTCTGCCTTCAAGGTGCCCACCGTCGATCAGAGAAGACAGACGTTAAGTCAATAACCACGTAACTAAATCTATGATTACACACCATGGTAAATGACGCAATGAAGTAAAATAATCTCTTAGAGAGTAAAACACAGAGGAGATAACTGAGCTGCGGAAGGCCTTTCTGCAGAAGCAAAGTGTAGGCTGAGACATGCAGTGAGAGTGTGATGTACCCAGACCCAGCATGAGGCATTCGGACAGAAGGAAGAGCATGTCTGAAAGCCCTAAGGTATAAAACTGCAAGGACTCGATCGTGATTGAAGCGTATTTTTTTTTTTTTTCAAGGGGGAGAGCAATGCTTGCTTAGGTGGAGAGTTAAAAGAGGGTAGCCCCATGGTCCTTCACAACTAGAAACAGCACAGAAGAAGTCCTGGCTGCCTGCTCTTCCGAGATTTCTAAGTGCCCCAGTCAGGCACTACACACACATTTACTAGATGTATTTGAGGTGCAAAGAAACTTGTTTTGTCTGTAACTGCACTTAAAAAAAAAAAAAGTCTGCGTTTATGTTTTCCAAGTAAGATAATTAGTTAGAAAGGCTTCACATTGTATAATTCCATAGATATTATGCTGCTCACTAGTTACAACAATAATTGAGTATGCCTCTTAAAGATGACTTAATTTCACAAATGAGTTGTGCTCAAGTAAATATTTACTTCTAAATGCAATTTTGTTGAAAAACCTCTCAGAACACTTTCATTAAGCTCGCATGATGCATAGGCTATGTAGTTATTAAATCATTATTCAGAGGGATGTTAATTTTTAAATAAAGAGAAACACATGCTTTCAATGCATCAAACACTTATACTGGGCTACTTACATGCCAAGTCGTAAGGTGACCACGATAACCTTGGTTTCTGGCATTAGTTTTCTCTCTCTCTCTCTCTCTCTCTCTCTCTCTCTCTCTCTCTCTCTCTCTCTCTCTCTCTCTCAGCAAGTCCAAGATAAAGCCATGATCTCTCACCTTCTTTCCATTTCACTGCTCCCACCCAGGTCAACGACCACTTACAGGGACCCTCGCCCTAGACCTTGACATATCCTAATTCCCCTCCTGTCATCTTTCAGTCCATTTTGTGCACAGCAGCCAAGTGAACTTTGTAAAATGTAAACCATATTATAATACTCATTTGTTTAATACCTTCCAATGATTTCCCAAGTTACTTAGAATAAAATCTAACCTTACCATCCGCCAGAAAGCAGCAGTCACGGGACCCATCACGGCCCACCTGACACACTGATATCCCCTTAAGCAATCTATGCTCTAACAGCACCAGCCAGTTCTCTCTGCCTTAGTCACTCAAGCCGGTTCAGTTCTCACCCCAGGAGTTTTCAGCCGTCCCTCTCCGTCTCCCCAGAATGCTGTTCCTCCAGTTTGCACGGCTGACACCTTATCATTCAGGCCTCAGCCAGAATCGCTTCCTGGGGGACAGCTTCCCTTCCTTCCACTCACTCCATCACATAACTCTGTTTTATTGTCTTCGCAACACCTACCTCTCTCTGTTTAAATTTAGCTTGCTTCTTTGTCATTTTTTAATTGTCTGGCTCCCCTCCCCACCCCTTTAGATAAATACCTCCCTGAGAAGAAGGGTCTGGCTTGGCTTGTTCACAACAATATCCCCAGGGCTTCAAACAGTTCTGAGTCCATTGTAGATGTTCAATTGGATTTGTTGAATGAATAAATTAAGACCTGAGTTCTGCCTGAAAGACCATTCATTTGTAAAATTAAATCAAACGTGGGACACACGCTGTCATTGAGGTGAAGAAGTCCCAGAGCCCAGCCTTCCCCTCCTCAGTGTTGCCCCCACCCTGTGATTACAAGGAGAACGTCCGTCCTGAAGAGTCCTGCTCCAGTCCTGCCTCACTCCAGTTCCTTTTCCACAGTGCAGGGAGTGTTCCATTCCATGCTTATGGCCTTAAAGGATAAAGTATGAACCCATTACCCCACCCCACACACACACCCCCGCCTCCCAAGGTATTTCTAGCTCTGGTTCCAACCAAGCTCAGTAGCTTCCCTTCTGGCCCTCTCCCCGCAGGCATCCTTCAATCCTCTGAAACCAACACACTCGCAGATGTCAATCACCCGAGCTTTGCCTTTCCTCCATGTTATTAATGTCCTGTTCTCTCTGCCTCCACTTCCAGTTTCCATTGCTTAGCATGGCTAACCCCTATTCCTTGTTCAAGGCTCAGCCCAAGATGATTTCATGTCTTGAAAACCTTTACTGTTTTCCCCCTTCACCTTCATCTGCTACCCCGGATGGGGTTGGTGTCTCCTCTTTGCTTCTGCGGTTCCCGGTGCTCGGCTCTATCCTAGGACTCATTGCATTTGATTGTTTTTGCCTTTTTATGTCTCCACTAGACCAGGAACTAGAGGAAGCATTCTGATGTATCTGAGTTAGCACAGAATTTTCAGTATCTAACACAATACACAAGAAATACTTACAGAATAAGTAACTGAATTAATGAATACATAGAATAAAATTCTCAGGGGCCAGGAAGGGAGGGTGCACTGAAAAGAGATGAGGCCAAATCAGAGAGGCTTCTAGATATGAGCAATGCGGGTCTGTGGTCACTTATGAGCAATTACAAACACAAAAGCTCTGAAAACCAAGTCTTTTCTTAACTCATTAGGTGGCAAAATCTCACTTGACCCATTCAGTAACTTTATTTATTCCACTTAGCATGAGCGTTCATACTCTTGGTTGCAAAGCATTAGTGCATTTAATTCTTTTCCCCCTTCTTCCGCCTGCCCTCTCCCCACCCTCCCAGTTCAAGCCTTTGTTTCTCAGTCTAGTTGTGTAGGACACAGCTTCCTGCCCGTGCTGGTATCATGAGACTTGCGCTCCCACTGGCTTTAGCTCTGGCTGCTTACGGCAGCCCAGCTCCAGAGAGAGCCATTGTTCACAATCTTAGCTGTAGAGGGCACAGCTCACTGGCCCATGTGGGAATCGAACTGGCGACCTCGGCGTTAGCATGGTGCTCCAACCACCTGAGTCACCGGGCTGGCCCCACGTTAGTGCATTTAAATTCAGGGTACTGACCTAGACTCCACTGGAATTGTTTTGTAATATACAGCATATAAACTCTATTATCTTTCTTAAATGCAAAAAACATTCTGGACTCTAAAACACATCTGGCCCCAAGGATTTTAGATAAAGGATTATGGCCCAGTATTTCCACTGTCCTAAAGGATGGATGGGATCCCAGTACAGTAGACAGAACTGTACAGGAAGAAACAGAATGTGCAAAAGAAAAGCAGCAAGTGGATTAGGAATGGTGATTTTTCTAGAGCCATCTGAGGGAAGAATGTCTACATTTACAGGAAGGTCATACTGAAAAGATGTTTGGGTCTGATGGAGTCCTTGAATTCCAGGCTATAGAGACTGAACTTTATTTTATAAGTGATGGGAACCAAGTAAAGGCTTTTCAGCAGACAAGGGAGGTCAGTAAAACAGCTCTGATATTCTGGAAACAGCCTATATTCATCTTGTTAGTTATGTGGCATTTAACTACTCTAAGCTCAATTGTTTCACCTGAAAAAAAAGGGATAAATAAAATGAAAATCAAATGGTGAGTACATGTGAAATATTTTCTAAACTGTAAAGTTATTTTAAGATATCAAGTGTAATTATTAAGTGACAATGAAAACTAAAGGGTGGCTGAGTTTGTGGGATAGCTAAGAAGCAATAACCAGGTGGAAGCCACAGGCGTTCATGCCTAAAAACAACTATGGAATTTGTCATATTGATGTCCCTCCTAGAATTCAGAGGGAGCGAAATGTCCCGTTTCATTTACATGACCTGTGTCATTGTTTCCCAATTTTAGCTCCTTTTAAGAAAGGGCTAAAGAAGTAGTGACCTGTAAACACAAAATCTTTGAGGATGTGTCATTAAGAAGCTAGAACACTGAAATCGGCAATCCCCTCATGCGAGGGGCTTGGGTGCTACGTCATTATAGGAAGTCACTGGATAATAAAGACACCGTTGGAGTTTGTATCTGGATTTTTTTTTTCTTCCCTAAGTGAAAAGACTGAGGGTTTGCTCTGCTTCTGAACTTTCTTGTCTCCAAAATTATTACTTTTTCTTCCAAACTACATCTTTGAGAACACATTGAAGTTTAAATAGGACTGTTATATTTCAAACTCCGGTCATTTTAAAGATTGAAACTGAGACCCTGAGATGGGAAGCAACCTGCCCAGCACCGCACCACAGTGAGTCTAAGCACGTGGTCTGAAGCCTAGCCAGAGCCTTTTCAATGTACCAGAGCACGGCTGGAGGGGATGGCATGAGCCTGGACAGAGAGAAGTAGATAGCGTCAATCATCCCTCGCCCTAGCCAATGAGTAGGAAGGTGTTTCCATCTTGTCCCGTGTCTTCCAGCCAAACTGTAACCTCGTCTAAACAGTATGTCCCTGTCCAGGTGCCCATCTTTCCCAGATCCAGAACAGATACCTGACAGCAACAGTTTTGCCCCTAGGGGGAATGATGGAGAAAATCCTAGTGCATTTTCATCTCCTACCATTGCAGATGTGTTCATAGCAGGCACTCATTCTGTCCCACACTGCTCTGATGCAGGCATTGGACACTGAGGGCCACGGGCACCGTGATGAAATGCTCACCCAGCGCTGCTGAGAATGGACACAGAGGGAGCTGGGTTGTCATGGGGATAAGTGGGTGTGTCTAGTCCAGCTGTGAGAGCTCCATCCCAGTGAGGAGAGAATGAACTGATGTCAGTCAGGGCAGCATGTGAGAGCTGGCAGTAAGCAATTATGAAAGGTGAGTCTCGAGATCCATAATTGAATGTCACTCCAAGGAAGAAGAGAGACTATTTTATTCAAATACAGCAGAATGGGAAATGCTCTTAGAGTTACCTCTGAGGTGGTTACCAAGCCATTTAGAACACATTTAGCCAGAATATCCTGGAGAAACAGTGAAGACTGGGTGGGATGGCCAAAGGAAGACAGAGGAATGGCCGATGGAAGGACGGCTCAGAAATTGAACTTCTGGCTTTGGTTTAGGGGCCCTGACAGGTAATCTTAATGTAGCAGACAATTGTGGAAGACAGTCAACAGAAACCCATCTACGTCTCTTCTCTCTCACCCGATTTCCTTTTCAAGCAATGATAAAAGAAATTCTACTGCAGGTGGCTGGAGTGGTTTGACAATGCTCTCCAGGTTACACAAAAATCAGCGCTGAAACCAAGCTCTTGTTAGCACCGTGCTCTAAGCAGCTGGGTTCATTAGAACCAACTCTCTTGGGAAGTGCATTTGTTTCCACATACTATGCACATGACACCTGCCCCCACACACTTTCTACCTATGTGTGTATACATGTATTTTCAGGTTGTGTAATAAATCATTCATTCATTCATTCATTCATTCCATCAATATGCATTTACTGACACATACTGGGTATTGAGAATACAACAAGAGGAATACTTACTATGCTGTATTTCCATTTTGAAGAATCCTGGAGGGTTTTTGTTGTGTGTTTGTTTTGTTTTGTTTTTTAATCGCCTCGATGGGATAAGAGAATTGAGCTCCTAGCTACCTACTGCTCTATTTCTTCACTAGGAGTTTTCTTTGGGGCATTTCATACTTAGGCCCCTCAATCTGCCCAGAGATGCTTTCATTTTACTTTTTCCAAATTGCTTTGTCAGGGCTATAATGACTCTTCCTTCCTTTATGGAAATATCAGTCTCTTAAGAAACCTTCCCAGCCCTGGTCCTTCTCAGAATTAACCATTAATAATTTCTTCTTCAATGCCCCAAAAGCACCCCCAACATTGCATTTCTCTTACTTGATTGAGATGTATTTGTTTCCACGTCAGTTATAACATTTAATTTCTTTCTGAGCTCCAGCACATAGCCCACGGCCTGGCTCATAGAAGATGCTCAGTAAATACAGTGCTGAATAAATTTAATTAGGCACAAATGTATTTGCCCTATTGAAGTCATTGTCTAATTCAAAAGAGTGTCACACCCGATAGACGGGAAGACAGACATACCATGCCAGCCTGTTAATCATCCCCAATTGCGGAGATATGCCCTGCCTTGGTGAAACAGCCTCATGGAGATGTATGACCTAGCAGCTATTGATGTTATGAGACCCACTCTTAGTCACCAAGGGAAAGACCCAAAATGAGCCTCAGATCTGAGTGAACGGGAAGACGTTAATGAGTGGCCTGAATGAATTACACCGGCCTGGTTTGCTTCTTATTCGGCCTGATCCAGTTTCCATGCGCTTGAAAAAAACAATAAGGGCAAATATTTAGGCAAAGTTGCAATCCAAATAAAACAAAAATGTTTTGTGATGTATGTGGGGATCAGGGAAGGAGCATATACACTGCACATAGCAAAATGCCCATCTAGGGAATCGTTTCAGGGAGAAGCTCGATGTCGGAAGACTTGGCAAAAAGATAGCTGAGTGCTGTGTGCAGCCCACCAATGCATCGTGATTCTGTTTCCCAGCTTATACAACACAGTGGAAATGAGGCCCTCGACTTCCTCGCAGAGAAGCATATGGCTGACAGCCATAAGTATGGATCACTTTAGCACTGCTTATTATTCCTGCCACTACTTACTGCTTTTAATAAAATCCATAGCCTGGCAGTTTGTTTACCATCTCACAAAATGAGGTCTTGCCAGAGGAGAGCAGTATAGGGCCCATCTAACATTTCATTATCTTTAATGTGGTCAATGTGAGAGACCTGAAAAGCACAGGAGAACCATTAGCTTAGTTAGACACATATTTCTCCATCAGCTCATTGTTTATTCAATGTGGCAAGTTCAAATACAGGGGGAGAAAACCCAAAGGCAACAAAACAAAAGAGACCCTTGCTTTTCTCCTCCTTACCATTCTCCATTCTTTGGTGCTTTCATAGGAGCCATGAAAGCAGCAGAGAGGCTAGAAGTATGTTTTCTTGACTGCAAGGAAATATACTGACATGTTTTCAATGGTGGATTTCAGCAATAGGCATGTGGCAATTTAGTTTTTCTCCTAAATGTTTTTCATTTTTAAAGTTTTTTTTTTTTTTCTGTGATACGACATAGGTACATAAATAAAGGGGCTTAAACCTAGACATAGAATTTATAAAATGTTAAACGAATACCCATTTCCCACTACCTAGGTCAAGAGATGGTCACCTTCAAATCATGATGCCAAGCCCACGCATCCCTAAAGGTTTCGACCTTCCTGACCTGACTCCTGCGGTAATAATTCTGTTTATCTTTGTTGTTGAGCCATGTTCTGTACCTCCTGAAACCATATACGCTTTGTCTGTTTTAAAACTTCATATAAATGGACTCAAGTTGTACGTATTCAAGTCCAAGTTCTTTTACCCAACATTATGTTTTTAAGATGCATCCGTGGTCTTGTATATATCTGTAGTTGATTTGTTTTTATTACTATATAATATCCCATTACATAAACATGACATTAATCCATTCTACAGTTGATGAATGTTTACATTGTTTCCATTTTTGGCTATTTGGACCAAAGCTAATATAAATATCTGTGTTGGAATTTCCTAGTACATATGTGTACACATTTCTTTATGGTATATTTAGGACAGAGGTGGCTGAATAAGTGGTTATGTATAGCTTCAACTTTGATAGATATGGAAAAATGTTTTAATATAATATAACAAATACAATATTATGGTATCTTTAACAACAAAAAGCTTTTTCTGTTAATGGGGCGGGTATACTAAAAAGTCCTAATGGAAAGATGACCTAAGCTTAATTTGGGAATTTACCACAAAAAGAAGTCATGTCGCTGTGCCAATTTTACCATGAAGCCAGTGGATTGCTTTTATTGTAATGCCCCTTATTCTAGGGTTCAGGAGTGGAAATGGGGGGAGGGGGCATAAAATGGGAAGTGTATCTATGTTTGTTACTTAACTGAGAATATGTATTTTTCATATTTAGGATGGTTTTCTGTAATATAGTGGAAGATAACATTGGCCTTTTAGTACTCACTCTGGCTTTTCCCCAAAGTCAAAATGACTCAGGACATCGAGGCAGCCATGACAGTGCAACTAAAGACACTCACAAAAGAGGACTTCCAGAACTGCTTCAGAAAGTGGCAAGAATGATGGGATAAATGTGTTTGAAGTGAGAGGGAGTATTTTGAGGGGGATTCATGGTAATGCATCTTTTACTATAATATATATATATATATTTTTTATTTAAATGTTCACCGTATTGTTCGATCACACCTCAGCTGTATATACATAATGCTTAGCACAATGTTTGATACATTATATGTACTCAGTATATTAGCTGTTTTATTTGCTTATTGTTATTATATCAGATGACCTCAAAGGTAACTACAGGTGTTTACATTCTGTATTTGCACTCAAGTAGTGAGCAGAGCACAGATTTCTTTGACGAAGACTGTAATCTACATTCTGGCAGCTCCATTTACAAGCTGCACGACCTTTTCTGAACCTCAGTTCTGTCATCCGTAAAAGCAATACAGTCATAGCTCTGCCAAATATTGGCTGGAGTGATCAATGGTTAAGTGATATAAAAAATATAGTATGAGCCTTGGGACTTATCTGGCCTGGGTGCTCTCCTTGTGTCTAGACAGCTACTTTACGTCCTCTGAAACTCCACTTCCTTTTGGTCAAAGGATAATAAGACTTGCCACAACTTAACACAGGTAAAGCCCCTGACATGGGGCATGACCTACATATAGTAAGGCCTCAAAGCCTCTTGGGGCTTCGGTTCACTTTTCTGTGAAATGAAGAAAGTGATGGCAATCTTTTCTAACTCATAGGATTCTTGTGAAGATCAAAATAAGATAATGGAAGTGAAATGACTTTTTAAACTATAAGCTGGTAGCACAAGAAAAATTCAAATTAGCAAGATCGTAAATTAGCCGGCCAGGATTCATGTTGCCTAGCTTTATTTGATAAAATGAGTATATTAAAACAAACAAACAAACAGACAGACAAAAACTCTCTCTCTCTCTCTCTCTCTCTCTCTCTCTCTCTCTCTCACACACACACACACACACACACACACACACACACACACAAACCCAAATGCTCTTTCAACATTCAAGATCTCTCTAAACAGTGTATTCGCTGATTTATTCAACATTATTCAATGAGCATATGTTACATCAGAATATTTTCCTAGCAGAATTCTTTCTTTTTAATTATTCTGATCTACTTCAAAAGATGATCTCATAGCAATAATTGGAGAAAGACGGATACAAAAATGAATAAGGGAAGAAATTGGGCTTAAGAAAAAAATCAAGGCAAAAAAATAAAATGAAGCCAGAGGCAAGATAAATCCATGAGAACTAAGGTATAATTCCATAATTCTGATAAAGATAGGCTATATGCTTTACTTGTAGGAGATAACACAAAGAGAAAAGCAATTGATTAGAGTGTTTCTCAAAGTGTCATTCACTGACCTTGCATCAGAATATCCAAGGGTGCTTATTACTTTTTCCATCACCTGAATTTCCACGCCTGCTCATTGTGTCTGTGAACATTTTACAGAAGCCCTAATACCTACATAAAGCTGTCCTGCTATTTGAAATTAAGGAGATAGGGAATGGGATCCATAGTTACTCCTGGCAAAACCTTTTGGAAAATAATTTGGCAAAAGCGGTAAAAACGCTAACAATCAATAATAAAAATTCCGGGTTTTTGTTGTTGTTGTTGCTGTTTTTTAAGAAAGTGATTTGGTCAAAAGAAAAGCGAAGGCCATGGGGTAAAGATGGTCATTGCAATTCTATCTATGACTGGTTAAATTGAAAACAGCTTAGTTATGCAAAAATGGGGAAATAACAAAGTAAAATATAGAATATCTTTTCCATTGATTACTCTGGAGAAATAAAAAATGATAATCATGGCTTTGCCAAAGTGGCTCAGTTTCTTCAATGAAACTTAGAAGGTGAAATTCAAATGATTGCATTGATGCAAAATATATAAACTAAGACTGGAAAATAAAACTCAAAATGTTATAATGTTTTATTATAGATGGATTATAGATTTTTTTGTTTCACATTTTTAAAATTGTCTTTTATTTTGGTTTGGTTTGGCTTGGCTGTGTGTGTGTGTATGTATGTATGTGTGTGTATGTGCACTTTTCACCCCAAAATGGGCAAGTTTATTAACTCTATCACCACGTATTATTAAAAAATTAAGAATCAAGCTTTAATTATTTTCCACTCCTCCCTGTCTGGACAAAATTAAGGTGGGAGTAAGCAGTGAGGGAATAGGTAAACCTTATAACATCACTAAGAGAATGAAGAAAGACCATGAAAATATAAATTCTGTTCAAGAAGAGCCACAACCCTCAAAATCTCTTGGATTTTTTTTAAAGCATGCTTTTCTTGGCAGCTGCATTTATCAACATATGTAAAAATATTATCCAGGGTGCATTCTGTATTTTCAGAAATGTGACATGATAACATCCCTTAAAGAAAGGGATTTTGTGGTGAACATCCATCAGTTTTCACTCATGGGACTCCCTGAGGCAAGACCTTCTGTGTCATGTCAACATTTTTTTCTCTCTACCAGCAAAATTGGAAGATACAAGGAGAGATAGCATCTCAACATCTTGTCATCACTGCCTTCCTCACCCTCATTCCACCAACCTCCTTCCCCTGGTAGAGACCAAAATGACAGGAGAAAAAAAAATGTTGCTGTTATTGCTTTTTTTTTCCAAGAGAAATAATGTCAAAGACAAACAATGTTTACAGATTTAACCCAAATGTTAGTCATAAAATGATCTTCCAGTGCTTGGATGTGTAATAAGGCATCCAGCGCCAAGTTAATACTGCCAGCAGAAACCCCATCCAACTTTCTAAACTGTCTTCATCTGAACTGGGAGCAGCTCCCAGGATGCTCTGAGGGATAATCCGATAAAACCGGTCAAAGGGCACATTTGCCTAGGTTTTATGCTGCTAGATCCCGATCTCTTTTTCTCCCATTACCAGAGAGCATAGAGTTCTTTGGCGGATGGTGTGGGTGAAGGGGGGACCCTTGCTCAGACTTCCTTTCTAGAAAGAATAAAGCATTTGCATTGGACTGCTCTTTTCAAGACCAATACTCTTCTATTGGAAAGGCATGTGAAACTGCTTCTTTAGCCACTAAAACATTGGATTTGATAGTAATCGCCCTCTTGTTAATAGTACAAAGAAAAGACTCACGCTAGAAAGTGTATCATGAGACCCCAGGGTCACGATACTTCTGGCGTGGACAATGGGGTTTATAGAAACTGGAATGTTTGCTCAAGTTTCTTGGGGCAGCAGCCTGAGCTGAAGTAACTACCCTTTTCCTAATTAGCCTAGCACTAAGAACTTTCTCCTCCCATCAAAGAAAATTTAATTGGCTCAATTTGCTGCCACTCAGTATGAAATGTCTCCTATTGGTCAGAGTTTCCAACAACACATCACTGAAGTAGCTGACCTCCCTCCAGCTTATCTTTCCAAGGAGCAGTGTTGTTTATTCTCAAAGCACAGTGGGATGGTCACATTAGTTTATGCAGAAAATATTCAATTTAACACTCTTTCATCCTAAGGAATCTGCGCATGTGGAATTTTTGGCTCCACAAACTCTCCCTAACACCTCTTAATTCTAGGGAGATGTTTCTATAGATCTGAAAGGGTGCTTGGAGGATGGAATGTATTGAAGACTCCTCCACGCATACAAGTGAAGGCTTTCTGTCCCCTTTGTCGCACGGCTTATAATACAAGAAGGGAAGGAGGCTTTTTTCCCACTGGAATAGTGTGGGACAACTACAAAAGCTTCTTACAGTAATTATAATAACCAGGCTGACTGCTTTTGTTTTTTCATAGTCCAGTAGAATAAAACAATTTAGCTATGACAGGGCCAACATTTAAAAGGGTTCCTCTACTTATAGCTGGGACTAACCGTATGATAGAGACAAGAATTTGGAAAGCTCTAGAGTCCTTCCTAATCCCCCCAAAATGTTTTCCAGTGATGAGTGGAAATGCACACTATTTTGTCTATTTCCTTACAGCATTTAACACCCTATTAACATGCAAATATTAGCCAAAGATATCCAAATGAGATGGTGACTTTAGAAGGGGATGTAACTTCTCTCTTCCTACCCCCTACTGAAATTATCACAAGCTCATTTGTTTAGAAATTAGGAAAAGGCTGCATCTGTGCATTCTAGGGACCGATGCCTTTATTATAGGGTCCTCTGCTAGACGAGACAAAAAACCGAAAGGAAGTCAGTGAGGACCAACTTGTCAGTCCCACATCTGAGAAAGCAAGTAAATGGAGGTGATCCATGGAGGCTCCTAAAATTTCCAAATGAGAAAGGCAAGAAGAAGACACAGGATAAACAGGAAGCTGTTTTGTGAAAATTATCATAGTTTTGATGCAGCAGTTTTGCCAGAAAGTTAGCAAAGAAATAAACTTTTCCTTTATTCACCAGGCTCTGATACCTGGCTACAGCCACACTTTACACCCAGACAAGAAACACGGTCAAATGGGAAACTGGATGCAGAAGGTGAGCCTTGAAACAATGATTTAGACAAACAGAGAGCACAGCAAAGATGACCTGGATCATAGCTTCAGCTCTCTTCCTTCTTCCCTCTGGCTGTTTTATCAGTTGATTGGAAATAGACACATCAACTTGCCCTCCAGCCTGTGATGTGAGGAACCAGGTGAACAGTGAAGGGAAGCAAGGATCATTCACTCACCTGCGTTCAAGGAATAAGAAGCAAAGGTCATCCATTCACTTACATGTAAGCATGAATAAAAGGGAAGTTGAGAATGTTCCCAGTGAAATAAGAACCGCAGTGACAACAATGGATAATACAGCACTGCAAAGGCAAGAAAGAATATGCATTTGGAAAAAATACATTATTATATTTAAAAAAATGTACCTAGTTTTTACTCTTAATAAAATTCTGGGAAAACTGAGACGATGAAGTAAAAGAAAAAAGGTAATAATAAAACAGTCAAATATACTGTTCCAAATTTGGAAAAATTGGTCACCTACAGGGATCTCCCCCATTTCATTGCCTTCTCAGAGGTAGGTTTAAAGTCAGGCATAAGTAAATGGGAGGTGGAACAAAAGAAGACAATCACAGAAGGAAATTAAAATGCAACAGCAGACCTAAAATGTGCTTTAGAAGCAGTAAAGGGCAGAATCAACATTATGTAAATTCCACTCTGTGATGTGGAAGTCAAAGAGAAAAAAAACTCTTCAAAAATGAAGAGGAAGGTGGGGAAGTGGGAGAAAAATGAGGAAAAAAGAAAACAAAGATGGCACATATATATGACGAAAAACAATGATACTTCATTATTGTTTGTGAGTAAAACAAATGGAGCCAATGACAGAGAATATGTAACATTATAACAAAAGAACTGAAGATCAGCAGCAAGTTTGATATAGAAACACCATAGTGTATGTGTAACCCAGGACATTGTCTAAGAACACAAATTTCATCTCATTTGTCCAGGAGAAAGTTGGATATTGACTAGCAAGAACTGAAATGGAACAGTGGGATTGAAAGAAAAATGTTTTTGAGCACAGGCCTGAACAGGTCACCCCAGGTTTTGTTGGTGATAGGGGTAGAGAATCATCTCGTCCTGAATTATACAGCTTTTCTGGGCAAGAGAATTAAGGCCTTTTGCCCTAAAGCATCCATTGCATGTAGTGAATGAACTTCTCCCTAGCATCTGGAATGCACTAGCAGCATGCTGGGGAAGTTGGATAATGGCCATTCAAATCACTTGATATATTCTGTGGTTCAGATGGGGAACCCCAGTCAAGAAAGGCTGCCTAGAAGGGTGAGTTAATAATGAGAAACAAAGATGATGCAATCCCAAAAGCCAGAGACCTGTAGCTGGAAGACGGGGTTGTGGCCCAGTTTCACCATTCTATGACATAAACTTCTCTGAGCCTCAGTTTCCTCATCGGTTAAATAGGGTAATTATACTACTGACCTCACAAGGTGTGTTCCAAATGAGATAGCATTTCTAAAAGTGGTTTGTAATCCGTCGCATATGGTATAAGCGTGAACATGTCCTATGAACTGGAAGAAATCTCAGTGATTAAGCCTGATTCTCAGGCAAGTATTTCAATGGTTAGGGAAATTGCACACATCCAGCCTTACAAGTCCTATACATGCTCACATTTACATACATATTTCTACATAAAACCAAGTATTGAGAGCAAACCATGGCAGGTTTACCTTCTTCCTTGTTCCGAGAAGCACCAAACACGGGGGATGGAAATTTACTTGCCCCTCTTGGGAGGTGTACCCTATTTAATAGCAGTTACTTTGTCAGCAGGCAGGCGGAGGGGTTGTACCTGGTAGAGAAACCACAAAGGCAAGGCCACCAGGTAAAACTGACAAGTTGCATCCTATACAAGGGTACGGAGCCAAGGGTGTGAGGGGATACCGAACACAGGCCACGTTGCTCTGGCCAAGCCATATGCTCTGACTCAGGGCCATGTCCTTCTAGAGGAAGGGGGAAGGGCTGCCTTTGTCTATGAACAAAGGTGCCACCTGCTAACCAAGCCTTTTCTTCAAGGTGGTGTGGTCCACTCAGGGGCTGGGGTGGGGAGGGAAAGCCATCTTTTTTCTGTTAATTTTGCAAAATCGAGTCATAGCCCTGAGGAAAAAGCATACATCAGCATGACAGAGAAAGCTGGATGGAGACAGAGAGACAGAGAAACTTCCAAGTAGACTGCACATATCTCTTCCCAACTTCATATTCAGTGACCAGGTTGGTAGTTAGAAATCCGCACGGTCTGCCATTGCTTAGCTTTGGGGCAAACACTCTAGCAATGGGGAACACTTTTCTTGTTGGAATAGATATAATTATTAGAAAAATTATTATTATTGCTGCTATTATTGTTATTATTAATTATTAAGCTGAAATAAAGATCATTGTAGCATAAAAAAGAATTAAAAAAAAAAAGAAATCAGCATGCTGCAAGTTTTTACACCCCAGAAATAGGCAATGCTACAAATCAGAGCTTCCTCTCCTACCCTTTGGAGAGCCCATTATTAAATATTTCCCACCACTGGATTAAAAACAAGCTTTAAGAGGAAGATGAGGTATAAAATTTAGTAAGCACCTGTAGAGTGATCCTCGAGTAATATAATTATTAATATCCAACTTTGTAGACTGAATACATAGCTGAGAGTCTTAAAGAAGTTAAAGTATTTGCTCAAGTTTCCACCAACTGAAAGAGGCAGAGCTTGGACTTGTCTAGCTGACTCCCAAG
The DNA here is from genome assembly GCF_057876585.1 of Rhinolophus sinicus. Lineage (NCBI taxonomy): Eukaryota > Metazoa > Chordata > Mammalia > Chiroptera > Rhinolophidae > Rhinolophus > Rhinolophus sinicus. The sequence continues at coordinate 22,468,893 of NC_142516.1, read as the reverse complement.
CTCCATGGTCTTTCCATCACACTACACAGTTTTGGTAAAATCCGAAGCCCGTGATTCTGAGATGGCTCACCGACAGCACTTATCACATTAATTCTCCTTAGCATTTTTATTTCCCCCAGTGGCATCCAGGCACTTTAAAGGCCACTGCCGCACTTCCAGCACATTCCTCAGGGCTGTTCCCATGGCTCCAAAGTCAGCCTCCCCATTAAGATCCTTCTTCAAGGAAACCATCCCAGAGTTAAGCAAGTCCGAGATCAGGAAGCGCTGTGCATTTTCTGACATGGGGAAGATACATTACTACATTCGGGTGACTGCAATGTTTAGAACAGCTTTGGATGAGTATCGTACCAATTACATTATCCCTCGGGGAGCCTTATTAACATTAAAATGTCTTAGGAGACTAGCGAAAGACTTGAACAAAGAAAACCTCTTCTACAAAGGCTTCCTCGTAGTTTATAGTTGTGTTAAGGAACAACAACAACAAAAATCCACCTTGCCTCTCCCTTTGCACATGATATTAAGATAGATGATTCTTCTTGGACTATTGTAAGCAAATAATCTTAGAAAATAAGGACCCATCTCAGGATGGATTGCTTCAGACCAAAAGCAACTCTGTGTAGGAGGTGGTGTGGAGACAGCACGGATTGCAATCACACATACCTTGGTTCAGACTCTGGCTCTCCTAGTTACAGTATCAACAAAACAGTAAAAATGACAGTTATAATTTACTGAGCAGCTATTGGGGCCAGGGGCTTTATATAGTCTATTTTGATTAATTCCCACATCAAATGTGAAATGTGGATATTATTCTTACTTTAAACATGGAGAAACCAAGGCTAAAAAGAAGCTAAGTAAATCCAGCCAACTCAGATAAATAGTGTGGTAGGCAGCTTCTGAAATGATTTCCGATGGCTCTGCCTCTTTGTATTCACATCCTTGTGAAATCCCCTTCCCTTATGTGTGCGATAGAACTAGTGACTTGCTCCTAGTGAACAGAATACAGCAAATGAGATAAGCTGTCACTTCCAAGATCAGATTATAAAAGACTGGCTTCCGACTTGCTTATGGTCCCTTTCATATGCTCACTTTGATGGCAGCTGCGTGCTGTGAACTGTCCTATAGACTCATGTGGCAAGGAACTGAGGGCGGCCTCTGGCCAACAGCCAGGTCCTCAATCCAACATTCCATAAGGAAGTAGTAAGTGGTACCAACACCTGAGCGAGTTTAGAAGTGGATCTTACCTCGGTTGAACCTTGAGATGACTCTGGCCCTGGTCAACTCCATCATTGTAGTCTTGTGAGAGACCCTGAGCCAGAAGACCCAGCTAAACCCTGCCTGGATTCCTGACCCATAGGAATTATGAATGAATAAATGTGTGTTATTTTAAGCTGCTAAGTTTTGGGGTAATTTCTTATGCAACAATAGATAACTAACACAGGTTGTAAGAAACAGAGATGAGATTTAAAGCCAACTTTTCAACTTCAAAACACAAGCTCCTCCCTCTGGGCTGATTCGTTAAAAGCCACACGACCTTAGGCAAAGTACTAAAACTCTCTGAAACTCATTATGTACATGAATCAAGTAAGGGTAATACTCATATCACAGTACACAGAGCAGCTTAAATGAGATAATGCACATGATGCCAGTGGCTAAAATGTCAGTTGAAATATGAAGGAGGAGAAAACAATGAAAGGTCCCGGAGGAGAATGTCTTAATAATGCATGGCAGTATATGATGGTGGGGAGCATGGAAAACAAAGCAGTCACAGCATCGACTTTGCAGACCAGCATCCTGGGAAGCACACATTTGGGAAGCACAGTACCTAGTTGCATGATCTTGTTTCTCATGGGCACAGAAATAATACTGCACACCTCACAGAAGTGTTCGGAGAATTAAATGAGGTCATGCTTGTAGACTAACTGGAATCGGATCTGGGATACAATAAATACGCAACAGACTCTAGCCATTTTTACATTATTTTTCCAGTTTTAGTATCATTTTTACTAAGAATGATGGCATTTCATGGACCTGTCCGCAGGTAAGTAAAGAAGAATTTCTGGGTCAAGGCCTTTTCAGTAACCTTCATTCTATTTTGGAGTTCTTCTCTACTCCTCGAAGCATTTGTTAAGTCCAAACACCCACACTTTGTTCCTCCATCTTAACCTCTTTTCCCTACAGCAGGTCTTTTCCACCAATAGTTATGCCCTAAAAGAACAATTAAAGTGGAGAAAACCTCCATCGAAGTTATGTACTTGATTTCCTGTTCAGGAATTCTTCTGAGGGATTAATCATCAGACATCTGGTCTACTGCTAGTATCTAGAGCCACTACCGATGTCGCTATGGAAAATACTATGCATGGCACATAGTAGGTGTTCACAATGGCCTACTTAATATCTGCTAGAGCAAAATCCATGTCTATCTTGTTTACTTTTATGCCCTCAATATCTAGCAGAGGGCCTAACTTAGAGTAGATATTCACTCAATATTTGGCAAACTAATGAAGGTACTGAACAAATGTGGTGGCTTTTCACCTTCCCTAAATAATCATTGTTTGATTTTCTAAAACATTGTGTTCATCAAAAATTTTAGTGTATAGCATTTGTTGGTGTACTGGACACATGCATCGATTTCACTCTCTTTTTTCATGATTGTCTTCTCTTACATCCTGGTAAATCTGGTTGAAAAACTCAAAGAATGTCCCTCCCATATGCAGACTCAATGTCTACTCAGTTTCCTCTGAAAATGAAATAAGAGCAGACAAAAAAGTGAATGGCAGTAACAGCAATTATATGTATTTTATTGAGCTCAGTGTGGAGGTTGACTTAGGCACTGAAGCCACACAGGACTGTGTTAGCCAAGACTCATTTCTCAAAGGACTGTCGCATTGAAGGTATTCTTGTGCCTAGTAGCCCTGTTTTTCAATCTGAAAGATAAATTGGACATATTTAAAGAGGTAGGATGCCATGTAGTTATTTTGACACTAAATAGCCCTATGCATTTATGAAAATCACCGTAACTCTCTAGCCTCAAGGAAGTTGATGAGAAAAAGATCATTGATACTGAATTTTACATATAACCCACTGATTTCCCTTAGACCAGTAACCAAAACAAACAAATCAATTTACACAAAACAATCAAAACAATTTACACAGATGATCTAGGCATGGTTATTTTATAAAGGTCACAATTTCACTTATTTCCCCCTTTTATGCGTTTGTTCAATAGGATTGGGGTGCTCAGGAGTTAAAGAAAGGATTTATTCAGTTAGAAAAATCAGCAAGATGTGAACCACATTTTAGAATTAGAAGCAGCAGTTGTATTCTAAAGAAAAAACAAAACAAAACAAAACACCAGGCCTAGAATTTAATACGTGTGCACGTACATGTTCAAATCTTTGGCCTCCTCTAAATGGCTGGGTAAACCTGAACAAATCAGTTCACCACTTAGAGCCTCAATTTTGTTGTCAGTAAAATGGACAAAATCATTCTGACCTCACTTTGGCTCCACTGTGAGGTTTAAAGGGAACACTGCACATCAAAGGACCTAGCACAGCTCCAGGCAGATAGCAAGCACATATTAAAAAAGTTTGTGAAATCTCAATGAGAATGGGAATGGTTAGCTGTAAATGAAGTCTAATTAGAAAATAATTACATAAACCAAAACTTTGAATGATTAATGATGAAAATAAAAATGTTTTTTTTCCTCCCTGCTCCATTTTTCTATTTAACATTGGGCATTCTGTCACAATTAAGGGCCAGAATTTTGTGAAAGTTACTCCCATAGAAACAAAGCGCTGGATTTATTTTTAAAAAATTAAAATAATAATATCAATAATAACAAATAGTTATTGCATTCACAATGTTCATGTCATTGAAATTAAACTCCAATTCTGTGGTTTCACTAAGAAAAATATATTTAAAAATGGCCACTCTTTCAGGAGCAATTTGAACTTGCAGAATACTTTTATGTTCTCCATTGTTGGTTAACCTAACCTTAGCACACGCACATAAATGATGGGTTTACAATCATTCTCACAGGTCCTTGTGACGACTGCTTTTCACTCTCAAAGAGCAGTTGATCCATATTTCACAGAAGACAGGGCAGCCGCAGGTTACAGAGGTGACCTACTGATTCTGGGCCCGGCCTCATCCAGAGTTCAAGCCTCTCTTGTGGGTTCCTCTCCTGACCCATATACACTGTTGTGCCACGTGGGTCTGCCTAAGGACTCTATTCTTAACCTACTTTGCTTGACTCCATGGTTTCAACAACCTCTTACATGCTTATGTATTTCAAATCACCATCCCAGTTCTGTCATCTCTCCAGCACTTCCTATGCAGGGACATATGAACACTTGTGCCACCATGTCTCATCCTGTACTAAACCAACATAGCTTATCTTTTTCTTCACTAAACCTGGCTCCCTCTCTCCAAGGCACCACCACCCACCCAGGAAACATGAGCCAGAAATCTGGGAGTATACCTAAACTCATCTTTCACCTTCCCCACCTCCCAAACCCAAGGTTTGCTGATCTTTTCTTCTAAATCATCATGAATTAGCCCCACCTTTTCCCTGTCTATTACTGTCTTGCTTCAGGCTCACAGCATCTTCTACCTGCCCTACTGTAATATTTTCCTAAAAAGCCATCTTTCCTTTAGGCGTCCCCCGCTCCAGTCCATTCGCCACATGGCAGCCATAGGGATATGCTGAAAATGCAAGTCTGATCATGTCACCCTGCCACCTACAGTTGCTGCACATTACCTCCGAGATTGGAGGTTCCGTAACTTGGCATCTTATACCTTACCTGTATTCCTACTAGATGTTCCAGCCGTTAGCTCCTATCACTCTCCTTATTGTGATGATGCTCGAGCTATACTAAACTCAGAACAGTTTTCTCTACAGTTTTTGCTATTTCACAATCATGTGCTATTTTGCCTCATGGTCCTCTACATAGGACACCTGTTCGCCTTTTGTATTCTTCAAGACTCAACTCAAGGTTTGCTTCCCTCAGGAATCCTTCAGCGAACCCCCAGGCTCCTGAAACACCACATGGCCACCTCCATTATGGCACTAGTTAGTAAGAATGAACTTTCCTCTCACACTAGTCTGAGGTCTTTTTCAGAGCCGAGAACTGAGCCACATGTGATCTTCAAGAATATGGGCTCTGAGTTCAGAACTGTGGGGTTGGGATCCTGTTGCTCGTAGTTGTTAGTCAGTTTACAAACTCCCTAGACTCTTTGAGCCCCAGTTTCTTTATCTGTTTTGAGGTGGTAATAGCACTGAACGCAATTATTATTAAAATTAAATGAACTGAGACCTAAAGAATTAGAAAGAGGTGGCCACTCAAATACTTGGAGAATGCATATTTCAGGGAGAAAGAATAACACGTACAGAGGCATAGCTGATGAAACGCTGTCAACTGTCCCCATTCCTCCTCTCAAAAGCACTCAGCATAGGATTAGAGTTCCTAAGAGAGAACAGTGAAAGCCTCAGAATTAACACATGGTGCTTTGCAGAATCTTATTAGCTGGAATCTGCTTCACTTCTCCTGCCCCATTTAGATTCTTGCCAGACTCTACTATCACACTTAAACCTTGGGTGAAACTTGAAAGCCCTCAAACGTGGTGAAAAAGCTACAATGACAGGGCCCCAAGGGATGAACAGAAATGCTGAAATGCAGCCGTCTGGCAAGGGAAGCTTGGTGAGGGCATTCTCCAACATGGCGTGCCTCAGGACGAACACTGCAAAGCACATACATTCAGGGAATGTGGGCTTCTTGTCAAACTTGACAGCAGGTTTATTTCAGCACAAGATGCATTGGCCAAATGAACAGAATCTCAAAGATCGCACTGGTTTTTAAAATGATTTTTGCTTTATAACAGAGAAATAAAATGATTTATGAGTTTGTCAGGGAGCGGATGTTGCCTTTTGAAAAAAATCCTCCCTTCTCCGAAGTGTCATGAATTGCAAATGAACCAACGGGTGATGTGTATGTGTGTGTGGGTACGTGTGTACGCACACATGTATCTCCGTGCTTGTCCTCTCTCTTCTCTGCCTGTGGTTTGGAAGCCAACTCCACTGTGTGCCTGCACTGACGCTGCAAGCAAATTGTAATTATAATGTTGAACAGTCATTTCCAAGACAAACCAAATCTGTGTTCCATTAAAGTCATGGAATAGTTAAACATTATTATTTTTTTTTCTTCCCAACCATAATAAAAAACAGGTTCCCCATTCAATCTGATGCTCCAGAAGTCAGAGGATTCCACATAGTCCCTTCGATGATATTTGGAAAATAGATTCTGATGATGTCCCAGGCATATCAGCAGGAGGTCAGTTTAACTTACGGTTTATCGTGCTTGCTGTGGTTTGGACAGCGGCTGCATGGAAGTCCTGAAATGGTAATAGATTTCCTCCCTGAGACGCTAAGCCTGCCTGCCAACTACTAAGCATATTCCCTCAGTGTGTCGTTTCGAGATGTTAGCTGGAATCACAGAAATGAGAGCTATACCTTCTATGGAACTAGAGAGGAGGAAATGCTGGTCTTTGGGAGTTGTCTCAACAAGAAAAAGTAATGCTTGAGTTTTTCTGTTCATCAGTTTGTAAGAATCATTCTGATGATAATTTTTGTAAAAGTGTCTTTGAAAGGAAATCTTTATAATTCACCAGTTATTGTATCCCAATGTCTTAAATTTACGTGCATTCAGAAGGTGTTTTAATGGTAAAAGTAATTTTTTAATGAATATATGGATTAAAAAAATGTTCCAACACCCACCGGAACCACTTTCCTCCTATAGAAAATCTAGCTCATGTGCACTTTCTCGTCAACATTTTTCAACCATGCTGAAAATGACCAGTAGATTAAAAATTTCAATTTAGAAAGACCATAATCTTTCAGCCAATTCATTACTTAGCAAATCCACACTATATCTATAGTGTGGGGGAGGGATCCTGCCCTGTTTTGGCTTGTCAAGGTTTCTCTAATTTTCTAACAATCTTAGCGATGCATTTAAACAGTGGGTTTCATTCTGAGAGTGACTCACGAAAGATATACATTTTCTATTGCAACTCAGTACATGCAAAAGCTTACAACTCATGAAACAATAGCTTAATCCACACTACACAGAGTACACTCTAGTATTTTTATCCTATCCTATCCCACCCTATTTTTAAAATGCTAGTCACAACCCACTAAATTGATGGGACAGGGCCTGTAGTTTCAAAACCACTAAAGGAATGTTTCTACCCCCTCCTTCTCCTCCTCCCCCTTCAATATTTTATCCAGAAGTTTTATGGAGTTTGTAGCATAAGGCTCTTCAGCACAGCTACGTTACCATGTTGACGCTTAACATTTTAGAGGATGAGGACAAAGATAAATGGTATCGATAACACAGGATTATTGTAGGGATTAAATGAGACCATATACAGAAAGCACTTTAGCTCAACCCCTGGCACGTAGAATATTCCCAATAAATGGTAATGAATCCCGATGGCAGACCTCTAACCTCATCCCTTTTGCTCCACAACAAATATCTCTAGACATGATCAAAAGAGGAAACAATTAGTAGACTAGCTCTCCAACTTATAGCTGATTAATATCCGTAACTATTTTGCACGGTATGTGGGGTATGAGCCTTATCATTGACAAACCCCTGAGCCCCCCTTCACCATTTTAACAATGTCGGTCACATCTGTCCATGGAATAATTACACAGTATAGAGCCTGAGAGAAGTTTGGCCCACGAATTATTAAAGGGTTCTAATAAATAGACAAAAGCTGTGCGTCTGAGTTACTTAAATTCACCTCTTCTCCCACCCACTTAAGGAGCAAGTCCCTGCTGCGGGAGCCTCGGCAAAATAGTCCAGAGAGGTTCTCTTCTGTCTGTCTCTCTCTCTCTCTCCCCTTCTCTCTGACTTCCATCCTCCCCTTCATGACCTTCTCTCTCTACTGCTTCTTCTAACCCCTTTTTCTGAGAATGTGATGACGTGGTCCCAACCCCTACGGTTCCTTCTTATGTCTTTCAAACTCTGCAATTCTTCCTTTGGCAACTCAGTTTCTGCGGGATCTACAGATGGAGAGAGGACAGTGGTTGGATGTGAGAATGCCTTCTTTCTCCTCATTCCCTGATATTAAATACAATACATAACTGAAGATTGAGTTCCTTCTGTAACCCATCTGTCGAGTTCACATGAGCCTTGGCTAGTCCTTTAACATGGCTTTGACTACATTCCTTAAGAAATTATAATCCTGGCCTTAGGATGCTAAAGGCTCATCTGCCCCTTCCCTTCCCTGAGCTACACTGGACGGAGCAGCAGTGTTAATGAACATGCCTTTGTCACTACCATCAGAAAAATGACATCATGCCCAAAGAATCTCCCTGTGGCTTCTCAGTGCCTTCTGGAAAGGCTGAGATTTTCTGATCATGACTCCCAAGGCATTTTATGATTTGGCTCCTGCCTAACTTTCCCTCCTTGTCTCCTGTCATGGTTGGTCTCCTCACGTGCCATTTATTCTTTCTGTTTCTGTCTCTGCTATATGGAATGATTTCCTCTTCTCCCAATTTGCTAGCATTTCTGGCTGCTGTGCCTTTGCTCAGGCTGCCCTCTTGCATGGAAAACTTTCCACCCCATTCTACTCACTTCATCTGATGATTATTTCTTTATTTCTCAAAATTCAGCCCATATCTTACTTCTTCCTTCCCCGACTCCCCAGGCTATGCTTGGTCTCCCACACCATCCAATATACCTTTCTTTACTACATTTAATACATAGTATTAGAACAAGCAGTTTCTCCCAATATCATGCCCTCCTTCTCATTTCTAAATTTTCATAAGGAAAATTTATGGGTATTTAAAATGGGTATTTAGTGAATATTGGTTGGGGATTTAGTTAACTTATCAATTAATCTCAAGTCTAGCCTCTTGTGTTCTTTCAAGACTGAATCACTTGAATTCTCTAGAACCACAAGGGTGAAAAGGGATGTTCCATTCCTCCATCCCATAAATCTTTCTTGGTCTTCCTTTGCCTAAGAGTCAGCCTCCTGTCCCATCAGGAGAGAATTCTTTCAGACAATTCTATGGGTGGCTTCAGTGTGGTTTGCCTTTGGATGGCTATGGGTGTGTATGGGTGTGTATGGGCGTGTGTATATGTGTGCACGCGTGTAGTGTGTGTATGATCTTGCAGCTTGAAACAGTCAGTATCTCATCTTCTATTTGCTTTTAGATTCCTCAGCTTGAGTCCATGTCCAACAAGTCAGCGTATTGCCTCCTGAATTATTTATCGACATTTGAGGCAAAGAAATGTGGTCCAGATGGGGATTTCTACCTAATGCAAAAAGTGCTTCCTCACAAACCAGACCAGAGCTCCAAAACTGGAACCTGTGGAGGGTGCAGAATTCTTCATCTATTAAGGAGGTTGGCTCACCATCATCAACAAGCGGAGTCAGACTCCCAGTCAGACTCACGGACACATCCATTCACCAGTCGCTGAGTCCAACACCTCTCCCTCAGCCGAGTCCTCCACCAGGCCCTGTGCTGCAAGGAGGGTCAGACACAGGTCTTGCTATCAAAGAGCTCAAAGTCTGCTGAAGCAAAGACCAGTAAACGGGACACAGGCATAAATATAGGGAGCACAGAATAGAGAGTCAATGGCAAAGCTGTACCAAGGCTTGATGCAGAGATAAAAGAATTCACCAGGTCAGTAAAGACATAAACACTTTTCCAATGTATCATATGAAGAGTGACTTGGGAATGTCCAAAGGTGATGAGGACCCAGAATTGTGTCCCTATTAGTGTGACTGCCACTTGAAGCCAGACTGCTTGGTACACTCTGGGGCATCAGGGAGGCCAGCTGAGCAGGGGATAAAGGAAATCAGCATGAGGGCATGAGTGTCTAGAGAACAGACTGCCATTTGGAAGAATTCCGTGCAAGTAGGGCGAAGGGAACGAAGCAGAATTCAACCCCAGTGTTTTGGAGCAGTAGCTAGAAAGCACCCCTATCACTCTATATCCCCGGGTCTTCCTACTTTCAGCACAGGAGAAGTGGCAAATTGGGTGGTGATGATACAAACAAGAGGACTCCCAGGGCAGGGTCGCTGCCATGTAGTCCCTCTACACTAGATCCATGGCCGACTTCAGAACCTATTTTGTGGTGCTTAAGGGGAAATGTTCAAAAGCTGGAAAGTCAAAATGGGATGATCTCTGCTACTGCCTGGCAGTTGTCTTAACATCGGCCTTGATCTCGCTGTCATCTCCTAAAGAGCCCCTATACCTGGTTTAGTGCAGCATGGCCCCTACGCCCCCTCTCGTTCCTTTCTTCCTTGATATGTAGCCTTTTCTTGTGATCATTTACATGACAACTGCTACACTGAGGTACAGGTTACCTGAGCTGGGTGCATCCCCTCCCTGAATACATGCAGGGCCTGAAACCCAAAGAGCGTTCGTGAGGAGCGATCTCACTAGACCACACAGTTAGAGGCAGGCTTCGTCCTCCCAGTTGCATCACCTTGTCTCTGGGTGCTAAGCTTTCATTTTTTTGAGATCTAATCTACTATCTTCAGCATCCCTGTTTCAAAGATTGGCAGGACAGAGGCTTTGAGAGGGTTTAATACCTTGCCTATGATCACACAGATATTAAATAATAAGAGGAATCATTTAAACCAGGCACATTCAATTCTACTTTTCTTTTTTCTCTGCTATATTGTATTGGGAAAACTTAGGGAGAACAAACCTAGGAGAATCATGCATGTTTTCTGAGGAAAACTCATCTCTCAAGTACCTTGACATATCCTTGGACATCTAAGGGGATTGACGTGGCTTTCAAACATGATTTGTAGCAAACTTTCTCTTCGAGAAAACAGGATCAGACCCATGGGATCTCTGTCTTCTCCATTCTTCAAGGGGGTTTATGGAGCTGGATTGCACATTAGATGGCTGAAGTGCCTCAGAGGAGTGAAATACTTGAACTACGGCAGTGACTTATGCTGCCTGAATTGCAGCCAGTGCCCCAATTTTTCACATAGCCGGGAAGATTTCTCACATGTTTATGCTATTTTGTCAGTAGCTGGACGGAAACAATCCAGAGGCAAGCAATATTTTTGCTTCTCTAACTTTGCTCCATACCATGGAGCAGGGAGGCTCAATTGATTAGTCATTAAATGGCTGGAGAAAATGGCTTAGATGTCTCTGTTGACAGAGTCATGCCGCAGAGCCATAAGGGAATCTCATCTAAATGGTGACAGGTCATAGGAAAGCAGAGACTCGTATCACCAATGAACTCTAGGCACCAGTGGACTATTTAATGCTGCATCTGAATAAGAAGGAACCCGGAAGTTCATCTAATCCTAAACTAATTTTAAAGTTGAAGGAGACTAAGATGGAAAACAGTCTTCTCTGCAGGTTTTCTCTGTAGGTTTAAAACCTTCTCTGCAAGTTTTAAAGCACAGGTAGTATTTAGAACTTCTCTGACCCAAAGTTGGAGTCTCTGGTTCAAGCATTTACATGGGCCAAGTAAGGTCAGGTGCAGCTATTATTTACCAAGAAGTAACTGAGCAACGATCTGATGAATTGTGTCCTCAATTTGTTTGCAAACAATTCTCCTGGCTCAGGTATTGGGACACCGTTGACTGCCTAACTCTACTTCTTCTTGGCTAACAAAACTCTGATTTTATTCATGTGACCATGTGCATAGGCCCAGGTCATCAATCATGATTGGTGTGACCCAGTCATGACAATCCCATTTCCTTGCATCAGTGATTTACTCAGAGTTAAGCAGGCCACCCACTTCCGGCCAATGAGACCTAAGGAGGTGTCACTGGGGAATGATGCTCAGAGCTGCAGCAGCCACCTTGTGACCACAAGGGGAGACAAGCCTACAAACTAGGGATGGTAGAGCCAAAGGACCGGAGGACTTAGAATCCTCGATGACACTGTTTCACTGGCAACCAAACCGGGGTCCTCACACCTCTAGACAGTATGCTAATCCAACAGCAAATGGCCTTACAGTTTAAGACATTCGTGCTGTTGCTTGCAGTTTCCCTTAATTTACGGATATATTAAGAAAATTTCCCATCATAGCTAAACTTTTGAAAAACAATTGATTCACTAATGGGTTAGTACACTCCTCAAAAGCAGGGACAGCTAGGTCTTTCCTCCTTGTATTCCCAAGGCCTAGAACAGGGTATGTCATCACGTGGACGCACAGCAAGTGTGCGACACATGTGTATATATATACCACATAGACAAATACATTGCAGGGTAAAATTTGGGATGGCTGTGATTAAATTTGAAATTAGCATTTGTTCAGAACTACTGTCACACGAGCCAGCCCATATTCTAGCGGATTTCCCAAATCTGGTTGGACCAAGCGCAGGATGGTGAGATGTCTACTCTGGGTACAGACAATGAAGGGTGGATTGTCTATAAAGGATTTAAGACAATACTGAAAATGGACTGAGAAGTTTGTTCTTTATTATCACCATGAGCCAGAAATTCTAAACAATGTCTGTGATAAAACACTCCTCCCAGAGAAAAATCTTTTGTTAGTCTAAATTCTAAACAATCATTGTGGTTACTACTGAGTTTTAATAATATATGTGTAAGCTTTAAATTAGCACTTTTTTGTTACTTATCCTTTAATAAACATTGTATTTTCTACACAGAAGTTAATTCCGAGAACTCCCAGTTATACCGGCAGCCCCCAACATGCACAGGGCCAGCTAAAGTCAGTCATGTTGAGACTCTGTGACTATTTCAGATCATTCTAGCTCATGCCAAGTGCAGCTCACGTCCCTAGCACTTGTGGAATTACCTATCCTCATATTGAAACGGGTGATTCTGAATGAAGATCGATCGTACGGTGATTAAAAAAGATGAAGAAACAGAACTAGAGTTATTTCATTTCCGACATTCTGAGTAACCACGTGAAAAACTAATTTGTATTTAAAATTTAAAACAGAGTGAAGGTACAAGGTGTTAGGTTCTTGGCTGGTAAGTGCAATTTTAGCTCATAAATGAAATATTGTTCTGAATTTGAATTTTTCTGGTGTGAATTTTTAGATGAAGTTAACGAGACACCAAAAATACTATTTACAAACAGCTAGAATCAGCCTAATCGATGTACTTTAAAGCAACACACTTTAAAATTAATCCTTGAAATTCAGCACACAGAAATACAACAACAAGATGTAAGAAAATGGTTATTCTGCATAAGAAAAATATTCAAATTTCAAAGAAGAATGCAGAGGAAGCAATAAAAGAGGCTGTTATAAAAAAATCAAAAGGACAAAAGGTTGTCTGTCTGCCTCCATCATTTTCTCAAGGAAATGGACGCTTGTTTTAAAGCAAATTGATTAAATAATTTCAGTATTGTTATCATAAAGCCATTTTCTGTGATTTTTGCAGAAGATTTTACAGAATGTAACAGACATTTTTAAATAAATTTTCTGGCTATTTTAGTGGTTTTTTTTTTTTTTTTTTTAATTTCAGAGACATTTGAAAGCTGGTAGAATTGATACGAAAGAAACAAAGACATGGCTACAATAACAATTTCTGAAATTTATTGTAAAGTGGGATTTTTATGAATCTGTCAAACTTAACTGTGTATCTGTGTATCTGTTGATTATAGTGAAAAAAATTGAAATTAAAATTAATAAAAACAAAGAAGTTTTGACCCACTATGACAGAAGAGAGACTGACAACTCTGGTTATTCTGTATTGAACATAAATATGCAAAGAGGATCAAATTTGACAAATTCCTGGACACATGTGCACAAGGTGCAAAAAACAGAAACTTAGAATGTTATATGTAAATGTAGGTTTATGCTTTTTCCCTTTTTAAGAAAATACATTAGTGCAATTACAAAGTATTAACCCTTTAACTTTCTTTCCTTTTGTGTCGTGTAATTTTTATTGGCATGATTACATATGCATTCATAGAAAAATTTTACTGCCTGTCATTCTTTTCTTGTTCCTATTATTATTATTCTGCTTTGTGATTGCTACTCAAGATTGTTTTGTCACTTAGAGGCGGGAGGATAGGAGGGTGTTCAAAATGATCTGTCCTCACGTGTCAAATGTGCTAGGCTCATCACTTTCAGCAGCTATGTTTCACAAATGAGAAAGCCAAGATGAAGCAAAGTTAGTTGTTCAAGGACCCAAATTTGAGAACTATCCTGTGGCCAGACCTTTATGAAGAATCAGACAACTGCTATCCTTAGAGCCAGGAGAGCTCACCAGCTCAGCCCACGCTTGAGTGCAGCCAGGGGGAAAGTTAACTGGAAGCTGTTAGAATGGTGTGGTGGACTTCATGTGTATTCATAAATTTTCCTTGAATAGAAGACAACCCGCTCTAAAGCCTTTCACCCAGAGTCCCTTGCTTCACCCAAACAAAATTTTCCACTAAAAAATAAATATCAACTGTGAAACAGCCTATTTATGTAAGCAAAAACATTATCTAATCCCCATTTATGATGATTCATACATATACAATGTACTTGATTATACTTTTTGGTAATGTTACATTTCTAGTAAAGTTTATTAGAAACAGAACTCTTTGAGAGATGCAAAGGGAATCACTGTGAAAATCTACAATAAACCCCATACTCTCAGCCTCCTTCCCCCAGTTAATATCTTTCTTGAAGAAATACACAGGAAAGGTGAATGAGGCCCCTTCTCGGTTGTGTTATACTATATTCTGTTTCCATGGGAATACATACTAAGAAGATGAAATCATGAAGTACTCTAGAAGGTGCTAATATCTCAATGGGGCATAATGAGCTGCTGAAAATATCTACATTCACATAAAATATGGCAGAGGAGAACAATGGAAATGTCGGGGAGGAGAGGGAATGAGCGCCACAGACATGGCAGACCACACCGATGCTAATGCCATCCTAGGTTTGAAGCTGTATTTAATAACTGTGAGTCATCGTAATATTAAAATGCCATCGATCGCAATTTAATTTGGCCGGGGTCAATGTTTGCCCTTTACGTGTTTAAGCATCTCTCTTTCAATCTTTCTCCCTCTCTCCTGTAGAATTTCAACCCAAATTTCATTATCCTTCATTTCATCAAATTTGTCTGTCAGTTACCATAAGTGCCAAGTGATTTGCAAAGATTATCCCACTTGTATTTCAGAATGTGCTTATCACATAGGAGTTTTTTTTTCTATTTTGCTGCTGAGGAAACTGAGTCAGAGAGACCAGCACAGCTCATAAACAGGATGCAGGACTCGAACCCAGGTCCCTCTGATAGGTTCATTCTCCACTAACCCCTGCTTCCTTACTGATGACCCTGGTGCCTGAGACTACTATTTGATTTATTTCAGATTTGACAGCATACAAACATCCTAGGAAATTAGTTTCTTGAAGGCAAAACAGGAATCCCAGGTAGGCTTCAAGCTATCCCGTCACAGCTGATCCATCAGGAAGAAGGGGCATCATGAGTTTTCTCTGAGTCAAATACCATGATGGTTAAGCTAAAAGATCAAAAGCTCAGAAAATGTGTATCGAAAGAGAATGCAGAAGAGGAAAGGAAAATACCACAGTGAAGTGTCTGAGAACGTTCCCTGCTCAGCCCGAGAACTCATACATGAGCCCTGTGGAAAGAGGCTGTGGCACCAGCTGAAGGAGCTTTTCCATGAAGGACTCTGGTACATCGATTCAAGCTGTGCTGATCAGTGTACTAAATAGAAACCAGAATTGGAGAAAGGACACTGGCCTAGCACTGAATGGAAAATGATACAATTTTGGGATCAGTTAAGGCCAATTACCTGTAATAACAAACAGACTCAAAAAAGTATAATGGCTCAAACATAGAAGTGTTTCATGTTGTTTGTTTGCTTTTTGCTTTGTTTGTTTATGTTTTTGGTGTGTGTGCGTGCACACTCAGAAATAGTCCAAGGCAATTCTAGGTTGACAGAATAACTCTGGTCAAAGTCATTCAAAGATCCAGCTGGATGCTCACAAAGGAAAGGAATCAGGTTAGTATCTAGCTAGTAGATTCCAGGGAATGCATCCCCACTGGGGATTATTTACAAAGGAGAAATTCTCAGACAAAACAACTGATGGATCCCATCATTCAGACCTGCATACTTGGGTGTATACCTTCAGAGCACACACATTGAAAAATCTGAAATATATTGCCAAATTTCAAGACAATTATACCCACTTACTTTAGCAGTATATAAATGCTGGATCCCTATAGTTACGAACACTAGATATCTTTATAATTTGTAATATTTGCCCCAAAAAAGCAAAAACGAAACTCCCATTTTAATATAATTTGTATTTCTTTGATTATTAGTGTAATATGGCATCTATTCGAATGCTTTTTGCCCATCTTGCATTCATGGTAGTTGAATATCTGGTAGCTCAGTGTCCTCCCTAATTGCTGTTCCTTTTCAGAAATTTTTTACTATGTTATTTATTTTTGGATGAACTTTAAAATAATTTAATAAAACATTTTTTACAGAGGTTGAATTAAACATAGAGGTTTGTTCAAGGAATAACGGCATCACTAGAGTAAGTATTTACACAAGAACCAAGCATAACTCTTCCTGTATTCTCCCCTTTTTATGATCTTTGATGGAGTTTTCTAACTTCTGAACATTTACTTATTCAGTTGATTCCTAAATATTTTAGGTATTAAGCTATATTTTGGATCAAAGTGTTCACTATTGCATTCCCTACCTGACCTTTATTAGATAAGAAGTTTTTGAGTTTCGTATACTCGTTTTTTAACCAAGTACCTCATTGGTTTCTCTTTTTATATCTAATATTTTTTAAGTTCATTTCTTAAGATTTTATGAGATTGGAAACTTGACTTTTTCCTGTATATCTTTTTTCCTGTATATATTTTACTATATTTTCATAATTATTTGCATGGCTAGTTTCTCCAAAACAGTGTGAAATAATAGTGGTGATAACAGACATGCTTGACTTGCATCTGAGGAAATGGCATTGTGTGTAAATGTGTTTGTGTGTGTGTGAATCTGTACGCAGATGTATGTTTATCCATGAAGGAAACAGCATCTTAATCATATTCCTCCTAGACTTTTAACGAGGAATGATTGATAAGTTATTAAATGCCTTTTTAATATCTATCAAGAACAGAATTCTTACAGCTAGGTTTCACATTTGGCAGGCAGTTTCTAAGCAAAAATGGAGGAATAATTTTAGTTATATTGTATTTATTGCCTATAACAGAGAAGGGCAAATCTTTAGTTCAGTACAGATATATTTCCAATAATCTCAAGTTTATCCACATATTATAAAAACAATTTCAGTGTACTTTTTAAAAATAAATGACATACAAACTGTTTAAGGAGAGCAAAACAAGTGCCATGAAATTTAACGGAGATCAGGTAGTTATGTGGAAAACCTGGAACTCATTGCTCAAGGGTCACTGTGAAACCAAAATAAAGGTGCCCATGGGCACGTAAGAGACAGGCATACAGTTGCTTTATACCTCACAAAGAAAGTAAGCAGTTGCTTTTGAAAATAGACCTTTTTTGATTTAGGAGCTCCTTCAAGGGAAAGGAATTGATCTCTAATGTCCCTTTCAGATCTGCTAGACCAAAATGAGGGACCACTAGAAGTAGACATCTATGGCAAAGAATGTCAGAGATTTCAGAGGAAGAGGGAGTAGTTTGGTTCTGAGCTAATTGGCCTGGAGGGACCTACTTCCCCACGGGGAGGGAGGACAGAATTGTATTTTCTCCAGGAAGCCTTTCCCACTGCATCCCCCGCCTCCATCCCTAATAAAATTGGACTTTTTCTTCCTTCTAAGCCCTATAACATTTAGTCTGCCTCTCTTTGGCACTTTCTCTTCTAATTATTTATGCATAAATTTTTTCCCCAACTAGAAAATAAGACCATTGAAGGCAAAAGTTCTGTGTTTGTGTCAATCCCACCCACGCCTTGTAGTACCCAACACAGGATTTTGTACAGAGCAGACATCGTGCAGTAAGCACTCATTGAATGAATAAGCAAGTGATACGCATAAGCTTAACTTAGAGCCTTAACAGAATTACTCCTGATAAACAGAAGAATGATAACAACAGTCCGTTTTTATGAAGTGCCTAGTACGTGCCCATGTGCCAAGACTTTAATATGCATTATCCCTTTAATCCTTATAATGGTCCTGGCAGGTAGATATCATTATCCCCACTCAAGAGAAGAAGAAATGAGCTTCAGAGATGTCACCCGACTTGCCAAGGCTCACATAAAACACACTGGAAGGCCTTTCCGACATCAAAGACCTGCTCTTTCTAATGTGCCAAGTTGTCAGGTGTCGATAGGCACTTCAACCCTTATTACACGAACTGTTTGGTGTTTCTATGCTGCAAAGATTACTTTGAAGAATTTGAGAAGAAAAAAATATGTCTAAATGTGGGTGGGATTTCCAACGAGTTTTGAAATTAGAGAAAATGTATTGCCAAGTACTAAACAAACACTGAATCTGTTTTATGAGTTAATGGATTAAGTTGGATTTCAGTGGCATTCATATACATACACAGCATACACATGTTCGTGTCTTTCTCCCAAGCTCGGGAGCAGTTGGTGTTGATCACAGACACTGCCAGCTAGCTGGATTGTTTCAGAAGAATGCTACACACAGAGTTTGTAGCTGAGACTGTGGCTGATCCAAAAAAGTTTGTGAAAAACATTTTGACAGCCTAAATGGTCCTTCTGAAAACAGAATAAGTGGTTCCCTAAAATATCCTCTTTTTGCTTAAAATATAAAGTTTTTGAAGGCAGAAATTGCATCTTTCTGTATAGAGAATAAGCTATTAATACATGCCCGATAATCATTTGTAAATAGAAATGAGCAAAACGCAGCCCTATAGAGTTTAAGCCCATCTACACCGGTTATACTAACAGGTACTACCAAGTCTGGTTTTCTTGAAACAATTCTAAAAGTCTTGCAAATGGAGAGGATTGAGCAAAGAGAAAAACAAACAAAGAAAACCCTTGGGGACCAGCTCACAAAGGGCCTTGTGTATCCTGCACAGAGGCAAACAACATCACAGTCAGCACACTGAAAAACTAGACGAGGAGCTACAGACATTGATAAAATCTTAAGCAAGGATGGAAAACTGTTTTCACATTGTATTTAATATTGGTTAGTTGTTAGTGGCTCTCTAGAGCTTCTAGCTGAGAAGGGTCTGAGACTAAATGCAGGCTCAAGGAGTAGAGTGTCATGATCTGCTCCTACTGTCTGGTGGTCATAGTTACGGGTGGTAGAGCTGGTGCTCCAGCCATGCATGTATATAATACCTTAGGATTAAAAGGGGGGAAAAAAGGATTATACCTTAAAGAAATACTTTGGTCTGCCAGAGTCATTTATTCAGCTGTAAGACTTAGTGAAGAGGCCGTCAGTTTCTCTGAAAACATACATTTATTGAGGAACTGAATTGCTCAAGATAACTTTTCCTTTATTGAAAACTAATATTCCCTAGGCCTGAATACAGACAAGAAAAAAACATAAATGAAAAACTCAGTCTGATTCTTTTATTAATCAAGTGATGTGGTATTTAAGAGGACAACTTTTTGGCTCGTCCCCACCCCGTCCAATACCACACACATTTGCATGTGCACGTACATCCAGGCAGAAGCAGGGGCGAGCTCACCAATCAGAGCTGAACACTCACGTAAGGAAGCCAGACTGTGGGGAACTCTAAAGTAACAAGGCACAATTGTAAGGACTCTCAATGCCAAACCACAAATAGTTTGTGAAGAAGAACACTGGTACTGTGGTCCTCTGGTTTTCACACGCTCAGAGGCACTGGGAGCTGGAAGTTGCCCTAGAGGAGAAAGGAAACCCAAAAGGCTGCCTCACAGCAGTTCAACTTAGTGAAAGACGGTGTTTGATTTGACCTAGCTGTTTGCATGTCTTTAAATTTTGCTCCAGATTTTATCTTAAATTTGAAAACAACGGTTGATGATTTATGCTTTTTCATTTAAAAACAGTACTGGCTAAAATCTGAGTTATCCCTGTTTCTTGGAGTTACACATAGCAACAAGAACCTCTCTTAAAATCTGTTCACATCTTTTTGTAAGCTAGTTTTTGCCTTGTGGCAAAAACTTTAAGTGCCACCGAAAATAGCAAAAATAGAGTGAGTTATGTCATCATTATATCTATATGATGACTCTGGAACCATCTGACCAGTTTAATAAAGTATATCCATTGTTCTAGGAAATAGAATACTAGGAAAGTTCATGAATGGAAATAACTAATCAGAACTGAAATTAAAAGTTACATAGCTTTGCCTTTTCATCTTTGGTTTCCAAATTGCCCAAATTGTCCAAAAAAAAAAAAAAAAAAAGACCCTCCCCTTATTTTGCACTTTATTCAGATTATTGCTGAATAAGTGCAAAATAGCAAAGAACAAACTAAAATCATGTGCCCTAGTTTTAGCCAACAACAGTGCCTCATTTGTTCACAATATCTGATGCTGAGTGATTTCCAGTCTTATTATATCTGAACTTTCCACTGTAAGGTGCTTCAATTGTTTTACACATACTGTAGTTAGGATATGGAATATATTTTTTAAATATAAACAATCATTGCCTACACCTCTGAACTCTCATTCCATAGCTTCTCAACCACACGATATCTAATTCTGGTACACTATCTCAAATAGTCTTGGGGGGGAATAAAAAGAAAATGTTATTACTGAACCATCTCAAAGGAATGAAAAACTACTCCAGCAGCATTAAGTCTTCAGAAGTTGACAATCGTCCTTAACAACCACTCTAGAGATACAGAGCCACGTGGCCCTGTAGCGTTGGGCCCACTGGAACTGGGCAGTCCTGGCCGGCCACCAGCAAAGACCCCAAAGCATCTCTGTTCTTTGGTTCTTCCTGGTCCGGGCCTGCCAGACAACCCCATCACACACAAAATCCCAACTCTTCCCCCAAGCATCGCCTCATGAGTCACGCAAGCAAATTTTCTATTTAAATCCACCCACCAACCATTTTATAGCTTTGGAGGCCTTGATCTTGATAATGGCATTATCCAGGATAATCCAGTATTATGCCAACTCACTGATTTTCCTTGGTTTTAATGGATGTTTTAATGGAACCGAGTAGCTGCAAACATTTTATTAGTCCTCTTTGTTGTTCTTCGAGTAATCCCTATGATCACCCATTCTGTCATTTGGCTTATGTGTACCTCCCACTCAGGTGGTTGGTCTTCCTCGTGTGTCCAAGTTCTTCAAGGACCAGCTTGCTTTTCCTTCATGCCTTCTATGCTCATCGCTGCTTAATCTTTCTTCCCTTTGAATTTTTGTACAGTTTACTCTGTGCTTGTCTTCCTTTTTTCTACTCATATAAAACAGGTTTTAGCTGAATGTCTTAACCTCCCTAAAAGATTGAAAGTTCTCTCAAAGCAGGATCTCTGCCTGATTCATTAGGTACCAAGAACCTAATAAGAGCTCAATACATTATTTATTTGATCTAAGAATAAACGAGAGAATAGGATTTAAAAATATACTGTTATTACATATATATAATAATAGATTATGTACAGCTTCTAGGACTGTCAATTTTTAGAATTTTTAAAGCAATTAATCATGGTTCCCAATCTTTTTAACACACAATATCCTCCCATTACTTGATTTTGCAGCAACGTATCTCCCTAATCTGGAAAACGATTCATGGCATAATATTTTTTAGAAATATTAAAAATTAAGTTTATATTAAAATATTTCTTTGGATAACTGTTATAAAAGTAAGTCTGAGGATCACAAATATTGGTCAAGTAAAACAACGTTTACAGGCATGGACATATTCATTCTAGGCTGTATTACTTTCCTAGGGCTGCCATAACAGAGTATTACAAGCTGAGTGATTTAAAGCAACAGGCATTTATTCTCTCAAAGTTCTGGAGGCTGGAAGTCTGAAATCAACGTGTTGGTAGGGCATGCTTCTCACACTATCACACTGGGCCTTCGGATTCCAATATGTTAAATTTAGGGAGACACAAACATTCGGACCATAACAGCATCCATATGTCATTTCCCCCTTTGGTTGCATGATGTGGTATTTTATAGCAATAGTTTTTCCTAATATGGAACTATCATTATATTCCTTTCAAAAATCCAACCTGGACATGATGTAGGGTTCCTTTAATATTCTGCTAAATTTATTTTACTGGTGTTTTATACAGGTTTTTTAAAAAAGTTCATTTATATAGGCGATAGCCCTGAATTTTTCTGGTTTCTACATTTTGTTGTCAGGGTTTCAATACTACAATTATGCTAGTTCATAAAATCAAGTTTTATCTTTTACTAGGTTTTAGAACACGTTTTATAGAATTTATTAAAAGTTTGAAATCACATAAAGTGTTTAGAACAGAAGCCTTTTTATGTCAAATAATTTGACAACACTTTTCATTTCTTTTCTGGTTAATGATCTATTTTCCCACTTGTCCTTGAGTTTTTTTCTAATTATTGTCTTTTTCTCTACTTCTATTTTTATCTTGCATTGCTATTATAATTCTTGTTTTTCTTTTAATTGTATGTTCCTGCTATATCTTTGACCATCCTTCTATTTTTATCATTCTGCATTATTTGGTTTAGGTGTATCTCTTTTAAATATCATATGCTTTAATTGGGGGGCAGGATCTATCTGAAAGTCTTTGTTTCTTAAGAGGGGATTTTGGCCCTTTTATGTTTATTCTTACAAAATATTTTAGTTCTCATTTGGCCATTTTTTAAGAATTTGTGATATTAATGATTATTTGCTTTGTTAAAAATCTGTCAATATATGGATTATATTTTCTTTAGTTATTGTTTTCCTTGGTGATTAGGAAGGTAAAGAAGAGACTACACATCCTGGATCTTGATGGCTGAGCAATCAGATTGAGTAAGCCCTGGTCTGGGAACTCAGCACTTTGTTTTGTTTTTTTGGCAAATAATAATATCAAAACTTCACAAGGCTAACATATTAAAGTTCTATAACTAATTAGCAATAGGACGGATACCACAATCTAGGACAAATGCTTTCTACGGCCTCAACTTGCGTGAAATTTTGCCCTATTTCATACAAGTTGAATGAAGACTATTTCATACAAGTGAATAAGACTTTTCCTTTTCAACAATTCTTTCCCCAAATGTTCACACTTCCTTCTCTTGGAAGAAGTATTTTTCTCACCATATCAATGTTCTTTACAATCTTAGCAAGACACAGAAGGCTGTACACCCACAAAGGAATGAAAAAATAATGTACTAGGTGGAGTTGAAATTCAGTGAATTATCAATAAGCCATCATATTTTCAAATTCCCTTTCATTTCAACTTAATACTGGAATTGGTGACAAAAATTTAGGCATGATTTTTGACATTAAGGAGCTCACTTCTTATGCAACGAGGCAGATGGATGAATAAGTAACTGTAATACATGGCAGACGCTAATGGGCATTACAATTTGGAAACCTCTTTGACATAATAAATATGGCATTCAGTGAGGTTTACATGTAATTCCCCCTCATGAGCATTATAATTTGAAAACCATCTTTGACGTAATGAATATGGCATTCAGTGAGGTTTACATATAATTCTCTCTCATGAGCGTTATAATTTGAAAACCATCTTTGACGTAATAAATATGGCACTCAGTGAAGTTTACATGTAATTCCCCCTCATCATTTCTCTTTGAAGAAAATGAGTAAGTGTTGCAAAATACTTTTAATAGAGATTAATTTACTCATCAGCCTTATTATGGGGTTGGTATTCTCATCGAAACAGAACACATACCTCCATACAAAAGCATGCACACAGACACATACTCAAAATTTAAAAGACCAAGTTGTTGCATTTTATCCATAAGCAGCATGATTCAATTGCTGAGGGAAAGAAGGAAGGAAGGCAGGGAGGGAGGGAGGAGGTAAAGGGAAGAGAGGAAAAGGAAGGGAAGGAGGGAAAATCTTTTTAAAAAATAAGAAGAAAGGAAGATGACTCATGAAGGGAAGAGCAGAACTCATCCAATCCATTTTAGTCTTTGTGATTTCTGAATGAAACTCTTTCAATGTCCTTCTTTATAAAATGATGGTTATGCCACACTCATAGGGTTGTGTGGATTTAAATTAAACAAGAAAAAAAATTAATTAAACAAGACAGCAACTGGAGGCTGCTAACATATGGCAAATGCTCAGTAACTGGTACAGCAGATTGCTACATTAATTGAGCACCTACTGCTTTAAGGGAGCTGACTGTAATCTCGTTTTGCAGCATGAGCCGATTAATTTATTTCCACAAATCTGGTCACAATACCTCCCTAATGTTGTAGCCACACACATAAAAAATGATCAGTGATTGAAATTTTTGCTTTTTAACAAACCACTTGGGTGACTTTGACACATTTTCTTTTTGTTGCACCTCCAGACACATTTTCTAAAATTAACTCATATTGCTCTATGCACAAATTAAATTCCAGTAAAAATGAAAGCTGCAATAAATCAACTCACCAAATCTTGTACTTTAAGAGGGATTCCATAAATCACATAGAAAGTTAGAGACTTTGTCTTGAAGAAAGTTCCATATATCAGAGAGATCTTTTTAAAAGTGAATAATTTATGGTTTAAAATAGGGATTGGGTCACCTTTTAAAAATGTATTCTCCGTCTAATTATCACAGTAACCCGGAGATGATTCCGGGTCATTCTTACTAATGTCTTTGAAAAGGTGCTCCTTCTGAAAACTGCTTTATGACGCTGCATAAATGAAGGGCATTATCCTGACCGTGAAGTGACAGCCTCCTTTTGTGGATGTTCTATTGTCCTTGCTGCAGGAATGAATTTTAATAATTCTTTTCCTCCTCAAACAGATTTTCCCCATGTGTCCTTTCTTGCTGCCATGCTAAGAATTTTATGAGAAAGCTGCATAGATATTCCAGGTCATTATAATGTTTTCTTAAATACTAAACTTTCAATTTTTTAGAATAATATTTAATTATTTACAACAACCTGGGCTTCATGCTAATAACGTCTTTATTTACCTGACATCGTGTTTGGATGAATCAGATGTGCTAAGATTTTTATATATTTTTTTCTCATTTAATCCATACAGCACCTCTGTGCATGACAGGTACTGTTCTCACCACCACATACAGCAAAAGACACCATGACCTAGAGAACTGAGGTAACTTACAATAATGGAACCAGGATTGCAGCCCAAGCAGTCAGATGGCAGAAGCCAAGCTCTTAACCCCTGCTATCTTGTCTCCTGGTTCACCATGACCTACCAAGGGAAACATGCAAACTTCAAAACAGCATGTAGAGAAGGATATATTTCCTTGATGTGTGTATACAGACATAAAATACATGTATATAACATATCATATATATGTATGTAAGCATGTATGATATTTTTAGATAATATAGACACAAAAATAATGAGAGTTATGATGCACTTTCTGTAGAAAGCTCTTCCTATATGCTAGATATTTCACATGCATTATCTTTTTAATTTTTCAAAATATCTCATTAACAGGGGTACTATTATCTTTACATTTTACAGATGAGGAGAAGAAGCACAGAAATTTAACCAAGGTCATAGAGCTAACAAGTGGTTAAGATGCAACCAGATTACACAGTCACACACACACATATACCCACATATAACATGCATGGATATAGATAGATATATAGATAGATATAGATATATAGATATAGATATAGATATAGATATAGATATAGATATATAGATATAGATATATTGCCAAAAAAAGTATACACATTTTAAGAAAGGAAAAAACTGTATTAAAAGTGTAATACTCAATATATACCAATAACAAAGGATGAATACAAGTCATGTGTATACAGTTTTTTTGGCACCCCTGGTATATATACACCCATATATGTGTGTGTGCATGCTCATATATTATATATATATACAGACATATTTTTTGTTAAAAAAGGGACCTTCAACTAACATAGCTTGAAATATCCTTTTGCATTATAAAATTAGCTTTAAAAAAATGAGTCCCAAGATGTCCCCTCCCTCAGAGCCCCTTCCCTGAGTCACTTAGGAATGGGTACTATCCATGACTGCCCCAAGGCTCTCCTTTGTTTTTTC
Organism: Rhinolophus sinicus; assembly: GCF_057876585.1. Lineage (NCBI taxonomy): Eukaryota > Metazoa > Chordata > Mammalia > Chiroptera > Rhinolophidae > Rhinolophus > Rhinolophus sinicus. Next base: position 22,442,823 of record NC_142516.1, on the reverse strand, counting down.
TTCTGTGGTTTCCTTTGGTTAACCAGATTCCCTTTAGATTGGCACATTCATTTTTCAGAGGTAGTGATATGTTCAGTTACATTGCTGTCAAGTCTTATGGTCTGAGAGACATGTTATCTCTTTCTGGTGACCCTGTTTCTGTTCCAGGGTTGGCAAACTGTAGCTATGCTTGTTTGCTTATTTGTTTTTTACAGTCCATGAAGGAAGAATGGCTTTTATATTTTAAAAATGGTAGAAAAAAACACAAGAAGAATAGTTCATGACATATGAAAATTATATGAAATTCAAATTTCAATGTTCATAAATAAAGTATCATTGGAATACAGTCGTGCCCATTCATTTATGTACAGTCTGTGGCTGCTTTTACACTACGAGGACAGAGCTGAGTAGCTACAACAGAGACCATATGGGCTGCAAAGTCTAAAATATTTACTATCTGGTCCTTTAAAGAAAATGCTTGCCAACCCCTACTCTTACTGCATTGTGTATTTATTTTAAAGTTCAACTTTCTGGGAGCTTCTCTTCTTTCCAAATTCATTCAGGGCACTTCACTATTGCCCCATGGTATGCTTTGATCTCTCAAGGACATGCCACTTTACAACGATCCCTTTCTAAATATGACCACAGTTGATTGTCTTCTCATTACATCGGAACGTTACTACAGTTCCTTGTGGTCTAAGAAAACCTGGATATAGAGTGGGCCATAGACTGAGTGTTCAGTTACTCACAATTGTTCTCCTCTCGGGACCTATGTTTTCTCATCTGTAAAATGAGTGCATTGGACTAGATTGCTGAAATCATTGTTATTATGGCATCCGGTAGTTATACTACTTCAAAATTAACACTGACTGAACATCAACTATAGGTAGGTAAGGAAAGTGAATGTGAACAGAGTTCTTGCCTTCAGCGAGCTCACAATCCAGCACTTGTCTGGATTGTCCAAATATTAGCTACCCAAGGGTATTAGGTAAAACAGTGACCCCACCTGCCACCCAGAGGTCTATGCCCTAATTTCCAAAACCTGTGAATATGTTTCCTTACAAGCAACAGTTTATCAAAGACACCTTGTAGACTATACTACACTTCTGGTGTCGCATATGTTACCATCTGGCTGTCATGCTTACTTGGGTATGTCTCTGCTGGCATATGCATTGCCGTTTACTGAGGATACGGCAATGAATGAGGATGAGGATACGGAAGTCTGGGCCAAAGTGACTCGTCTACCTACATTCAAAGAACTTAGAGGTAGACATGAATCCAGAAGAAATATCCCATCCGTTCATTTAATGAACATCTATGGATTATCCAGCACGTGCAAGACTCTGCTGCTGCCCAGTGTGGGAGTCTTTCCCCACCCAACCCCTCAAGGATTCCTACTACTCAAGAATTGGTTCCCCTTCTCTCCATCGCATGATAATGCTTTGAATGATTTCATCTTCCAAGGAACAGAACCTAATACATAAAAATTTATCTTCCTCTATTTAACCAGCGACATACAGAAAACTCAGAACTCCTGAATTGATAAATTCCTTTCCTAATCATGAGAAAGCACACAATTTGGGGAAATCACTTTGAATTTTGAAAAGGACGTAAAGGTCAGTCCTTAGGGGCCCAGAAACCACTGACCCAGAAACACTGTTGTTCTGGGCGTGGGTCACTAAATTCCAATGTCATGGCCGCGCCTCATGAGCAAAGTCTGCTGCTCATTTGGGTCATCAAAGATGAATACGTTCTCTCTCTCTCTCTCTCTCTCTCTCTCTCTCTCTCTCTCTCTCTCTCTCTCTCTCTCTCTCCTCTCATCTAAAGACAGTAATCAGTCTTCAACTCTTGTCCAGATGTTCAGAGGAGAATTCAGTAAGTTCCATGTTGATTAAGTTTTCTGGATTAAGAAGGAAACAGGGGAAACAGTTTGTGATGAGGTACAAACACTTCCCTTTGGACTCTGAGCTACTGTTGCCAGGATGTAAAAATGGAGATGAAAAAGGTTCAGAACAGCAGTTGTGGGAATGGAGGGCAAACATAACCAACCCGAGAGTGCTGACGGCTTCTACTAGGATGAGTGGCTCAGAAGACATTTGTAAATAACAGGGAGGCATAGGATTGCTCAGTCCCATGTCACTCATGCCAGGGCTGGTACATGGCACATAGAAGGCCAGATTTTCTTTCCAGAAGACAAGGTGGAATTTGCCTTCCCTCAAGTAAGTAAAATAGTCCAATTATAAAATCTTGAATAAATAAACGAATGAATGAAAGTGACATCATGTACTACTATCATTTTGCCAGTCTCTGTGATGGATACTCTTCATGTGCGATCTGTTTTAATCCTTATAACAACGCTATGAAACTGGCATTTGCACCCTCATTGGTAAATACTGATGGTAAGAGGGGTGGAAGGGACCCTATTATATGCTGGATGCTATACACTAAGAAATTTTAAAATACAATTATCATTATTTAATCCTCACTTTAAAAAACCATCCAGAGCTCCATATTATCCCCATTTCACATATGCAGAAAATAGGGATTAAAAGAGATAATACAAATAAATAGTGCATAGCCATCTGAGTGGCCTAACATGAGCTTTCTTTTCGGAGACTCCTGACAGATTCCATGAGCCATTCATCTTTGCAACTGTCACTTCCTGCAATTGAGTCTCAACTCCCTCCCTGGGAACTGCAGCCTCTTCAAGTTATGGACACCTCTGTTGCCATAGATTCACAGCGAACATTCATGAAAGAAGAACCTACATTCATAGTCTCTACTTACTGACCTTTTATTCACTCCTCAGTCTGATTGAATTTTTATTCCCATCATGCACCTGACACTGCACTCACTGGGGCCACCAACAACCTCTGTATGTAATAACTGTCAAGAACACAGACACATTTCAGAATTGCTTTTGCTTGACACTGCTGACCACCAAGACCTTCAAGAAACTACTTTAATTACAGGTTTTGGTGATGTCATTCTCCTGTGTTTTTCCTTTGCCCTTGAGTTATTCTTACTCAGCATTTCCCAAACCTTTCCTCCTCTGTCCATTCCTTAGGGTTAGTGTATACCAGCGCCCAAAGGAGAACACTCTCTTCTCTTTTTTCTCTGTTGCATCTCATTTCCTCTGATGGCTTCAGCCATTACTTAATCACATGTCTTTAACTATGAAAGCAATATCTTTATAGAAACACACACACACACACACACACACACACACACACACACACACACACACACACATCCCTAGTTATATATTCAATTTCTCACCAGACATTTCAACCAGGACATCCTTTAGGCTTCTCAAACTCAACATGACCAAAGTTAACTCTGCATTGTTCCCCTGACCCCAAGCCTACTTCATCACCTGTATTAGTTTCCGACTGCTACTGTAACAAGTCATATTAAACTGGTGGCGTAAAACAACACACATTCATTGTATCATAATTCTGGAGGTGAGAAGTCCTAAAATCAAGATGTTGGCAGGGCTTCATTCCTTCTTCAAGCTCTGGGAGAGAATGCTTCCTTCCCCCTTCAGCTTCTAGAATTGTTTGCATTCCTTGGCTCATGGCCCCTTCCTCCATCTTCAGGGCCATCAGTGTATCATCTTCAAATCTCTCTCTCTCTCTCTCTCTCTCTCTCTCCCCCCCCCCACTTTACTGCTGTCATTATATCTACTTCTCTGACTCTAACCCCCTGTTTCCCTCTTATAAAGACCTTTGTGATTGTATTGGGCTCACCTAGATAAGAAGCCAGGATAACCTCCCAGTCTCAAAGCATTTAACTTAATCACATCTTCGAAGTCCCTTTTGCTATGTAAGGTAAAAGTCATAGGTTTTGGGGATTAGAACACGGACATCTTGGCGAGGGGGCATTATTCTGTCTATCACACCATCTCTACTTGCTGTCTCAATAACGACGCTATCCTTTATCTAGTTGTCCAAGCTAGTCACCTGCAGTCATCTTTGATTTTTTCCTTCACCCTCCCTCCCCCCATCTAAGCCACTGACAAATTCTACAAGCTCCACCTCCTCAATTTCCCTCCATTATTCCTCTCCACACCCACTTCCTCTGCCATCTGAACCTTTCCTCCTCAGGTAGGCTCAACATAACTCAACTTAGGTACTGAGCCTTGAGATAGAAATATATAAACTTTGGATATGTTTGGGAAATTTTTTGGTCATTTTAAAAAGGAAAAAAAAATTGCAACAGAGACTTAGATAAATATTCTATTAAGAGGGTACTGTGGCAGAGTAGCAAGCCCCATAGGTGAGGAACCGTCAAGGGTAATTTTGAGTTACAGCTTGGCACTTCCTAACCCTGTGACATCTGGCGAGTGTTTTTAAGTTATCTAATTCTTGGTTTCCTCATCTGTAATACCTAACGTGTACACTATTCAGAGACCCAAACTACAACGACATAGGTCTTTCTACAGTTCATATGTAAGTTGTTAGTAACACACGTTTGATTCAAAGGACAAGTCATTATATAAGCATAGCCAGAGCCTGGAAACATTTTAATATTCAAAAACTCAGCCTTGGCTGTCTCAGGCCAAAAAGCACCAACTCGTCTGTCTCTCAGAGGAGCTCAAATACTTCTTACTAAGCAGGGAACAACTCCTACTAATTCTCATCCAGGGTATATTCCATTTTCATTTGTATACAATGAAGGGGCACACTTTAAGAAAAATAACACTAAATTATGAATACAGCATACAATATAAAAGGGAGGATTAATCTGAAATGAGAAATGAAATTACAAAAAATAGAAATATCTTTCTTTGCAAATATTATTAAATCATATGACCATATGAAAGAGGCTTGGGCAAGTAAGTACCCTTGAAGCTTAAGCTTTACAGCTTCAAGTAAATCTTTTCCTGCTTTGTCTATTCTGTGAAGAAAAAAAAATTCACAGTTCTTATATTCTTAAACATCATGGTTGCTCCACCACAAATGCATATAAAATAATTTCCCTATTCGCAAAATTGAAGTGCTAAATATACTACTAACAAGTGTTACAAATAAATGTCACACGGATTCTGTGGCTTGTTAAGCATTAAACATTCCTGCTACAAATTCGTTTCAGTCCTGCATTAACAAAACTCTGACTGGTATGGGAATTCATCCTAAATTCCAAACAGCCACGAGGAACAGAAAATGTTTGCCCGTTAAAGGACTAGATACACATACCAAGAGATACTAAGAGACAGTTGGAACCTGTGGAATTGCTACACATCCTGGGAAGCACGAATGAAATGAACAGGTCTGTTATTTTTTAAATAATAGAATTTGTGGAGAATTTATGGGTGCTGTTTTGCATTGCCCAGATCCAGTCTTCAGAGCCAAAGCACCATTCCCTGGAAGATGGGAATATCAGCTACACCACTCAAGCTGTATTCCTCACTGGAGATTGCCCTCGACTTCAGGAAACTATCTCAGGCATGGCTACATCCTCTTCCATTGGTCTGCGACCAATACAGGGCTACAAACGCTCCGCCCATTGTCTCAGTTTGGAATATAACTCTGAAGAGCCATCCTGGTTCCAGTGGTCCCATAGAACGAGCTGAGGCATTACTAACAACAGCTCTTCCCTCTTCCCAGTCCGGCCTGCATCAGTCTGTGATTACAGGTGTAAGTCAGAGGGCCTGCCCCAGTCAACAGTCATCACAGAGTCTATTTACAGGAAACCAGACAATTGACACCAGAAGTGGTCCTAAGAGGCAGACTCCAAAATGAGATCTTGAGATGAACTACTCAATGGTGAGTTGCAGAGAACGTTAAATTCTTAGCCTGAGTAGATCTCCTAACTCAAAGTAAGGGTCCAAGAGGGAAGGAGTGCTGTAGAGGCAGGAGCAGAGGCTCTAAATGAGCCCAACAGCATGGCCTCCAACTCATCAAGGATGATCTAGCTATCGCTTCTCCCAATATGGCTTCTCTGTCTAGTAACAGAAGCCAGGGCTGAGCCACTAATATATAACCACCCCTCAAGGAACAAATTAGCCACTTCGAGGTAAGCTAACGACATTGTTTCATAGCTGATTATAATTCAACCCCTTCCACCATGGAAAGCTTAGTGATTCATATAGACTGTGGTCAACCCATTTTCTGCCAATGGGTTTGCCTTTCCTGTGTACAGAAACTTGGCCAACACAATTATCCAAGATCTCACAGAAAATTTATCCACCAACACGAGATCCCATACAATATTGTCTCAGATCAAGGGTCCCATTTTCCAGCAAAGGAGAGGCAGCAGTCGACATATAACCATGGGAAATCCATGTTCCTTTTACAATGCCTACTACCTAGAACCCATCAGCTTCACAGAATGGTAGAATGGCCTCTTGAAGATGCAGCTGAGTGCCATCTTGGAGAGGATGCCCTGCTAAGATGGGGCACCATCTTCAGGGAGGTGATCTATACCCTAAATCAATGATCTTTATATGGTGACATAGTCTCAATAGGTAGAAGAATGGATCTAGGAGCCAAGAGGCGGAAGCAGAAGTGGACCCAGTTATCATAATCCTCCATGACCCACTTGGAAGGTTTATGCTTCCCATCCTTGAAGTCTTAGTCTCTACAGGTCTAGAGACCCTGCTTCCCAGAGGGTGAATACTTCCACCTGGGAACATAACAAGAACGCCACTGAACTTTAAGCTCTGGCTGCCACCTAGTCACTTTGGGATCTCCATACCAAGAGAACAGCAGAAGAGGAAAGAAGTCACCACACTTACAAGAGTAGCTGATATTAATCAGAAACAGGAAGAAGTTGATGAGAAGTCAGCTGTCAATGTATCAATTCTTAGCTGATAATCTTTTCTTTCTACGTGCTTTTAAGAGGTATTCTTCATCTTTGCTACTCTGAAATTTTAGGTGCAGTTATCTTTTTATTGATCTTGCTTGAGATTTATTGAATCTCCTAAGACTGAGCACTTGCGTTTTTGACGGGTCAATTTTGGGAAGTTCTCAGCTATTGTCTCTTCAGATTTTGCTTCCCCGCTATTCTTTCATTCAAGAACCTCAATTAAACACATATCGAACAACACAAAACAGGGGTCACATTACACTAAATTTATGCTTTGAGGTTTTGCGGCACTGAGATAGAGTGAATTCCCGACACGTGGGTACAGGCAGGCTTGTGGTTAGACATTCTCAAAGGAGGCATACACTCCCTTCCCTCCAACTTCCTGCCTGGCCGCTCCACCAAGAGCCAAAGCCAAATTTGTCAAGTATACTGTTCTCTCCTTCTGGGGGGCAGGTTTTATTTTAGGTCATACATTTAGGACATCTTGGCAGGTTCCCCCTCCCCCCTTTTCTGGCAGTAATTTCTGTAATCACATTCTATTGTGCTCAGGTCCTGGACTTTATCTCCTATGCTCTGCCTTCCTAACCCGTTAAAACTAAGAATTTCAGATCTGCAGAGTCCATCAGTGCAGCCAGTACTTATTTATACCTCTGGCATCATGCTTTCTTGTGTTTTTCATACTTTACCACAAGCTCAGTCATGCTTTTACAAAATGACTTGACCTAACTCTCTAGGTTACCTCTCTGAGGAGTGTTCCTCTGCATATAACCTGTGCCATAGTGTTGCAAACAGATGCCTATAAGTCTTCATTTTGGAATCATTTCTGAAATTTCCAACCAATACCTTTTGATCTTCAGAAGACCTGATTTAGACCCTCAGCTCAGCCATTTCCTAGTCCTACAGATGGGACCTTACTTCACTTGCCCTTGTCCCAGCTCCCTATCCATAAACGGAAGGGAAGATGATCTTGCTTCACAGAACTAAATGACCTAATGTCTACACCAACTTCCTTTCTCTTTCTCTAGCCATTACAGCCTGCTGAGCCGGAGGATGGCCTCTCACCACTCATCAGAAGAACTAGCAGAGGGGTTACCATAGCAGACGGGCTAGGGTTCTAGCAGGCCACCCTTGGCAGAGGTCCTCTTAATTTTCCCAAAGTTTAAAGAAAGTGAGGGCATTGCAAGGCATTTGTTCAATGTTTATGGACTTTGCAAGTTTTCTCAAAAGTTTTTAGAAGATTCTATGTTTTCTTTTCTTTTTTAAAAAACTGTTGTTAAACAACTGAAGTTGCACACATTCCTTGTATGTTTTCAGACCGGCTAAAGGTTCACACTCGTGTTATGGCTTGTTGGTACAGAAATGACCACGCTGTTCTTTTCAAACCAGGCCAACCTATTCCCATATCAAGGGCCTTCATGGAATGATTAATGTTCCCATTGCATCATCTTGACTTAGTTCAAATGTAGATGAATGCTAAGTGCGCCAAGGGCTTTTCATTCCCTGAGACTCTATGCTTAAAAGTCAACTCCTCTTTGCAACTTTCCCTGACCTTCCCCTACCACCCCCAGACAGAATTAGTCACTTTCTCCTCTGCGCTCCCTCCCTCAGACTTCATGCAAACATTATCTTCAGAGATCTTACCACTTGGCTTGGTGTCCTGGCACTATTTGTTTACATGTCCCCGGATATGTTCAGTCCCTTCAGAGGAAGGGCAATGCGTTCTTCTTAGTAACTCCAGCACTTAGCATAGTACTACCACAGAGCATGTGCTAAGTGTTTACTGAGTCAAAACAAGAAGCTCTTAAAGTTAAGTTATATCACGTGCCTACATGTACATAAGATTAGTGCTTAAATTCAGTGAAACTAAGATGAAAATATATCAAAGCATACATAATTACCAAATTCTATTTGAGACAGTGCTTTTAAAAATGTACTGGTAGGGCTTTGAGGGATAATGTGTCCTGAATTTTATTTAGTATTATTTGAGAAGCTTAATGGTGAGATGTCTTTTTAAAGAAGGAATTAACTTCATAGGTCTACAAAGGCCAGAACCAGAAGGGGACTTTGAAATCATGCAACTCAATAATGTCTATTCCCTTTCCTTGCTTTATTTTCTTCAGAGTATATATCACGAATTCGAGTTATATAATTTTAATGTTTCCAGGCTCCTTTTCTATCTCGGCTATTAGACTATAAGCTTCAACACCTTGTTATCATGTTCACTGCTGTGTTCCCACCTCCTAAAATAATGTCTGAGGCATAGCAATTTCTTAAGAGATATTTGTTGGCTAGATGGATGAATGGATGGGGGGATGAATGGTTGGAGGGAAGACTTGGTGGGTGAGTGGTTGGTGGATGGATGGATGGATGGATGGATGGATGATGAATGAATGAGTGACATGTGCAGATGTGAAGAGGGTCATACAGAACTTAGATTCAAGTACTGATTCCCAGTCCAGCGTCATTTATATCCCAGAACACTGTCCCATCATTATGTGAAATAGTGCAAGTCCCCAAACTGAACCTCAACATTGTCTAATTTACTCCTTCTTTGGACTGTCTGTTGTACATCCTTATTAGATGTCAATGGACAATGGCATCAGTCAAACATTCAGAAGCAAGAAATAGGAGGCTGCTTTCTGCAGATGTCCTCAATGTTAAAAAAAAAAAAAAAAAATTACAGAAGCACCCATCCATTCATTTGTCCAACAAATACTTAGTGATGCCTAAACATGCCAAGCAGTAGCTCTAAGGACTTGGTTACGTCAGTAAACAAAACAAGCAAAAATCCCTTTCCCGGTGAAACTTAAGTTCTGTTGGGAAAGAGGGACAAGGGAGATAGACAAAAAGTAATAAGCATGATGAGTAAACTATACAGCTTGGCTACACAGTGACAAATACTATGAAAATAATAGAGCAAGGCAAGGGGGGCCACTTTACCCTGGCCACTGTGTTAAGAGTGATCTGTAGAGGGATGAAGGCACAGGCATGGAGAACTGGAGGGAAACCAGGGAAAGTTCTGCACATATCACACACACACACACACACACACACACACACACACACACACTAACAAATAGCCCATCCATACAGGAATCTGGCTTATGGTGACTCCAAAAGGAAGGCCTGTGGGTTGCAGAGACATTATGTGCTCTCTAACCAACTGGCTGTGCGTCTCCTACAGTGATTAGATCCTTCATAACATCCCACCACAGGTGTAATCCGCCTCTTCTCACACATTTTCAGGAACAGGGCACTTGCTTCTATCCAATGTAGCCAGCTTGATTTTTAGACATCTGGGATCATTCTTACTTTCTTGAGTTAATCTATCTGAAATCTACCTCCATCATTTCCACCTACTGCTCTAGTTCAACACATTGGAGTAAGATGGAAGGAACATAATAAGCCGTGGAGCAGTCAAGGCCTGGGTTTGAGTTATAGCTCCACTGTTTCCTAGCTAAGTGACTTCCTGCAAGGCTCAATTTTTCCTGAGTTTCAGTTTTCCCAACTATAAAATGAAGATAACATAACCTAAATTACAGGATCTTTGTGATGCCTGAAGAGTCAGTTGCATAAGAGGGGCTCATTAAACATTAGTTGTTTTTTCTAGGCACTAATCTGAATACCATTTTTGCCAAAATAAATAAAATATGGGCTCTGCCTTCAATGGGCAGTCCTGCTTTTTCTGAACATCGCCTGTTATTTCAGCCATTGCTCCTATATAATACGATGAAGTATTCTTGCCTCTAACTATGCCCACTTTGTCTGCGTTTGTCCCATTGCCTGGCCTTCCTCTATTTAGGTTAATTGGGCTTAGGAAGCTTCTTTTTGAAAAACTATAATACCTCTACACTCAGGTTAGCTAGGAACCGCTTGGGTAATGGGATAATTTAGACTAAGATTCAGGAGTTCCCGGGATCCTGGTCCAACTCTATATCCAGTTCCCTGTGCAACCGTGGTCATGTGATTTCACTATTTGTACAGTGAATTTGTTAAATGAAAAGAGTTTGTACATTTTCTGAGTTGTAGCTCAGACACCCTACGATTATAAACTGGATGTGGAAGTAGACGCAGAGGACAGGGGACCTGTCCTGAGCTCTTGCAGTGACACACCACTTCTTTGAATAATTACAGCTTCAAGCAGAGAAGTGTTCTTGTCACTTTTATAAGCATTCTCGCTTTATTATTTTGTAACTTCAGCAAGATTTCTAAGTGGTAATGCAAATAGCCTCTGATTAATACTGGAGAATATTCTTTGAGCTTCCCAGTTACTGCCATCTATAACTAATTGTCTCATCAAAGAAAATGTACTTCTTAATTACAAGGTCATGCACTGAAAAATAAAATTGAATCTAGCATGTGGAACGAATAAGGAACGTGTTGAGTGCCTGAGGTGTATGAATGTGTTGTATGCATGTCATGTGTATTTCTCTAATTTTAAGAAAGTAAGTCAGAAGCCATTTAAAATCCTTACCAAGATTGCATGACCAGAATGATACTAAAAAGTTTCATGAAAACCCAGAGTCAAGAGAACCTAGCAAGATCAATTTCCAAAAGCTGCCTTTATAGTTGAAACATTTCAACACCTGTTGTTAGAACTCCAAATGCTCATCTCCACAAGTAGTTGCTGAAGTGTTTCTTCTCCTGGGAAGGGAGTGTGGGGTCCCTTAAGGAGGGTAACTATGGCGTAAGGGGAGCCATGTGGTCTGGGTGTTTTATCCGTGAGTGAATTACAGGAAGCCACTGCACTACAAGTCTCTTAAAGTGTTAATGGGAAAACAACTATTGAAGAATTTGGGTTTGTAACTTTCCTCTGTCCAATAGCCCTTCCAAAAAAGAAGTGGGGGGAGGAGTAGGCCTGGGACTTAACACAAGCTATTTAATGTTTCTGGCCTTGATTTCCTCAACTGCCATGGGGGGCGGGGTAAGGAGGTGTTGTGAGAGACACAGTAGGGCTTAATCTCACTGTTAATGAAATATTGGAGCAACTCGCAGCATTGGAAAGATTGAAACAGACTGCAGAGGTGAAAGTAGGCCTCCTTAGGTCAGCAAGATTCACATTCCTGGGCAAAGACAAGAGGTGCCCCCAATAGGAGGAAAGAGGTGACACACCTAAAGTTCATCAGGGAACTGGATGAGTTCTTGGTGAGTGGGGAAGACACTGGCTGCAGCTAGGGGAGCGACCGTACCGTTCTCTAGACAGGCACCTCAGAAGAGGGGACACCAATGCTGGAACCTTCCCATGAAGGGCTGAACTCACTCTTTGGCCCGAAAGACCTACCTACTCTTATTTGCTGAGCGCGATCTTCCCACCTTGATTCACCATCTTCCAAAATCAGGACAAAACATTCATGGAAACCTAGGTGGGTATCTGGCAGTTGTTAACCGCCAAGTTTGAGTTTGAGGAAATAAACATGACATGGGAGCTCCTTAGGGGAGTAAGTACAATGGGAAGACAATAGGGATTTCCCTTCTGTCCCCTCCTCCTGACTCCTATCTGCTCAGGGTTGCTTTAATAGATCTCAAAGGACTGACTCAGACCCTCCCACTCCTCCCCTCTTGGCTCAAAGTTCTCAGTCACAGCAGGGAGTCGAGGCTCTTTCTTGATGTACTGGGCTCCAGGACGGCCAGGGAGCAGAGCCAGGACTGGGGAACAATGCACAGTTCTCATGGTGGGTGGCATGCTTAGTGCCCACCCCCTTCATGGGAGCTATAAATCAGGCCTCTGTGGATCTGCAAGTGGCCCCAGAGACACCTCCATGGTCTGTGTTCACAGCCGGGAAGCCCGGCTGCGAACATTCCAGAACAAGAGGAAGCGGGCTCAGCTAGAACGGAGACCTTCAAGAACTTGTACAAGAGACTCTAAGGCATTTAGTTTCTGGCCTTTCCTTCAGGTCCAGACTGCTGCAACCAACCGCAAGATCAGAATATCTATGAAAATGCCATTGGTTTTTCTGAGTGGATCTGGAAAAGAAACCAAGCTAAACTGAGCAAATGAAGACACTTTCTGGTTTGGATCCACATAATAGATTTCCAACTGAAACTTTTGTTGCACAGCTCCCCAACCTCAAATTTATTTTTAAAAGATAAAGCTCCTATGCTTCAGATGACAGACATCCTGTCTTTAGGTGACTCTAAAGCCAGTATCAACCAGTGATGTGGAATATCAGTTTTGATTCAACCAAGAATGGGTTAGGCTAGCCCAATAAAACACGTGCTTAAAATGTATCTCAGTTAACATTAGATTTGTAGAACTAATTGTATTTTAAATGTCTATTGAACAACCTTGTACCCAGTGCTATGGACTGAATGTTGGTATCCCTCACAAATTCATATGTTGAAATCCTATCCCCTAATGTATTGATACCAGGAGGTAGGGCCCCAGGATTAGGTCATGAGGGTGAAATCCTCGTAGTGGGATTAGAGAGATCCCAGAGTTCTTTCACCCTTTCTGTCATGAGAGGATATAGCGAGAAAATGGACATCTTCAACCAGAGGACAGCTCTACCTGGAACCCGACTATGGTGGCACTCTGAAAGCAGACGTCCAGTCTCCAGAACTGTGACAAATAAATTTCTGTTGTTTATAAGCCACCCAGTCATTGGTACTGTTTTTCTGAATAAGACATCCACTAATAGGTTGATATAAGACATGGTAAGTACATGAGTTGATTCAGTTGCTTCCCAAGTATTCCCACGACCTACAAGGCCCTACTTGACCTGGCCCCTGGCTACCTCCCTGACCTCACCTGTTGTCAGCCTTCCCTTTTCTTGCTCTACCCAGCATACTGGCTTCTTGCTACCCTACAATATCAGGTAGCATGACCTGACTTGAGAGCCTTGCTCTGTCCTCAGCCTGAGCCACTGTCCTTCCAGAAATCCACACGGCTCCATCCTCCCTCCCCAAAGGGCCAGACTGCCTCAAATAGCAGCTACTTCCCATTCATCTCCCTACCCAGATTCACTTTTTCAGCATCGTAATCACTACTTGGCATTATGTTACAGAGCTTTTCATTATTTTGCCTCTGACTCTTACACTAAAATGTAAGCTTCATGATCAAGGGACTTCAATTCTTGCTTGATCCTCAAGGCCTGAAAAGGAACCTGGCAAACAAAAAGGACTCTTAATAAATATCTGTTGATTTTAAAAAACTAGCACCTCTTTTTTTTTTTTTTTAGTTTGATATTTTTCAGATACTATGATAAACACTTTCAGGTATACTATCTCAAAAATGCTTTCTCAAGCGTCCTCTCTTCACCACTCTTTCCATCTCTTTCAAGCCGTCCTCCCATCTGCTAATGGACTTTAGTACTTAACTACTTATGATTTCAAAGAGGGTTGTGTGGTTTCGCCCACAGAATTTATCACATTATATTTATTTATTCTTTGAGGGACAGGTATGCTGCGGAAGGTAGCTGTATGTTCTTGTTCATCTGTTTTACCACAGCCAAGCCAATTTCCAGGCATGTAGTTAGTGTTCTACAAACATTATTGAATGATTGAATACAGGAATTAATGACATTCTAGGTCAAGAGAAAAAAATAAGCAGAGGCAGAAAGAATGCAAGTGTCTGACACTTTTTGGCTTTCAGAGGCAGAGTATTTGAGAATGAAATTTAGAATAGCCCAGAGCCATGGAGTAAACCTGGCTCAAGAAGGCCGGGTTCCAGCTGCCTCCCATAGATCCCTCTGCCCGCGATACTGCCATTTCCTCTTTGCCCAGTAGACATTTCATCCTTCCCCTGTCTCATCAACTGACCTTGTCTAGTGAAACCATCCTTGGCCTCTAGGACTTGTCAAGCCCTCCCCATAGCAAACTCTAAAATCAGTGCATTGCCCGCCATGAGTAAAAACCCTCTGCAGGATTTATTAGGAGCGTGTTTTTACATTTATTTGAGTGACTGATCAGTCTGTCTCACTCACTAGGCTGAAGGCTTCCTGAGAGCAGGGGCAATGTCTGTCATTGTTTACCAGTCTGTCTAGGCACGTGGTAGATCCTACTTGTTTAATGAATGCATGAATGAAGGAAGGAATGAACCAATGAGCTGACGATTTCCTGAATCCATCAGTGACCTCTTAGAGCATTTTCCTCAACTTATAAACCATAAAATCTTTCCCATCTGCCTCATACACAAGATATTGGACTACAAAAATCACAAAATCAGAATGGAGCTATAGCTGCTGAAAATGTTCTCCTCAGGAAATCCGGAGGCTGGAGGCCTTTGTCACAACTCTGTTCCCCAGAGTTTCTGATTTAATTGGTCTGGAGAAAGACCGGAGTGTTGGAATTTTTTGCGAGTTCCTCAGGCGCTTCTAAGGTGTAGCCAGGGTTGAGACGCATATGTTTGCTACTTCAGGGAACCTCAAGTGGAGTCAGGTCCTGCTCTCTTCCTTCAGTTCCTCCTTGTCTGGTGAGCAGGGGAAGCCTGCAAATGGATCCTTACATCGGAATGTGCCAATGGCTGGAAGGGAAGTTTGTACTAGAAGCTGTAAGATGAACTAAAGAGAAGAAAAACTCTCTGCTTGGGTAGGTTGCTCAAGAACAACGCTTCAGAGGCCGTGCCATGAGTTCCATTTTGACACGCAATTCAGAATTCACCAGGCAGAGCTGCGGAGGGCTACTAGCCCAGGGAGCAAACACCAAGTCCAAAGAAACAGAGTCGTGAGAGGGAAAGCAGATTGGAGACTCCTCCACATCTAAGAGCAGAAATTATATAGGCTGCAAGACGATATGGAAAACAATGTTAGACAAGACGACCTCACTTGTGTTCTTGCTTAACAGAAGAAAGACTCTCCCGAAAACTTTTATGGAAGGGATCAGAACAATGGCCAACTGAAAGAAATAATGTTCAAGACAGTTTAAAAATATCAGATAGCAGTGACTCCCTGGACTCAAGCAGCGGGAGTGGAGAGTTGAGACCAGTGGTTCTCCAAGTGTGGTCCCTCAGCCAGCCGCATCAGCCCCACCTGGGAGCTGGTTAGAAACGCACGTCAGATCCCACTCCAGAACACCTAAATCAGAAACTCGGGGGTGGGGTGTGCAGCCCGACCTTTGAGGCTTTAACAGACCTTCTAGGTGATTTGGATGCATGCTGCAGTTGGAGAGCTACTGGTTTACGGAAAGTCCCCTGAGGGCTATAGCTTTTTTTCCCCCTTCAGGACATAATTCACAGAGGCTGATATAAGAAGGGGTTCTTGGAAAGTGCATTTTATTTATTGGCAAACAGACATGGGTTTTGACATATTCAAGGGTCCTTAAATCTTAAGGTGCTTCCCCTTCAGGGAGACTGAGCTCTGCCAGCAGAAAGTGCCTTCTGCTTCAGGACAGGTGCTTCTGCCTGCGTGGGGAGCAAGAGGCCTTGCTCAGGGCATCGGGACAAGCTGGGACCTCCCTCAGCAACGGCCTGCCAAGATGCCTATGGGTCTGGAAATCAGGACAAGGCAAGATTCCCACGTACAAAATTAGATTTTGGAAACAGGTTAGTTATCTTGGACACACTTAGCACAGAGGAATGTTATCACTGTACAGATCTACACACAGATCTGTATGAAACTGAACTGAAACCATCCAGCCTTTTCAAAGAGAAAGCCACCAGCCAGAGAGAGTAGAGGAATTACACGGCGCCTGGGGTATTCCTCGTATAGAAAAACCAGGAACTGGGTTTCTGTAGATTGTCTGAAGCCAACCTCTCCCCCACCTCTGCCATAACCTCCTCTCCCCTCCATTCTGGGTACAGGCAGCCTTCAGGGGACACTTCTAGAGGTGTAGGCCTTTTGCAATAGGAAGTCACACAAAGTCCAAGAGACAGCAGCCCGTTGAGGTGTTTTATTTTTTAGAGGCAGACTGTAATTACCCCATGAAATAACTGCATCAGCAAAGCACTGTGGTGTTGCATGACAACTGTGAAGGCAACATTGGATGTTGTGTAAATATTCTTTTCCTTCACCCAGGTCATTGGCTTTTAGCACCTTGCTGTTTTGCTACCTCCTTTTCCACTTCTTTGACGTAAGAGGAAAACACAAGAGGTTTCGAACGAGATAAACCTGAGTGGGTCCAACACTTACCAGATGGGTGACCTTGCATGGGACGTCTCACGTCTCTGAACCTCAGTTATCTGCAGAACAGGGAAAATAAAAACCTGCCGTTTTCATGAGGATCAGGAGAGATGCTATTGATGAGAAACCAGGACAGTGACTGGCCCAGTCTAAGAGATCAACCCGTGTGATGCTTTTCCTTTCTTTGTGGCTGGTGTGACAGTGACCTGAGATCATATATGTGAAAGGTGTTTTGTATGCGGTAAATGGGTTACCCCAGTGTTGGCTGTTACTACTCTTTTTCTTCCCTTGCCTTCTAATTTTTACCTCCAAGCCTTTATCATAGTTTTAGTTTTTAAGGGAATTAGAAGACGTTAGCTTTAAAAACAAAAAACAAAAACCACCCACTAAGTCTCCTGCATCCAGCTGGGTGTGTTACAGGCATTATCTTAATCCTCATAGCAATAGGTTAACTCTCCCCTTTTCATACAAGTAAGCAAATGCAGCTCCAAGGAGTTGCCTGCCGTTTGGTGTGCTTTGCCATTGATTAGTGTTAAGACTAGCTTTTGAGCCCTGCGATGCCTGGTGAGCCCTCTTCCTGGGAGAGGCCTTGGAGATCCATACAGCCCGATTCCAGTGTAGTATCCACAGGCGCGAGACCTGTCCACGGTCATAGAGCAAGCCACAGGTAGTACTAGGGTTAGAACTCCCACCTCCTAGGGCTCAGGCTCTAAGTTCTCCGCTTTCAAGTGTGTTCAGTCACACTTTCCTGACCCAAGAGAGCCAAGATCTAAATCATCCTTTCCCAAATTATCACGCCAGAATCTAGTTTGACAAAGAAACCTCTCTCTGAGGAGGTTGCTTTCTTCATGGAGCTTCTAATCCCAGAGTGGGTGGGAAGGATGGTGGGGGGTAAGGCGGGGGGAAGATCTGCAGGAGCTTAGTTCCTGTGGATCTGCGTGTCATTCTCTTAGTCCCTGAGGCTATAATATCCATTTAGAAAGATTAAATCAGATGGGATGGGGGATGTAGAAAAAGGAACTAAGGGAAGGCTGAGACAGACAGAGAGAGAAGAGAGTGGAATCCTCTAAGCACTAGAATAAAGAACCTAAGACATTACTAATTCTCAAATAGGTCTCACTTCGTAAAGACAAGCTGTTCCTTGGGAAATTGGGGGCAGGTGAAAGCATCCTGGGTGATTTGTTTTTGTCCATGAACCTGGCTTTTCTTTCCAGCATTCTCAGGTGCACTGGAGGCCCTGGGAAGAGAGAGTGCTTTTTCAAAAGACACTTCCACCTCCTAATCCCTGTGCCTACAAACCAAATATTGATCTATTTAGTAAATCAGCCTGTGGGAGGAGAGATTGTAAAGCCCTGTTTACTCAGCAGTTGGGCCCCCCTGACAGCTGTTCAATGGGGGATTATGATGTCACAGTGGTAACTGCACTATAAACAAGGGATAGGGGAGAATAAAGCATGAAAGGAAACTGTGGGGCTTGTTACCAGGCAACACAAAATATGTAACCTGAAACCCGACCAGCATGTAAATTTCCCTGCAAGCCTCCCAGATGTCCTCACTTTATAGCCAATGCTCAGTTTCAGTTTCAATTTGTTTATTTGCCTTTCTTTAGTCACAAATGTAGAGCTGAGAATGTTGAAAGTGAGAAAAGAAAGCAAAGGAAAATGGGGAAAAGACGACTTGTGTTTTCTTCCTTGGATGTAAGCAGTCAGGAGAAAGCTCAGAAGCTTGGGCTTCTCTCTTCAGGGAGACGAGGTCATGGTCCAAGGAGAGAGTTAAGTCAGGTAAATAACCCAAAGGCAGCTAAGAAAATGAGCCAGAAGGGAGATTAAAACGAGAAGAAATGGATTAAAAAGTGAGAAGATGAAACTGGTTAAATGGAAGAGAAGGAAGAAGACACCATTACAGGCTCAGTCCCCAGGGACAACAGCGTCCTGGGAGTCCCCACTGCCACAGCCCCACCTAGTGGTTGCCCCACATCTTCTTTCATGCCCCCAGGGATGTTCCCTGCCTCGCTTTGGGCAGCTTTATCAAAAAGTTCTTACGATGAGCTTACATCATCTTCCCTGTCTTAGACACCTCCGCTCACACTCAGGACAAGTAACTCACAGGCTCACAGAGAGTGGAAACAATGACCGGGATGTCGTGTGTTTTTCTTCTGGATTCTCATCTCAACAATAGCTCTCCCTCTCAGTGTTTTTTTCTAGATGAAATAGTTTCTTGCTCAACACTCTAAACAATTTTCAATTTGTCAATGTTCCCCTTTTAATCTAGGATTTGAAACTAGACACACCCACTTAGGTGAGGTCTGACCTCACAGGACAAAACGCTGTCAACCACAACTCCCCTCCCCAGCCCTGACCCCTGATCCCCTCTCTTTGGAGAGATACAGTGGTGAGCTGGAGATGGCAGGAGCAGGCTCATGGGAGCTGACTGGTAAATTTTCAGGAATTCTGCAAGCTGTTTTTTAAACCGTTGGTAACTCGAAATCGCCTTAATGACAGTATTTACACCACAGATATTGGCAAACACAACAAATCAAGACTTCCCTGCCCCATCCTCCAGAGAGCGGGTTTGTCAGCTCACCTCTGTTCCTCACCAGTCATGGAGACCGTGTTTCCCTGAAAATAAGACCTAGCTGGACCATCAGCTCTAATGCATCTTTTGGAGCAAAATTAATATAAGACCTGGTATTATATTATATTTTATTTTATTTTATATATTATATAAGACCTGGTCTTATAGTAAAATAAGACCGACCAGGTCTTATATTAATTTTTGCTCCAAAAGACGCATTAGAGTTTATGGTCCAACTAGGTCTTATTTTCAGGGAAACAGGGTACCTGTAGCCAGACAGCCCCACACACCACGGACCTCCATACAAAAGCTACAAAAGAAGAATTCACATCTTTAGTTAGATCTAAAGAACATGCAAAAGGATTTTAATTCCCCTTGATTCTCTTTCTACCCAGAGTGATCACCTTTGCTCACTGAGAACAATTCTCTTGGGACAGATTCACATTATATCCACATAAATTTCCAAAGGACACTCCAGAGCCAGGAGCTTAGTTCCTGAATGACCTGTTTGAGGGGGGAAAAAAGTGTTCACTGAACTGAACTGTAGAGTCTGCAGCTGCTGCTGGCATGGGCACAAACACGGCAGCTGGTACAATCAATGTCTTTTCTGCAAATTTGGGAATTGTCACATTTCTTCTCCTCCTAAATTCTAGTAATAGCTATCTAGAATGACAGTTTGGTGACAAGGCTAAATTCTAGTCCTGGCTCAGGCACTCCCTTGCTGTTTGAGGAGAAGCTCATTCCTGTCCCTCTCTGGGCCTCAGTTTCCCTACCTGTCAGCAGTGAGGGCTGAGCCTCGGGAGCTCTAACTCCAGATGACTCGGCAGCTGGCTCTAGCACAGGCCACAGCACTGGTATTCTTACAGGCGCTGCGAGCAGAGCTCAGCATTGGGTGAACAGCATTTTTCCACAAGTTAATTTTCACTGTGTGGACTTGCTTCCCGCCTCCAGTCCTCCTGTTGTCCTGGGGATGGTTTGTTTGTTGTGACTCTCCTCGGATGCACTACAAATGCTGACGAAATTGTCCCCGCTATTGCAGCCCTGGGCCATGTTGCCTCCCAAAGAATCTCACCCAAGTCCAGGCTAATTTTAAGTCACTTCCCGAAGCCAGGCAACCAAGCCTCCGATGTAACAGAGGTCTGGGGGAGCCTGGCATGGCCTCCGCCCCTCTGCAAAGATCCTCTCTCTGGCTCTTACCTGAATCTTTCTCAGGAGAACGTGGACACGGATGCTTTCTTCTGCCAACATTATGACAACTCAGAAAGCATCCCAGACCTGCTGCTCTGCATCCTCACACCACATTCCTTTCCAGAGCCCAGTCTGGAAATAAGAGAGTTTAATATCATTTGCCAGCCCGCTCTGATCTCCTGTTCCACCTGATTCCACCCATACTGGCCTCCCTGTCAGTGTCTTTGTACTTCTTGCTACCACTTCCTGGACTGCTCTTCCCACACGTGTCCCTACAACTTGATTCCTCTGAATGTCTATTCAGATATGACCTCCCAGGCTTCCCTCTGACTACCCTGTATGAAGAGCAACCTCTCCACCCATCCCTCTCTGATCCCCTCCCAGTTTAATCTGTCTGACCCCACAGATTATCCCTATCGGCCATGATGTATGGTCCTGCATTTAACCCTTCTCCAGAACGTCAGGGGCTTTGTTTTGTTCACATGTAATGCACAGCACCTGGAAGTGTCTCGCACACAACATACACACCTTATTTGTAGATTCGGTATTTGTGGATTCAGCGGCCCCCTAACATTTATTTGTACCCCAAGTCAACCCTCACAGCAATGTCATGCTCATTCACACGTGCCGAGCACTGAAACATTCGAGTTGCTTGATGTGCCTGTTCCCAGCTGAGGCTGAGCGAGGTGATGCTCTGCCTTTTTGCTTCAGCTTTCGTGTTGTAAACAACTGTCCTATTTGTGGTCTACTGGCTGCCACGTTTTCACATCTTTGTGCTTTTCATTGGCAATTTTGCTGTTTTAAAGGGCCCCCAAGCATAGTGCTGAATTGCTGCCTAGTGAGCCTAAAACCAAGAAGGCTGTGATGTACCTCACAGAGAAAATACATGTGTTAGATAAGCATGTGTTGGATAAGGCTTGAGTTATTGTGCTCTTGGCTAGAGTTCAATGTTAATGAATTAACAGTAAGTATTAAATAAGGCGTCCTTAAACAGACACACATACAGCAAGGTTATGTAATGATCGGTTGATGAAAATGCTGTGACCAGAGGCTCATGGGAGCAATGGTTTGGTGTTCTCTAACTCCGTGTCCACAGACTTTATAGACCATAACTACTATGGATAATGAAAATCATCTGTGCCTGGGTTTGAATCTTGAGCAATATCCCATTAACAGCACTGGTGATCTGGTGAGTGACTGTCACTCTCCGGGCCTTCGGTTCCTAATCTGTACGTGGGTAATGGAAATGGTAATAAGAAGTGAGATGATGAATGTCACCAAACGCCTAGTATAACACCTGACCCACAGAGGGTAGGTCACAGACAATAGCTCCTTTTACCTTTTACTTATTCATATAGGTATTTGCAATCCAGAGGGGAAATGCACTTTGCTTTCTGGTGTTATAAAAGGCCTTTCTCCATCTTCTTCTCAGGACTTTGAAATAGCCCACCAACTGTGCTGGGCCATTCTCCTGCTGTTGGACCCTGAGCTTCCATCAAATTTTGAATTATACCCTGAGCAACTTTTTTTGTGAATGTAACTTTTCCTCCTTCCTAAGGAGTTTATTTCTTCACAGTAAACTCCCAGGAGTGGAATTACTAATTCAATGGGTATGAACAACTGTACGGCCTTGAGAGTAGATTCCGATAGTGGAGATAAGAAGAAGATACTTCTTGGCAGACACTCAGCTGGGTGTGTGTGCACAGGACTTAGAGGTTTGCCATGTGACCCACTCATTCTCCTACAGCTTGCACTTTTCAGAGAATTCAGACCTGGGAGAAGCCTTAGTGATCGCCTCCCTCATCATATCAAGGAGGGAAATTGAGGCTAGAGAAAAGAAGTGAGTTGTCCAAGGTCATATGACCAGTCAGTACCAGATAAGGACTAGACCCCAGGTCCAATGACTCTCAGATCAGTGTTCTTCCCACCAGAATGAAAAGTAAGGTGTCCCTACCAGGTACAGTAATGCTGCTAACTCAAGCCCTATCACTTCAAGGAAAGGAAATGCGACAGAGTTTGTTTTCTACTGAGAAATTTAAACATGCTCTTCTGCACATTCCTTCCCTTTTTAACTCCTGTGTCGACACAGTGACAGGAGAATAAGGAAAAGGTTCTATGCTCAAGAACAGGGGTCGAGATCAGAAAGACCAAGAGAAAAATCTAAAGCCGACCAGCACAGCTCTGTCCTGTACCTGTCATTTAAACTTTTCACGTAACTGTTTCCTGTAGGAGGGACAAAGACGGCAACTTCTCCCACGAGACTGTGAAGCAAATGCTGAGCATTACTTCTCTGATACGAAGATAACAGATATATACATATAAGCCATCATGACAGTACTTAATGGTTGGTAGAGAAGGACAGGGTCTCAAGGAGTCATTCGCTCTATTAGTACAATTTTCAAACCACTCGAGAACTTAGCTGTCTACTTTGCCTTTCTAAAGTTCTTGGTGACGTTAAAATATTATAATAGAACAAAACAGAAGTAGAACAGATCAAGTTTGATACAGAGCTTTTTTGATTTCAGAATGCAGTTTCTGTTCAATTCCAACCAAGAAAAACAAATTCCCCCGATATTCAAGGAACTAGTATCCATGCTGGGCCAATAAAGCCAATGATCCTTAGGTTGACACTAAGAGAAGTTTCTCAGAAATGTGTACCTCACTTATAATCTTAGGATGAGGATGAGATGGCCTAATCTGCCATCAGAAGGATTGTGCTGAACTAAGAACAGATTTCCCATTTTTTCTCTCTATAGAAGTTAGCAGCCCCTGTTTTGCCCAAGATTGTGTATCTTTATAAGAAGGAAGGGAGGAAGAGAAGGGAGACAGAGAAGGAGAGAGGGGAAGAAGAGAAGGAAAGAAAGAATATCCTTTGAGTTCCACAGAAATTTCTCATATAAAAGAAAAATATACATTGACCATAAAAAAGAAATACATATCCCATTTCCTTAATATTTAGTAAAAGATGTTTTCTTAACTAAAACCAAAACCTTCTTTCCATTTGGATATGATTAACTGTCTTTTACTCCAATCAGCAGCTGTCATGTATGTCTTGGATAAAGGGTCAACTTCTTCATGAAGCCAGTTGTGATTTTTCCATAAAGACACTCATCTGCTCTAACATTGGTGTAAGAATATTAGCCATGATATTAGCTATGTTTAATAAGACTCCATCAGCAACGATGTATTTAGTATCCACTGCGT
Source organism: Rhinolophus sinicus (assembly GCF_057876585.1). Taxonomy (NCBI): domain Eukaryota; kingdom Metazoa; phylum Chordata; class Mammalia; order Chiroptera; family Rhinolophidae; genus Rhinolophus; species Rhinolophus sinicus. The sequence goes on along the minus strand of NC_142516.1, from coordinate 22,419,013 downwards.
ACTTAGCCTTGTGCTAGGGGATGAGAGGTGTACAAAGAACTGTACAAAAATTAACTCAACTATTACTTAGCTCCTGCAGAAATAATTACACCATAGATCCTGCTCTTGAGGACCCCAGAAGGGAGATGGACACGTACGTAAAAATAAACTTTAATATGATGTGATATAGCAACAGTCGAAAGAAGCTAAGTTACAGAAATAACACGAAGAGGAAAAGAATTAATCATTGGAGGTGATCATAGAAGTGGAAGTGATCATAGGAGACTCCACTGAGGATCTGACTGCTGACTTGTGAGTTTTGAAGAGTAATTAAGAAAACTCCACACAAATGACGTGGTGAGGGAAAGGACATGGCAGCCAATTGGAACCTTCAATGTAAAGGCCTTGAAAAGGGGGAGCACAGGAAGATTAGATTGGAGGTATAGGTAGGGGCCAGATTTTGGGAACTCTGTCAGGCAGCAAAGTATAGGGTAGGCTGAAGGGGTAGGCGCTGGAGATCAGGCGGTCTTACAGAAGTGAGGAAGAAAGAGCGGGGTAGCCATGCCAGGGCACTTGACCACAGAAAAGTACCCCAAAGTGGACATTTCATATGGCAAGTCAGCATCTCGGGAGAGATGAGGAAAGGGCTGAGCCTGGTGAAAAACCACAGGATGGTCCTAGACACCCACCTCTAGCCCCTGAGCTTTCTCTCCTTAATGCACTGATGCACAACCTTACGAAGTGAAGGAAAGCAGATGTCGTGCACAGATTTGCTCTGGACCCAATGGATGAATGGCTCTCTGGCTGGAAAGAGATGTTAGCAGAAATCAGCCCAGGCTACGTCTCACTGCATAGCAAGGGCCAAGGTGAGACCTTGTGGCCACCAAGGACTCTGAGTTGGCAGCTGCCAATGAAAAGGTGACTCTGCATGAAGATATCGCGGCACCGGGGGCATGAGCTTCTTCCTCTACGCTCCATGTCTAAAAGCCAGAGGAAGCTGGACACAGCATGTTTGCTCGACGGCTTTCCTGAGAGGAACAAGATGGTGAGACTACAGTAGCACCCCAAAGCTGTACGTGGCGGGGACACTTCCACTTGACCCTCTCTGAGTCATTTAGCAAATTATATGTGCCCTCCTGAAAATGTACTGATTAGGTTAAACTGAAAAAGGAGAAGTATACCAACAAGGGACCAAACACCAAAATTGGGAGGAGGGATGTGTCTCCTATGACATATATACCTCCCCTCTTCTTTATTCCCATTGGTTCTATGAGGTATCTCCCTAAAGAGGGACCAAGAAGACAATCCCGTTCACAGCCCTGAATTAAAGTGATCGAGGCCTTATAAGACTAGGGTAATCTCACTGACTCTGCTAAATTCTGTCCTAAAAGTTCAGAAGGGCCTACAGATAAAGTGGCTTTAGTAAACAATGGGGCAAACAAATAATGAGGGTTATAATCCATTATCTAGGTGATGCACCATAGAATATAGTGGGATCATTGTTAAAATTTTTTATTAGACCAATCTTTGAAAGAGCATGCCTTGTTATTTTAATTTCAATTATTATAACTCACATAACTGGATTCTTGTTATACCAGCCTTACTACTCAAAAATATTTACAACAATCAGCAATTCTTTTACTTGAAGACCCACGAGTTACACTAAAAAGTATCAATAAACTCTATTAATCATTTATTTTGAACAAGACATGAATGGAGATAAACATGGAATTGAAATATCTTTACGAACCTTCCAATTTTGATCCAAAGGACAGATTTATCACCACGTGAAAGCACAGTGGGTAATTACCAGGTGGTTGAAATGACAATTTACTCCGTCCTTAATAATGATAATTTGACAGACAATAAATCAAGATGGCAGCCATCTGTAAATAAACACCCACAGAGCCAGCTGAGTAGTATTGCAAAATAGCTTAACCTCATAAAACTAGCAAACTAGTTCTAACTAGTGAGCAAGTAAATATCCCAAAGACCAGACAGAAGCAAATTTTTGGGTCACCATGTTCCTGCATTTGTCAGCTGGACACAATTGAGGGCTCAATGTTGTTTTGTTTTGCTTTGTATTTGATTTTTTTTCCTAGGACAATTATTATTTTCCACAAAACATTAGCTCATTTTAAAATATGGGATTATGACTTTTTGATTTAAGTGAAACTGTTCTCTCAAATAGCTCTCCTCCAGGGCCTTGGATAGTTAGCTTTGACCACAGACCGCCATTTAGAGTGTACTGCCTCTCTTTCTTGAAGACATCGCCTCACTTATCTTCCATTATGTTCTTCTACTCCTATTTTTCACGATTCCTGGATTTGATAATAATAAAGGTGTCAGTATCAACAACAACAACCTATAGTCTTTGTTACCTTCTGCTAATTGACTTCTATACATTTTATTGGTTAATCTTAACAGCCCTCTGAAGTAGAGATCTTTTTTTTCCAATTACCCTTGAGAACATGGAGGCAAAGAATCATTCAGTCCTTTCTCCACGGTCATGAAGCTAGGAAGTGGTGGAGCAGAGATTTTAACTCAAATCTGTAATCCCAAAGCCATCGCTGTCAACTCTGCCACTTCAGCTGAACAATCTTTCATTATTATTTTCCCCACATTTTGGTCTCTTCCCAATGTTGGTCTTTTAATTTTAGTTGCACTAAGTATCTTTTCCTTAGTCCATCTCAGCTACTTCCTCACCTGTTACCTCACTGTAAGAATTTCCAAATCTATCATTAACCCAGATCTGCCTCCTGAGTACCAGATCCTTATAGCAACACACTGCAATAGTCCTCAGCTGGATTCCTTCTTTTATTCAGCAAACATCTATTGAGCAACTTGTGGTCAGACACTGCTGAGGTACAAGGAGCACAGAGGGGGACGATACAGGAATCAGTGCCATCATGGAATGTATACTATAGATTCAAGAGAATGGGGGGTGGGGAAGAAAACCGATGGATAAAATCTAAAGGTGAAATATAGAGTATGATAGATGGTTATATATGCTAAAGGGAAAAAATGCAGAAAAGGGAGAGATTGGCAGATCAGAGGTAAAAGGAAGCCACCAGTGTAGATAAAGCAATCAGAGACTTCACTGAGGAGATAACATTGGAGTGAAGGTCTGAAGGAGGTGAGGGAGATGGTTAGACGGGTATCTGAGGAAAAGCCATTCTAGGGAAGGGAACAGTCATCGGAAAGTCTTACAGGCAGAAGCACATCAGTCACGTCTGAAGAACACTAAGGAGTCCAACACGGCAGAGTAGTGCCCGAGAGGGCTGGTGTAGGAGTATGTGCAGCAGTGGAGCCAGGGGTTGGGAGGGTTGGGTCATACAAGCCACTACTGGAAATGCTTTATGGTTTTACTCTGAGCAAGATGGAATGTCCTTGGAAGGCTATGGACAGAGGAGTCATGATCTGACTTCTTTTTAAGACGACCTCTCTGGCTGCTGTGTTGAGAACAGGCTGAAGGAGGGCAATGGGGAAAACAGGGAGGTAATTTAGGAAACTATTTCAGTACAGGTGTACCCTGTTTTATCATGCTTCACTTTCCTATGCTTCACAGGTATTGCGTCTTTTATAAACTGAAGGCAAGACCCTCTACAAGCAAAAGGATTATGACTCACTTTATTGTGATATTTGCTTTATCATGGTGTTCTAGACCCAAACCCACAATGTATCCAAGGTACGCCTACAATCCTATAAAAGATGGTGGCTTTGATGACAGTGGTAGCCGTGAAGATGATGAGAAATGGTCATATGCTGGATATATTTTGAAGAAAACGCCAACAGGATTTGCTGAAGGATCAAAAATAAGATGTAAGACAGAGGAATCATGGAGGACTCTGAAGAATAGAGTGGCCATTTACTTGGAAGGGGAAATTTGCCAGAACATAGGTCTGGGGGTAGGCTTGGGGACGAGATTAGGAGCTTAGTACTGAATATTCCCAGGTGGCTTTTGCAGACAGCTGTACAAAACACACACCTATTATTTCCAATTCAACACCCCCCCACATTCCTTCTCGTTTATATTCCTCAGCCCCATTACCATGACTATTCCATCCAGGCATCCAGGCCAGATTTAAAGGGCCTTTTTTGATGCTCCCCTCTCCCTTACTCCCACATTTAAGCATCCCCCAGTTCATCCACCTTAGAATTAGACAAATTCTCATTTTATGACTACACCTTGTTTTTCTATTCCAGGGCACAAATCCTTCCATCATTTTAGGTGCTCCATCCAGTCACATTCCACCCTACCTTGCTTGGTCGCTATCAACTTACTCTTCAAGACACAGCTTAAATATCTCTTCTTTGAAGCCTTCTATGAGCTCGTCAGTAAAATTAGCTGCTCACCCCTCTTCCTCAAGTGTTACTTATTCGTCAAGCCAACAGAACTTTTTCTACTTGGGACATTTGTTGGTATTTGCAGTGAGTCGTGCATGTGGGAGTGAAGATAGATGAGGCCAGAGGAGGAAAAAGGAATGAGTTCATGAAGGACCTTGAACGTCATGATAAGGGGGTTGTACTTAGTCCTGAAGTTGACAGGGAATAATGGAATTGCTTGAAGAAGGTGAAGGGCCTGGTTTAACGTGAGTGTTCAAGGATTCACTCCAGTGACCATGTGAAGGGTGATTTGGAGGGTAAACTAAGTCAGGCAAGACATGATGAGCTCCTGAAAGAAGGTAGGGATAACGGAGATGTACAAGTGAAAGAGATATGACTTTTCTGAACTACACTCCATGGGGCTTGGGGATAATAACATTTATTGAGCCCTACCATTTATCAAGGCACAGTTTTAATAACTCCTCTTGTATTAATTCATTGAATTTTCTTAACCATCTCATTTGAGATACAATATTCTTACCCCATTTTACAAAGAAGTTAAACTAAGACACAGACTGAATAAGTTGACCAAATCACATAGCTATTAAGTAGTGGAGCCTGGATTTGAATACAGGCAGTTGCTCCAGGACGCATCCCTCTCCCCCTACCCTATACCTCCTACAACACGGTGAATTAATATAAAACTATATTTACATGCATGAGAACATTTTCCTAAACTCTATCAATCCAAACTGAATGTCTACGTCAATATTTTTACAAAATCACCCTCCTAAAATACACCATTTGTGAACAGTACATACTATATGTTGTGTTGATATGGATGCTTAGCCACTATGTGATCTTTTTCTTAGTCTTTTTTTTCTCCCTCAGTCAAATGAAGGGAAACATCTAGCATATGGAAGCATTTCCACACTGCAAGTTATGCTGAAGGGGAATATTATGCAATTTGCAAACACTGTCAAATGAAATATAAATATGCATTAGAAAAATGCTACATGGAGACAAAAATATCTTTGTATCGATGATTCATTCAGTCAATCATTTTTTCATTCAACAAACATTAAAAGAGGAACCCCTTTATGGCAGGGGCAGTGGTTAGCAGTGAGAAAGAGAAAAATGCAAAAGACTTGCACCTTGTCATGAGGAAACTCCCAGCCCTGTGATTTTATTTTTAAATAGTCACGGTTGGATGAAAATCTTGCAGTTGACTTTCTGTAACCATGTCAAAGATGAACACAGTTCTGTGCTTCAATTCAGATAGAGCTATGGTCTCTAGCCCAGCTCTGCCTCTTACCAGCTGGACATTTCAACCCATCTACATGAGCCTCAGTTTCCTCAATTGAAAATAAAACACTACATTACAGGATGGTTATGAGAATTAGGGATTATGCCGGGCATAAAAATTCCAGTCTGAAGCAATGAACAGTTAAATTAATGACTGCTGTGGTTTTTTATTCTTCAATCACCAGTACCCTTTCCAAAAGTACAGTCAAAATTCACAAGTAACCAAACATGTCCACCTGTTCCAAAACTAGCAAATGACAACAATAAACAGAAACCTTGATGGCTTCAAGTAGGAAGGAGATTGCCCTTATTATCAGGAACTGAATTGGCCAAGTTCTTAAAAAAGCAGCCAATGCCTTGTCAATAGCTAATGCCCACCAGGAGGAAAAATAAGTTTTTTGAGCATCCGCCTATGAATGGGAAATGAAACTTGGTAAAGAAATGGTCAAGGAACAGTTCCCTAAGAACCAGGGTCTCTGTGGACTGATAAAACTGGAGTTCTGAAGATGTTCCAAGAAGTTTTCTTCAGAGAAATGACACCAGCAAAATGGCTGGTTCTCTCCTGACACGGGGACCCCAATAAACAAGCTTGCAGGAACAACACAGTCCCACCTACTGGCTCCAGCTATGAGTCAACAGGGGACTCCCAACAAGAACCCAGTACCAGAAAAATGGTCAGACTTGTTCTCCCACCTCCACACGGCAGGTATGTCACCATATAAGGGATAACTGATGGAGGGCTAGTTGAAGGAAATCAACAAATAGTAAATCCATTCATATGTCTGGCTTTCTGTTAGGCTCTTTTCCTTGGGCGACTTGTTTAATATTTACAATAACTCAGGGGGGTTATTATTGTTTCCTAATGTATCATTGTTTCCTATTATTATTATAGATACTTAGTATTATTTCCATTTTACTGGATGAGGAAACTGAAACTCAGAGAGCGAGCTTTGGAACTCTTCTGAAGCTGTCCAATAGGTTTTCTCCAGAAAAGACCCAAGATCTGACCATTAGTAGGTGGAATTTGAATCCACATCTTTCCGACATCAAAATCTCTGTTCATTCTGTTATAGCACTCTGTTTCTCACAGTCAAATCTGAAATCAATTGGCATAGGCTACCCCAGAACCAGCCTCTGCCCTTCCATCTCTGTGCATCACGGACCCCAGGAGGGTGACCTTGATGATGGGTATTCCGAGTCTCCCTTGCCTTCTGGCTTCTGGCTGGGCTTGGTCAATAACAGCACCAGCAAGTGATCTGAGAACGCAAAGGAGAGGCTGGGGCATTTATTCTCCTGTTTCTGCTCATCCTTGCTGTACCGAGCCCCGCTGTACTTCTACGGCTACAGATCCTGCTGAGCCACCCTTCTTCCAGGACTCCAGCCCCCAGGTTTTACCCCTCACCCCTTCCGCCTGGAGCAGTAAGCTTCCTGATGTTGACAATTCCTGGGTGCCTCACTGTTCCTTGTTGAGTCCTTTAACTGCACCCATGCCTGTTCGATACTCTCTTCACAAAATTATATTCAGCCGAACCCTTCTGAGTGTGCCATTTGTTTCCTGCTAAGACTCTAATGATATATATTGAGTTAAAAACTATTGTATATTTAATTTTGTCATAGTTTAGATTCTTGAATTGGCCTTTGGGTATCTAGTAAATAGCATCTCTCTCCTTGTATCTTATGAAATGAATCAGCTGAAATTGCAGTGAACACATTTTGTTTGGATTTGATGAGCTTGCTGGAGGGACAATAAACTCCCCACGTGATTGGCAGCCACTGTGGTGAATGAAACTTCCCAGTTGCACTTGGAATGGGATGTTTTTCCGTGAAGCTGTGCTACAAAGATGAAATCCAAAGAATATGAAAGCACGCTTTACAAACCCTGCCAAAAGTCCTCTAGAATGTATGCAAGATGGAGCTAAAAACATTTGTAACTCCGTCAGGAAAGTAGGGAAAACTTGACTGAAACCAATTGAGCCCCACTGTCTCACTGGCTTTTGAAAATGGTAAGTGAGTTATTTGAAAATGAACTGAGAAACGCTTTAGTTTTAAATGGCCTTTTGGAAGTTTTCACAGGGCTCCTACAGGAGAGGCGTTTGTCCAAACACACGAGTCACAAGGGCCCAAGGTGGAGCCGGAGGTCAGACCTCCATGGGTCTGCTGGGTGAGGGATGAGGCGCTGCGACAGCACAGGCAATGAAGCTGCAGTTTTAGTTCCTTGCCCCTAAAAGTATGCGCCTTCCCCAAAGAAAGGGCACCAAAAAAACAACTGCCAGCTACTTCTCCTGAAAATGATCTGGACAGTCATCTCGTTCTCTGCCTTAACCAACACACGAAGCCCGTTAGTTATAGGCCGAGCGCACAGGAAGCGTCTCCCTTTGGGTAGGTTTCAGGAAACAGCTTTGCTGTTATTGGGATTCGTCCGTCCTGTGGCTTTTAGCATTGCAGATGTGGTCGTCCAATCCCTGCGCACTCTCCCCTTTATAAAGAACACTTTATAAAAGAATACCTTTGCTCTTCTAAACCCACCTACGAATTGTTCAGCACCTATTTACCCTTCCCCCTAACACTTCACCCCAATAAAGTTTCCCTGTACAGCCTTTTAGGACCTTACGCCCACAGTGTGGCACACAGTAGGTGCTCAAATGTTTACATAAATAAGTAAAAGCCCTTCATGAATCTATTTCTAGTCTGTGCTAACTTTGTGTGTGTGTGTCGGGTGGGAAATGGGGCTACAATGAACATTATCAAATTTCAATGGCCCGGAACATTGGAGGTGCTCTTTTTCGTCCAACTCCTAGCTGTGTGGCTTCAGGAAAGTTATACAACATCTCTGGCTTGCCTCATCCATAGGCCAGGGGACATGAACTCTTGGTTCAGTGCTTTGTTGTGATGATTAAATACTGTAATGTTTGTGAGGGGCCCAGCACAATGGTGGGTACATGAAAGAGGCTTTCTACAGTCCAGCTCATGCCGTTCCTTCTGAACTGACACCACAAACATACCATGTAAATAGTGTGAAGCAGGATGGAGGCACTGGGGGAGGTTCCCTATTTGCTGGAAGCCTGGATTTAATGGACAATCTGATTTCACCCGACTCAAAGCTTTGCTGATGTTTCAGACCTTGTGCTTATGCACTCTTTTTCAGGCCTACAGGGACGGTAGCACTGTTAAGCAATACTACCCAATATCTGGTTACTAGGTATATTTCAGAGGACAAGTTTTATATTTTTTCTGATTTTTCCATCTCTAAATTCTCTCCTAGCTCTGCAGCAGATGCCATTTGGTCCCTGATAGTATAATCAGTCTAATATCATGTGTGTTTCCAACACCATTTTGACGTATTCCATCATTCTCCTATTCCAACCATCATTTATAAACACTTCCTGTGTGCCAAGCACAGTGGTAGGGGCTGAGGTTGTAGTAATGAATAAGACATAATCTTTCAGCCAACAGAGTTCACATTCCAGCCAGGAAGACACAACAACAAGTAAATTCTACAGTGCAATCACGATAGTGGGATACAGGAGATGTTGAAACCAGGGCCAGAACAGGGTGAGGCAAGTGAAGAGCCTATGGTGCAAAATTTAAGGAGGCACTCCCTGTCGGGGTCCTGGGACTTGCAGAGTCAGCACTTGCGCCACGCTGAGAATGAGAGCCTCCTTAAATGTTGTGCCCAAGGCAGCTCGTTTGCCTCACCTTTGTCCAGGGAGAAACACAGAGGAGAAAAATCCAACTTCTCTCTATGGAATCTAGGCAAGTTTCCCGGATAGATGACTTTGAACTCAAGCCTTCGAGAAGAGGCAGGAGATAGCCAGACACAGAAAGGTACGGAAGCGATGTGAGAACACCGAAGGCAGATGGGTCAGCAAATGCACAACAGTACAGGTAAGAGAGAGCATAGCTCGCTGATGCTACAGATTGATGCAGCTGGCTTACTGCAAGGTGGGGGGTGGCAGTGGGGAGGGACATGGGTGACAAGAGAGAGATTGACTAGGGACAGTTTACAGAAGCTCTCAGGAGAGAAACCCGCTATACATTTAGAAAGACCAAATAATCTATCATCGAACCAAGACACTGCTGAGGGTGGATGCTCTATTATTGTCAGAGCACCAAGATCAAACTGGGATGAGTCTGTGTGTAATGCATGTGCGTCATACCCCGAGCCGGTATCTCCTGGCTTCATCCTAGTGTCTGCTCTTCCCACTCCCCGAGGCACGGGAGCTACTTCACACCTCTTTTGTATCTGGGGCAGACCTAAGATCTTTTGACTTGTGACCAATTCTGCACTTCTGCGCGTAAATATATTATTTGAGTGTTGAGTTTTGAGTGGGAAAGGAACTGTGGTTATTTCTGTGCACAGTAGTGAATTCAGGGCCAGAAAGTTTTAAAGTTTATTCCACCAAACATGATGCCAGCCTGTCAGCTCACATCAGTATCATTCTCCAAGGGGCTCTGGCGATTTCTGACCAAGCTCTGCAGAATTGGCTGCTGCACGCAGTGAGACTCTGGACTTGAGTGAGGCTCTGACACACGGACTGGAAAAAAGTGTTGTGAAACAGAATCCTCATTTACTTAGGAACAGACATAATAAAAATTAGGTCCTTTTGGACCCATTATCTCTCACCCTCACAACACTGGAATATAGGTATGATTTTATCCATCTATTTCACTTTTTATTATTAAATACACAAAAATAGAGAGAATAGTATAATAAACACCCATATGTATATCACCTGGATTTAAATGACAGAAACACTTCATTTAATTCATATATATGCGTGCACACACACACACACACACACACACACACACACAATTCCCTAAGTAAAACACAGACATCAGGCTAATTCTCCCTTAAATACTTTGTATGCATTTCTAAATGGTAAGAGCAGTTTCCTCCAAATAATATCTTATACAATTAACAGCAAACCCAACAGTAATCCCCTAACACCATCTACTACAATTTTCATATTCACATTCTCTCAGTTACACCTTCAAGCTTATACCAACCAAGATGTATTACATTTCATTATTGTGTCTCTTCTCTAACTTTTTAAAAATCTAGAACAGGCCCCACCCCTGGACCCACTGAGGAGGCCAGGCCATTTGTTCCGCAGATGTCCACTCTCTGGACTGGTTCCCTTCTGCTGTTGTTTCCCCATGATGTCTATTCCTTTTGTTTCCAGTAAGCCGGAAGTTGGAGCTAAAGGTTTGGTTATACTCTAGTGAAAAGTCTCTGGCAAAAAAATACATCCTAGGGGAGTCAGTCACGTTACTTCACATTACATCACATCAGGAAGCACATTATACCTGATTGTCCATAAAGGGTATTAGTGATACTGACATCAATGAAATTGACCCTATGTAGAGGGGAGAACCCAGAAGTTGGAGCAGTTAGCTTGGTACCTCACATGCAGTTAGTAAGAGACGGAGGCAGGATTCAACGTGCTGGTCTGCTCAGGGCTCAGGGCTGATGGGCCAAATCTCAAAATATCCAAAGGGGACAACTAGACCTGTATGATGGGGCACAAACAAGACCGCAAGGCACACTCATGGGAAGAGAATTGTCTTCAATGGCAGTGGGTGGGGATGGAGCTATGAGTTGTGACCAGCTCTATACGGGACATGACAAAAGTTGAGTGGGAAACTTTCTTTGAAAACGTGTAGTACAGTCAATTAGGCATCAGAAAGGAAGTAAACCGTGTAATGCTCTCTTACAAACAGATTGATATTGCAATGTTTGAGAGAAGGCAGTCAGTTTTTAAGGCATCATCCTCAACAGCTTCTCTGGCAGCCGAACAGGCAGTTAGTAGCTATTTGTTGATTGAATGAATCTGTTAGGGTTGAGTGTTGACACCTGATTCTGCTTCAACCCTTAAAGCTAATCAATCCCCAGGGCCATTGATTCTAACTCCTCAGCATCTCTTGACTCCATCTATTCTTCTGCATCATTTTTCCAACTGCGTTAGGGCAAGCCACCGTCTCTCCTGAAAATTCTGCAACAGCCTAGCCTCCCAGTTGGTCTCCTCTCTTCCACTCTTGCCCCTTTTCAATCCATTTTCCACAGTGCTGCCAAAATAATTTTTAACACTGCAAACTGGATTTAAAATTAGGCTTAGACCCTCTCAGTCGTTTCCAGTTACGCTTAGGATAACATTCAAGAGCTTTATTACCTTGTCTTACAAGGCTCTGCATGGTTCACATCCCCTCTACTCCCGCGGGCTCATCTCTTTGCTCTGTATGTTTTTGTTCCGTTGCTCTAACTCCATTGGTCTTCTCTTGTTCCCTGAACATGTCAATCTCTTATTTCTGAGCCTTTGCAGACGCTGTTTCTTTTGTCTGGTATCCGTTTCCTCCCACTCTACCTGACAGCACAGACATCTTTACTATTTCACCTTGAATAACACTTTTTTAGGAGCATTTTCATTGACTCCCAGATTGAATTAGGTCTCCCTACTATAGCCCTCGTTTCATGACTAACTGTTATTTGGTAGGTCTAATCAAGTTTATGATTAAATAATTGCTTGTATGTGCATAAGTCTTTCTAACTAAGCTATAAGTTCCAAGCGATGAGGAATCACCACCTAGGTCACAATCACATTTGTAATCCCTAACACTCCATGTAGGGTTAACACAAAGTGCGTAATAAAAAATAACTGAAAGTACGAATGAATGAGTGAATTTATTATTTCATGCTTCTAATCACACATTATGTCCAGGACCGATTAGTATTTTGGTCCTCAGTCCTCCATACAGTTTTAGCTTTGCAAGCCCTCTTTTTGTCAATCAGTATGTCTGCAACATTAAGGTCTTGAGCCCTGAGATTTAGGCTCTAAACATAGCTACGGAGCAGTTTGTTCCTTCATTCCTGTCAACTGCAATGTGCTAAGTGCAATCGTAAAGGAAAGAACCGGAGCCAGGAAAGCTCACAGGAGGTATTTCTCCAGGTTTGGTGTAGGGGACGAGACCTCAGGGGAGACTTCCTCACTGAGCAGAGCTGTAGAACTGCTGAGTTGTAGAATTGTATATCAGTTGGCCAGGGGGATAAAGATACATGGAATAGGCATTCCAATAGATGGAACAGCATGTCCACAGGCATGGAGGGAAGACAAAATATGGCATTTTCGGGGCATTGCAAGTAGGTTGGTGCGGCTAAAGGGTGAGCAATGAGACCAGAAGCTAGAGAGGTAAGTGAGATTTGGATCATAAAAGGTGTTTTAGTCATGTGAAGGAACTTAAACTTCATGAAAAATGTAATGAGAAGCCAATGAAGGAGGAATGGCAAGGAGTGAAATGCGTAGATGTGCATTTTTAAACACTGCACAAACTATGGCTCAAATGAAGAAGAAAGAGACACACTACAAATTCAATTTGGTAAGTGTATTGAATTTGGTTTGATAATTCTTGACTTTGTCAGGACATGTGTTTTTGTGCTGCTTTTTCCACTTGCCAAACCAAACATGCCGATAGCACTGTGTAGAAGCAGCACGATCTGCTACTTAACCCTTTCCTTCTCTAGTGCAGCGCAGGTTGAATTAACGTATTGCCTGATTACTTACACCTGGTGCGGGGCCCCCTTCAGCTGTCCCAGAGAGTTGGGCTCTGCTGCTGGTTTTGTAGTTTTTATTTATTTCACCAGAGCTAGAAACATGGACAACAACGGCCTCTGAGCACGTGGATGGGTTTCCTTGCAGGAGTCTGAGCTGGCAGTCATTTTAATTAGCAACACATTTTATAAGGGCAGAATCAGAAATGGAAACATGTCAAGGCTTCTTTCGCTATTGAGTTTGGCAGACGCACATGAGTGCCTGAGTATGGTAATCAGCTCCTGACTGCCCTCCCTCTCTCCCAAGGGAACCTATGAACAGCCGGAGGAGCTCTCCCTGTGCGTGGAGCCCCCGTTGGGTGTTTGAGGACTTGTCAATATCCTACAGAAAATGCTGAGAATGCAGGAGTCCTCTTGGAGGCAGTTATGGCAAGTCAAGTTTTCTCAAGGTAGGCCTAAGTCATTCCTCCTTTGTCTATCTCCAGACCAATTTCTCTGTTCTCACTCCCTTTCAAGAATCAATCCTTCAAGATATACATCCCAATTTACTGTTTATCTCGCTAACATCTACTTTGCATTTGAAAAATGATCTCCCCTTTCTATTGCCACAGTAGTTTCCCAGAATCCTGGAGATATGCATATCTATATTTATGACTTGAGTATATGCATACCATCTAAAGACGACTGGCAACTATGTATACTGTTCTAACAGGAAGGTCTCCTCAATGAATGAGTTAAGCTGACAAAGTACCATCTCCATTTCCTTATCCATTTATTTAATAGTCACTGAACTTCTCTCTGTGCCAGACATATGCTAAATGCAGGGTATGGGAAGAAATAGGTTTGCAACTTATTGAAAAACTCTCAATTTAATGGGGAAAAGTGACCCATGCACTAGTTTAAAACAAAGTGGTAAGGGGGGGGGGGTGATAAACATATACACAAGGTTCTTTGGTTTCCTAGCGACAGAAAGCCACCTGAAGCAGCTTAATAAAAAAGAATTTGTTGAAAGGAGAAAAATATTGCATTAAATTCAAAGGCACATTTTGTGAGCAACCCAATCCCCCCTGGGATAGGTTGAAAGACCATAGACACAGCTTCTCTCAGGCTCTCATTCCTTCTTTGTGTCTCCTTTATTTTTCTCTCCCTGCTGACTGGCTTTCTCTGCTTCTCCCACACTCCTAGTTTTCAGTCATCTATTATAAATTCAAATAAATATCCCAGACTGAAAAATTAATTTCTTAGTCACAATTCAAAAATTTCAGGGCCCAGAATCTGATTGGATTAGGCACCTATCTATTCCTGGTCCGATCAGCTGTGGCCAAGTGACAAACTGTGTGCCACAACTGATAAGTGGCAATTATCCTATGCAAAAGCCAATCAATATTCTGAAACTCAACATATGCGATCTCTCTAATTTGCTCTCAAGAGGAACAGAGACTATTTTCCTATTCTGTGTTGTTTTTCTCTCCGATGAGACATTAAAGAGATACCTTTAACATGACTGGCTGATTTAGTTCCATTTCTTTGAGGAATACTGAAAATCAATGGGAGTCAGTTTTAAACTTTTAAAAGAGGAAGGAATGGGGAGGAGAAAGAGGGAAATAACTCCTTGTATCCTAAAAATCACAATGCACTAAAATTTCGAATATGTATATGATGAAACATTGTTTTGTAGTATGTTCAATTTGTAGCCAAAGATGCCAAGATTCTGTCTTATCTGGTGAGGACGCCTTTGCACCAATTGGCAGAAGCCCATAAAAAGAATAGTATGGTTAGAATGTACTGGAATCCTACTTCGGTAATTTCTAGTTTCAAACAAGCCTTTGTTCTGCCTCCACAAACACCTTCAAAAAGCTATAAAGGCTTTTCAAGGCCATCAACCTGAACACCTAAATTATTATTTGAAAACAACAACAACAAAAATCTTCCCTCCTGGTCCAGCAACACAAATTATTATGATCTGTCACAATGCCTCAGGAACCAAAGGATTAAAAGCATTTGTTAATCCATTTGGGGGCATATGTGGATCCAAACAAAGGAGAACCACCTTGACTTTGGAGCACATGGCCTCCAGCTTAATATCCGCTGTCTTGATATTAAAAAAAACACTTTTTCAAATATAGACTGCTTTTGCTTTGAGAAGCTAGTACCCACAGCCAGAACTGCTGGCAGAAAATCTAAGTCTTCCCAGGAAGTGGTTGCAATAAAAAGTAGAGATGGAATTGGCTACAAACTTCACCATCATGGTAGGTGGAGTCCACCTTCATTCATTTTCAAGCTTTCATTCAACCAACATGTGGTTCCCATTGAGCCTTCCTGCCTGTGAGGTTCTGTGGGGAGGTCAAGGACAGGCAAACCACAGCCACTAAACAGACCTTGCTTCCCGTCTAGGAGGAGGAAGACAGAAGAACCCCGATAACTAAATAGTGAAGTAGAAAGCACTAAACAAGGTACACAACGTGCTAAATACGTTTGGAAGAGAATGTAAGAGGTAAGGTCCCTGGCTCTGGAAAATTGAAAGACTGAGATTCAGATACCAGGCTTGCCATTTCTAGCTACGTGACCCTGTTCAAGTTTTTATTATCATTTAACTTGAATATTTTCATCTGCAAAATGAGGATAATAGGAATACTCACCTCCCAGGGTTGTGGTACATGTGAAGTTAGCAAAGATTGGACAATCACTTATTGTTGCATGGTAGAAATGGCATTTATCCTAGGCCATAAGGGATGGTTGCTATATTTGAAAAATAATGTAAATAATATACTACAAAGGTAATACGTAATAAGTGTACAAAATTTAGAAAATACAGTAAGTGTTAAAGAAGAAAAATACTCCAATTTCCGTTCATGGTTCATTCAGAGACAAACACTGTTGAAATTTTGGTAAACTTCTGTCTGGTCTTCTCATTTATTATTACATGTAAAAACAGATTACACAACCAAATGTCCTATATTTTAGAGTCAAATAAACTAGTTATTTCTTTTATAATTTTGTATTTAAGAAAAATACAATTTTTATTTTAGAAGGCCTCCTCTATTCCAAAATATACATACTGTATTTTAACATATACCACATTATAATATATCATTAGCTAGGGCTTCCTAAATTCCCCTTCACCGCTCAAGGGTAACAGGACAAAATAAAGTAATAAACTATGAATTAAATAAGCTAAAAAAAAATAAGGAAAAGATGCAGAGAAGGAAAACGAAAAGGCATATGTTAAAAAATATGAAAAGAAATTGCTCACTCATTACCCCACATTTTTGCGCCCATTTTATGTGCCGGTATGCTAGGCCCTGAGGATTATAAAGCTGGATTAGACCTTGTTGTGGCCTAAGGAGAAATGCCCTTTCAGTGAATTTAACCTCACCAAAGGCTGCTAAAAATTCCTATTAAACTGTGTGCCAGTGGGAAAAGAAAGGAAACCAATATACATTGATCCAGCACTATGTAGTGAAACAACATTTACCTCTCACAGCAGCCCTGAGAAGTGGGTATAAAGAGCCCATTTCACCTGTGAAGAGACTGAGGGCAAAAGATGAGACTTAGCCTCGTTAATGGGTAAGGAAACTAGACCTGGAACGAGTCTGCTTCATGGGTGTGCAACGTGTGTAGTCACAGGGGGCCTGGTACTCAGAAAAGCCCAATTGTCTCCATCTTGAAATTTTTAATGCTTTTATCTCTGACTTTGAGATTTATAAGTAAAGCCTCATATGGAGTTTGCAGCCCCAACTCATGTGCGCTGTCTTCTCCCACCACGGCCTGCCTGCCTGGATCCATTCTTGGCCTCCTGCTCCCTGACTCCATAAGCACCAGGTCCTCCACCCAGGGCAGCAACGGGGTTTTGTTGGCAGGAAGGGGCCTACCTTTTGCGCTTGCCCTTCACCCCAGCGAGAACCTATGTGTGGGAAGGGTTAGGGTCAGGAACACACACTACAGTATCTCTGGGTGGGGCAAGGCAGTGGCTGTCCTTGCCATATGCTAGCAACACCACCACATGTGCAGCAGGCGACTCAGTAGGGGCTTCTTACTCACTCCCATCCAGAGGCCGCAGTCCTTTAGGGGGTTGCCCATCGGCCATTGGGTCAATGAACCTATGGGAAGGGGAGGTTGACGTCCCCAACTGAGGCCTCACATTTTCGCATTCCATGGGCTCTGCCAATTATGTAGCCAGCCCTGTCCAGAATCCAGACCAGAGTGACTTAAAGCCTTTGTTTCCTGTGACATCCCACAAGGTTGCAGATCATGCAGAAGAGTGTGAGTTTGCAGTCAGAGGGCTTTGGCCAGCCTCACGCCAGAAGTCCCGGCAGGAACCTGGTGGCTCCACTGCAGCACCCTGGGACTCTGCATCAGCTGCCAGGGAGAAGATCCACCATTCTTCCTGCCCCAGCGGCAGCTCTGGTCATGCCTACTTAGTCTGCCTCCTTCCTGCTCTCCCCATGAGCAGTCCCACGTTTTATTGCGCAGAAGTAACTCTCTCCATCTGCTTCTGAGAAATCAGGCCAGTGGTGACAGTTGGGGACGGTTGGGTGGAGACAGGCCTCAGAGGTCTTGGAAAGGCTTGAATGCACAGTAGGAAGGAGGCAAAGGGAACAGAGATAAGGGGGACGATGACCAACCATCCTGGCTTTTCACAGAGCTGAGGGTTTCCCAGGATGTGAAACTTCAGGTGCTGTTAATAAAACCCTGTAGTCTGGGGAAAATGAGGATGGTTAGTCACTCGGGAGAGCCAAATCACAGAAAAGGTGACAACTAACAGTGCCAGTGTTTCACAGGTGCCAAAGTTCTTCCCCTTCCATGATCGGAACTCATTCAGGTAAGAACCATGTGAGGAAGGCACAACAGGTTACCGTTCTATTTTATTTAGGAAGAAACAGGCTCAGAGAATTCAAACGATTTGCTTCAAATCAAATAGTTAATAAGTACTGGAACAAGACTGCAAACCCATATCAGTTAACAAAACAAATAATAAGGTCTGATAACTGATTGAATGTGCTGAGGAAGAAAGAGGAAAGATGGGCTTTTGAGTTGACTGAGAGCAGATCACTTTCTTGAAAAGAAAAAGGAAAATTAAGAAATTTGGTTGGAGTATATCATGCCTTGAATCCGCTGAACAACACAAAATTCCTCAGTGGGCTAGTGTCATGAAAATACTCAGCCAAAATCATGTTTGCCTAATCAGCCAATCTGTCTTGGATGCTGCAAAGCTCGGAGACACACCTTAGCAATGGCTTTCTGCTTCTACTCAGGAAGGATTCTGGGTCACCTTCCTGACAAGATAAGCACTAAGAATTGGCAGTAAACTACTGTGACTATACAGTGGCCAGGAAGAAGCACTATGTAGCCAATTCTCTGTAAAGGACCTGCATGTGGCAATGACAAAAGTAGCCTAGAAGGGAGGGGGAGACGTGGAGGTGCTTACTTTAGGATTTAAAAGATTTTTTTTTTTTTCATTTACCCATTAATTTATTTCTTTAACAATCAGTTTCCAGAAATCGTACTGCATTCAGGGAATGCAAATCACAGTCCTGCCGTTGAGAATCTCATTTATCCATTGCTGAAATGAACAGGCTATGCCAAGTGCTAGAATACAAGTCGGCTAATGTTTGGGGGGAAGTTTCCAGCAGAATGTAATACAGACAGGGCCTTGAAGAATGAGTTCAAACTTTTCCAGGTAGACAGGGGTAGAAAAGTGCAATTCATTTCCTTATTCATTTATTCAACCAAGATTTATTTAGCATCTACAGTGTGCCTGGCCCACCTATAAGTGACTTGTCTCAAGATACACAACTTCGAGATTGGGCTCAAAGCCATCTGGCTCCAGCTTCCACTATTCTGTGACTCCTGAGAGAACCATGACCTTCTGGAAAAGGGCAGGGGCTCACGGCGGAAGATAGGGGTTGGGTCCAAAGATAAAGTCCCCTACAGTCCTCTGCTGCAAGCTTACCTCAGTGGTAAGACATTAATACACAGGTAGAGAATTTATGGAATGGGTGAAACACAGAAGCCACCACTCCCTAAGTACATACCATGTTCTCAGCACTGGGCTATAGCACATGTTAAACTCATTCTGACTTTGCTTTTGATGCCAAAATGCAAACTCAGAGAGGTTAAGTATCTCACCCAAAGCCTCACAGCCAATAAATAAGAGTCCAGTGTCTTTCCGACTTATATTTATGCTTTTATTGTGGCACTGGGCTTCTCCCAGAGCATGTAACTAGCGTGTGACTATTTAACTATGAAATTCTCAATCCTTCATATCTTACATACCACCAATTGCTCTACTTTTATAATTACCATTATTCCTACTACCATAAAAATTAATTACTAGCAAGCGGGAATTTTTATGACAGTCCTATTTCACAATGGAACTACTCCTGTTTCTAGGCTCTTCCAATAGGGAATAACTAGATGAAATTAATTATTGAGTGAGCTTTAAAATCTCCCCTACTCTTGAAATGCTGATTTCCTGAAAACTTCCAAATAAAACTGAGAATCAATCGTGTTGAGTTTCGCTGGTTACCAACACATTTGAAACCTCCCCTCCTTACTATCCCAGTTTTTTGTTTGTCTGTTTTTGCTTGTTTGTTTTCACTGTGCATTTGTTTAATTCTCCCGAAATACTAGTGGAGGTTAGTAAAGTTGTGCAAGACCTCACATTATCAATCTAGGCTATGCAAAGCATATGCTAGCAGTGACGGTTTGGTGGATATTATTCTTTTTGGTTATAATTTATGACAACCAAACAGAGCTTTTGCTATAAACAAAGTTGCAATTACAAATTAAAAAAAAAACAAAAACCATATCTGGGCAAAGCACAGAGAAAGGCTATGCCTCTGAAACCGACTCTTGGTTTTGGGAAGAAGTGGGACGGGGGAGGGGGAGGAGAGAGGATTATGCCTCTGAAATTCAGCGATTCCATCTAGAGAGCAGCCGAGCCTCACTTCTGTGGCTGAGAATGTCGACTCCAGCTTCCATCTGGTTTCCATAAGGCAAGGGAACTTGGCGAGTGGCTGGCCACGTAAGAGCAGCACGTGCGCACTCTGACCACGAGCACCAGTAAAAGGAGCCAAAGAGCATGAAGAAATTTCCCTCGGTCCCTCTGTAGAGTCTGGGGCAGGAAAAGTTGCGTCCCAGACAAACGGGGTGCTCCTCCACCTTGCTGCGGAGGTTCACAAAGAACTCTTGAACTGCATGCAAAAATGCCCAACCCCTCAGTGGTGTGGTGTTATCAATTATTCTGGAAATGTTAGGTACATGTTCTAATGCCACTGCTGCAACTAATTCTCTGTACTGCGTGCCCAGGCAGCAGGATGGAAGAGAAAGAGCCTAAAATTGGATCCAATTGGATATGACAATTCTGTTATTCACTGACTGTGGAGCCTGGAACAGATTATTTAAACTGTTTGAAAAACTATGCATAGTATTCCTAATTTATGAGAGTTTTATTGATGATGTATATAAGACATCCATCACACAGTGGATGCTTAATAAACGGTTAATTAATTAAGGTTGAGGTAATGTTTTGTTCCAAGACTTGTAGTCATTAAAACATGCTTGCAATGTGTCTGGCCCTAAGATACTGTACATACATCGCCTCCACCAACCTTTTCAACACACCTTTGCTGTCTTTAATGTATACAACTTCAGTGAATAGAATCATGGAAAATTCAGTTTGAAAGGGGTCTCCAACTCCCTCGCCTTACACATGAGGGAACTGAGGCTGTAGCCCCAGAAAAACAGGCCAACCGGTCCCCAAGATGTACAGCGAGTCAGTGGCAGACACAAGGCTACCCCAGAGCCCTGACTCTCAGGGTTTTTTCTACATATTATTCTACTTGCCCTCAGAAATCTTTCTGAAGCTACAATAATTTGTTACAGTAGCAATAAGAAACTAATATGTCAGTGTAAGATTATACTAAAAACATTAAGCCACAACTGAGGTATCCAACAACTAGGAATTAAGTAAATAACTTATAGTGTATAACTTACACAATGCAGCCTTTTCAAAAAGTGTTGATTCATATTTATTGAAATAGGAAAAGATGTATGTTATAATGCTAAGTACAAAAGCAGTTTCTAACAGTACGTAGAGTATGACTCCACTTTGAGATAGAAAAGAAGACTGGAAGTATATAGTCAAGATTATTTACAGTGATAATCATTGGTGGCGGAATTTTTCTATGTTCTACGTGCTTTCCTATATTCTCCAAATACGATGCGGTAAATGTGTTGATTTTAGAATTAGAAGAATAGATTCTCTTTTTAAAAAAACTAAAATCTACTTTTCCCTGATCCTCTCATTGTATGAAACAGGAAACATATATATATATATATATATATATATATATATATATATATATATATATATATATAGCAGAGGCGGAGCCAGCTTACGGAAGGGACAGAGAGACTAAAGTTCTCAATTCAGAATTTGGAAGCTTATTCTTGTAAAAGGTATGAGCAGCCCAACACTGAATCATCCCCCATGAAAGCCCATAGAACTGACACACACTTCCCTCTCTTTTAATTCCCCTTCTACGGACCGCCCTTGAGTAATTAGGAACAGTTAATAAGTGCTTGCTTTCCTAGACAAGTCATGAAAAGCATGGGAGAGATAATTGCATGCGGCATTTTGCAGACTTCTAATACATGGAATCTCCCAATGTGAATGTCACACCAAAGGATTCTACTCTGAGAAACACTGAAATGTAAAGAGATTCTGATAGGACAGACAACTTGTAACGCCATCTGATGTTGGGCTTACCAGTTCTCTACTGCTCATTTCCGTTCTGCTCGTAGGAGCTCTTTGACTCTTCTTGTTTCTTCTCATCTGTCTCCTCAGAGCATGAGATATCCCTTAATCAATCATACCTTGATCTTTCTTGCTGTTAATACCGTTTCCTGTCTAATTCAGTATGACATATTCCTGAGTCACTACAAAATTTCAAAGACTGCACAGAGTTCTGGGGCTACAAAGATTAATGAAACAGAGTCCCTGCCTTCAACTAATTTCCAATTTGGTGGTACAGATAAGCACATGCCAAAGAAGTAAATCTCATGTAGGGTAGGTTTATTAGAGACTGTCATAGAAGTTCAAACAGCACAAAGGAGAGATTGGAACTGAATGTAATTCCAACAGAAAAGAAATGATTTCGTGGCGGAGGTTTCTGTTAGTTATTTGCCTCTTTGCTCTGGGATCCATTCCTTGCTCTTCCCCCTGCTGTGCAATATATCACCGCAGGGTTGATCTCTGAAAACTACATTTCCCAGGCTCATTTGCCAACTAGTTTCAGGGTTCATTCAGCCAGTGAGAGGCTCGGGCAGGAGCCTGGAGGCCAGGGTATTTCTGTCTGTCTGTCTGTCTGTCTGTCTGTCTGTCTCTATGCTTTAGGTAGCATCTCTGACTGTGGCTGAATCTCCATCACGCCCCAGCTCCCACTGGATGGCCCCAGCTCCTGGTCTCCAGGAAGACCACCTCCTTTTGTGGTTCCCTCCAGCCGTTGCCATAGCCACACTAACAGTCTCCCATTCATGCTAATCTCTCAGTCACCTCACCATCCCCTGTTGGGCCTCTCAGCTTTTCCAACAGCTTTTTGACTAGTTCCCCAGGTTAAATACCTTGAATTTAACTACCAGCTGTGGGCTCTGTCTTCTAGACTGGACATTCAAAAGGAATTTGAAGAACCAGAAGATTATAAATAGGCAAAGTAACAAAAAGAAACACATTCCAGGTAGAGATGACAGTGTGACCACAGTCCAGAGTGGAGAAAAGCGACCAGGGCAATGAAGCTAGGTCTTGGGAGACATCAGGGAATATATTGGAGACTATGACTGGCAATCTAGGGAGAACTGAGCCACAGACCCTTGAGTTGACTAATTAAGGAGCACGGGTTTTATTCTACATGCCTGGAGAATCAGTGAAGGTATTGAGCACAGTGAGATGACCAGACAGTCTTTAGGAAATTCAATCTGTAAATGGCAGGAGATTTCACTAAATGATGTTAAGGTGCATTTAAGGCAGGGCAATAGCAGTGCAAATAGCGAGGAGAAGGTGGATTTGAGCAGAGCCAACATGACGTGGCGAGAGGAAAGGAACAGGGAATGACGATGAGCCTGAGTGACAAAGGGAGTGGCCTTCCCACTGACCAGGAGGAGACTGGACGTGAGCTTTATCTGCGATGACAGGAAAAGCACTTATTTGAAAATGTGGGTTTGACGCTCATGGGAGGGATGCCTCTGGGGGACATTACTTTAAGAGACATCACAGCAATAAATTGGTTTGTTGGGCTGAAGGCAAAATTCAGAACATTTACATTGACAAGAAGCAATAAACTTGTAAATTAATACATAATTTTTTAATGCTGTCATTTTATTAATGACAAATTCATAAGAATATGGTATTTTTGTCACATGATGACTGCACACTAAGTGATTTTTATTAGTATTATAGGTAGAATGAAAAAACGTTTTTGTAAACTGTATTTTAAATACTGGAATGAATGATTTGTCCCTTTAATACCACTTGAACATGATCCTAAAGACATAAAGAACTTGTCTCACTTTTTAAAGAGATTTGTCAAAATCAGTGTACTGTAAAGACATAAACTCCCATCCACCAATCTGAGTTCTTTTATGTGATTCTGGGGTCCTGAATAACTCCTGGGTGAATCTGTTTGTTCCCAAGCACACATGGGCTTTATGATAATCACTGCCCGAACAATGTGCATTTTAGAGCTAGATGGCACCACTGAGAGATCTTACTCTGTTTTATGGAGGAGTAAACTGAGACCTGCAGGGAGTTAAATAAATGGCCCCAAGTGTCACAGTTAGTCGCTGAGCCCCGCCTGATGCCCTATCCAGCATTCTGGCCATTACCATCACAGGGGCCTCTGGCCTTCTAGCTTTGTGGCAGCCTTTGGCACCACCCTGCACGAAACCAGAGCTTGCCAATTGAGCAAGGCAGGGAGACTCCCAGATTCATCAGATTTCCTGCTTCGATGATAGGTAGGCCTCAGAGTATAACCATGTCACTCATGTTTCTCCTTGGGGGAAGATGGGGTTTTATTAACCTTGTCACACTCACTCCTCTGGTTGCACAACTGCAGCTTTCTGCATACGACTCACCAGGCCCCTGTGGGTCTTCCTGCTCATGTCATGTCTAACAGTGGCAGACGAGGATGACCCTAATCACCTCTCTGCTGCAAGCATAATGGATTTATGTTTAAATACACACATGCCACAGAACAATGAAGGGATACTCTGGCTTGTCACAAAGTGAGGTAGGTGCTTGCTAACAGCAGTGTGGGTGTGACTTACAAATTGCACCCCTCCCTGTAGACCCAGGACTATTCTTCCTTCATAGATCTTTCTGGCAGGTTGTACATCGCCTAAAATTCTAGAGCTGTCACAAAACTCAGTTAAGTAGGCTGTTTTCTTTTCCCAAACATCTCTTTCAGGAGGACCTCTGTATCTTACATTTGTGGAATGTTAAGGTCTAAAGAGAGGCGAATTGCTCTTCTTCCCCATGTTTCCTCTTACAGGAGACATGAATCTTTCTTCTTCTCAGTGACCCAGGGGTCCTGGCTCGAACATAAACCACACAGAACCTGCCTGAGCCTTCCCTCTGCTGAGGGACGCAGGAGAGAATGGATATGTTATCAGATTAATTCAGATGCTCACGTCCTCACAGGGTTTTATGAACTGAACTGTGTTTCCCACAAATTCGTATGTTGAAGTCCCAATCCCCAGTACCTTAGAACGTAGTTATATTGGGAGACAGGGTCTTTAGAAAGATAATTAAGGTTAAATGAGGTCATAAGTGTGGGGCCTTAATCTAACATGACTGGGCCTTACGTTATATTAGAAGAGGGAGAGACACCACAGAGGCGCACATGCAGAGACAAAGCCATGTGAGGACACAGCAGAAGGAGGCCATCTGCAGGCCAAGGAGAGAGGCCTCAGGAGAAACCAAACCTGCTCAACCTTGATCTTAGATTTCCAGCCTCCAGAACTGTGAGAAAATAAATTTCTGTTGTTTCAGCCACCTAGTCTGTGGTATTTTATTATGACAGACTGAGCAATCGCATAATACATAGGGCGATCCAGAAAGTAACATGGATCTGGATCTTGATTCTAAACCCCAAAGGGTGCAAGAAGCTTTGTGCTTTATGTCACCTGACACGATCAAATCTGACCTATTTCCCTGTGGAAGACGCATAAGCCAAGGTAATAAATCTCTCAAGCAATGGAAAGGGAGAATGGTGGCCCGGCAGCAAGGCAGATTTCTTTGTGGAAGCCATAGAGTAGGGCCATATTTCATGGAACAAACCATATCCTAAGATTATCATGTCCAAGGAAATGCCTGTCCTATCCAACATCCTTAGTCTCTATCTTCAGAACTGACATACGTAATGAAAGATTATTCAAATCTTCTACCTATTTGAATTTTGTGATAGGAGTTATAGGAAAGCTTATCTTTTATACAAGGTTACCAATCAATCAACTTGAAGAAAATGGTGTGTTTACACAGATCAGCTTCAAGTGCATTAGAAATGTGTATTTGCATGTAAATATTGACTGTACCAAGTCTGAAGCATCCATCTTCCTTCACGGAGCAGCTGTCTCGCTTCCTCTCTCCCTTGGCAAAGTACAGTGCTTCTTAACCATTGCTCACTTTTAAAGTTGACTTAGAGAAACTACAAGGATGAAATGAAAACCTAACATCCATAGAAATGGATGAAATGAAAACCTAACATCCGTAGAATCCACAGAAATGAGAAGACTGGACCAGTATGATTTATTACGCTGAAACACCTCCACATATAGCAAAAATATTTATCACATAGTAGGTACTCCTTAAGTGTCATTTGCATTCTCCTTTCCCAATTATGCCAAAAGAGTAAGTTTTACTACAGTGATTGATTTAGGTGTTGACGGACCACAAAAGCTTATGAACTATAAAGTCAAAGCGGAATTAGAGACCGTCAACTCCAACTCCTTTATTCTAAGACGTAGACACTGAGATCAACAGAGGTTAAGTGACTTCTTCAAGTTCATCCACGCAGTAAGTACCTGATGTATGACAAGTGCCCGGCTGATCACAGGGCCGGTTGTTGACAAAGCCAGGCCCAGGCCCGAGGACCTTTGGCCCTGAGCTCCTTCCACGCCTACCCCCAGTGTTGCTCCTGACTTAGTTTTGTTTCAGAAATCACCATGTGATCTCAGGTATATCTTGCTACCTCTGTCTTCATGTATTTAAGGTTGATTCTCCTTCCTTGAAGGTGGTAAAAGAAGATAACCTAAAACCAATCCTAAATGCTAACAGGATTACCTTTAGAGAACGAACGGAAAAAAAAAACCTACAAGTGCTACTTAGGGTATTTGAAAAGCCTAAAGAGTTTTATGGACACTCTAGTTTGAGCAGAAAAGGGGCACAAGGAATACTTGCTAAGTGGAATTGGATGAAAAGGTATCAGATGGGGGCATCAGGAAGTTGTGGCCAGTCCGTAGGAGGGATTTCGTGACAGGAGTTGCACCAAAGCTGTGGAGCTGGAGGTGGGGTGGTTGGGGACGCACTGAGGTTTTTGTGGAAGAACGAGTAAAGGCTCAGAGAAAGAAGAGAGTGGTATTCTAGGCGGAGGGAGCAGGATAAACACGTGCATAGGAATATATGTTTAATGTGGAATCTGAAAATGCTTTAAAAGAAGGCGACAAAAGTAGAAAGTCGGACACAAAAATATGTCATTATTAATAACTTGGAATCCTCCTGTCTGAGAATTTATGGAAATAGGCTATTTTCAGTCTGATTCATTTTGCTTGTAAACTGGCTTCTTCAAGCCTCTAAGAGTCCTTGAATGTAAATGCAACAACTTTGTGGAACAAGTCAATATTTACCCTTTTATGTGCTTTCTAATTTAAGCTTGGTCATTCAGCTAATATTCAGCAGTGCCTCTGAACTGACTACAGGGACCGTTGAGATGCTTCCCAGGTTCGTCAATGAACCAAACCTGGACAGTATGATACTTGCCATGCTCACAAATTGGTCTTAGTTTACTGACGCAAAAAAAAAAAAAAAAAAAAAAAAAAGATAGTGGTAAATTTCTCCAGAAGAGAATTTATGAAACCCAAGTAGCAGCAGCAACAGGCATACACAAACACGCGCGCGCGCACACACACACACACACACACACACACATACACACTCACTCACTCACAAAATTTGCCCATCTGTTTAATGCTTTGGAATCTAACAGAGACCAAAAAAATGTCTATTTTGCAGTATCCTGGAAACATTTTTAAAAGAAGAAAAATATCAGTTCATGAGAAGATACTTCAACTTTCCCATAGTTACTATTAAAAATAAAATCTTGTGTCTGGTTATGATAGACTATCTGGTACCAGATTAGCTCTCCTACTGAAACCAGCAAGAAATAGTTAGAAAATTAAATTTACAAATACTATTTGCAATAGCATCAGAAATATAAAATGATTAGAAATAAATTCATGAAAGCTGTTCAAGACTTCAACATTAAAAACTGAAAAAAAAATTTCTGAGAGAAATTTTTAAAAATTATATAAGTTTATGGATCAGAAAACTCAGTAGTGTTAATATGTCCATTCTCTACAAATTGATTCATAGATTTAATGCAATCCCAATCAAAATTCTACCAGAAAACATGATTCGAAATTTATACGGAAATGCTAAGAGCCAAGAACAGCAAAGCAATATTAAAAATGAACAAAGATTGGGTGAGCTACACTACTTAATGCAAAGATTTACCATAAACTTCATTAATAAGATACTATCCTATTGGCTAAGGATATAGATATAGATAAGCAAGAAAAACTAGAGTCCACATACAAACTCATACATATTTTGTTGACGATTTTTGACAAATGCACCCACATAATTCAATGGGAAAGGAGAGTCTTTTCAATATATGGTTTTGAAACAGCTGGAAATCCAAGTGCAAATAAACAAACTAAAACAACAACAAAACCAGAATCTCAGTTCCTACTTCATGACATACACAAATTTAATTTCAAATGAATCACAGGCATAAACATAAAAGGTAAAATTGTAAAAATTCTAGAAGAAAACATAGAAGAAAATCTTCATAACCTATGTTTGGGTAGGCAAATATTTCTTAAACAAGACACAATAAGCATGGACTATATAAGAAAAGACAAATTTATCTTCATCAAAATTAATGTTCTGCTCTTCAAAAGACACTTACGAAGTTAAAAGGTCAGCCACTAGCAGTTAGAAAAATAGTCATGATACTGACATATGACAAAGGACTAGAATATAAAAAGAACCCTTCCAACTGGATAACAAGGGGAGAAAAAATAAAAATTAACAAACACACCAAAGATTTGAACAGATACTTGATAAAAGAAGATATTCAAATGACCATAAGTACATAACAAGATAGTAAACATCTTTCATCCTCACGAAAATACAAATTAAAACCGCAACCAGCTCCCATTATACACCTACAAGAATGGCTAGAATTAAAAGACTGACAATACCATGTGTTGGCAAAGGCGGGAAGGGGGGGTGACTCATACCTTGCCACTTGGATGGTAAAATGGTGCAATTACTTTGGAAACCATTTGGTGGTTTTTTTCTAAAGTTAATCATATACTTAGCAAAACCTCAGTAATTTCAATCACAGGCATTTGCCCAAGAGAAATAGAAATAGAAATTCACAAAAAAGATATTATGTGAATATTTTAAGGTATTATAGCTTTATTCATAATAGCCCCAAATTCAAAATAATCCACATGCTCATCAACTGGTTAACAGATAAGCAAACTGGGGTCTATTCAAACAATGGAATACCACTCAGCAAGAAAAAGGAATGAACTGCTGATAAACACAATGTGAACGAATCCCTAACATTATGCTGAGTGAAAGAAGCAGACATGAGAGAGTACATCCAATATGATTCTATTTATATGATGATCTTGAGCATGTAAAACTAATTAATAGTGATATAAATCAGATAAGTGTTTGCCTGAGGCAAAGCGTATGGGGGGAATCAACTGTAAAGAGCCACGGGAGAAGTTTCTGGAGTGACGGAAATGTTCTGTATCATACTAAAGGGTGGTTATCCTTGTATTTACATTTGTCAAAACTCGTCAAAGTATATACTTCAAATGTGAGCACTGTATTGTATGTCAGTTATACTGGGAGAAATTTTGATTTAAAAATCAAAATCGAAATAAACAGAAACATGCATCCTACTTTACAGTTTATAAGGGCATTTCATTGTTCAGTTCACCTTCTTAATCCCTACCACTGCCTTTTGAAGTAAGCATGCATACAGGCTCCTCTTGTGGAAAAGACACAAAATCATGTGCTCTGTTCACAAGCTCCAGTGTTTTGCTTGGGCCTAGGGTTCTTCCACACACATCCTGGAGGAATGAGACCAGGACGCCACTCCGCCATGCACACAAACTATAAAAGCTGCTTAGGATTCAGCATCTCCTCGGCTTCAGGGAGCGGGTGCTCATAATAATATTGCTTATGCGAAATACTATTTATTTATAAGACCCTGCTATGGGCCAGACATTGCAGCGAGCTCTGTTCGAGCAGTTGTCAGAGCAGGCCTGGAAGGTGGGCGTGATGTTTTCCATACACATGGCTGAGGGCAATGAGCCGCAGTGAAGGTAAGGGACTTCCCCAAGTTCACACAGCCAGTATGCGGCAGAGCTGGGGACCCAGGTCGAATGGAATCAAAACTGCAGCACCTTCCATACATAGCACCACACTGGCTCCATACTTGAGATCTGTGGAACTGTTTCTTCCCAGCAACTAAGTTACCCAAGGGAGCTGGCTGGGAGTGGTCCTTCAGAGAAGATTAAGTGAGGTTAAAAGAGCTTCAGGGCTGGAATGATGTGCTTCGTACCCCAAGGATCATGCACATGTCAATACGTCTCCTGAGGCAGTAACATGAGTGAACACTGAGCTCCAACGAAAACAGGGGTGTTACCCTGTGAGGGAACAGGAAGCGGGCACCTGCACTGATCAGCTGGGTAGCTAAGTACTGATGTGAACACGTTGGGGAGACTTGAGCATGGCCACGCAGGCAGTACACCCTGCTGTGAAGTGATGCTTCCGACAAAAGACCTGGAACCACAGACGCCTTGATGCAAAGTATTATGGGATGGATTTTCATGTTGGGAATAGCCAATGCAGACCCACTTTTCCCTTAAAGAAGAAAAGTTAATGAGGCATCAGAGTGCAGTGGGTTATTACGACAGATTTGGGGCTGAGTGCCAACTCTAACATTTGGTGAAAATGAGTTTAAAGCTAGAGAAGACTAGGCTAAAAATCCTGACTCTGTACATACTACTGTGTTTCCCCAAAATAAGACCTAGCTGTACGATATGCTCTAATGCGTCTTTTGGAGCAAGAATTATATATAATATATAATATAATATAATATCATACAATGTAAGACCGGGTCTTACATATTACTATAAGACTGGGTCTTATCTAATCTAACCTAATCTAATACTGGGTCTGATATTAATTTTTGCTCCAAAAGATACATTAGAGCTGATTGTCTGGTGAGGTCTTATTTTCGGGGAAAGACAGTAGCTGTGCAACCTTGGTTAAGTTACTTCACCTCTCTGAGCCTCCCTCTCCTTAGCTGGCAGATGAAGATAATGGCACCTATTTCCTGGCACTGATACTAAGATGGATGTTTGCAAAGTGCCTATGTCAGTGCCAGGCACTGGGTGAATGTTTGACTCTCTCCTCCTTTGGGTAACCCATCTGGAAGCTGAGGCTTCAACTTTGTCTTGAATCCCTAAACTTCAGCCCTGGCTGTACACTGCACTCACTTGCCTGGAACCCCACCGACCTCCAGGGAATGGAGTCTGCTGGAAGTCAGTCTTCTGCTCCTTCTCTCTCTTTCGCTCTTTCTGAGTATTCTGTTCCTTCTGTACCCCAGGCTTAATATTTGTCCACCCCTTGCTTCTGTATCTCTTGGGTCTTCTCAGACTTTGCCCCAACTTTCTGTCAAGCCAGCCAGAAGGATTCCCTAATGTCTTCTGAAGCTGGAGCTGATGAGAAAGGCAGGGACAAGTTACTGTTCTAATAAAAACAGTCACAAAAGCCCTAGGCGTTTCTGCTGAATCCTCCCCTAACTGGACTTAATAAAAAGCAAACCTGATCAATGTCATGTTCTTGATTAAAATGTGTTTCATTTGCCCTCAAGATAAAGTCCAAAATCCCCAGCATGACCTGCAAAGTCCAGCAGGACATGATTTATGACAGCCTCTCTGACTTCCTCTCACCCACCTCCCCCTCTACCTGCCATAACTAACCCCACCCGCACACCCTACTTTCCAGCAAGATTAAACTAGGGGCACTTCCCAAAGGTCCTGCACTCTTTGTTGACCCAGGGACTTCGTATATTCTAGTTCTGTTGCCTGGAATTCTTGCCTCCCATTTACCTCAGTGCCCTGTGCCTGGATTGTCGCTATTTTTCATGAATCAGTTTAGTCATCACCACCTGGGAAATAATCTCTGATTCCCAGGGCTGATTCAGGGATCTCTAAGCTTCTGCTATAGGACTAATCACCATCAGTTGGCTTTATATGCCGTTCCCACTAGACTGTGAACACTGTGAGAGTGGGCCTGCCTTTGCACTCCTGTATCCCCAGCACCTACCAGGATACCTGGCATCTGTGAGTGCTTGTAGGATGAATACATGAAACGAACTAAAGCAAGTGAGAAGTGATGAATGACATTTAAGTAGGTTATGTATGGGTCCTGGAAAAGACATCCCCTAGAGGAAAGAAAGCAAAAGTGAGAATTTCTGCAATCAACTTCCTGTGAGATTTCCCAAAGGATCCCAGCAAATGTAGCCAACTGCAACCCAAGACCACTGGACCACCCTGGAAAAGCAAAGCCTTCTTCTCAGAATTGCATGGGAACCCCTTCCACCCACATTGTGCTCTCAGCCCACTCAGTCTGGAAATGGAGAGTCACATTTTTCGGTCTGTGCTATGTACTGGCCTGCTCCAAAGTTGAAGGCAACAGCATTCTCCAGGCTTAAAGAATGTACCCGGATCCACTGATTAGGAATGTATTTTTAAAGCAAAAGTTTGGGAAGAGTTAAGCAGCCTGGAAACTTTTAGAGATCTGTAGAAAATGGGATTCAGTGCAGAGACCTCCCAGGATGTAGAACTTGTCCCAGGCAGGAATCAAAGTTGTCTCAGATCTAGTAAAAAGATTTCAAGGGGCTTAAGTAATTACCAACGATCTATTTGCAACAGGTCCCCAAAGTAGACACTAAGACTCCTAGGGTCTGTTCTCATGGGAGACCTGCAAATGCAGGCAAATATAAACTTAAATGAGAGAATACCACGGGGTGCCCGGATATAGTTGTACAGAAAGACATCATACCAATTTCTGGCCTGGCTGTCTGATATGGATGTGTCCCTGATGGTTGTCTCCTAGAAGGTCTATTTCTTCATCTCTAAAATGCAGACCCACTGAAACTGTGCCTGCGGTCCCAGGGGACCACAAGCCAGAACAGTTGCTCTGACAGTGGGCTGATAGAGCACAGCAGTTGAGAGGTGGTCTCTGAGGTCTGAATACCTGGATTAAACCCTGACTCCATCACTTGTGTGACTTGTTTTCTTAACCTCCAAGCCTCACTTTTTCACGTCTTTAAAACACAAATAACGAGAGAAGGTATGTATAAGAGTAAAGATTCCGCAGAGTGAGAATTCAATATCAAATCCTTGCAAGCTCCAAACACCCAATCAAATCAGGAAGTTTTAACTACCATTAGTGACATAGGGTGACAATCTTGAGGTGCACAGTCACCACGGACTGACCAGCACAGAACCTATGCTCAAGTGGTTCACCTGACAACCCTGCAGAAGAACCCTGCAGCTTCGACTAGAGATGGTCACTGATTCGCATTTATTCTCTGTTTCGATCATCAGATATTGACTGAGATTATGTGTGTAGCCGGTGCTGGGCTCAAAGATGAAGGAGGAATGGTCCCAGCCCTTTCTGATCTCACTGATGGGTGGGAGAGTCAGCTTGGAAAAGATGTCATGGCGGAATAAGATTCATCTCATTCCAGTGTGATGAGTCAAGTGAGAGGGGGAGGCAGGGGTTTGGCAGGCCCACAGAGAAGGGGCCTACGGGGTGTGGAAGGCTTTCTGAAGGACATGAGGTGCAAGGGTGCAAGGGGATTCACAAACGAATGAGGAGGCAGAGTTCCCGGGCTGAGGAAGGCACGGGAAGCATGTTCAAAGCAGGAAGGCCAGTCGGGACAAAGGCCCCGAGACGTCACGCAGTTGGGACGGTGAGAACGACCTGGAGATACAAGAGTAATTCACCGTGGCTCCAGGCCAGGTGTGAGGGCAGCGAAGAAGCTGGAGCTTGATGGACGTGGAAGCTTATCGGGGTGATCCATGAGCTGAGTGCAGGTTTCTCAACTTTGTCACTATTGACATTTTGGCAGCATGACTGTTTGCTTTGTCCTGTGCATTGTAGGACGTTTAAAAGCGTTCCTGGCTTCTACCACTAATGTCTACATACACACACACACACACACACACACACACACACACACACACTCCCCAATGTGACAAACAAGTATGTCTCCAGACAATGTCAAATGTTCCCTGGCGGGGCAAAATCTCCCGGTTAAGAACAATTGTACTAAACTAAATTTCATGCTGAGTTAGAGAGTCCCACGGTGAGGTGACATGGTTAGGTATGCATTTACTTTAGATAATTTTGGATTAGGAAAATAGCACAGAGACAGCCAATCTGGTTCAGTGGCTACTGCAACAATCTAAGAAAGGGATTATAAGTGACATAGGAATGCTAAAGAAGGGATATTCTTTCTCGAGATGGACAGATATACACACTCGGAGTACATATGCATATGTGTACATATAAAACTAACTATACATTAATAAATAATACATGCATACTGATTGGCTTTATAGGAAAATGGGGAATGGCTAAGGGAGAAGGGGGTGATGCATCTCTACCTCCTCTCCAAGGAAAAACAGGATATTTTTTGAGTTGTTTATAATTCTCCAGAAAAATTATAAATGCCACCTGTACTTTAAACTTGATAACACCATTTCACAAACATTAGCTCATGAAATTCTCCTAATAGCCACTGAAATGGGTTTTATAATCCCCCCATTACAAAAGAGGAAACTGAGGTTTAGACAGTTAGTGGTTTACCTCGAGTCCCACAGCCAGTAAATTGTGGAGCACAGACTCACTTCTCGAAGTCCCAGTCCCATTTTCTTTCCACCGTGTCATTAAAGATGTTTCATAAACGTAAGGCTTATGGCATTCTGACTCATCACCGTCAGTTCTATCTGGGAGTTTTAAAACTAACTCCATCTAGTTTTTCAAACAATACATCTCAAGCACGTGATCTCATAAAAATACACAGAGAAGAAAACCACAAAAAGTTCTGGAAAGTTTTACATAACTTAAAAAAAAAAAAAATCTGCTTCTTTCTTTTTCCCCCCTCTTCATAATGGTGTTAATTAAGAACGTGCTGTCCCCCCCCCTTTTTTTTCCACTCAGTTCAGGCTATTGTAACGAACTCAGCAGCCCTTCCTGAAGTCCTCACCCCGCTTGTCCCCAGAAACGCTCCAGGTCCCCTAAATGTGATGCCTGGAGTCCATGGGCCACAACCAGGTCACTGAAGGGCAGAGACAAGCAAGCCCTCTACTTAATTTGTTTGAATATCCCCTGTTGCTGACAAATCTTTCTGCTTTATGTTTAGAAGGGGAAAAAACTAAGTGTTCTCTTTTGGCTTGGTGCAAAGTTTACAGCTGATAAATCTGTCTAAATGTTGTTAACAGGTCAAATGCACCTGGGGGCCAAACATGATTTCGCCAGACCCATGAAGAATGTGTGCATTTTCCCCAAGTTGTGCCCGCACATCATTTGTTACACTATTTGAAAGGCTTGGCCAGTGGCTGTACCCAGCCTCACTCCCACTCCGAATTATAAAGCTTGTTCCATTTACAGAGTTTTCCAGCTATTTTAAAGGGGAAAAAAAAAATCTGGGAGGAACATCAGTATTGTTCTGTACACTGGGCAAGAAACAGAAACGTTACGAAAAGTATTCAAGCTACACAGTTGCTCTCCCCCCTCCCCCCCCATCAATTTGCTTGAGAATTGGACTAAAAGGCAGAGGGCGAATTTAGCCACTGGAGGCAAAAAAAATCTAATGTTTATCCAGAACTTTTCATGGGTCTTCAACTAGTTGATTTGCCTGCGTATCTTATTAATTCTCACCACGAGCCCATAAGCGATCACCCCTTTAGCCTCATTTTCTAAAAGGCAATTTGGAGGCTCAGAGAGTATAAAAGACTTGCCCAAGACCACTCAGCAAATGAAATAAGAAGCACTCATCACTCATTCAACCACTTGTTGAGTGTCGGCTTTTGCCAAGCACTACTCTGGGTACTGAAAATGCATCTGTGAATGAAACAATGGCCTCTGTCCTCATGAAACAGACATTCTAGACAGGGAGACAGCTCATAAACATGACGAATACACACAATCTGCAGTACGGTAAAGACAACAAATGCTGCAGTAGACATTGATGCTGTTCACCACATATTTCCTTGGCTTTCCATGTGTGTAGCTCTAGCAAATGAGTTGTAAGCAGTCTCACGCTGGGCTGGAGCTTGTCATTGCTAGTTTGAGACTCTCCAGGACACTCTCTGTCCCTTACCATGGTGATGGGCAAGGTCCACTCCATCCGCCTGGGTCCCAGGTAAGAGCCACAGATTTCAGCTGTGGGAAAGAGGGGCAAGGCTACATGCATGAGAGAGGTTCAATCGCTACAGATGTAAAGAACGAACATTTAATTGGGAGAACTATGAGGCCGTGCCCTGGAGTTCAAAACCAAAGGTCCCAACAGTCTGGATCCTGGAGTCAGGGGAATCGGGTGTTATGCACCACGTCCTATTACCTGAAGGAGGATGGTATAGTGGGGGGGATGTGGAAGGTGAGTCATGTAGACATGGGTTCAAATCTCAGCTGTACCATTAAACAGCTAAACAAAACCCTGACCTTGAAACGTTAATATTTGAACCTCAGTTTATTTGAAAAATGCAAGGAACAAACTCTTGCTTTATTGCGGTGTCATGTTAAGGCCTAAGTAAGGTGGAGCATGTAAGGTGCAAGTGCTTGGTCCAATGCTCATGAACAATCAGTGTCCCCATTATTCCTCTGTCTCCCTGCCCCACGGGCCTTCTTTGAACATTTTCTCCTTGTTATTAGAAGTCATACGTTGTCTGCATCAGGCTACAAAAGTGACTTTTTCTCAGTCAAAATGGCTGTAATTAGATGGTCTTTCCTTTTAAAGGCCTGGTTTTTGTTTTCCACCCTTTGGTTTCTTTGTTTTGCGTACCTTTTTTTTTTTTTTTTTTTTCCTTCTTTTCATTTGTCTTCAGAAAATTATTTACGTGTACACTGTTTAACATTCCAAAGACTGAACATCCTCTTCAAGATTTGTTTTATATTGTATAACAAATAACACTGATTCTCACTTCCTATGACAGCTGCTATACTGCCTTCTCCTCTCTTTGCTTCTCTCTCTCTCTTTCCAAAGAAAAGTGAAGAACACAGCTTCCTAGATCCCCTGCAGTGATTTCTGTCCCATGTATCATCCTCCCTTCTCCTGGGACCCTGTCTGTTGATTAAAATACGTAATTGGATTAAGCAGGTTTATGTCTCCACGTCCTGTTTCCTGTGTAATTTATGTCCTTCACCACACATCAGTAAGAAAAAAAAGAAGTGTCTTCCTGTTCACAGAGAAAAATCAATTATCCTCCCTTCTAAAATGAAATCATATGTATTTATTCAGTGGAAGTCTTTAAAGAAACCAGAAGGATCCCTCTAAAATATTCAGGCCATCTTCACAACCCCCTGGAGTCTGGCTTAATGTTTTACTAACCAAAAGTTTATTGCTTATCTACTAAGCACTAGACATCAAATACAAAGGAAACATGGTCCCTCTCCTCAAGGAGTTCACAGTCTAGAAGAGGAACCAGACATGACACATCTCCTAACGTGTGATTCACACATTGATAAGAGTGTAGCAGTCAGAGGTGGCCCAGAGGAAGGTGTGATGAATGCAGTGGTATTTGGGGCAGAAGTGGGGGGCCTGCAGGGACAAAGAGATGGGGAATAAGGTTGGAGACATCAGCCAGACCAAGTCATAAAGAATTCCAATTCTATGGGAGAAAAAAAGTGGATTTTTCTTGTTTTCCCCAAAGAGCGGAGGGTCAGAAGATTGTGAAACCGGGTCGCGTCCACAGTGATTTGGGATTGGTTCTAATTCAGGAATGTAAGAGAAGAAAAAGAATGGAATTAATTAGATACTGTGCTGGGAAATTAAACACATTATCTCATTTGATTCTCACAACGCCCCAGCAAGCACCTGCTTCACCACAAGTTATTATTATCACACCCATTTTATACCCTAGAAGACCAAGGTTCAGAAACATTAAGCAGGGGAAGGGGCATCACTGCTCTGCTTCCCTCCAGAGCCGGCCACTGGGGACCAGTGGTGTGTATCACTAGAGGCTGGGATGTGCTTACATCCAGCCAGGCAAGCCCAGGTGCCCAACACCTTCCTGATGAACTGGCATGGCAAAGCGTTTCCATGGGCCGGTTAGGGAACCAAAATATGCCCTTAACACATGGGTTGTCTTCCACCAATGTGTCCGCTCCAATGGCTCCTATGCCTGTGTTTCCTTAAGCCAACAGAAGAAGCTAGATGTCAGGCTAGAAGAACCAATGGTAGGTGGAATAAGATGAACGCCCAGTAAATTGTAAAATTACCAAAGATGGCATATCTCTAGATAAAGGTCTTTATGCCCCTGAAACACCTTTGCTCTCTCCCACTGTTTGGAACTTTGACATTGCTAAAGAAAAACAGTTTCGACCCCAGAAAATCACAAGTGGGCGTACAGTGCTTGTGTGGAAGATGTGTGGCCTTCAGGAAGCTTTGCTTTGAGACACAGAGAAGCACTTCATGGGGTGGGGGTGGGACATACAGGGTGAACCACCATCTCATCACCGACTGACCCAACAATGTTTCCCACATCTTGCTCGGCAAAGGAGACACAGGGTGGTTCTGGGGGTTCCAAACAACTCCCCCTGGCAGGCAATGTCCTCGGCAGGCTTCCTCTCTGGGGTAGACTACTTGGAAAAGGAGACACCCTCCACCCTTGCTTCTGTGGGGCAAGTCAGGAGGAGTTTACCAATACACTTGGTCTTTGTCCCAAATCCACATTCGCAAAAAGTATGGTGATTTTTATTTTTAGTGGTTTGGTAGCTTTCAGGGTCACCCAGGCCTATCACCCGGTGAGAATGGTCAACAACGGCCAATAACAATGTATATGTTGGGCATACCACAGCCACTAGAGCCAGGACCTGGTTCTCCAGGAACCAACAAACCCACCTCCCCAGAGTACATGTGGAATAAAGAGCTACCGAGCTAGAAACATAAAGCAACTCGGATACATGGCCAAATAATCGCTTTTCAATCTGTTTGGAGGGCGAGGCTTCCTAGAAGGGCCAAGTGGCCCAGGGAAATGTGTGAGGGATGATGGCAGGAGGGCCTATCACTCCTCCTTACAGGTCAGCCTCAATCAGACCCACTTTTATCAGAGTGAATGTAAATCCACTTCTGTTTCTGTTTCCTTGAAAATTATTGCACAAGTTTACCAATGCTTGCCTCCACCATGTTTGGACAGAACTGATTCTTTGGCTCAAGTACTGAAAAGCAGGAATTCCTTGCGTTGCCTGGCACCTTTGGTGTCCCTTTATTCCCCTAGTAACTCTTTGTAACATTCTCATTGAAAAGGACAAATACAGTTGTAATTGGATCTACTCAAATGAGGCACAAAAAGGTTATGTTTCGCCTGGCCAGCCCAGAGAGTCAACATTGGTGTGAAAAAAATCTGAAGCAGGCACCATCCAAGCATCTCATGGTTCCTCTGCCCTTTACACCTTCACCACACACAATCACGAAGAGGAGCCAGTGGTCATAGTGGTATCACCCTTTCGTCTAGAATCTTATCCCATACAAGGATCCTGTGAAATAAGTCTAGTAAAAGTCCCCAGTAACCAAACTGGGTTCCTTTCTGCCATCACTTTTTATTCAGCCACAACCCTCCAAGCCTTTAATAGACATTAGGGTTTAACTTTAAGGTATCTAGTCACTGCTTCATTGTTTTTTCTAAAGTCCACCATGTGAAGCTCCATCCAATTTCCTTGTCACTTCTAAGTTATACCAAGTGAGTCTATTGCCAAATGACAATTATATTAAATAGAAACAGTCTGTATGTAAGATGATTTGATGTGAATAAATAGGCCACTTTCCATGATCCTGTGGGTCTCTGGGTATGCTAAAGTCTTTGGGATGGATGGGCAAGGTGTGTTGAATGAGTGTGCTAGCCCAGGTGAATTCCCACGTCAAGGCCCATACTTCCTACTGCCAGTTCTTGGGCCCAATTCTCCACTGCTGATCTCAAATTGCATATTGTTAATGCATGCCATTAAGATTAATCTTTGCTTAAGCTGTCAGTTCTTATTTACAGACCCAAATTCTCTTTGCTGCAGTTAACGCTAGTTATGAAATCTTCCCTGACTCTGAGGCACTCATGCCACTTTACATTGAGTGGCCTTAATTTAAGGATTGAGTGTGTTTAGAGGGGATTCAGACCCATCTGAGTTCACAATTCATTTAATACAGATGAAAACTCCTCATCATGTAGATTCTGTGAAGAGAGTATTAATAGTGTGGCCCCCAAATTTTATTGCACACAAAATTACAATGTTCTTGGTCAATATGGATGACACAGGGGAAGACCACTACCACTGATGGAATACGTATGATATATGGGCACTGTGTGTGCTCATAGCTTTTATACATTAATTCATTAACAACAACCCTATGAATAAATTAATATTTTCTCCAATTTACAAATAAGGAACATAAATCTTACAGAGATGAAGTAACTTACCCAAAGTCATAAAACTGTTAAGCATAGTAGCTGAAACTAAAAAAAACAAAAACAAGTGGGGATTTCTGTTCTGCTAGGACTCTCACTACAATACATAGAACAAGAAGAGCTGTCCATTTTATTTCTCATTTTCCCAACTAATGATTGCCCGTAAGAATCATGGTCTATGAGTTCACATTGCTTATCACATAATGCTAAGTAGTTGTGTCTCATATACAGATCACGTTTAATCCCAAATGATGTAAACAATTAGGTAGCTGATTCATTAGGATCCATTTTCTCTCATCGCAGGACTAATAATTATTCATTAGTTTCAGCTGAGAGGAGACTGTTTTCACCATGTCAGTCACTCCCATCAAAAAAGTAACTGTGGGTAGGAATTTTCAATAGTGTGTTAGGGGTCTATGCCACTATTTCTATTTCCTAGAGGGAACTTAGGCTCTCTACGCTTACTGAAGATGGACATTCTAGATTCAAGGCTTAAGAGAATTCACAGGTGTCCAACTTAACTATAATGCATACCTATGACTCCTCCACCATGTCAGCAGCAGTTTGGTTAGCTCTTAGCACAGTTGGCACAGGACTGGGATCAGGAGAGAGCAGAGCTATTTTTACCCTAGCCATGGATGTGTAGGATCAAGGGCACCAAAAGGACTTCATAAACACAAGGTCTGGTATAGCACAGATATGCAATCAGTGCTTATGGAAAAGAGGCAAGAAATGAAACGAAGGGAGGGGAAAAAGACGTAGCAGCTTCAGCAGATAAACTTTTCCCTGAAAAACAAAATTCTGCTTCTAATTAAAGATGTTAGACTGAACACACATGTTTAACCCCTGCTCCTTCCTTCCCAAAAGTCTATTTAAATGCCATTAGGCACTATAATGTTTTGTTATTGCTTGTTTTTCTGTCAGTCTTTTTTTTTTTTTTTTGCCTGCCTGTCTTTTTTTAAGATGGAAATACACACGGACAAAGAAAACAGACAGGGGCTAAGAGCAACAAAATTTTGGAAGGTGGAAAGTAACTGGGTATGTAGCAATAGACTTAACAGAATCCTAAACTGGAAGAAGACGTAATTTTAAAACAATGAGGAGAAGATCCTGCAAGTTTGCAGAGAAGAAATCCAGTTTTCATATAAATCTTAAATAATTATACTGGCTTCATAGTTCTAAACAGAAATCTTGGAACCAAAAGAAAACTGAGTAATGCCTTCAAAATTCTGAGGGAAAATTATTTCCTACACAGAAGACTATACCCAACCAAGCTATCAATTAAATGTGACGGGACTAGAGCATTAGGAAATAGACCCAATTCCCCAGATCCACTTACTATTCTAATATTGCCTTGGTTCTCTGGTGAACTATGTACAAGTGTACAATAACAGTGCTATTATTATTATAATTTATAATGACAAACAGGAGGGCTGGATAGCTTTTATTTAGCGACCCATAAACTATTTTAGTAGACTTTATGCCTGCCTGTATATAATCTTCTGGATTATCTTATTCCAGAATATTTTAATATATGGCTAACAGGAGTCTCAAATTATCACAAGTCTCACTTCATCAGTTCTTATTTAATAAGTGGAATGATAGAAAAGATTATCATGGCCCTGACAGCAACCTGGATATTCATCAGATGTTCCATGTTCCTAGATTTAGGGCTTTGCATATGCTTTTCTGGCTTCCTGCATGAGTCTTGTCCCTGCTCTGCAGAAATTGCTGTTTCTCATTCAAGCTTAAATGTCAGCCTCAGCCCTAGGCCTTCCAGAAGTGGGACCACTCCATCTCCACAAGTCAACTGTTACTCTCCAGCCGCCAACACTTCAGACAAGCTCTAATTACGTATTTTATTTATTCATTTATCGGGGTTTTTTTCCTTAACTCTCTCCCTGCTCAAAAGCCATTTCCGGGCAACCAGGGGCCTAGCCTATCCTTTTAACTCTGTGCTTGGTAGGTGCTCAATGAATAGTTATTGAACTTAAAAACCAGTGAGTTTCACAGTGAACGTGATTAGGCAATCTTCTGATCTTTTTGGTTGTATTTCAAAGTAGTTAAAAATGTCAATTACGGCAGCTCTTTGACTTAGTCATTGCAAATGTGCGATTAAGCATGCAATTGAATTTTCAAGGCTACTATACAGATAAGAGCTTCTGTGTCCCAAACCAAGCCTTCCTAAATTCCAAAACTCAGAGCCACAGTTGGTAATTCATCATTCAGTAAGTGCCAGCCATTCTGCCAACACGGGACCTGACAGAGCAGAAAGCAAAGAGATGAGCCAACTATTACTACCATGTAAGGTACTTGGTGTATTTCTCATCCTCAGTAACAATCCTGAAGGATAGTTTTTCTTTTTTCTTTCTTTTTCTTTTTAATCCCATTTTAAGACAAGAAAACAGAGACTCAGAGAAGTGAAGTAACTTGTCTAAGAACACAAAGCAAGTAATCTGAGTGTTGAATGGGAACTCAGGTCTGTCAGTTCTAAAGCTGGTGCTCTTTCCACTATAAAATGTCACTTCTGAGTCTAAATCTGTACCTTTTCACATCCAGAAGATCAAACCACAGTAGCTAAAATTGTGCCAGTATAATAACACAGCCCTTTTATGAAAAAAAACACACCTAGGAAACCAATTTCTTTAGTTTGTCATCAGGAAGTTTAAAGAAATATTTTGTTCATGGAGCACTTACACAATTTTACATAATGACCCTGAGAATCATGTCTCAATCACTGAGGTCTCCACATAAATCAAGAGGGAAAGTGATAAATGTCTTTGAGCTAATAATGCAAAAGTACCAAAGTCTTCAAGGGGTTACAGGTTAGCAGGAAAAGATATGAAACGTAAATGACACTTCATTTACTGTAAGAACAAGGTACAAATGTTCAGAGTAATTTCTTTCCACCGTGAATTCCTAATGAAATGTTGAGATCAATGTCAAGTAGGTTATTGAAACAGATGCCAAAATAAGTCAAATTGAATGAAGTTAGAAGAAACAGAGCCACACGATGCTTTGCCTTTGGTTTCAAAACAAAGATTAACTTCTTTTTCTTTTTTTAAGAGCAATAGTAGTAAGAATTTATTAGTCATGATGAAACAGCCAAATTTTTAAGGTAGAGTTATAGTTTGAAAAGATGTTGAACAAAAACAAAACCAATCTCCCCCTTATAAAAATATTTTTAAAACAACTTTAAAGCTTTCATATTACTTATTTTGATATACCAAGATAATTTATAGAAAAAAACACCTTTATTCATCAGAACATGTCAATTTCCTCTTTTCAAAAGAATCATAATCACATTTTTTCTAATTACAAAAGTACATGTTCAATATTTGAAACTTGAAAAATGAGAAAGAAAACCCTCTCATAATCCCACAAACCATGATAATTTTCCTACAAGTACAAATATGTTCATCTATTACATAGGTAATATATATTTCATGTTCAGTTTTACAATACTCATAATCTTGTCCCTACTCTGTGCTTTGCAGATTAGCTTTTTCCAGGATGATACAGATTTCATGAAATTATTTTTCTAATTAAGGTGGTTGTTGTTAAACACTTGGTCGTCCATGATTTGATTCATACGCCTCAGAAAATCTTTCTTATAAATACATTTGGAAGTCTTCTGCTGAATACAAGTGTCTTCATACTGAGCACAAAAACAACCTTACTATAAAACCCCACAACCATCTTCCCTCTACCTGTGCGATCGGGGACACCCCCTTGCTGGCCTCGCCCAGAAGGATGTGAGTCGAGCATGTCAAACGTCACTGTTAGTGAAGCCCCCCCTTGCAGGCCCCTTTCAACACCAATTCCTTTTTTCATTGCTTAATAGTCATTTACATAAAAATCTGTTTCAGAATCGCACATTGCAATCATCTGTGAAGAAGGAGTGGGTGTCAGCCTTGCCCGCTCTTGCCCTAAAGCCAACCCTGAGGCTTCTTCTTCCATATCAACTGCTTCTTGGGGGGTGGGGGTGTCACAACCCTCAGCCTATGGGGATGTGTGATTGTCCCAAGCCACGGGAAAGAGGGCAGAGGGTACTTCTCATAGCCCACAAGGTCTTGGGCTGAAGAAGTTTTAGAGGATCACTGCGTGGTCCCTGACATCCTTCACATGGATGCCCAGGTCTGACCTTCCATCTCACACCACCCAGCTCCTCAACGTCATTTCTCCTCCTTCCCCCAAGCCCTGCGCCTGCCACAAATGAGATAGAGAACTCCTTCGAAATTTCTTGTTGGCATAAAATGTACACACTGCTTCATCAAGCCTGCTTTTTGAGGTCTCACAAGCCAATGTTGAAGGTTAAAAAACAAAAAAAGAAATGCCCACCTGCTGTTTCTGCCCCTTCTGATCCTGTTTCTCCGAGTCAGCATGAGAACCACTGAGGAAAGGTCCCAGGTACGAGGGGAGAGAAAAGCACGATGGTTCCAATTCTAAAACATCATCACACTCATTCAGTTACTGTCTGCTCCCCAATGACTGTGAGCAGCTTGAGGGCAGAGGCGCCATTCCCGGTGCCTGCACCCCAGAGCTCAGCACCACTTCTGGCCCAGCTGTGCAGCCTCAGGAAGTACTCGCTAAATGGATACACGTGTGAGCTATCACAGTTTTTGATGATCA
This sequence comes from Rhinolophus sinicus, assembly GCF_057876585.1. Taxonomy (NCBI): domain Eukaryota; kingdom Metazoa; phylum Chordata; class Mammalia; order Chiroptera; family Rhinolophidae; genus Rhinolophus; species Rhinolophus sinicus. The sequence goes on along the minus strand of NC_142516.1, from coordinate 22,374,168 downwards.
GATATGGCGAAATCTGGCTGCAACAAATGGTATTCTTAACAACTTCCAACAGTGCAGTTTCAATCAAGCAGAAAAAGGCTTCACTCGAAGTGGAATACTGGAAGACTGAGTGTAAACTGTTGAATTAAACAGATTTATGATAGTTCTGCAAAAGTGCAAGTTTACAAGGTGTTTTAAAGAAACGGGTATCACAGGCCATATAACTTCCACAAGCATTTCAATGTAAGACTGCGTAATTCCTCTGCATCTGAGGGTGATGTAAGTGCAGGCTCTGAACACTCAGCCCTCCACCCTCAGTCGAATGGGATGACCAACGGATATAAAAGTAGGGAAAAACCAGCATCAGCGTTGGAAAATAGGAAGGATGCCATACATATGCCCAACACGTTAGGGGATGTATATTTCTTATAGGCTGATGGTAATGAACTGAAGGCACCATTTAGACTCCATTCATGATTTCCCTGTGACAGAGAAGGAATAACAAGGGCAATTCCTGTAAGACCAGCTAATTCGCAGGGGGTGAAAAGAGACGTTGGGATAGGAAAACTCTGCAATCAAAATGCTAGGCTTTCTCCTTGCACCAGGAGCTACCTCAAGAAGAAAGTGCTCACAACAGAAGCAAGATGCCAATTCAAGAGTGGGAGCCCACCCCAAACAGGGCCTTTTTTTTTTTTTTGGTGTGTGTGGGGGAGGGGGGACGGGTGCTAGGTCCTGAAAAGATGCTGCAGGTTCAAACAAGAAAATCACCTTGAAGAGATAAAATGCTTCTTTTGCAATATTTATTCTAAGAAATAAGAATGCAAATATGCTCATTTGTGTCACAGAAAGATTCCAGAGGATTTCTGAACTCACCTCTGATAACCGAGTCAGTAGTGAAAGTAAAAAAAAAAACCCTAAAAAAAAACCAAAAGTTGTTGAATGTGGCACAGATGGCTAATTGTCCATCAAAAATTCACAGTCCCCCCTTCCATTACTACTTTTGGGGAGCATCTGTCCCTTCACATCAGAATACAGCCATAAGAATAGCTCTTGCCAAAGGGATATGAGCAGAAGTGAAGCATCTCTCCTGGTCTAGGGTGTTTAAGAAGTCAATGTGCCTTCTCTATGCGTCTTTCTGCTATGGCTGCCTGAAGACAGAGGATTCAGAGGTTGTCGGGATGGAAGGAACATAAGACCCTGAATCATCAAGTAGAGGGGAAAAAAATGAACTGCTATTTGTTATGTTTGTATTAGAGTTTGTTGGTGTGGTAGATTATTTAATGGCTGCAAATTCCTTCCCTCCCAGTATCCATGCCCCTTTGCAACGTGACTTCGCTGTGCCTTTAGAAAGAAAAAACTATTTCCTCTCTACACTCTCTTCGCCAACTAAAAGGAAACTGTTTTTCCATACTGTAGTACACTCACACCAATACTTCACTTCTGACACCAAATGTGTGGGGGTTTTTTTTCCCCAAAAAACTAAGCAATTCTCCAATTCTCTGCGGACAGCAACTGGATGTCCCACAATTCAACTCAGTTCTGAATCAGCATCAGATTCCACAGTTAAGGGCTCAGTCCCACAAGGCTGCCCCCACTTCAGACGCCAATCACAAGTCAAAGTCGTCATCTGTGCTTCTGGCTGACCAGCTATAAACCAGGGGGTTCCCACAACCACCTCCTAGGTTTCAATAGTTTATTAGAAAGGCTCATAAAACTCAGGAAAACACTACTAACTAGATTACCAGTGCATTATAAAAGGATACGATTCTGGATCAGCCAGGTGGAAGCGATGCATAGGGCAAGGTATAGGGGGAGGGGCGAAAGCTGCCAGCTTTCTCTGGGCAGGCCACCCTCCCGGCACCTCCATGTGTTAGCAACATGGAGGCTCTTCAATCCCAGTGAAGATTTTTATGGAGGCTTCTTATTACAGGCATAACAGATCAAGTCATTGGCCGTTGGTGATTAAGTCAATCTCTATCCCCTCTATCCCCTGAGGTCCAGAGACAGGGCTGAAAGTTCCAACCCTCTAACCACACGGTTGGTTCACCTGGCAAGCAGGCCTTATCCTGAGGTTCATACCAGTTACCTCATTAGCATACAAAAAGACACTATCACTTTGGAGAATCCCAAGCCTTTATGTGCTCTGTGCCAGGAACAGCGACGAAGATCAAATGCAGATGTTCCCAGACTTACCATGGGGTTATGTCCTCAAAAACCCATCATAAGCTGTCAATATTTCAAATAAAAAATGCATTTACTACACCTACCCTACTAAAAATCATTGCTTAGCACAGCCTACACAAAAAACACGGGCAGCACCACCCACTGTAGAGTATGGGTTGCTTATGCTCATGAGTACATGTCTGACGGGAGCTGCAGCTGGTTGCTACACAGCATCATGAAAGGGTCTCATACACATATCACTAGCAAGAAAAAGATCAACATTCAAAATTCGAACTATAGTTTCTAATGACTGAATATAGCTTTCATACCATCATAAAGTTGAAAAAGCATTTAAGTGGAACCATGGCAAATCGGAGACTGTCTGTATATATGTCTTCTTATTAATCACAATAGCATACCTTTTACCAGAGGTGGATAGAATCTGGCTGGTCTTGTGATTTGTTTCAATCAAGAGAATGTGGTTCAGAAGTATCGTGTGAATTCTAGACCTAGACCTTGAGATCCTGTCCCCACCTATTTGAATAATACCATTGACATGGAAGGGGGCCTAGGTCATCAGAGAGACTAGATGGACAAAGAGCCTGTAACAGCTGGTACCAAAGCCTCAGACTGTGCATGAAGCCATTGGAGGCCATCTTAGACCCTCTAGGCCCAGGTGAGCAGCGGGTGACTGCAGCCATAGGAATGAGCCCAGGAGAAACCAGCAGAAGAACCACAGAATATAAAACTCGGGAAAATAACATTAAAAAACACGACAGTGATAAAACAGACATCTCTGTATTGCAAACTTCCAGAAAACAATGGAGTATACCAAGAACATTTTTGAGGGGAAAAGACTGATAAAGAATCCTACAAGTAAATAATTGCTTTATGCATATGAGTCTGAAAAACTTATACTGAGGGATATAAAACATGGAAATTATATCATCCATCTATGCTTCCAGAAAAGCATATACAAATAAAAGTTACTTGAAGATTTAATCAAGACATAAACAAAACTGAAAATTCAAGAATGTGGAAATTGTGGTAGAAAACCCTCAGTGATGCAAATGAAATTACACAGAATTGTTTAAATCATTATAAAACACTTTTAAAACATAATACAGATGTTAATAATTCTTAAAAGAGAAGCTACTATGTTTCCCCAAAAATAAGACCGAGCTGGACAATCAGCTCTAATGCACCCTATGGAGCAAAAATTAATATATTATTAGACCTGGTATTATATTATATTATATTATATTATATTATATTATATTATATTTTATTATATTACATTATATTATAATTTATTATATATTTAGTATGTTGTATTTGTTATATTATATTTATTATAGTATGTATATTATATTATATTATATTATATTACCCAGTCTTATATTATAGTAAAATAAGACCAGGTCTTATATTAATTTTTGTTCCAAAAGATGCATTAGAGCTGATTGTCTGGCTAGGTATTATTTTTGGGGAAACAGAGTACATGATAAAAATAATAATTTCAGTCAAAATCACAAATCATTACCAATAAAAATTAGGACATGCGAGAAAAGATATATACAAGTATGTTAAATTTCTCATGCAATGGAAACAAATATACTTTAATTCTCATTATCAGAAAATAGTTAAAATACATTTTTAAAAAATTAAAGGGGAAAATATAGACTAAACAAAAATATCTTTTATCAGTGAGATATTGAGCAATGTATACCCATTCTAGTGATTTCTTAATAATCACATATAAATACATGTACTATTGTATGTACATGTATATATGAATCATAATAGAATATACAGTAATAGAATCATCAAAAGGATGAGAGGAACCTAAAATTAATATTAATTTAAAATATATTTTACTGCATTTATTAATAACACAAAACTACTTTCTTTCACTAAAACAATAAACTAGCGAGAACGGAATAATTAAATTTGTTCTCAATGTTTCTGAAAATCTTGGTTCCACAACACAGCAACTCAAAAGTGCGATTCTGGGTCCATTTTTATTTGAAATTTGTTTTTCACGACTGTAATAGCTGAATAAGATCATTCACAGACATAGACAAATTCAAGCTGAAGAAGCATGCCATTGTCTACCCTTAAGAATCACGACACATGTCCTAGTCGTTCCACCAATTATGTATTTGTTATTGTTGAAATTTGGTAGTAAATTTCCACTTTCTGTGATAATCATCAACTGTTCTTAAAAAGGAATCAGTAAATGTTATACGTTTATGCTTCAGCAAATGGGTTTAAAATTCTCTATAACTTAAGCAGTATAAAAATTATATTTCAAGTTTTTTTAAGTGTGTTGATATGAGAGATTGTTTTTTTATAGGTGTATCACTTATATCACTTTCAGCAATGTATCAGATAGCAATGGAAACACCAGGAAATATTTCCAAACATCTGTTTTGAAAACACTCTCTATTACCTCAGAATGTGGCTGATGGTGAATTCATGCCAGGAAAAAAGGAAAGCATTGGCTAGGCCATTTTTGGGGGGAGTGGGGGAGGAATGGAAAGAAGATAGAGAGGGTTGCTATTATTGTTCTTTTGTATTTGCATCAGGGATTTACTTAAACCTGCATTTTTTTTTTCAGGAATCATTTTAAGATCCTTGCCAATTTTATAAATTAGCTTAGATAAAAGTAAATGAAGTAACCCTAGAATTACTTAGCATACTTAAACTCCAGTGAGTCAAAGAAAGTGAGCAAAATGTAAAAGTGTCACTGTCATCCATGCTGACATGTGAAATTCACTCTCTTCTACCTTGTTTACTATGAATAAATTGAGTGGGTCTGCCTTACATGTGCCCCATACCAGCATCAACATACCAGCATCAACTTATAGTAAATATTAGTAAAGCTTGAGGAAACCCAAGATAACCAAGTAGGTAAACACTGTGCTTGCTTCCTTCCATGAACCCATTAAAATCACAACTAAATTATAGAACAATCAACCTGGAGAACCATCTGAAGTCTGGCTGAACGCAAGTTTTATAACTAAGGATATAAAGAAGAAACTACATCGATACGTGGAAATGGGCAAGTCCCAAACCTCCGTGTAGCAGTTGAGAATCAGGAGGGATATCTCAGCCATGGCAGCTCCCCATGGAGAAGCAAGTGACCTCAGGCCCACACCAGGCTCCTCAGCACAGAGTACTGGTGCTGGAAAGAGGAGCCCCCATAATATCTGGCTGAGAAAAACAGTGGGGATTCTGACCATGTGAGTAGGAAAGAAAGTGGCCAAAATCCAGGCGTCCTCTTAAAAGGCCTGTGCGCATAGACTCACTCGCTCTGAGGCACTCACCTTGGGCTCCAGCGGAGGGACGGTTACTCGTGGGCGTCAGAGACACACAGGTGACAGTTGGAGGGGTGTGGCTCCAGAGGCAAGGGCTGGAGGACAACAGACATTTTCTCTGTGTGGGGGTCTTCCTCCCGTGCAGCCAGCAGGCAGGTGCCATCTTTCATGTATTAAGCCTTCCCCCTAGGCTTACAGCCAAATCTGAATCTGATTGGTCTGGTGAGCTCCACTGCTCTGCTCTGCTGACTCACTGGGACCCCACTTCACCAAACTTCCCCAACACTGGAGGCACTTTCTCACCAGCAGCCAACCCCACCCGCATTGCATACTTTATTGGAAAACTATCCAAGTGACTGAGCCACAGCTTGGTGGTTACTAGTCTCGGTTTGCTGAGTAGTTCCAGGCTCAGCACTGGCACCAAACCAGAATTTACATTAACCTGGTGACCACAACTCTTTTCACTCTAGTTACTCTCTGATACCCTGCCTTAGCCAACTTGGGTACCACACGAGGCTTTATCAGTGGCTGAATCTTAAGGGAGCTGGCAGGTGGCAGTAGGCCTCAGGGTGTCCTGGCTTTATGCAGAGCTATCCCAGGCCTAGTACTGGTTCGCAGACATCCCTTGGTTCGCAGCATAATCTCTCTGACAAGCCTCCAGGGTTAGCACAGGCATCAAATAACTGCAGATTGCTTTGTAGCTACTACCAGGTACTCCCTGGCCAGTCACAGGCATTGGGTGACCTGAGCCTGCACCAGAGCCCCTCCCAAGAGGCCCCACAACTGACATACATGGAGGTTGCCTTCATACCACAGCAGAACACCACTCAATTAGCTCATAAGCAGCAAACACATAGGGTGGTCTCAGCAGGCACTAGAGCCTGCTGGGGCAAATCCCACTCTGTGGGGTAAGTCGTCTGCACAGCAGCCTGTAAGCTGTGAAAGTAGCCAAACCCCACATCCAATTACCCTGGATATCAATCCCACCTACTGATGTGCCAAAAGCAATCAAGGCTCAACTGTAACAGGAGGGCACACACAACCCACACAAGGGACACTCCTGGAGCACCAGGAGCAATTGACCAGGGAGACTATGCCAGGGCCCCACAGGGTACCGCCTACATAAAGTTGAGATACTGGGAGATATAGAAAATGTATTTCATATATAGAAATAAACACAGGGAGGCAGCCACAATGAGGAAACAAAGAAATACATCCAAAATAAGAGAACAGAAGAAAACTCCAGGAAAGAAGTAAATGAAATGGAGGCAAGCAACCTACCAGAGATAGAGCTCAAAAAAATGGTTATAAGGATACTCAAGGAACTTGGTGAGAGCTTCAACAAAGAGATATAAACCATAAACAATAAAATATAAACCATAAAAAGGCACCAGTAAGAAGTGAAGAATACAATAACTGAAATGAAGAATGCACTAGAAGGACTCACCAGCAGACTAGATAAAGCAGAAGATCAAATCAGTGATATGGAAGACAAAGTAGCAGGACACACCCAATAGGAACAGCAAAAAGGAAAAAGTACCCCAAAATGAGGATAGTTTAAGAGACCTCTGGGATAACATCAAGCATAACAACATTCGCATCATAAGGGTACCAGAAGCAGAAGAGAGAAAGCAAGGGATTGAGAACGTATTTGAAGAAATAATGACTGAAAACTTTTCTAACCTGGTAAAGGAAATGGACATACAAGCCCAGAAAGCACCAAGAGTCCCAAACAAGATAAACCCAACCAGGCCCACACTGAGACACATTATAATTAAAATGGCAAAGGTTAAAGACAAAGAATCCTAAAAGCAGCACGAGAAAGACAACTAGTAACTTATAAGGGAGCTCCCATAAGATTGTCAGCTGATTTTTCAACAGAAACTTTGCATGCCAGAAGGGAGTGGCACAGAATAATCAATGTGGTGAAAAGCAAGGACCTACAACCAAAGGTACTCTACCCAGCAAGGCTATCATTTACAATCGAAGGATAGATAAAGTGCTTCCTAGACAAGTGAAAGCTAAAGGAGTTCATCACTACCAAAATTATGAATAATAAAATGGAAATAGCTACACAGCTATCAACAATTACTTTCAATGTAAATGGATTAAATGCTCCAATCAAAAGATATAGGAGGGCTGAATGGATAAGAAAACAAAACCGTTGTATATGCTTGCTGCCTATAAGAGAATCACTTCAGATGGAAAGTAAAGGGATGGAAAAAGATATCTCCATTTCAAAAGAAAATGGGGAAAACAAACAAACAAACAAACAAAAATCCTGGGATACCCATACTTACACCAGACAAAATAGATTTTAAAACAAAGGCTATAACAAGAGACAAAGAATCCCACTTCTGAAGAAACCCAAACATTACCTCGAGGGGACCTGTGCATTCATATGTTCATTACAGCATTATTTACAATGGCCAAGATGTGGAGGCAGCCTGGGTGTCTGGCAATGGATGAATGGATAAAGAGGAGGTGGTACATATATACAATGGAATATTGCTTGGCCATGGATGGCACTGGGTTCTTGCCATCTGTGGTGGTATGGATGGATCTGGCGGGTATTTTGATGAGTGGAGTATGTCAGACAGAGAAAGACAGATTTAATGTGATTTCACTTACATTTGGAATCTAAAGAACGAAACAGAAACAAACTCATAGATACAGAGAACATTTTGATGGTTGCCAGATGGTAGGGGGTTTGAGGGGTGAGTGAACAAAAGAGGAAGGGATTAAGAAGTACAAATTGGTAGTTACAAAATAGTCATGGGGATGTAAAGTAAAGCATGGGGAATATAGTCAATGATATGGCAATAACTATGCATAATGCAGGGTGGGTACTAGACTAATCAGGGGGATCATTTCTTATATAAATGTCTAATCACTATGTTCTACACCTGAAATTCATATAAAATAATATTGAATGTCAACTGTAATTGAAAAATTAAAAAGGGGGAGGGGGAAGGTGAAGGGGAATAAGAGGCCCAAATTTCTAGGTATAAAACAAATAAGTCATGGGGATGTAATATACAACATAGGGAATACAGTCAATAATATTGTGATAGCATAGACTGGTGTCAGATGGTTGCTGGACTTATCATGGTGATCACTTCTTTAGATATATAAATGTTGAACAATTATGGTGTACCCCTGAAGCTCATATAATATTGCACGTCAGCTATATTTTTAATAAAAATCTTTAGAAAATAAATATTAGTAAAGCTTAATATCTTTCTTAATTTTTAAATAAAAACATAATATTTTCTTTTGAGTCTCCAATGAATGATCTGTAAGCCAAGTGGGGTATATGCATCCACCCACTTTGGAGAATGAAGCTCTCATGCAATAAATCAGTATGGAAGCATAATAGAAAGAATATCATAGAAATGAGACCAAACATATCAATTTGAGACAATAAATATGAACAGTCAGAAGTCAAAACCAAACCCTAAGAGACACCTCTGAATCCAAAGTACTAAATTATTTTAAAAGATGAACACACAACGGGATTTATAGATGATGTAATACAGAATTGTACACCTGAAATCTATGTAATTTTACTAACAATTGTCACCTCAATAAATTTAATTAAAAAAAAAAAAATTAAAAACACAAAGACAGCGGAAGGCACACTTTCATTTTAACAAGTCCAAATAAGGAAGAATTAGGAGTCACGATATTATTTTCAGGCAAAAGAGCATATGGAGCAAGCAGTTAAACAGGACAGGGAATGTCCTTGCATATCAATAAAAAGCACAGCACACAGAGATTTCAAGAATAAAAATGCACATGTTAGAAATACTATGCAAAATGTACAGAAACACAACTAGCAGAGACTTTAAAATACCACTCCAACCTTGGCCGTTCAAGTAGATTAAAAAAAAACCAGGACTATAGAAGATATGAATAATAAAGTTACATTAATTTTATACATAATGATTTCAGGGGAAGAAACAGATCATATACCTTCTTTCCAAGATCTTATGGAACATTTACAAATATAGATCATATACTTGACCGCAAAAATAAAGCCAAAATAAATTCCCCAAAGTAGGAATTGTATAGGTCACTATTCTCAGAGCACAATCCAATTTAAGTGTAGAGATTAATAACTTAAATGGTCTCATTGGCTTTTTACTGTAAACCATTCTCCCCAAGCCATAAGCTTTCCACCAAAAAACATCATAGAAATTACTGTGATTTATAAATATATAAATTTATTATACTCTTGGAATACTCCTCTTTTAGTAACTTTATGGAAAAAGATAATTAAAGGCTTGGCGCACTTCATAATAGAAGAAATACATGCATATTGTAAGGACTTCTGCCAATCAATAAAAGTACAAAGAAAAAGAGAAAACTCATCCATAACCACACTACCCAGAGGAATTTTCAATTTTACCATTCAAGGCTTTTTCCTATATATACGTACACCAACAAACATACAAACACGCAAGTGCCCACATTCTTTCTTTCCCACAAAATTGGATCATAGTGCAATTTATAATTTTCTATTAATTAACATATCATTGGCATATTTCCATGCCAATAAATAAGTCAACACTGTCATTTTTAAAAATGGTGTATTTCCACAGTGCGTGGATGTACCAGAGTTAATTCACCAATCCTCTACTGCATTCTTTATTTATTCACTGATCTATTAATACTTGACCATATACGTTACATGCACATGTGCCAAGCTGCCATTTGATGGTGATAATTTACTGTTTGTTTTGTTGTTGTTTGGTTGTTTGGGGTAATCTTCAGTAATTGTATTTTTGTTGGTTGGGTTTCATTTCATTAAGATACTTTTAATTTTTACATGATTAGATCTATCATTTTTTCTTTTATAATTTCCTATTTTAATGTCATTTAAAAATGTCTTACACATCCCAAAATTATACAAAGATTTACTTATATGTTGCTCTAGTTTTAAATTTACTTTTTAAACTTTAATTCATTTGAAACGTATTTTGGTGCAAGGCATGAGGCTGGGAGACAGTTTAGCATAATGGTTAATAGCACAAACCCAGACTCTGGACTGTCTGGGTTCAAATTCCAGCTCTATTCCTGACTAATTGTATGATTTGGGAGGAATTACTTAGCCTGTCTGGCTGAATTTCCTCATTTATAAAATTGGTTTGATAATAATAGAATCTACTGATGGAATTCCTGCGAAAATTAAAAATGTTAATTGGTATAAAGTATGCAGAGCCATGCCTAAGACATAGCACTAGGTATCATTTTTCCAAACGACTAGCCAATTGTGCCAAACCATTCACTGAATATCCTCTGCTCTCATTCATAATTTGAAATTCCATTTTTATCATTTTCTACAATTTGGTGTATTGTCTGTCTGCCAGGCCTTATCCCTGTACTAATACTTTTTTAAATTACTTTAGATTTATAATGTACTTTCCTGCATCACGGTGTAGGTATGCCTTCACTATTCCTCTTTCCAAAGTGATCTTGACTCACCTTACCCTGCTATTTTTCTAGAAGAACTTGATAATATCTCATCAAATTTCAAAAATAATTCCATTAGAATTTTAGCTGGCATGTGGTTGAACTTATGAATTGACTGAGGAGTACTGAGCATCTTTACATCAAAATAATATGAATGACAAATGGATGACATCTCCAAAATACTTCTGGAATATTGTCAAATTTGAACCTCAAAAACAAATTTTACTTGAGCAGGTATGCATTACCTCCATATAACAGACGTAACAAGGCTCAAAAAGGCAGGAATGGGTGGCACAGTCAAAATTTATATCTGGATCTGTTAAGTTGTCATCTAGATGAGTGTGCAATTTAGTTTGTGATCTAGGATCATTAATTTGAATAAAAATATATTCAAATATAATCTTAGAAATTAAGTATTTTTACCAACATATTCCCATTTTCACACATTTTCCTAGCTTTTACTTTTCTATTTCATGGTGTGCATTCCAAAGGCAATATGTAATCTTACATGTCAATAAATTCTATAAGTAGTGGCGGTGTTCTACAGAGAAATCTTATTAAATGATGACATTTATTTCTATTTAGTGGTGCATATAACCTAAAGACAATATGCAAATGTATGAGGATTTTTTCCCCCCTAGTTACATAGGGTATATTTAACAGAAGAATTTCCCAGGGTTGTGAATTTTTTCACTGTTTGCTGTAAAAGTCTTTGACAATCTACTCTGTGCCAGCATTTATATAGGACCTGCAGTGAAGAGTAGACTAAGACACAATCTCCTGCCTGAAGAACCCATGTGAAGGGTTATACATATACAAATAGTTTAAATATATTTAGATATATTACATCTCATTTCTTAGAAAGATGGACAAGGGAGAGGAAACGCTCATAGGAAATGCTCTGGGCACCACTGAGGCCTTCACTGAGCATATGGTCTTACCTGGATCTTGATGAATGAGTAGGAGTTCATCACTGGTCAATGGAAGGAAGGGAAATCTAGAAAGAGAGGAAAACACGAGGAAAAGTTGTGAGGTCAGAAGAGCTGGTCATATTTGAGAAAATGCACATATTTCATATGCTGATATCTTAGAACTTCAGTATACAAAGACTTAATCAGACCCCTGTCACTTCATCAGCCATTCCTTTTCTCAAAATCATTTTATTTTCATATTACCGATTACTTAAAGTCTTAGATTCTTTCCTAACCCTCTTGTTTTATGAAGAGTTTGGGAATATCTTGAGCAGAAAATTCATAAACACCTTTGGTTTCTATTTTGCTGAGGTGAAAAGTTGACCAAGTCTGACCTATTTGTACTAATTAATTGATAAGTATAGTTTGTGCCGTGTGGCATCAATGGATCTGATCCTTCATTAGGGTAACAATCTGCTATAATTTGTTTGGGAGTCTAGCCAATCCCCAGCTCCCAGTATTTCATCAAACTGGACTCAGGGTCTGAGTCTTTGCATCATCTCTGCGAGGACGTAGCAAGTTGAAGAAAGAATCTATGCTTTGGAGGGTGAATTTGGGTTCCAATCTTAACTCTACCATTTGTTCTGTGTGTGATCTTGGGCAAGTCATTCATCTTTATGAGCCTCAGTTTCCTCAACTAGAAAAACGGGTGCTCTTGGCTTTGCTTACTTGGATCTCTGTGAGAAACAAGAACAAAAATGTACATGAAAAGTCTAGGTAAACTCAACTTTTTGAGGATGTCTTAAGGCCTAAGGAAAATAAAGTCCTAGGAGTGAAAATAATTAGATGACCTCTAGCTCACAAAAAATTGCCAGTCTTTGAGTGGATTTGATTCTGCCATATTGATAAGTCAGTCAGTTTAAGAAACTCAACTGCAGCACACACCACATGGTAGAAATCAAAATTCCTGGGCAGCAAATGTTCCTAAGTTGTGTCCATGATGATTTTATAATTAGAAACAATGTGCTTGGGAAGCAGAGACTAAGTACCTAACAATTGCTTAAAAAATCTTGTAGGAATCCATCACTCTAGGTCATGCAATGGTCTGGGCTGGATCCAAAATGATGAAAATAGGGGCTTGCAGATATTTCATTGCAAAGGCTTGTCTTCTGTCCATGCTGATGAGAGTCATCATGGTGCATTTCTGACTCGGTAGCCCCTCCTTCTCTGTCTCCTTTTCTGCTTCCTTTTGCCTCCCTTATTCCATTTGTGTGGCCATCATTTATGGCTTCATTCCCAGACTCATTTTGGTAGGACGTCCATTCTCATGCTTCTAATCTCATGTACTAAAGGTCCTAGCCAGAGCAATAAGGCAAGAAAAGCGAGCAAAAGTCCTGCAGATTGGGTGGAGGTGGGGAGTCAAATTGTTTTTTTAATTCACAAAGGGCATGACTGTTTATGTAGAAATTTTTTTTAAATCTACCAAAAAAAAAAAAAAAAGAAAAGAAAAAAGAAAACCTATTAGAAGAAGTGAATTTATTGAGGTCACAGGACATATGGTTAATATATAAAAATCAATTACATTTCTATATACCAACAACAAGCAATTAGAAAATAAAACTTCAGAAAGAACACCATTTATAATAGCATCAAAACTTAGAGTAAAATACTTAGAATTAAATTCATTTTAAAAAGAGAACTTTCTAGGGTAGATGGAAATATTCTACATTTCAATTGAGTGGTGACCACTTAAATTTTTACATTTGTGAAAACTCTTTAAGCTCTATACTTAAAATCTGTGTGTTTTATTGTGTATAAATTTTACCTTAAAAAAAGATTTCCAGATTGTTTAAATAGGTATCTCCAAAATATTATGGTAAGTAAAAGAAGTCAGACACAAAAGGTCACATAACGTATGACTCCATTTATATGTACTACCCAGAATAGATAATTCCATAGAAACAAAACAGATTGATGGTTGCCAGGGGCTGAGGGGAGACTTACTTTAGAGTAATGGAAATGTTTTGAAACTAGATAGAGGTGGGTGTTGCATAACACATGGATGTACTAAATGCCACTGAACTGTCCAATTTAAAAATGGTTAATTCTATGTTATGTGAGTTTCACCCCAATAGATTATTTAAAAACAAACAAACAAAAAGGATGTTGGATTGAAGAGCAGACGTGAGTGTGCTGGAGACCTGGAGTTAGTCACTTCCCACCTCTGACCCTCAGTTCTTCTAAGCACAGCTTGGGGGCATGGGCTGTGTGCTTGGCCCTGTGGTAGATATGCCACACACTTTTCCTCATGCGATCAGCATTTTACAGATGAGGAAACTGAGAAGTTGAGTAACTCATCCAAATTCATACAACATTTCACCCGTATGACAACAAAGCTGGATTCAGTATGTCCCATCTCCTGAAGTACTAGTAGCTTTTCCAGTGGTCAGGTCAGCAGACAACTCTGTACCCTTTTATGGCTAGATAATGAAATGGATCTTTGAGACCTACCAAAGGTGGGTGCTCTGAGGGGGTCTTGGATAATAAACCATGAGCAACCAGACGTTTAAAACCCCTGCCCTAATATCAAGCATTGCCAATCATCCCTGGCTACAGACTCTATAGTTGTGAGATTCCAAATACCTATCTTTTGTAGAAATTAGAGCAAAGAGGGGATTCTTCAAGTGTTTTCCCTATAATTATATGTGACAGTGAGAACTCTGAACTAACTAACTAACTAACTAACTAACTAACTAACTAACTAACTAACTAAAACATACTTCACTCCTTTGAGTGAGTGCCCTTTTAGTTTATGGTGAGTGGCTTGTATGCAAGCTGCAGTTTAAGTTCCTTCTTCTCAAGCCTGTGCAGTTTTCCAGTCTGCAGCCTATTTATTATTCCCTGCAATGTCATCATAACAGGTTAAACCCAAGCTCTTGCAGGGTGTGTGCCAAGATGAGATTTTTTAAAAAATCGTATCTAAATTACTTCATGAAATAATGTTCCTATGTGCCTCCAAGCTGCTGTCAAGGTTGGGGCCAAAAACTGTGCTAAGAAGAACACAGCAAACTGCGCCAGGGGTCTCCGGGGAAATAGTGGAGTAGAAGAGTGGAGAGCCCTCAGTGGACATCGTCTTATTTCATATTTTCCTCTAAATGGTGTAGGTGTTACCCTTACAAAGTATATTTCCTAATCAGACTCTGATTCTACAAGGTTAGAAGGCCCAAAACCACATACCCCTGGCTCATCTGAACTTCCATTATGATGAAAATGAAATACGAGGGAAATAGCTCAGCTTTCATAGACTAAGTAACCTGACCCTTAATATAATATTTTGTCATTCATTTATTTAGCAAACATTCTGTGAATGCCTGCTAAGTTACAGGCACTGGATATAAACATATGCATGGTAAAAAAAAAAAACAGTCCCTGCCCTTCAGAAAATCACCTTCTGATTGGAGTGGTAACCATAAAAACAGATTGCAACACAAAGTGATAGGAGGTATTAATCTCCAAGGTGGATTAGTGATGCTTTGAGGGTCAGTGGTCGATTATCCTCTTTAGTTTTCATTTGTTTATTCATTGTTCATTCACGCAGCAAACCTTTAGCAAGAAACTACAGTATGCAATGCTACTCATTGCTCTAGAGTCCACAAAAATGAATTGGATAAAATTATGTGCACAAAGAGCATTTATTGACTTGTCAGAGAGGCAATGCGTGTGCTAGGTATTTTCTGTTGCTCTTCCAGATCTGTTGTCCACCTTTTACCCTCTGCCTGTGACCCGCAAAGCTCACCTTTAATGAACTTCAACATTGATAAATTTTCCTCCAAAATTTATTTTCTATAGGTAGGCCACTATACTATTTGAATTCCTTGATCAATATTCTTTCTAGCAATGTGAAACTATACGCATTTTGCTACTTTAATATTTACTTAAATTATGTCCACAGGGTCTTTTTCATATGCATCACAATAAAGACATTTTTCAATTCATCATTTTTTCCCTCCTGTATTAAATTTTACAAATTAAACCTTCTGCCATTGCAATTTATTGTTGCTGTTGCTATTGAGGTTATTTTACCAAGTCCATTTTTGTTTAAAAAAAAAAAAAAAAATGAATAAATAAATAAATAAACCTCTAGATAAATTTTGCAGATAAAAGCCTCATTAAGATATGGTGATGGAAGGAGAACTGACTCTGGGTGGTGAACACACAATGGGATTTATAGATGATATAATACAGAATTGTACACCTGAAATCTATGTAACTTTACTAACAATTGTCACCCCAATAAACTTTAATTTAAAAAAAACACCTCATTAAGGTAATTTAATACTTTGTCAATTTTTAATCAAGAGGTTTAAATATATATATATATATATTGACTATCTCTAACTGAAATATTTAGTTGTCATTTAATTGCCTAAAAATAAATACTTTTAGAGTTGTTGAATTTCGTAAGAACTTTTAATTTTATGTCAGCAGAACTCAAATGGCAATGGCAAAATGAGGAGGTCAAAATATTTTGCTTTCCATTGAGCAGCTTCTTGGATTGATGTATCTATAAAAGTGCTCAGCGCAGCATATTGAGTCACGTCTGCCTCCCTCAGGAAAACGTAAGCTCCTTGAGGGCAGAAATTAAGTTGTATTCACCTCTGGAAGCCAACGCCTTGCCCAGCCTGCCCAGATGGTATTGAGGGAATGTAGGTTGATTGCCGAGTCATACTCGACAGTGTGTGATGCCAGCCTCAGGACTCCAGGCCATAGCCTTCCAGAGCGGTTTTCTTTATACGCGCTTCCGTGTGTGTGTGTGTGTGTGTGTGTGTGTGTGTGTGTGTGTGTGTCTGTGTGTGTGTATCTTCTAAAGAAGTTTCTTCTAAAGAAGCAGTGTTGTCAACATTCCTAGATGCAGGGAATTCTGAAACACGTCCTTGGTATCCCCTTCCTTTGGTTAACTCTGTCCCCACTCTTGTCACAATTCATGCTCATTTATCCAAACCCTTTCCCAAACCCTGGCCATCAAGTGAAAATATTCAGTCACACACCAGTACTTCTGGCCTTCCATCTATCACTCCTAGGGACAGATGCCAGCCAACCAGATCTGCAACAGGAGCTGAGAGCAAATGGATTAGAGAGGAGGGGGAGGAAGGAGCCAGAGAGGAAGAATGGGAAGAAACACTGCGAGTGTGTATTCATTAGCCTGTTTATTGAAAGCTCCATGGGGGCAGCAAATGCATCTATTTTATGCATTATTACGGACCAAATTCCTAGAAAACTCTCTGACACATAGTAGGTGCTCAATAAACATTTTTAATAGATGGGAGACCTGATAAAGGACACTTAGATTTACTGAGAACCTACTATTAATATTTGACAGGTTCTGTGCTAATGACTTTCACTCATAATCTCACTTTAAATGTAATCTTTAACTCATCTTTGTGAAGTGGGTCACATTACCCCTGTTTTACAGGAGACAGTGATCCCACTGATCCCTCACTACTATATACAGGCTGTTGGTAACTCTTCACAGATTAGGCATCAGGGAGTGAAAGGGAATTTAAGAGATGATCTAACCCAGCCCTTTCATTTTACTGCTGGAGAAAATCGCCCCTGGATAGCTGAAACGACTTTACTAAGATCTGCCACTTTGGCCAGGGACCACTCTGCTCTGCTTTGATGCCTCTGGCTATTCCTATCACTGCCACATGTAGAAAGGACTGGGAACCACCAGCCACACAGTTGTCTAACTCTAAAGAGGCTAATTCTAAGGGTTCTTTAAATCACGTTCTACAATCACCCACCACCAGCACCACCTTCTGGCCCCCGTCAATGTCATGAGTTTTGTATGTCTACCCCCCCACCCCCCCGAGTGGCCTTGAATGCAGCTCTTGGTCCTTTAAGCCCCTACCTAGCCTTGCATGTGGCCCTGAAAACTGCAGAACTTCTTTAATCGGCAGAGGAACATTTCCCAAAGAACAGAACGTGCTCTTTTTCTTGGTTTAATTTGACTCCATTGTTCACCAAATATATGTCTCCTGTGAAGTATAACACAGCAGTTTATGACAAGATTTCACATTTAAACCTGTAATATAAAGATTTCTCTTTGTCCCTGTATTCTGACAGTGTGTCAAATAAGGTGACTAAAGATTGCTAGAAGCATGACTACATTGTTAGGTAATTCCTCAGGCTAGCTCTTTGCACCCATGCATGTTGCAGATGGCAGCGTCAACAAGAGGAATGGGGAAGAGGAAGCAAAGGACGGGGAAATGCAAAACGAACACGTGCCTCTGGCGAGCACCAGCCCTTGCCGCTCTGGAGGGCTATGGCCTGGACTCCTGAGGCTGGCATCACACCCTGTCCATCTCACTTCCTTGCACCCTTCTGCTGCGCATCCCAAGTAAACACTTCCCCATTGCCCTCACTCATCTGCTTCTGTACTGGTCTGATGGTGTGAGGTTACTTGTCATTCAGAACTGTATCATTTGATTGTATATATGATGCATAACATGAGCTACGTGTTTTACAAAGCAAATGAGACAGCGAGTAGATGCAAGAGACATCGGGTAATGGTGAATTCACACGCACATCATCTCCCAGACGGGCTGTGGCAAGAGTCTCCTGACTGGTTTCCCTGCTCCCCTCCCATCTCTAAAGCATCGTCACACAGTGATCTTTCTAGAATATAAATCTCATCATGTCACTTCCCTGCTTGAAACCCTTGAATATTATCTTAAAACCTGCAGAATGAAGCACCAGTTCATCAACAAGGTAGACAGACAGGTGTGTGAAAATCTGGCCCCAACCTACCAGATTGATATTCTCCACTTCATAGCACATTGTCTCTCCTCCAATGTTTGCTG
This sequence comes from Rhinolophus sinicus, assembly GCF_057876585.1. Lineage (NCBI taxonomy): Eukaryota > Metazoa > Chordata > Mammalia > Chiroptera > Rhinolophidae > Rhinolophus > Rhinolophus sinicus. The sequence continues at coordinate 22,355,457 of NC_142516.1, read as the reverse complement.
CCTTATTTCTCAACAAGCTAGGCTGTCACTTTACAAGGATTACTGTGGTGCCCTTCCTCTGCCTCGTGACCTCACGTAGTTAGACAGCATGTGAGGGACTCTCATGAGCAGGCCAGGAGTGGTCAACAGTTACACCTTGGAGTTGGGTTCTGTGCTTGGGAGGACGATCTCAAGTTTGATCCCAACTGAGGGTGTTAAAGATGAACATTTCCTCTCGAACATTTCCATTACTCCAGCCTAACCATGGGGAAAACCTCACACAAAGCCAAGTGAGGTACTGCTCAAAAGTGTCAAGGTCTTCAAAATCAAGGGAAGTCTGAGAAACTGTCACAGACCAGAGGAGGCTCAGGAGATATGACAATTAAATGTAACGAAGGATCTTGGAAAGGAACAAGGATATTAAAGAAAATCTAGTGAAATCCAAATAAAGTATAGAGTTTGTGTAATAGTAACATGGCAACTAATGGTTAATAGTAATATACCAATTTGGTTTCTTAGTTGTGACAAGTGTAACATCGTGATGTAAGACGTTAACAGTTGGGGACACTGGATGAGGAGTATACAGGAGCTCTGCACTGTATCTACGACTTGCTGTAAATTTAAAACTATTTCAAAATCATCATGTTTAGTTCCCCAAACAGCAATTCCTAGCAGCACAGGATCCCTGAAACATACAGGGCAAATGATTCAGAAGCAAAAGGGAATAAATCATGCAATACATAATCAGAATTAAGCCTAATGTCAGTAGGTGGCTTGTATGCATTCATTTATTCAACAAATGTTTATTAATCACCTGCTTAATAATAAATCATAGGGTCCAAACGTGATTTCTTAGATGCATATGTGACTCCAGACTATTCATTCAGTACGTGTCCTCTTTAGCACATAAACACTCTGTGTGCAAAGTCTAGTTTGAATGTACATCAAGGGCAGCAGTGAGAAAAGAAATGACAAAGGTACAACACATAGTGTAAGGGTGTGTGTGTGTGTGTGTGTGTGTGTGTGTGTGTGTGTGTGTGTGTGTGTGTGTGTGTGTGTGATGGAGATGCCTGCAAAGTATAGCCTTCCTTTCTTTCTAGGTATCTTTGCCCTGGGAGCTTGGGGGGCACTGCAGGCATTTCCTTTGTCTTCGTCAGCTCTCTTTCTCAAACAAACTATGGGGTCTAGAATGATGTCTCTGATTAGCTATACTGAGGATAACCAAGGGAGCTAGAAGGTGGGCATAGGAGGAAAGTAAGTGGCTGATGCTATTTGGCCCCCTAGGAACTGACGTGAGCTGTTCGGCTGCAATGGTCTATAGGAGATCATGGATTTCCCATAAGTATTGAGACGTACAGCAAAGTTAGGGATAACTCAATGAGAAAACCTGGTTTTTCTACTTTCTGGTTTGCTAAGAGTTAACTCTCTAAATGCCAAAATCCTTTTTGTGTCGCCTCTTGTCAAAATTATTTATGAAATACATCCTTTTATTTCTTGCCTTAGCAAAAAGAGCATTTGAATGTATGTTCAAAGTATTTTATAGTTCAGTAACACAATTTTCAACTGTAAGCAACTGAAGATGTCCAAAAATATTAAATCATCTTAGAAGTTGCAAAAAAATAAAATAAAAAAATGGCTAGTGAAAAATCACAAATTCAAATTCATCCTGGAACCTCACCAGTTGAGTGACTTTAAAAGTCTATGTGCCTCCAGGACAATACTTGTCCTGCCTACCTACTTCCAAAGAAAGGGAAAAAAGATCATTATCTGTTGAGGGCCAATTCTGTGCCAGGAAGGCAGCTTACACATCAATATCTTCTTTGATCCTTGTAACAACACAAGACATTATAAAGCCCATTTTTCATACTAAAGCAATTCAGAGAGGCTAAGTAACTTGCCTAAAGCCATAGTTATCAGGAAGCATCCAAGTCAGATTTTGAACCCAGGTTCTCTAGCTCCTAAGTTGCTCCCTGCTGCCTTCCTTTTTCCAGGCAGCCCCCGCCATGGAATACAAACACAAATGCTTTGTGAGCTGCCACACAACTCTCCACTCCCACATGAACGCTGCTTCCAACACAAATGTCCGAGAGCCCCACTGAGTGCCCCAGCACACATATCACCCTTTGCTAGTAGTGAATAAAGAGTTTCCCAAAGGGGCGAGGGTCACTTGAGCAGCCTTCCAAGGCACCATGAGCCTGTGCCTCCTATGAGCTCTCAGGTTCCTCTTTCTAGGTTTTTGGGGCTGCCCTGGGGAACGCTCGCCTGCCTCTGGCAACGTCTTTCTGCTACAGAGTGCTTTATCGCAGGGGTCTCCGGGGCAGGAAGCTGAAAGGCATATTGGTAATGCGATGCAATAATAGCATATTGATTTCAAATTGCCACTTCTGCCAAATGGAATTTAATTAAGCACAAAAGTAAGTTCCTACAATGAAACACACATGTGTTCTTTAAAGTTGTGCGTGCCTTTGCTTATTTGGAAAATACTCTAAAAATGCATGTTGTTACAGGAATCTTGGTATCGGCCAGAAAGAAGGCTTTAGATCCTAGGTATATGTTTTGAAATACATGAGCTTCTTGGAATCTTGGTGTTAATGAGTCAGTTTATCTGCATGAGATAAACTGCATTTTGTGCCCAGGCTAAGACATAATCTTCCCCCTCACTAATCAAGATACAGTGGACTTTTCTAGTTTAAAGTTTCTGCTTTGCTTGCAAATCTACACCAAGCTCTCCAAGGATCTAGGCAACTTAGAGAGTTGCTATTATTATTTTCACTTTTAGTAAGGGCACTAACGGCTTTTCAACACAGTCATTTATTATCATGGATTCATAAAAAATCATGAATGTCTAATCCAGAGGGCTATTAAAGGTCATCCAATTCAATCCCTTCCTTTCATAAATGAGAAAACTAAGGCCCAGAAGGGTGACTATCCCAGGAGGGCAGTGAGTTAATAGCAGGGCTGAACCCATAATTCAGGCTCCAGGCTGGTGGCACACAGCTTACGAAGATACAGTATTTGGGACTAGGTGACCTATTATTAGATTACTACATATGTGGCTGAATCTCTTCTAAAAGTCATACATCCAGTGAAGAATGAATTACATGAATCTAACCGGGGGGTGGGGGACATCACATATACCCTAAATAGAGAATATTTTCATTTAAAAGGGGGGAAGAAATTGTATTCTCTAAAAATGTCAGTGTCATAAAAAAATAAACAAAGAAAGGCTGAGGAACTGTTTCTGATGAAAGGAGACTAAAGAGATATGACAACTAAATGCGTGACTAGATGGGACTACACGAGCAGGAAATGATATGAAGGAAATTATTGGGTTAATTGATCATTGAAATATAGACCATAAATTGGACAAAACTGTTTCACTGTTAAACTTATGAGGTTGATAACTGTACTGTACTGTGCCATAGAAGAGAATATCCTTAGCCCTAGGAAATGAACAGGGCAGTGTTTAAGGATAAGTGAACATGACATACAACATATACTCTCAATTTGGTCAGGAAAAAAAAAATTTGGATAGATAGATAGATAAAAGAAATAGGGCAAAATCTTAGTAATAGATGAACCTAGGTATAGACTGTAAAAGTGTTTTTTGTTCTATTTTTGTAATTTGAAATTACTCCAAGTAAAAAGTAAAAAATAAAAATTATGCCATGCAAATGATTACACCAGCACCACAAAATTACAACCACTCTTCATTCGAGCAAAGGAAGGCATTTTAAGAACATGTCCAAAAATATAGAGTCATGCCAGCCTTCATGCATATTTAGTACAAAACCAAAATCTCAATAAATGAAAGCAACGAGCAGGGTGACCTCAGAAGGCCTCCCAACTTAGTGTTTATGCCTTGATTTGGGGCTGGCGCTACCCCTTCTGGGACGGCTGCCATTTACCCATTTTCTTATGATCTTTCATAGTGGAAAAAAAATTCTATTATTTTAAAAATTGCAATGAGAAAATTGATACCTATTGAATGCAGCAAAATCATTAACATGTTTTCTTTTAAGAAACAAAAAGCTAAAGGTTACATTTCTGGATATGAACAGGAAATGGTGACATCAGGCCATGCTAGAGTGTCCTGTTTCTAATGAGGAAAGACAATAACCATTTCCCTGGTGGCTTGAACAATCAGCTTCATGACAGAGCTTTATTTACATAATCACTATTTATATTCCCCCAGAATAGCAATGCCCGCCCGTCCCAATGGAAAGCAAGGCCTGGTCTCTGAACGCGCCATCCGAGTCCGGACAGTGCCTGTCAGTTGTCTGACAGGTGTCCATGCCTGCAATGACTGTCCACATAAACCATGTGGTCCTGGTGTTCCCTGAGGATAAAGACCAATCCTGGCCCCACTCCAGGTCCTTGGGTACTAGGACAAGGTTTCCTGACATTTTCTGATAATAACAGGACAGCTCTATTAAGTCATTCACAGATACATTTGTACCAGTAGGTCTTGCCCAGTATATTTGGAGAGCTTGGCATGGGCTCTGTTCTGGAATAGGAACTAAGCCCGAAGGCGGGGTCTTGCCCTCAGGAGGCTTGTAATGTGTTGGAATTGCACAGAGCACAGAAGGCCACCACAGGCAGCTGCATAGGCCACACACTGCGGAGCCCGGGATGCCCCAGGCTCCAAGAAACAGTTGTTCAATGCAGTGACCCTGGCACAGAGGCGCTGACATGGCGAGGTCTCTGTCACACTGATTAGCAACCCAACATGCTATGCTCTCTGTTGCCTTCTGGCCTTTGTACATACTGTTCCTTCTGCCTAGAACATTCTCTCGCACCACACCCTCACCACCCAATATCCCGACTTCCCACTTTCCTTTCTTTGGTAAACTCCTGCATCTTCTAGCTTGGATGTTATCACACCTAAAAAGTTTTTCCTGACCCCTTCCCTTTAGTCCTGGGTGAGGGGTCCTTTCTGTGTTCTCCCACTTGGCCCTTATCACACTGCGTAGCAAGGGGACTGCAAGGGGGCCTCAGGAGTCAGACTGCTTAGGTTCAAATCCCGGCTCTGCCACTTACTGGCTTTGACACCTACTAAGTGAAGGAAGCCAAGTGCATAACTTCTCTGTATCTCCTATGGGTTATTATCTAGTTTAAGCTCAAGCCAGTTCTCGACAAGGGATGTTGCCCTCACCATCACATGTGAGGAAACTGAGTCTCAGAGAAGTTACACCCAATGTAACACACCTGGGAAGTGGAGATTCAAAGCCATCTGGAGGATATTAAAGATGTCACTTTTAAGCACCATTGCAAACTTTCTCAGTTGAGTGATACTAAAAGTTCTGCTACTATCAGGGAGGCGTCTGGGCAGAAAGCATTGGCATCTGCCTTTCTGGAAAAGATCAAGCAAAAGTGCCAAGAGTTGTGAACTGAGACCCCACCCCTGGGATTGTTTTCCAGGAAAGGAACCTCCAGATGACAATTCTAAGAAACTGCTTGAGAGAGATTACTTTAGTTTTAATACCACACTTACTGTGACAGTGTCCGTGTTTTTCATTTCTATTTTCAGTAGGAGTAGGAGAGAGAAAAATGAATTATGCTGACCATGAGCCCTGATCACTCCTGCCCCCGTGAGCTCGGAATATGTTCCCCATTTCCTAGAGCACAGAGATGATGAGAATTACACAGAAATCCACGGGAAAGTTATTTACAGTTGAAAAAGGAGGCAGTAAAACACAGAGCTTAAATCATAGGTTTGGGAGTCAGATAGAGCTGACCCAACCACTCAGAGCTGTGTGACCTTGGGAAAGACAACTTAAGAATTCAAGTTTTCTCTAACCAGAGTTAAGTTAAGTATTACAAGTTAAATGGGTGTGTCAGCCAGATAATCAAAGACAGGGGGGAAGGGAAAAGTACAGGATGAGGTGGTAGTGCCTATAAAGACAGTTTGTCCTGTCCACCTGGTAACACCTCTAAATGGTGCTGAAAGAACCCGACTCCTATTTATCATGATGCAGCCACTTCTTCTGTTAACCCAAAATCCTTCACTAGTAAACATGCTGCTATAATTTTACCTCAGGTGTTTATTTAGAGGTTTCAAGTGCTAAATTTTGATTCTGAGGTCAAATTATCCTTTAAAAATAGTTTCAAGATGCCTCAACTTGTGCAGCAACTCCAAGGAAATAGCTGATTTAGTGTTGCAAGCTTCTCTAGCTAAACATGAGGATTTTCTTTTAAAACGACTTCCTTCCATCAATAATATATCTCCAGGGATCTATATTTTAATCACATTCATTTTCTCTGTTTTTAGAATCATCGTTGCTCAGTGCTGAGAGAAGGAAAGGGAATGCAAAGGCCTTCGTTGGTTTGACATATCATCTCATTTTCTCAAAGTTGGTTCATGAGAGAGGCTGCATGAGGGAAAGAATCTAAGGTGAGGCTTCTGGGAATGGAGTCACATGGTGGGCTTGGACCAACAGGAAAGCATTGCTGGGCAGGAAGTTACTGAGCTAGACCAGGAGGCCCCTGGCAGGCAGAATCCCGGCCTTGAATCCCTGTTTGATTGCGGTGCATTGGACAGGTTCCTGGATGTGACGTGAGCCTCCAGGCAGCTGGCATATTCCACTGAGCCCATGTTAGTGCTTTTAGTAAAAGTGTCACTTAATATCCCAGGGCTGGCGGGCTGCAGGTACAGGGCAGTCTGAGAAGTACTGAGTCGATCTGCCTTCCAACAGCATCAAGTGAGGAAATGAAAGAAATTACGAGTAACAAAATATTTTATTTCTTCATAATTGTTCCTGTTTGGCACCAACAAGATTACAGGATGTACAATAACAAACATGGAAACTTTTATTACTATTCATTGTGATATGGAAACATCTTTTGGTATGTAAGATATTTTAACTTATTTGGTCACTGGCCAGCATCACAGGTGTTGCTGGCACAACTTTTTTTCTATCATTAAATACGTAAGTCCTGGCTCAAATTTACCAGCAGTTTTCTACCTAGAGTTGCCCTGCAGGAAGTCCCATCATAATCAATGTCTATAGTTTGAACTACCTGTCAAATGCCTATTGACCTGGGCACAGAATTGAAGTGCTCTGTCTTCTCTGCCCATAGCTTAGCGAGTCTGGACTCTGCCTGGGATTATAAACTACCCCAAAGGACCTCTCCAAGAGACAGCCATGAATACTGCTTGGCCGATATCTTGAGTCAGATCTTCCCAGAAACAGTTTTGAATTTGACGACAATTTATTTAGTCATTGCACAGGACATATTGGGAGGACCTCCAAAATTAATTTTACTAATATAGATGTTATTAGGTTAATAAAGTTTCTTTATAGCTCTTGTCCTCTTCATTATGAATTGTTAGGACACAGCAACTGTACTTAGTGATACGGCAACCTTGGATTCTAAAGACTACTTACATTTTTATCATAAAAGCACTATCAATGTTAAGGGAAATTTTAAAGAAAACTCATCTCTAATCCCAACACTCCATCAAAAAAAATATTTTTACGGTATCCCCATTCCTATCTTTAGTTTACATAATTGCAACCATAGAACCCATAAATTTTTATAATCTATTTCACTTCACTCTCAATTACAAATATTTTCCACGTTGACACATAATTTTTATTTTTTCTTTCATTTTTTTTGGTACAACATCTATAATTTTCCTGGCCGCATAATTCATCGAATACTGTAACTTACTTCGTCAGTACTCTAGTAATCTGCACACTTGATTTGCTTCCAATTCTGTGTTATTTCAAAGAAAAAACCATAGTAAGTAACACGTATGTATAGGTTTTCCTTAAAATAAATGCTCAAAACTGAGATTTGTTAGATAAAGGTAAGAACATTTTGTTGGCTTTTGAACCAAACCGTTTTCTAGCTGCTCAGGATGAGCCAGTTCTCCTCTCCTCAGTTTGGGACGTGACTTCTCTGCGCTCCTAAGGGCCTCTTGGCTCGCCCACGACGCCTCCACCCCCAGACCCAACCCAGGCAAATGAAGGATGCAACCAGCATTTGAAGATTTGGCTGAGCAAAACCTAGTCAACTTCACACTTCATTACTTTATCTCAGCCCTCCCTTTTTTCTAAAGAAACGCCATTTCTTATAATGAATGGGGTGTGAATGAACCTCAGTTGTTTGGGTACACTTTTAAAAATTCACAATTTTGGCAACCTAGCAAGTTATCTGAACTAGGGATGTGACTGACACACCCACGAGCTAGCACTACTTCACACATATTGAATAGGGTTGGGTGAGGAGCAGAGAAGACGCAACATGGGAGAGTGTTTTCTAAATGGCAAAGGAATATGCAGAAAGTATAATTACCATGCAGCACCCCTAAATTTACCTTTACATGTGTACTATAATGGGAAATACATATACTTCCCCTTTGTCCCCATTTCCTTGCATGGAGCCCCTAAAACACTAGGGATTTCCTGAGTGATAGGAGTCTCTTGTTATTCATAGTAAGCCCCTTTAGATCATACCTGAGTTTGTGCTAATAAGAGGACACTCTAAAGACCCCCTAGATATCTTCAGAATAAAGGATGGTCACTGGAAAGACCCAGCCTTGATGAGAGGGTTGAAACTTTCAGCTTCTACTCCCACCTCCCAGGAGAGGAAAGGGGATGGGAGGCTGAATTCAATCACCAACAGCCCAAACCGATCATGCCTACATAATGGAACTTCCATAAAACCCCTACAAGACAGGTTCAGAGAACTTCTGGGTTGGTGAACACACAGAGGTATGGAGGTGTTGTGTCTGGAGAGGGCACGGATTCTCGGCACCTCTTCCCACATGTCTTGCTATATAGTTCAATGTGGCTGCTGCTGAGTTTTACCCTTTGTAATAACCTAGTAATAGCACATAAAGAGCTTTCCTGAGTTCTGTGAGTCATTCTAGCAAATTATCAAGCCTAAGAGAAGGTTGTGGGAACCCCCCGATTTGTAGTTGGCCAAACAGACACGTGATAGCCTGGACACCCCATTTTCAGCTGGTGTCTGAAGTGGGGGGCAGTCTTGTGGGAATGAACCCTTTCACTTGTGGGATCCTATGCTAACTCCAGGTAGATAGTGATACAACTGAATCAAAGAGTTGGGCATTCAGTTGGTGTCCAGAAAACTGCAAAATTCGTGTTGGAAAAGACACCACATATTTAGTGTTGGTAGAAACAATTTCTCAATACCACTCATCTGGTGATCTTGTTAAAATGCAGATTCTGATGCAGGGTACAGCCCTCACTACTCACATGTGGTACGGTCCATGCTTCAGCAGTGCAGGCTTCATTCGGGAGCTTGTCAGACACGCAGAATCTCAGACTCCACCCCAGAGTTACTCAACCAGAATGTGCATTTCGACAAGATCCCCAGGGGAGTCATATGCAAAGCAAAGTTGGAGAAGAACTGATCTGAGTCTGTTTCCTCGTTCCTAAATGTTTTGTAGCTGACACACAGTACACACTCAATGAGGGAACGCTCCAGTTTCAGAGTTTAGATTAAAAAGAGGATTCCTTATAATCGAACAAGGAGGAAGGGCTGATGGGTTTGAGGTTTGTCAGCAGCTGTAGGGATGGGCTGTGCACTCGCTACTCTGAGCACGCTCTGCAGAGTCAGACAGGCAGTGGCTCACTGCAGAGGCAGCTGCTTGTCTTGGGGGGAGAAAGGATATCCAGGGGTGCTATTAAGCAGAAGGCACATAATGTCTTTCTCAGGAACTGCCTTAGGACACTTTGAGGTACGATTAGGCTGGTGCTATCATGCCTGAGACATTGGTTCGTATTCTGAATGCCCAGGAAGGCAGAGCTGGGTAGAGGCTGGTTTGAGCGTCATGCCCATCCCCCCAAACCAGGCCCTACACCAAGACACTGGCCAGTGGCAGGCACACTCTCGCCATCCAACCTCTCTCAGCTGTAGTTCAGGACTTCCAGAGGGAACTGTCTCATAATGACCTCTCTTTGCTTTCATTACAATAATCTTTTGGGGACAATTCCTCTCCAGAGTTAAATTTAGAAAGTAAATGGCACAGCCAACTATAATCTAAGGCTTTAGAACTGTGGTCTTAGCCTAACCTCCTATATGCTCAGCAGGGCCATATAACCCACATAAGCAGGCTCAGCCACACCCAGAATCCAGACCCATCCTGATTTGAAGCAAGAGGGATTTAAACAGCCCCAGCTCAAAAATAGGAAACATCAAATGTCCTCTGTCCTCTCCATGCCTTGATATTGAACCCACTGTAATGTTCGTGTTAGACGAACGTGATTTTAAATGTTGCTTTGCCTCTTCTTACTGTACGTCCTATGAAAATTACTTCAGTTTTTTATAACTTAGTTTATCTCACCTAATAAAACAAAGACAGCAATAGCTATCTCATAGGATCATTGTAAGATTTAATAGGAGGACATAATTACAGTAGCTAACACTTATTCCGCATGTAATATGAGCCAGGCTCTGTGCACAGCTATTTACAGGAATTCACTCATTCATTCATTTGATGCATATTTATTGAATACTTGCCATGCATTGGGTACTGTTTTCTGGGGTTTGGAATAATAGCAAGTATTATTGAATGATGATTATATGCCAGGCACATTTCTAAATGAGTTATTTCCCTTTTTCCCAGCTTTGTTGAGGTATAATTTGTATACAGAAAACTGCACAATATTAATGAATACAATCTGGTGAGTTTGGAAATACATACACACTCATGTTACCACCACCACAATCCAGTAAACATATGCATCACCTCCAAAAGTTTTCTTGTGTCCCCTGGTATACAAACAAGTTATTGCTAAACAGTTCACATTTCTAAGCATGTTAAAGCTTCACAGGACTCCTATGGATTTTTTTTAATCCTCACAATAATCCAATGAAGTAGTGATATATTATTTTCCCCATTTTTACAAGTGGAAAAACTGAGACATAAAGGGTAAATAAATTACCCAGTCACACAGCTAGTAAACGGAGAACTCCACAGGCCATACTGTATGGGTTATACTATTGGGAGATACTGTGTGATGCATGAGGTTAAAGTATATGAAATTGCTAATATTCCACCATTGTTGATCATACGAACAGTAATTTTACATGCTTTTACCAATACCATGTTAAGGAGATTTTGTAGCGGCTGATATGTAAGCAGTCTTGAATGAGGGGTCGTTTGTGCTTTCTTTTGTTTTGGTGTGTTTGCTTTGTTCATTAGAGCTGCCCTTCTTCCATATGCCCCAGATCCAACCTTGACTTTGCATCCCAGATCTAGTACTGGGACTCTGCCATACACCGCAGGCCTGAGTTGGATCCTGGGGATGGGCTTCTCCCTTACTCTAGTCCATCAGACCTCCTGACATGGAACTCCGGGAATTAGTGTCCCTAGGGCCTTGCATTAATACTAATACTATAGTAATAGAAACACGAAGAAGTAATGTGAAGTGAGTGATTAGTCTGTAGCAGGCCCTGTCTGTCCTCAGACTTTTACATGCATTTCTGCATTTAATCCTCACAACAATTCTGTCAGGTAAAAGCTATTACTTTTCCCTCTTCACAGGTAAAGAAAGTGCGGTATGAAGAAATTGGATTATTTAGCCACAATTGCCCCCTTGCAATAGATCTCTCTGTCCAGCTGCATTTCCAGACATGACCTGCTCCCATGTTATCATCCTTCATCCCTCTGACCGTCCATCTCTCTGAACCTCTGTGTCTCCAGGCACAAATTGCTCCTTGATCCTCTTTCCATTTTTTGCCTTTCTCTTTCCATATCTCATTCTGCCAGCCACTGTGGGTGTCTTTGGGAACCATCCCCAGCTCAGCCTCACCCCACTTGGCCAGTCCAGGGTACAGCCCAGCCTTGCCATCATACCATATCCTTAGCAGTTACCAAACCTGCCCAACCTTGGCCTGATTAACTCTTCAGGACAAGGCTTGGGTCTTTATAGCTTTTACAGATGAATGCTAAAACGTAAAATGTTCAAAATGCTTCAGAAAATAAAGGAGGTAGACCAACTTTTAAGAGAAAACTCAACAGCCCAGAATATGCTAAACAATTAAGGAATCAATATATTTCTGGGGGGAACAAAAGCATTTCTAATTCTTTTATCCATCTTTCTATTCTAAAGAAATTGACAGAGCATCTACTCCACAGCAGCCCCAAAACAAGTGCTGGGGACACTGATATAAATAATAAAACACAATGACTCTCCTTCAGGAATTCCCAGTCTAGTGTGGAGAGGCAGATCTGTGAACTAAAGCACTCCTAGCTAGTGTGTTAGCATTAGTCCTTTCATAGAAGAGGATACAGTTGCCTGGAGGCCCAGAGAGAATGGAAATAATTTTGTGGGACACCAAGGGAGATTTCTCCAGAAGCTAAGCCTTGAAGATGACAAGGTTTGCCTACCTACCTACCAGGCAGATAAGAGAGAAGAGCATTCAGGCATTAGAGAAGAAGGACGGCCCTGGTATAGGAAACAGCGTGAGCAAGGATGGAGAGTTTTGTACAAACTAGTAACATAGGTGATGCAACTGGGCTAGAACCTAGAGCTCAGGAAGGAAAAGCTGGAGAAGCCAGCAGGAGCCACACCGGGGTGGGCTCTGTGCTGCTGGCTGAGGAGCTTAAGGAGGATGGTGAAGAGAGTCTTCTCAAATAGGGCGGTTAAACGGCCAGATCTGGGCTTGGGAATGACCATGGCAGCAGCATGAACGGTGAACAAGAGGGAGAGACTTTGAGAGTCCCTGGGATAGTTCAGTCAGTACTTGCTATGACAAAAGCCTGAACCTGGCTGTGGCTGTGAGATGGCGGGGAGGGGACAGAGAGAACTTGAGGGGATAAAATCCACCGCTGTCAGTACCCACTAGGTGGAGCATGAGTGAAAGGAGGAATTTGGGAAGACTCTATGCCTATAAGTGCCTCTCTGTTTAAATGGGGAGAATTTGATAAATTAATTACAGTCAGTGGAATCCCAAACCTATCAGACTAGCCAGTGAGCTAGCCTAGTTGTAGGACAGACTTCTGCCTAAGAAGGGCGAATCCTCATTTTCTCATAAACTCCCAGACCGAAGGGTGGAAAGGACCTCAAAAGGATATTTATTTTCTAACCCCCATATTATTATAGTTATCTACTGCTGCATAACCAAGTACCCCAACACTTATTGGCTTAAAACAACACAGATTTATTCTCGCACAGTTTCTATGGGATTCACGGGTAGCTTAGCTGGGTGCTTCTCGCTCAGAAGGTTGCAGTCAAGATTTCACCCAGGCTGCAGTCTTCTGAAGCTTGACTGGAGCTAGAGGAGTCACGTGCAAATGACTCACTCACGTGGCTGTTAGCCAGATGCCTCAGTTCTTTTCTGGCTGTTGGCAGGAGGCCTCGGTTTCTTACCACATGGCCTCTCCATATTGCTGCTTGAGTGGCCTCAACACATGGAAACTGACTTCCGCCGGAGGAAGTTTTCTTAGACCTGAAAGTGACACACTATCCTTCCCAAAATATTATATGCAGTGTAGGAGGGGACTACATAGGGCACGAATACCAGGAGCTGAAGCAATGCAGGCCATTGTGGAGGCTTTGCAGCACACCCTCTGACCTCAGAGAACTCACTGTCCTTAACCCCATTCTACAGATGGAGCAGCACAGGGTAAGTATGAAAACAATGTAGCGTGGTGGAAAGAGCACTTGCCCGGGAGTCAGGCGGCTGAATATCAGCTCTACTGCTATCTGTGTGAACCTAAAGAAGTCGCTTCACTTCTCAGGCCTCAAATTCTACTATAAAATCAAGCTAGCATATTTACTTCCCAGGATAAAAAATATCGGGGCCCAACATTTGTGGGCTGTGCATGCTGGAGGATGAGGTTGAGTATTTATTCCAGGCAGATGGTGAGACTTAAAAGTTTATAAACTCAGGGATACAGGGCAAAATCGTATATTTTGAGGACTACTCTGGAAGCAGAATGGAGGGTTCAGCAGAGGGGCTGAGACTAGAGGGAAGCAGACCAATGACAGAGGAGAGTCACAAGTGCCCATAGTCAGCTAGCTGTGTTAGGAATGAAAGCACAGAATCAGAAGGGCCCGGAAGCACACCCGTCATGTGACTGCCGTATTTCTGTTTGTGCAGCATTTACAAGGAAAGATCTACTTAGTATCAAAAAGAGTGTAAATCTCTAGCTTTCCTTTGCTGTTTTCCGAAATGACAACCGGTGTCCTGATGAATTTCCTGGTTACACAGTACCATTAATCTTTGCCTCAGGACCCAACATCTAACCAACAGGAAGACAGAAACAAGAACCAAGGTTGTCTCCATCAGATGGTTTCCGTCTCACTTCAAGTCCTTTTTCAGACTCAGTTAATGATTCCACTTTAGTCATTACAGCACTAAAAATCCAATTCTAAATGGCAAAATAGGGTATGTTCATCACGCTAGTCGGGGGTGGAGAGAGAAAATGGAAAAATATGAGTAAAACACTCAAGTCTGGCATCCACTGAAAATATGCCTATTATTTTCTCCCCCTGAATTCAGAAAGAGCTTCAATATTTGTTATGTACAAAGTGCCAAAAATAAGCTGATAGGGTACATGCTTTAAAGACAAATGGAGACAAATATGAATTCAGAACCAAAGCCTTCACTGTGAGTACAGCTAGTATCATCAGTTTAATTTTTTTTCTCATTTGTAGTGTACATAGGGTGGGGGGGATATAAGCTGCTTTAATAGCTTCTCTTTGAATAACAGGAATGTCTTCTACTAAATGCAACTCTGCGAGATTAAAGAAGAGCCATAAAAAATAATTTTAACAGCCACGATCCCCTGCCCTCCCACTTAAATAAACTCTGTCTATTCTATTAATTATTGTATTACACCATAAGCTACAGAGCTAGGAAACTCCCACTCTTTCCACAGATTCACTCATGCATAGAATGTTTGTGATTGATGGACCAGTGAGGTTGAAATGTGCAAATGGAGATGAAACATCCCAAGATTAAACATCTCCCAGGTAGGGGATTGGCACCTTTCCAGCATCTTAAGCTTGGCCAAGCTATGCAGAGATGAGTATGCAAGGAAAGATGCTTGATCTCTGTCAGAGACTGAACATAACCCCTCCCCTTCCTGAACCTCTAAATATGCCCCAGAAAACTTCCTCTTTCATGATCTATGCTCATTTACTCAACAAATATTGACTGAGAACCTGGAGAGCCAACTCTGAGCCTGGCCCCGAGGAGACACGCTGTTAGTTAAGAAGGGTTCCAAGATCAGAGGAACTTAACAGTCTGGGGTAGTGTTTCTCAACGCTGGGTGCACATTAAAATTATGTAGGGCTTTAAAAGAGTACCGATGGGCCTCACTGCTAACTATGAAATTATAATGTCTGGGCCAAGCCCAAAATGGAGCCAAAGTTGAGAATCACTATGGAAGAAACAAACAGAAGCTTGTCACATGTTATTACGGAAGGTACAAGGTCTATTGGAGCCTAGAGGAAGGAACCCATCCCAACTTTGAGGGAGTCAGAGGTTGGCTGGACGTCAGTCACCTGACATGTTATGTTGTGCTTAAAGAGGAAGGGACACAGCAGAGGAAGGCAGGGTAGGGAAGGAGAGCTGAGGGAGCAGTATATGCAAAATGAGAGATCATACAAAATTCCCCAGAACAGTAAGATGTGCAGTGTAGCTGGAGCAAAGGCTTCTATGGAGGAGAGATAAGCCGTAAGCTGCATATAGGAATCAAATTGTATCCATCCTTCCTTCTTGATCTTTTCAGGTATATCATAACATGGAGTTTGAACTTTAGACTGAAGGCCATGGGGATTAAGGAAGGGTTTGGTTAGGGAATAAACTAGTGTTTCAACCAGATTTCTATTTTAGAATCCCCCTGCCAGCAGATGAGAATTGATGGGTGGAGGAAAGGTCTATGAGAAGGGGCGAGGAATGGAGCGAGAAGGACAGTGGAGACTGTGGTGATATAGGGAAGGAAACAGATGATTTGGGACTGAATTATAGCAGGGAGGGTGGAGAAGGAAGGGGCAGACTTGAGAGACAATAATGGCAGAAAAGAGGAACCTTAGTGACTGATTAGATATAAAAATACAGCAAAGAGAAGACCGACTACCAGCTTCCTGGTCAGGGTGACCAGATGTCCAGAAGAGCAGCTGGTGCAGAGAGGGGGACACTTGAATTCTTCGGGCCCCCTGTCCTGCTGTGGCTCCTGCCACCCTTTCTCTTTGACCACTTCACAACCTAGGCATGCCTTCCATAGGCATCTGGTGGACGAACATGCAGATTTTATTTCTGTATGTACCGCAACAATGGGAAACGCATGAATGGATGTTTCAAAACGTTCCCAGTCCTTTAAAAAAGTTTATTACGGCCCCGTCCTCAGAAGGGCCTCACTAGCATCAGCTAGGCCAGCTACCTTCTCTCCCTCCAGTGCTTGTTTAGTGGGTGAGAAGACCCTCCAGAGCTATCTGAGCGTCTGTGTCCCTGACCAAGGAGGCTGGAGAATAACTAGTTTCTCCCATCCGTAAGCAGGATGAAAGAAGTGCAAGGGAATGGGACGGCAACTCCTCTTCAGCCTTGCTCCAATCAAGAGAATTAGATTTGGGGAGCTCAGCTGATGCATAAGATAAAAGAAATACATAAAATTATAACTGGTTCTAAAGATTTTAGAAAAAGATTGCCTAATATTTTATGACCAACAATTTCCCTGAAAGAGAAGTACATACGTGGTAGGTACACCAAAAGGCATGTACTAGAGTGTTTATGGCAGTATTATTAGTAAAGCCAACAGAACATAATTCAAATGTCCATCAGTAATACTGTAGGTAAGTAAATCAATAATTGGCAATTATACAAAACAATATGGATAAATCGCACAAGTATAATGTGAAGCAAAAAACGTCAGACAAAGTAAGCACACATTCACAAGTCCATTTATATGAAGTATAAAAACAGGCCAATGTAATCTTTGCTGTTAGAAGTAAGAATATTGATTGGGGGCTGAGGGGGTGTTGCATATAGTGACTGGAAGTCAGACCCAGGGCACCTTCAAGAGTGTGAGCCAGATTCTCTCTGTGGACCCAAGTGCTGATGATGGGGGTGTGTTTAGTCTGTGACGTCATTAAGCTGTACACGGACAACGTGTGTATATTATCATTCAAGAAAAAGCTTTTAAAAATCTATAGCTGGGTTTTACAACTGGGTTTTTCTTACCCTTATTTTGATGAATGAAATTAAGAATCCTATGTGTGGGGAAAAATTGACAGAATGGGTAATGAGTTCAATCTTGGCCATTCTGAGTCTGAAATGTCTACGAAAGACTGAAGTACTGGTAACCAATAGACATTAGTTAAATAAGTTGGTTGCTCAGAAGAATGATTTGTGCAAGAGCTTCATGAAGACAGAAAAGGAACTGCTTCTTGCTCTCTTTCTGAAAATACATTTGCCCCAAACCAGCACACAAGATTCATTATCCCTTTCACATTGATCTTGCCTCTGAGTCAACCTCATTTTTTCTGATCCTCGTGGGTGTTCCTGCAGCAGTACTTTCCTGATGACAACAGCTCCTAGTTGGCAAGGTGCTAGCTATTTTAAACTATTACCGTGTTTCTCCAAAAATAAAATCAGTTCTTATATTAAGGTTTGCTCCAAAAGATGCATTAGGGCTTATGTTCAGGGCGTGTCATCCTGAAAAATCACGCTAGGGCTTCTTTTCCGGTGAGGTCTTCTTTTCGGGGAAACACGGTATGTACTTAGTCTCCTGGCACACACAGGCCATTCTAAATTCTTCATGCATTCAGACAGAGACCGGCTAGCTGTTCACCATACCCATTTCCTGTGTGTTCTGGGCACACAGGAAGGTTACCATTCCCAGCCTTCCTGGCAGTTAAGCAGGGATATGAGATTGGGTTCTAGACAGTGCAATGTGAGTAGACGTGATGCGTGCCACTTCCAGATCCGACCCATCAAAATCTCTCACATGTAATTCTCTGTGCTGTTCCCCCTTCTGCCAGCCTGAAGCAGACAAACATGGAAATCTTGGAAGTCATCTGATGAAGGTGGTCGAGGCAAAAGATGCAAGGGGTCTAGGTCCCTGAATGTCTGCCAGCAGAGCCACTCACTGACTAAGAACACCATTTTAAACTTCATGAGAAGAAGAAATAAACCTCAGATGCCACCTTCTCCCATTAACCTTTCCAGATATTCCCACAGGAAGACAGTCTCTACATATACTTTCAGCTCCAGATTCTGATAGCACTTTATTTGTACTTATGTCACTTTTGTGACTTCCATTTTCATCAAGCATACCCTTCTCTACTGGAATAAAACTTCTGAGTGACAAAGATCATAGTGCTGTTATTATTCAACCAGGTAGTCTCTGGGCCCTAGAGCAATGACAGACATATAGTGCGTATTTAACAAATATTTATTAAGTTAAGGAATAAATGAATGCACATCAACCCTTTAATTTCCAACTGAGAGGCAAAGATGTTTCCAATAATTTTTGGTCAGCCAATAAATACCTGTTGAATGAATGAATAAATGCATGCAGGTTTGGATGAATGCACTCATGCATAAACAGGTGGATACGAGCAGCAAGAGAAGGAGGAGATGCCTGAGATTTGAAGCCTGGCAAAAATGGAGAAAGCTGTAACTACTACCAGAAGTAAGAACATCAGCAAAGGGGGAATCGATCTTTGTATATTCACTCATTTATTCACCCTCCCCCACCCCGCATCCATCCCTCCACTCACCTCATCTTCCCTCAATGACAACAAGCTGAGTGACTCTTATCATTTAATGAGAGGTAGCACTTGTTGACTACTTATATGTGGAAGATCGTGCTAAGCACTTTGCACAGAATAACTCGTTCAATCTTCATAACAACCCTGCTAGGTAAGCACTATTATTTCGCCTATTTTATAGACAAGAAAATTGAAACTTAAATAAGTTACTTGTGGAAGTCACATGGCAGTGGAGCCGAAACTCAGATGTAGACACTCCTAGTCTAGAGCCTAAACACTCAATTACTATTCTGCAGCAATTCCTACACGCCAGCCATGATTTTCCTCAGCAGAGCTGCAAAGAAGAAAAAAGAAACAAGCTTCTCCTTTAAAACCTTGTCATACAATAACCTAGTAATCTCACTATAATATCTAGTGTGACATATACTATAGTGGAGATGCATAAAATGTGGAGAAATGGGGTGGAGCAGGAAGGACAGCTTGGGGACTTCATCCAGGTGACTTTTGCGCTGGGCCTGCGAGCTGAGTGGGGCAGGTCTGTGCAAGGGGAAGGGGGATGTGGGAAAGAGTCCCACAGACGGATTACCAGAAACCAAGGCACATAGAGACAGTGTTCCCATGTGGCAAGGATGTCTGACGCCTGAAGTTGGGAGGAAGTGGAAAGAAACAAAACTTTAAAGGACACTTGCATCCAGGTCACAAAGATACTCGCTTTCCAAGTTAAAGGCTTGCTCTTTGGCTGGTAGGCAGTTAAGAGTCACTGAAGAGTTTTAAGCGGGAAATTTAAGAAAATTCTCCTGTGCTGTGTGGAGTAAAAATCGTGGAGTGAAGAGGCATGAGATGCAGGGTGTAATGGGTTGATTAGTGCCCACCAAATATTCAGGTCCACCTGGGGCCTCAGAAAGTGACCTTATTTGGAGGTAAGGTCTTGGCAGATGTAATCAACGTAAGGACCGAGATGAAATCATACGGGATTAGGGTGGCCCCTGAATACAATGAGCAGTTCCTTAGGGTGGTCCCTGAATCCAATGAGAACTTCCTTATAAGAGACGGCAAGGACACAGAGAAGAATGTGACGTGCAGATGGAGGCAGACATTATGGAGTGATGCATCTGTAAGTCAAGGAATGCCAAGAATTGCTAACCACACCAGAAGCTAAAGATTGTTTCTCCTTCAGAGTCTCCAGAAGGAGCCAACCTTGCCGACACCTTGACTTCAGACTTCTCGCATCCTGAGCTGTGAGAGGAAAAAATCTGTTGTTTTAAGCCACCTAGTCTGTAGTTTTTTTGTTTTTTATTATAGACCTAGGAAACTAATACACAGGGCTGTTAATTAAGTGGTCATTGTTCTGGTCTAGGAGAGAAAACAAACCCTGAATTAGGGTGAAGGTGCATGGATAGAGAGGAGAGGCAAGACTGAAGAAATGAAGTAAGTCAGGAGGGACAGGAAATGGTCACTTGGTTGTTGAGGAGGAAATGAGGGGAGAACATCAAAGCTGGTTTTCTGGTTTCTATCTGGGTCATTAACCAAGACTGAGAATATAAGAGCTGACGTGGAAGAGGAATGTCATACTGTGAAAATGAAATTAATACTGTCTACTGTTCTTTAAATTTTGCATTAAAAAAGAAGACAGGTAGGCCGTTAGGCTTTTCTTTGTGTACATTAGATGAAATAGGAATAGAAGGGAAGGAAGGAGAGAAAGAGGGAGGAAAGGAGGGAGGGAGGGAGGGATGGAGGGAAGGAGGGAGGGAGAAGAAAAAGGGAAGTAAAGGAAGGAGGGAGGAAAGGATGTGAGGGAAGGAAAAGAAAGTCCATTAAATTCCTGTACATTGTGAGGTGATGTGGTAGAGCTTGAAAAACAATGTCCGGCTCATAGCAGATACTCCTGAATGTCAAAGCTAAAGTCCAGAAGCCAAAGTATAAAGTGGAATATTTCAAAAGAACAGGAATACCTGAACAACTTCCAATTTCATTTCTCCAAACCAACCACACAAGTATAGATTACATGTGAGATGTATCTCTGTCACTGAAAAAAGTCACAATCGCAGCATCACTGCTGTATTTAGAATGGGCATGCCGTTAAAACGAGAGTCAGAATACTGTAAAGTTGATGGTAGAGAGGTGGGTCCCTGGCATGGGGAGGAACAGGCAGGAAGTAATTGGCCAAACAGAGTAAAAAAGAAGAGGGTTAATGTTCTGTTAGAGAAACTAGAAAACGGATCAGTGTCTGCTTTTCAAACTCAGAAAAATGGGGTGGATTAAACTCCTCTTGCTCAGCCCCGTTTGTGTCTACTCGCCTTGTATGCTTGCATGACTGCCCATGATTCATGCTAAGACCAAAAAACCAGAAAAGATAAATTACTATGATAATATTTGTAGTCAATATAACTAGGGGCTTCTTCATTTCAGATTTATTTTAACTTCACTCCACAAATCAAATTCAAAACCTAAATGACTCAGACGATACTTTGAGTATGTTTTTCACGAGCGTCCTAAGGATTACTATGGAAGATTATGCCAAAACTACTTTTTATTTACTATTTTTCTGCATGTGACTGGGTACTAAAGTATATATTAGGATGAATAATTATACATTTTATTCCCTGGTACACATGACAGATTTGTACAAAATTCTAACTTGGAAATGTTTACAAGATTAGTTGTTTTTTTTTCTTTTTTGGCATGAGCCATACATGAATTTTCCTCTTGTGACTACTTGCTCGGAAATCATAAAGATAAAAAAAAAAGCATTTTCACCAAATTGCAAAAACAGAGCTTCTATATTTATGAACTATAAGGTGCAGCCAAAGAGAATTTTTTTTCTAAATCTTCTGCACTAATCTCTCAATTAAACAGTGCCTATTTTAGAATACAAACTCATAGGCAATATTTATTTCTGTTTAATTATAATTATATCCAAACCAACTGAACGATGCCGAAACTTTTCTCTTCTTTTGTCCCCCTCGCTTCCTCCTCTCCTCATACACATACTTCTTATATTAAAAGAAAGTGCTAATCACCACAAGTGACCCTGTAATTTTAAGATTGGTCTCGAAAGAGAATGAAGTCATTTCACCCCCTATCCTCCAACTTCTAACCATCCCGCCCACACACACACTAGAACACACATGTGTCCTGCCACAAACACACAGCATATACACTAGGACGACTAGCCGTTCAAGGTCTGCCTGGCACAGAGATGGTTCTCAGAGCACAAGACTTCCATTGGTGAAACTAGGAAAGTCCTGAGTAAACCAGAATCATTTGATCACCCTAACACACACACACACACACACACACACACACACACACACACACACACACGGCATACATAAAAATTTTCCTTTAATTTCAATTGTTTTAAACTGCTTTAACTACATAAGACTCACTTTATAGTTCACTGTTCCCACTCTTATGCAGAATTTTATTAGAGGTCCAGCCGGTACAATAAGGAAAGAAAAGGCATAAAAATTATAAAAAAGGAAACAAAACTGTCTCTCTTCACAGACAACATGTTTCTGTAAATAGTCCCAAGGAATCTTTTAGAAAGCTACTAGAATTAATAAGGGAGTTTAGTAAGATTGCAGGATACAAGGTTAATACAATGAAAGTCAATTGTATTTCTATATACTAGCAGTGAGCAATTATACATTGAAATTGAAAAAAACAATAGCAATTTAAATAGCACCAGAAAACATGAAATGTTTAGGAATAAATTTAATAAATCTAATCACATAGTCTACATAAGATCTGTAAATTGAAAACAGCAAAATGCAGATAAAAAATCAAAGACAGGGCTAACTGAACGGAGATACTATGCTCAAGTACTGGAAAATTGTATATAGTTCAGATGACCATCTACTCAAACTGATCTATAGATTTAAAGCAGTCTAAAATTTAACTTTCAATGACTCAAAATGAATCATAGAAATAAAAACAAAACCTGAAGCTAAAAATTCTGGAAGAAACATAGGACAAAACTCTTTGTGACCTTTGGTTAGGCAAAGATAAATCGCATACAATAACAAAACATAATCCACAAAAGAAAACATGGATAACTCGTATTCCATTAAAATTAAAAACTTCTGTTCTTCAAAAGACACCATTATGAAAACGAAAAGACAAACCCTAGACGGAGAGAAAATATTTACAAGACACATATGTGATAAAGGACTTGTATCTAGAATATATAAAAAACCTTCCAAAATTCAACAATAAGAAATGAGCAATCCAATTTTTTAAAATCAGCAAAACTGGAAGACACTTTGCCAAAGAAGAAACACAAATGGCCAAAACATGAAAAGACACTCAATGCCATTAAAAATAGGACAGTTAAAATCACAATGAGGTATCGCAACACAGCTATTAGAATGCCAAAAATGAAAGAAAGAAAAAAAAAGAAAGAAAGAAAAAAAACCCTTGGCCATACCAACTGCAAGAAGTGCTGATACAAATGCAAACAATTAGAATTCTCAGATTTTGCTGCTACAAATGAAAATTTGGTACAACCGCTCTGGATAACAATTGGGTTGTTTCTTATAAAATTAAACATAAATTGCCATACAACCCAGTAATTCCACTCCTTGGTATTTATCCAAAACAAATGAAAACTATGTTCACATAAAACCTTGAGCATGAATGCTCACAGCAGACTTATTTATAATCTTTCAAAAACTGTAAACAACATAAATGTCCTTAAACTGTGGCACATCCATAAAAGTATTTCTCAGAAAAAAAAAAATTACTGATATATGCAACAACATGGATCAATCACAAATGCATTATTCTAACTAAGCAAAAGAAACCTGAATAAAAAGGCAATATACTCTAATACTCTACGAATACTTACATGACACTCTGGAAAAGGAAAAATTACAGGGACACAAAACAAATCAATGGTAACCAGGGGTTGGAGATCAGACCACAAAAGGGCACAAGGGAATTTGGGTGTGAGGGAGTGATGGAGCTTTACTAAATCTTGATTATACTGGTGGTTATATCTTGCATATAGTTGTCAAAACTGGTAGAACTGTACTCTAGAAAAAGGTGAATTTTACCTTAAAAAAACCCTTCAAGTTATAAAGGTACTTTATGTGGGAGTTATCTTTTTAAATATTGTCTTTTGTAATACAGAATTGTACACCTGAAATCTATGTAATTTTACTAACAATTGTCACCCCAATAAATTTAATAAAATAAAATAAAAAAAAAGAAATCAATGCCAAACAAATGTAAAAGGAAAACCAACGTAATTATTTGGAACTTCTCTGGAAAGAGAAAGAATGGAATCAACATACTTATTTTAAAATTTAAAACATTTTTCTGATGCTAAGAGCATGCTAATGAAGAAAATACAGAAACTATGGAAAAGGATAAAGAAGAAAGCAGAACTTGCATGACCCAGAGGCAACCACCATTAATATTTTAGTTTACTTACTTTTGATTTCGACTCTAAAATCTAAATACAATTGTGAAGTCCTGGGTTGGTGGTTTGAGAATAATCTTTGGATTCAGGCAGACTGGGATTCACTGTGAAAACTGAGTTTCAGTTTTCACATCTGTATCATGGAGATAATAACATCCAGTTTATAAATTATGGAGATTCTATTAATATAAAGTATTCAGCATAGTATATGGCACATATACTGCTCAGCAGAAATATGGAACACAATTTTCCATTTCAGTAAAACTTTTTGTAAACAGAATTTTATATAAGATTCCAGGATACGTAAATGGTATAATATACCATTCTCCTATTTTTGGATGTTTAGATTGTTTCCAATTGTTGTTTGCCATAAATAACATTATTAAAAATATATATGTGCTTGAAACATTTCCAGTGTTTTGATTATTTCTTAGGACTGAATCCTAGATTAAGGCATATAAACATTTTTAAGGCTCTTGCTAATTCTTATCAAGTTAGGTTGTACCTATTTACATTCCCATCATCAACAGATGGGAGTTTCAGTGTCATTACTCCCTTCACAATATTAATTTTTTACTTACAGTCTTGCTATACAAAATGCAATTATTATAAAGATGTTTACCACTCTGGCAAGATGGTAGTCAATTAATGAGGAATGATCTCTCACTAAAAATACATGAACATGCTATACTAAATATAACAACTAAAAGAATATACACAGTCAAATTTAAGAGAAAGAGAAAATCCAAGAAACAAAAGGAAAACTCAAAGCCTGATGAGTAAGGCTCAGTAGGCACCTTGACATCCCATGAATATACCCAGAGACAGGCCATAGGGACAAGAGATGGGAATTCGGCATCCTTCTTGGGACAGGGGACATAGCCAGAGGGAAAGGCACATGTATTAACATTGAACCCTCAACAGACTGCCCTTTTTATGAAACGAGAATTGGGAAAATTTTAATAACTCTCAGGTACACCAAGGGAATGAACTCTATACGCAGCAGTTAGACAAGGAAAAAAAGTAGGGGGAGGTTCTGTAAAAAATCTAGACTCTACAGCCACACGACACATGGGTGTGGCCTTAAGATAACCAACCCATCCCCATATGCTAACACTTTCCTGGTATAGCACTGAAAATCCTGACTCTCAAATAATCCCTCTGTCCCAGGCCAATTTGGAAGTCTGGTCATACCACGCAGCATCTAAATTTACACTATCCAAATTTTATAGAAATTCCAAGCTGAGAAATTGTATCAAAATTGGTCTGACCGACAATAGTTTAGTGGTTACCAGAGGGTAAGGCGGGAGGGGGGTGGTAGATGAGGGTAAAGGGAATCAAATATATGGTGATGGAAGGAGAACTAACTCTGGGTGGTGAACACACAATGGGATTTATAGATGATGTAATACAGAATTGTACACCTGAAATCTATGTAACTTTACTAACAATTGTCACCCCAATAAACTTTAATTAAAAAAAACACACAAAAACTGGTCTGACCCTTGTGAATCCCTGTGGATTCAACTGGACTCATTTGTACAACCCTACAGACTTCCACAAAGCAGGTACTGAGGACTCCCCAGATAAAGTTGTCAGATAAAATACAGTGCACCCAGTTAAATTTGAATTTAAGCTAAATAATTTTTAAGTTGCAATGTTGGGGCACACTTATACTAAAAGCATAGTTGTTATTTTTCTGTAATTCAAATTTAATTGGGTATTGTGTATTTTTATTTGCTAAATATAGCAATCCTGCAGCACCAGAGATAAACAGCAAGCAGCAAACCACCATGGACCCTGGAGATAAAGTCATTTGCAAAAATTTTAAATTACACAAGGAAATGGGGCACCATAACAGATAGTCAGCAGACATAACAAAAGCAATAATTTGCACTCCAAGAACCAGAAATTATGAAGCAAACTCAGATACTACAAAATAAATGTTGTAAATTCTTAAAAAGATGAAAGAAAGAACGGAAACTGTAATGAAAGAACAGGACACTTATAAAAAGAATGACTGGATCTATAAAGGCCAAATAGAACTTGTTGCAATGAAAAAAGTAGTCATTGAAACTATCAACTCAAGATCTAGGTTAATTGTTTTGCCATTTTCTTGTACTTTTTTAAAATTTTTAAATTTTTTTGACCTTCAATATTATTTTACATTAGTTTCAGGTGTACAGCACAGTGGTTAGACATTTATCTAATTTATGAAGTGATCCCCCCAATAAGTCTAGTACACGTCTGGCTCTATACATAGTTATGAGAATATTATTGACTATATTCCTTACGCTGTACTTTATATCCCCATGGCGCTGAGTGAAAAAAGTCTAGGTTACATAGCAGGTTAGACCGCTGAGGAGAGCTATACGACTAAGATGAGTTAATTAATCTGTGCCTCGGCATTCCTATTTACAAAATAGAGAAAATAACAGTACCTATGTTATAGGGTTGACGTACAAAAATAAACGTAATACATGTGAAGCACTCAGAATAGTGCCTGAGCTATAGCAATTTCTCAGTCAATCTAGCAATCAATGATTATTGTTCAGTTATGATATAAAGAGGTATCTAGAATATCCTCATCTGGCAGCATTTCCCAAATGTGTAGCTCAGAAAGTTGGCCTTGTATGGTACTCTAAGGAAAAAAAAAAAAGTGCTCCGTGGTGAAATACTTTTGGGAAGCCCTATATCACTCTACCAATCTCTTGGAAATTCTCAGTGGGCATTACCATTTAAAGCCCCTCAGGAGTTCTGCTGTAAGGGAACCTGGCTGGCTTGTCGTTTGGATAACTACAAAGATGACGACACAGGGCTGGCGGAGGTTGTCACTTGGCCAACGCCCTTCAGCTGGTAAATGGAAGAACTGGCCCGCAAACCAGGGTGGTCTGGCTCCAAAGTCCATGATGTCAATGACTGCACAAGGCCGTCATGTTGAGAAGGAACTTATAATAATTTTCTTGGAAGAGGGCTTCTTCCCAACAGTACAGAGACCCAAGGGTGAACTTGTCCTGGAGTCCCTTCAGACCACCCGCTGCATGGTTGCCTCAACCACCCCCAGCCAGTCCCCTGAATCCCAGTGCACAAGCTAAGTACCTTGAGCATTTCCTCTCTTCCTGAGGCACAGGCAGGGGACAGTGGGAGAGCAACTGCCTCCCAGGGCCCTGTCTCTAAGAAGTCCCACCGAGCCCCATTTCGTCTCTCCACGTTCTTTCTTCTACAACACGCAGCTCACGTGGCTGTGCTGATACTAGATGACGCCTCCACACAGTTCCCCAGACAATGGATGTCTGTGGCTCACTCAATAAATAGCAATTGAAAACAAAAGAACACAACATGAATCCACTAATACTGTTGGTGTTTTTCACCTTGAAAAAAATTACATTAGGTCCATGACTATTGTGCTGTTACACCAGGGTCAATGTCCTGTACTTGCACGAGCATTCCGGTACCTTCCTAAGGGAAACAAAGGTGGGATTCTCTGCTTTCAATCTAATTCAAAGCAGAGATTTGCATTTCACAGGAACTGATAGGGCTTGAGTAACACTATTAAGCAATTTCCATGAAAGGTTAATCGCACCCCAGTTGCAAGTAAAGTTGGAATTTATATGTGGGGTGTATCACTTTTGTTTTCCTAAACCCACACTTTAAATAGGACTATGTTAAAACCTTTTCAACTCTACTCTGACATCCCAAGGTAATCATACTTACGACAGCTCATTGATATTAAGTTGAAGTTAAAAAAGGTAACTAGTGAAACAAAGATTCAGACAACATGGGAATTCTTCCTAAGTGAATCCTTAATATCTATATTACTTGGCTACTTCCTTCATTGACATTTCCTTTAATTCACCAAAATTTTAACTGAACACTACGATTCATATTACATTTTAAATGCTCAATACAAATTGCTTAAGCACTTTTTAAGTGCCAGCTCTAAACTTGGCATTGGAGATTCTAATATGAATGAGGCAGGGTTGGCCTTCAAGGAACAGACTGTGAATAAAGAAATCAAGCAATTAGAAGCAACCAACCAACTGCCTCACCCACATAGGCATAGCAACATAAATGGATCTTAAAATCCGTGGTACTGAGCTAATTAAAAAAGAATGAAGTGTATAACAATGGCATTTATGTAAATTTAGAAAACATCCATACAAAAATATAATGAACATTTTGCAAGAACGCATACAAATAAAAGGATACCCAAAAAACATGTTTGAATGGTTGCCTATGGGAGAGGAAGAAAAAGGACATAAAGGCAGGAAAGAAGAAAGGGAAAGAGAGATGGAATGAGGAAAGGGAGGAATAGGTTTAACTTTCAAGCAGCTGGCATGCAGCACGCGGACAGTATTCTTTACAAGTCAGTTTCTTCACCTAATCTCTTCCTTCCTTCCCCTGAGTCTCTAATACTAAGGGATTTTCTTAATCAGAGAACTGCTAAAAGAAAGAAAGAAAATGCAACCATAGAAGTAGCCTGGTGCTCAATTTCGGTAAGACAAGACGGACTGGTGCATGTAGCAACCTTCTGTAGACACCAGGTACCATAAAACACAATCACCATGGCAGACCAAGAAGAGCCAGCGGTCCCTACCCCACTGCCCCCTACATGGATGAATGCTCGTTTCCTGAGTCAGTTTAAACTGACTCAGATTATAACCTGTACCTCTGTTTGGAAGATCATGCCTTATGCCCACTTCTGGTCCTTTAGCAATTTAGAATCTTCTTCTCCAAAGCTTTAAGTTCGAGAGAGACCAAAGGAGAGTCTTCTTGAGCCAGTCAATCTTCCCTTTCCCTGGACTGAACCTACTCATCAATCAACCTTTATTAACTGTTTCTGTCTCCCAATAAAGTTCTCCTAGTGTGTCCGCAAAGTAGTTTGCCAGGTAAAATATAGGATGCCCAGTTCAATTTGAGTTTCAGATTCAGAAAAAATATTTTTTTTTAGTATGAGTATGTCTCAAAGATTGCAGGTGACACACTTATACTAAAAAATATGCATTGTTTATCCAAAATTCAAGTGGACCTGGGCATTTCTGTATTTCTATTTGCTAAATTTGACAATCCTACCCTAAAGTAAGAGAGCAAAGACTAGAAAATTTGGTCTATTGAGGTTAATTGAGGCACACTTTAGGTGGGTAGCAGGATGGGGCTAAATTCAGGAGCCAAAATAGTTCACATTCTTTTGTTTTGTTTTGATTTTCATTGGGTATATAATTGCAAGTAGAATGAAACAATTTAGTCTTATTAGTGAACCATAATTTTTCCACGAGACCTATCTGGTAAGAAAAGCAGTGTGGAATAAAGGCAAAAATAACTGCTAGGAGTCAGGAAAATCCAATTTTAGCCCTAGCCCTCTACCTAGGTCTGTGGAAGTCAGCCACTTACCTCTGCTGTGTGGTCCTCGGTCTCCTTATCTGCACAATGCGAGTAAAAGGGCTAAATGATTTCTTGTGATTCCCTCTGCTTCAGCCCTCAGTTGCTCTATGGTAGTTATCATATTTACTTAATTTAGTGAAGATAGTTTTGTTGCTCTTAATCCATGCAGGAACAATAAAAGTGAACACAGATGAAGATTTCTTCCTCTTTCCATATTCCAGTAACAATTCCTCTGTGAGGTATTGTGGTTGTTACAAAAACTGAAACCAGTAGTGCAGGCTTAGTGAGAAGATCACAAATGCCCAGTTACCAAAGAAGAACCAAAGCAGAAGCCTTGCTCTAAACAGCAGACATGGAAAGACTGGGTCAGAGGAGATCTTAACATGGCTTAACTGGGCTGCTGCAGGCAGGAAGAGACACATGTGCCTCCAAATAAACCGTTTATCTATAAAGTGGGACTAACAATTCCTCCTACTTCCCTCATGGAGTTGCCCTAAAGGTTAAAAGAGATAATGTCTATGAAAGTGTTTCATAAACTGTGAAGTTTTATACCAAAGAAATCCTTTGTGTTATGATTTGGGTTTAACCTGATATAGACATTTAATGTCCATTGGCCATTCTTCATCCATTCCCCTTTCTTTTGTTGACCTGGTTTCATTTGGGAGAATCAACTCCTCATTCTTGTACAATGTGGTTTGGAAAAAGCTGAGTCAACACCCATTTTCAGGAAAGGGAATGTAACCTAGGCTTTAGCCAATCAGTGCCTTATATTACTCTGGCTCCTGGAATTGGTTCCAAGTCAAAAATGGGACTAAACACAAGCCAATGAAAGCCAGGCCCAAGACTTTTTCTTCCAACTGTTTGTGGAAAAGGAGGATTCATTTTCTCAAGATTCAGAATTTTGCAGGTACAAGCTGGGAGCTACTGACAGCCATTTTGTCACTATGAGGGAGACACTGAGAATGAAACTGACTCAGACAAAAGGAGAGAGAAGGGACAGGGAGAGACTGGTTTCCAATATCACTGAGCCCCCTATATCGAGTCTAAAGCCACATTTTCCCCTGGTCTTCTCAACGGTGTGAATAAATAGATTTCCTTTTTGCTTGGGCCTGTTTAATGTGATTTGCAACTAAGAAGTTCTAATTGATATAAATCCTACTCTTGATGTGTCTCAGTTTCAAACAGCTCCACGCTCTATCTCAAATACCTGGCACAGCAGGCAAATGCTTATTAAGGGAGGATAACGCCAAGTTTGACTTTGAAGCCCATGTATTTCCAGAGTATGTATTTTAATGAACAAGTTTTGAAAGCACAAAAGTTGGAACTGCTTATAGTAAAAAAAAAAAAACAACAACAACAAATAACAGACTAATACACTATGTTTGTTCTAATATTTCTAGCCTAAATTATTCTATGTATCCCCTGAACTATATAATATAACATAGTTTGGAAAAAATTTTCATCAAGAATAGTTAGAATAGAAAATATTGTGCCATTTACAGGGATAACTTTTAGTGATCTGAAAAATTAATGTGTTCAATTAAAAATATGTTAATACATTTTCTATGACTTGATTTTTTATTTTTATAATAGTAGTAAAGGTAGATTACAGTTTTGCCAATCAACAATTGCTCTATGGCTGGAGACATGAAAAAAAATGTGTAAATTTAAGCAACTTTTGATCACTAGCCTTTCCAAAGTATTTTATTATGGCTTAAATATTCTGAATTTAAAGACTTTTCTTGTGTCTCAAATTTAATTTTCAATCCCGTTATGACCAATGTGAGGTAGAGAATTAAGATGTCCAAGAGGGCAGATCAGCTGTCACACCCACCTGAGATCCATTCCTTAATCAACTACTATGTTTCTTGCCCCAGAACTTGGTCACACAGACAAGACACATCGTTGAGCTGTGCCCTTCCCAATACAGACTTAAGTGAATATAAGCAAGGACGTCCCTCTGAGGTCACATCATGTAAGCAGAAAGCATTTCAACTCAGAGCATGCCATTGGTACATACTAGAGATGCTCTATGGAGTCTCCCAGTTTCTTCAGATCTTGTTTCTTTTGCCTCAGATTAAAAAATGCATCAAATATACTCAGAAATCAGGAATGTGTTGTACTCATGAGTTTGTTTCTACATTAAATCACAAGGAATACTCAGGAAGCACATTACCTGCTCTGAAATGTCTGTACTTGGTACAAAAGCCTCCTACCATGCAGAAGCCTCCTGTCTTAGCAGCTTTGGCTGACATCAAGAAATACAACAGGGGTGCGGGCTGGGGGTCTCAGTTGGTTAGAGGGCGAGCTCTGAAAAACAGGGCTGCCAGTTCGATTCCCACATGGGCCAGTGAGCTGCACCCTCCACAACTAGATTGAAGACAACGAGCTGCAACTGAGCTGCCAGAGGGGTGGCCTGATGGCTCAGTTGGTTAGAGCGAGAGCTCTCAACAACAAGGTTGCCGGTTCAATTCCCACATGGGATGGTGGGCTGTGCCCCCTGCAACTAAAGATTGAAAATGGTAACTGGACTTGGAGCTGAGCTGCACCCTCCATGACTAGATTGAAGGACAGCGACTTGGAGCTGATGGGCCCTGGAGAAACACACTGTTCCCCAATATTCCATAATAAATTTATTTTTTTTAAAGAAATACAATGGGGATAATCTAGCATCAGATTATGTATGACAGTCTTTCTTTCACTTTTTTATCGATATGATTCAAAAGAATTGGTCATACAGTTCTAGCACTGATTCTGTCTCATAAATTTTTATTCTTGGTGCAGGCTATACACATCAGAATGTCATTTAAAACAAAACACAATGTAATAGCTTTTTCAAACTCAGGAAACTTGTGAAAAATAAACATACCCCACTTGCTGTAGTAATGAAGTACATGAAAGTGTGCCAACTTGGTTGGAATCCTGGCTCTGCCACTTTTCAGTTACTTTATCTCTTTAAGCCTCCATTTCCTTAACTACAAAATACATTTAAAAATATTTATCAAGCACCTACTATATGTTATGATCCCTTGGAGGTCCATCAGTGAATAAAGCAAAAAGTCCTACCCTCACTGAGCTTACAGTACAGGGAGAATATATTAAAATGAGTCACTAAAGCACAGCTTCCCGTCTCAGCAACTTTTGCCATCATCAAGAAATACAATGGGGATAATCTATGTGATTTTTTAATTTTGATATTACCCCAGCAGTTTACTTCTTATAAAAATAACATTTCTTTCTGACTGACGGAGTTGTTCTATTTCTAGATAGCCCAGGTCATTTCTCAAAGCCACCCACCTAATTTTAAGATTAATACCCTTAACTGCCAATGCTATTGGGTATTTATTTGTGTGTTTTCTTATATTTTCATGAGTATTTTTATGGTAGCGTGTGGATGGTTTTATCACTGGGAAACAAAGAAAGAACACAGCTGCACACTTTGTTGTCTGCACAAACTAACTTACAGATTCATGGCATCCAATCATCAACAGACTTTGAAAGAAGTGACATGATTCGACACCGATCATGACATGCATCTGTTCTTTACTTAAGGTTTGTGGACTGAAGATCTAGCAGCAAAGTCTGCACTTTATGCAGTTACTAACAACGAATACATCTTGGTCACTAAAATTTGAACTGTGGGTGTTGGTGTGCTCATTGTAATCAGACTTGTACTGCCACTCTAGCCTCTTTTTTTGTTTTTTGATTTTTTGTGTTTTTTTTAATGTATTTTAAAAGTTCTTTTTATTGTGAAATATGAGAAACATATTAAAAATGTATATAACATATAGTTAAACAAATAGTTAATAATGTAAGCACCTATATTGCCACCACCCAGGTCAAGAAATATGATATTGCCAGCATCCAGAAGTACTCTGCATGTGACATTCGGGTAATACATTTCTTTAATTTCTTCTTTTCTGGGAAGCTCTTTATCTCTCCTTCAATTCTAAATGATAGCCTGGCTGGATAAAGCAATCTAGGTTGTAGGCCTTTGTTTTCCATCACTTTGAGTACCTCCTGCCACTCCCTCCTGGCCTGCAATGTTTCTGTAGAAAAGTCATTTGATAATCTTATAGGAGTTCCCTTGTATGTAACCCGCTGTCTTTTTCTTGCTTTTAGGATTCTCTCTTTGTCTTTAACCTTTGCCATTTTAACTATAATGTGTCTTGGAGTGGACCTGTTTAGGTTTATTCTGGTTGGAACTCTCTGCACTTCCTGGGCTTGTATGTCGGTTTCCTTCACCAGGTTAGGGAAGCTTTTGGTCATTATTACTTCAAATATGTTCTCAATCCCTTGCTCACTCTCTTCACCTTCTGGTATCCCTATGACGCGCATGTTGTTGCGCTTGATGTTATCCCATAGGTCTCTTAAACCATCTTCATTGTTTTTTATTCTTTTTGTTGTTCTTTTTGGGTGAACTCTGCTACTTGTCTTCTAAGTCGCTGACTCGATCCTCTGCTTCATTTAACTTGCTGGTAATTCCTTCAAGTGTGTTCTTTATTTCAGTAATTGAGTTCTTTAGTTCTAACTGGTTGTTCATTATAATTTCTCTATCCTTCTTCATGTTGTCTCTAAGGTCCTTAAACATTCTTATCATCAGTGTTCTGAACTCTGTCTCTGATAGGTTGGTTACTTCTATTTTATTTGGTTCCAATTATGGAGGTTTCTTCTGTTCTTTTATTTGGGACGTGTTTCTTTGTTTCCCCATTCTGGCTGACTCTCTGTGTTTGCTTCGATGTATTAGGTAGACCCCCTAGGGTTCTTGGTTTTTGCTGGGTCATCTTATGTAGTATGTGTCCTTTATATTTGACTTGCACCACTTCCCTATTCTCCTGTGTGTGTGCTCCAAAGGTGACCCTTGTGTTGTGTATATTGTCCTGTTAAAGCTGAGCTTTAATTGCTTTTAGCTTGTCAGTAGGTGGGATTGACTCCTAGGCTGACTAGTTGTGAGACTTGGCTCTGCCCAGTGCAGGGTGTTCTGCTGCGTGAGGGTTGACCGCTCAAATGAGGCTTGGCCCCTATGGGCTCTTGTGCCTGTAGAGAATTTCCTCTGGGTGAGTCACTTGTAGGTCAAACCCGGTAGTACTCTGGTTTGGTCTGGAGTTGGCCTCTGGGTGTGTTGAATCTCTTGAGTTGGGCCCTTCAAGTAATCCCCGTAGGAGTCTCTTAGCTGTTCTGTGTGATGAGCAGAGTCCTTTGCTAGGTTGTAATTGTTCAATTTGTGCAAGTTCCGGAGAACTCAAGAAGCCCACCTCACTGCTGCCATTCCTATGACGTCACTTCTGTTTGTTTTTTAAGTACCTCACTATGTAAACCAGTATGAGAAATTAATAAAAATACAATCCTTGCTTCAGGGGATTCATAATATAATTAGCAAAATTTGAAACTGGCAATATGCTCATTAATGAACCATTGCACAAATCGATCATTAGGTATACCAATTTCCTGATCTTTAAAAATGGCTTTTTCTTCCTTTTAGACACAAAAATCCACCAGGCTAAGTCTGAACTCCAAAGAAAACATGGCATAAGCATTAACTTGAAAAAATGTTTAATCCCATACAAAAGGTACATTATATGGCTGATATAGCCAGCTGCCATGTCTGTTACCACTAGAAGCTGACTCTTCCAATGATTCAAAAGGTGTAGGGTGGTCACGAAGCCAAATTTCAACTGTCTTGCCCACTCAATGTTGGCTATTTCACTTGTTTCCCATGTGTGTGTGTTTCTCCCTTGGGAAAACCTCCTCATACTACAAAGGTATCTCTGTGGTTGTACAATACACATCACAGATGTGCAGGCAAACAGGAGAAAGCTGGATTTAGTTTTCATAGCTGAAAAAGATCCAGACAAGTTTCATGGATCATTCTTTTAAGAGTAGTTAAATATTGCCAACTGTCAGAGCCCTAGTGAAGATGTGAGAGACTAATTATCCACTTCTAAGCCTTTTCTGTGGGTGCAGCCCATTGTCAACTGGGAGAATTAGAAAATTTACAGAAGTTGTCCAAAAGCCTAAGCTCGTAACTCATCATCCCGGGAGAAACATTTGTCATCTCTGGCTAAGCAGCATCTATATGCCCTTCCTATATAGGGGTGGGAGCTGGAGAGGGAGTCACCATAAGGTGAGTCACTAGGAGAGGCAGGACCTTGATTCCACTATGCAATTAACATCTCTTCCCATCTGTCATCCCCATATGCTGGGACACCAGCGTGTGACCTAATGTTGGCTTAGCCAATCAGAGGATAGAATGTGCCTCTCTGGAACACTGAATCTCAGGGGGGGTGATGCAAAGATGCAGCATCATTTGGGAAATTATTCAAAAAGGAAGCAAAAGCATTGCTAATCCAGAGGCACAGACCACATGTGTCCAGGCCGAGGATGTCCCAGTAGTAGAGGCTGAGGGAGACTGTTCCATAGCTGTTCCCCACTGCCAACTGTCCAGGATTCCTGTCCATTCTCTGAACTGGATTCTCTAACCTGTCAATGACATTGTATCCAATATTTATGATAATCCTACTATGTGCCAGGCTATCTATTAGGGAATTAGTTGGAGGTGAGCAAGGAGGCACTGCAGATATATACAAGATATGTGTTTTTTTGTTTGTTTTTGTTTTTGTTTGTTTTTTTGCCTTGGAGAAACACAGCATAGTATAGTGAGGCTGGTGATGAACTAAACTTCAATTCTGATTCCATTTCCTCCCAGATCCCCATCCTGTTTCCCCCAGCTCCCAGGTTCTATGAGCCATAGCATTCTCTTAAAACATTTTGCTTTCTAATCTGTTTTACAGATATTTCTTGTCAGCCCCGTAAGATTGTGAACATACTAGGCACATAATCCTTATGGGTGTTTTTTTTGTGTTTTTTTAACACTTTTTTATTTTTTAGATTTTTATTGGAGAAGGGGAACAGGACTTTATTGAGGAACAGTGTGTACTTCCAGGACATCTTTTTTTTTTCAAGTCAAGTTGTTGTCCTTTCAATCTTAGTTGTGGAGGGTGCTGTTCAGCTTCAAGTTGTTGTCCTTTCAGTCTTAGTTGTGGAGGGTACAGCTCAGCTCCAGGTCCAGTTGCCATTGCTAGTTGCAGGGGGCGCAGACCACCATCCCTTGCGGGAGTCGAACCGGCAACCTTGTGGTTGAGAGGGCGCATTCCAACCAACTGAGCCATCTGGGAGCTCAGTGGCAGCTCAGCTCAAGGTGCCGTGTTCAATCTTAGTTGCAGGGGGCATTGCCCACCATCCCTTACGGGACTCGAGGAATCAAACTAGCAACCTTGTGGTTGAGAGAATGCATTCCAACCAACTGAGCCATCCGGGAGGCAGCTCAGCTCAAGGTGCCGTGTTCCATCTTAGTTGCAGGGGGCAGAGCCCACCATCCCTTGCAGGACTTGAGGAGTTGAACCGGCAACCTTGTGGTTGAGAGCCCACTGGCCCATGTGGGAATCGAACCGGCAGCCTTCAGAGTTAGGAACATGGAGCTCTAACCGCCTGAGCCACTGGGCCGGCCCTGGGTTTTATTTTTAAATCATCATAGCATTCAGCCCAGTATCTGAACTATGGGAGGTTCTTCTCACAGAAACATTTACTACTAGTTGCCCTAAATCTCCTTATATTATCATAACGGAGTTTAACGGCACTAGCCACCTCTTGGAGAGAACATCAGATTCCAAACAATTTAATTATGACAGCATCATAAATCTCGTTGTGTTAGGTTCTCACTTTAGCACAGCTGACTGAAGAGGCCTCCATCACCGGATGATCTCCCACCCCACAAACACGTCACACTGGCACCTACCCAGTAAAGGCCCTGAGCTAGGAAATGGAGATACAGAGATACATCAGAGTCCTTCCACTCAGGGAGTCCACAGTCACACAGAAATCAAGACATTAAAAGTGTTCCCTGCTCCGAATTTGAGAAGCAGAATGGTAATGGGGTTTATTACCAACTGTCGACACAGAGGCAAAATGGGAAAGCTGAAAATGAACAGTTTTAGATACTTAGGAGGTAGGAAGAAACCAAGAACATTTGAAAAGAGTGAAACATTTGTGAATGAATGAAAGTCAGGTACCAAATCTGACATAAAGGAATCGTCAAGACCAAGCCGAGACCAACAGGGAACAGAAGCCTGGGACTATTTCATGATCAGAGCTGGCAGGATTGATAGGACGAGGGCAAGAGAATGAGGATGGACAAGTGAATAATAAATTCCCGGGACAGCATATTGGGCTTGCACAGCAGGGTGGGCAGGTCACTGGCAGGTTAAGGTTCTGGCTCTGAGTCTATTACCTAATATTAAATATGGTAGCCAAAGCAAACACAAGATACTCTAGGAGAACAATGGAAGAAACTGAACTTCAAAAGTGATGTTTCATTTAAGAATGTATCAGTTGGATCAAAGATGAACAGCCATTAGCAGAAGAAGAAAAGTTTAGAATAAAACATAAAGACATGACAGAGCATCATTTATTACGGGCATGGGGAGAAGTGACCTGTGGCTGAAGCCCAGGGGCAGGACATTCTCAGAGAGGATGCAAGAGAAGTAGTCTGAGGTGAGACTGGGAATTGCCTTGAAAGACATGCTAACGAATTTGAACTTCATCCTGGAATCAACAGCAAGTCCATTTAGGCTTTTACGTAGAGACGAGCATTGTGTCGCAGGTTGGGTTCCCTGGGCAGTCAGCTCAGAGACAGAGATGTACATGCACAGAGATTACTGGAGATTGCTAGAAGGCTGTGTCCATGGGGGAGAGAAGGAAGCAGCACTTACTAGAGGGAGAAGTTGGGCTGGGATGTCTATGCCGTGACAAGAAATGCCTTAGCTGAGCTTTCTAGTGCAAATCCGAACAAGCATCAAGTCAGTCACTGCTGCAAGGCCCCAAGCAGGAGATCTGTGCCCTATTCGTCAGCACAAACCAGACCACGCAGCAGGCCAGGCTGAGCCCTTCCATGTGCCAAGGGCTCTGTTAAGACACAGTTCATATTGTATCTTTTAAACCCTCCCCAAATCCTATGTTTCTTTTCCATTCAACACAGCAAACTATTAAGAATCTGAGAAGTAAATTTAGGTAAAAATCAGTGAGTAAGAAATAACCTGGCTGTGACCACATGACAAAAAGATTAAAAAAAAGAGACCTCAACA
The DNA here is from genome assembly GCF_057876585.1 of Rhinolophus sinicus. Classification (NCBI taxonomy): domain Eukaryota; kingdom Metazoa; phylum Chordata; class Mammalia; order Chiroptera; family Rhinolophidae; genus Rhinolophus; species Rhinolophus sinicus. Next base: position 22,316,836 of record NC_142516.1, on the reverse strand, counting down.
TAAATATTTTTGTGAGATAACTTCTTAAAGAATTCTTTGGAATCTTAGGTAGAAGAAAAGGGGTGGGAAGTTTTGGGTTTTCTTTGTCAGATTTTTGTTGTTGTTTTACTATTTGTGAGAGTGAGATGAGGAAAACAAAGGAAATTCCTTTGCAAATGAACAGTTGCAAACTGTCAGCTGGCTTTCTGTGAAATAAAACAGAACAACAGGGGGAGAAAAAAGATGAAGAAAGAAAAAAGAAAGAAAAGGAACTAAATCAGTGTTTCAGAATAGCTTTGGAGCCAGAGTCTAGGAGAGAAAAGAAATAGACATGAAATTGCTATACTGCATTTTACATTCCTGCCCCTGCAGATATATGTGCATGTGCGTGACATATATTGTGTCTTGCCCTAGTAGTCAATGACTTTGACTAACTTTACTGAGCACTTATTTTGTGCCACTTACAGAGATTTTTATATTCATGTCCTCATTTAAACCTGTTAAAAGATAAACTGAGACATATTACAATTTTTAAGTTTATTTGAGCCAAAACCGATTCAAAGTGGGCAGCATCGAACAGGAGCCAGGGGAGAGAAAGGCTTATACGAATAGAGAAAGTGCAGAAGCAAAGAAAGGAAATCATTTGATTCCTATAGTTTGACGCCTACTCGGTCCTTGATGTGTTGATGTTGCAACCTTGGGCAATCACAGGCTTTGTCTCCATTTGCTTCCATGGGTCAGCGTGGCCTGAGAGCCACCTCAGTCTAATGGCCTCCTTGCTTAATTAATTTAACAATTCTCACAGCAATGCTGAGGGATATGCATATGTTTTTAAAACCGTTTTACACATGTATCTGTTTTATTCACTATTTGTATAGATAAGGAGACCAAATCTCAGAGAGGTTAGAAATCTGGCCCATAGCCCGGCAGCAAGAAGTGGCCTAGGTGATTGGTACCTTTCTAACTGGAGAACCCACTCATCCAACCACTCTGCCAACGTTCCTGCAGAATTTACCTTTACAGAGAACCCATCCGGCCCTTGATTCGCATGCCCCTTACAACGGTGCATGTAGAAACGGCAGTCAGCACTTTGCAGATGAGGCCCCGAGAACTGGAGCCATTTGTCCTGATCACACAGCGGGGAAATGGGAAAATCAAGGCTTGGACTCCTGATAACAAACGCTGGGTGTCTGCTGTGTAAACCACACTGACGCAACTTACAGTTAAGAAAGACAAAACAAAGTACAAGTTTGTCAGTCTGATGCTTTAAAAACGCCAATATCAAACATGATTGACCATCGACACAGGCAGATGGTAATAAAAATGTTTGGCTAAAAGCATCATTTCTTTGAGCTATCAATATTACAGATCCCGGAAACACCCTGGGAAAAACAATTTCTGGCTGACAGAGTTGCAGATCAGTACAAAGTTTTTGGAATGCTATTCAGCAATATGTAAGGAGAATTGTAAGTGTACAGGCTCCTTGGCCCAATAATTTTATTTCTGCTTTACAATGGCATCTGGCTAGCAGCCCCAGCCAGAGCTGCTGCCATTAAAATGCACATGAAGTCAGAGAAAAAGAGGAAAACCTCCATCAACACTAAAAATTAAGCCTGACAGGAACAACCAGAAAACTTAGAAATTCCACTCTGTAGCATGAGTGCTGCTTTTTGAAGTAACCAAAATGCTGGTTTGTACCTATTTGAGGACTAAAAGTCTAAGTAATCACATGTCAGGACATGGGAAAGGGTCTGATAGTGGCATGGTGCACCTGGGAGGTGACGTACCCACCTGAAGACAGTGGGAACTGTGCGTAGATTCAGGAAGAGGAGGGACCAGGAAGTATTGCATGCTGGACGCTAGAATGTCATGACTTCCATCTGTTCCAAGCACCAAACGGCCAGGAGCTGAGGGAGGAGAACATTCTACCCCACCCTGACAGAATGACTCTAGTTAAAGGCCAAATCCATGTAGAGCTTTCCTTGTGAGGAGAATTCAACGGAAAAGTCAGCCTAGAGCTGTTGAAAAATTCTGAAACACCCAGACAGGATAGTCACCGTATAACTCAGGGAATAGGTTATTTCCTTAAATGATTTATGACAGGAACCAGAAGAAAATTTCAGAAAGCTATTCGGTATCTTTTTTGCAGGATAAAGAAAAAAAAGATATAGCTGTTTTGAAATGGGGTAAGAAGTGGGAGGGCAGGAGAGAGAAGCCGTAAGGAGAGCAGAGAATGAGATGGAAGAACAGGATTACAGAAAATAATAAAGCCATGTCTACAGGGTACTAAGAGGGCAAAAATTCAGAGACGAGAATTTTTACACCAAGTTGCAAGGTCATTCATTCATTTGTGAGTGCAAAAGGAAGACAGTCTCAGATGCGTAAATTCTTAGGGGGGAAAAAAAAAAAAAAAAAAAAAAAATATATATATATATATATATATATATATATATATATATATATATATGTATTTTAAGACATGGTTTTGAAGATCTGTACCCGCCAACAGAAAGATAAGAACTCAAGAATAAGTCAGGGTTTAAAAGTATCAGCACTAACTAGTGAAATGTGGTAAGCATAGAGCTCAGTTAAAAGGCTGTACATAAAGTTATAAAACAAAACAACTGTAAGAAATTATGCAAAGATAACAAATATAAGGCAAAACTATTAATACCCTTAATCTGGTAAACCAGCTTATGATTATATTAATAAAGTCCATGTATAATGAAGAAAGGAAATTAGGGAGAAAGTAAATTCTTGGTGCGAAAAGTTTGACTCTCAAGATGTCAGAGGTTGGGGGTCTCAAAGTTCAGTGACTCCCAGGCTGCCATCTGACTTACAGAATAGAACGCAAAGGGCCAGAAAGGGGAAAGGCATGGCCCAATGTCGCAAACCGACTTCAGGTGTTATGGAAATGTGCTTCCTTAATTTTCCACCTTCAGTTTAGTTTTCATTAACCGGATTTCTCGAGAAGAAAAGAGTAAGAGACTTGCTTTTATTGATCTCTATGACGTAAGTGAAGAAGTGATAATAGAATGAGAAGTACTGACATCAAAGTGAACAAATATAGCAGGAAATGTTCCTCATAATTTACTTGGTTTTAACTTAGAAACTGAAACAAATGTTCCTACTGTCCAAAACCTTGAAGGATCCGGCAAATATAATCACTTTTTTCATCCCCACTTTTCCCCCTACCCCCTATGTTACAGAAAAATACTTTCTTTTCCCACAAGATATTTCCTTTAGGAATTGTAGGAAACATTACCTGTAACTTAAAATTTATGAATGAGCCCAGGACCACTTACTTAACATAAAAAGACATGCATCCTCATTTGCTGAAATATTAGGTTGGTGCAAAAGTAAGTGTGGTTTAAAAGGTTAAAGATAATTGTAAAAACTGCAATGACTTTTGCACCAACCTAATAGATTTCCACGGCATTTGCTACTTGCATTGTTTGGTAATCAGCATTAACCTGTGACGTTTTCATTATCAATTAAGAATATGCAAATCAGCCTGTATTTGGGGGTCCATCAAATGGTCCAAACACTACTTTATATAGTTCATGTCACTCAGTTACTCATTTTCTCTAGTTCCTTGCTGGCTCTCCATTTTTAACCTCATGGGGACTTTAAAAGACATCAAATACTGTAGTATGTTTCTAATTTATTTATACTTAAATCATCAAAATGGTCTTTTGTAAGAGTCATTTGATGTCCAAGTATCCTTATGGGGCCTTTTCATTAGCCTTGTCCCTGCCCTGGAAAAAACAGGAAGTCACAATTAGCCACAATTAAAAAGACTAAGCCAGAAAACAAGGTTTGAATTCAGTTCCACATTGGTCTCCGAACACTGTTGCCTCTCTCCAAGCAGTCTTCTTGTTTTTCAAAGATGTTCCAGAACACAGCAGGCCCCTTTAAATTTAAACTTCATGAATAGAAGGCAGAATTTGTAATACTTGCACTTGAGTTGCAGTTTACCTTCCCATTTTGTGTGTGTGGGGGGTGGGGGTGGATTACAATCCCTTCAAACAGAAGCATCAATAGGAGGGGGTAAAAGGTCTTAACTTGGCTGCTGAGGTATGATTTCCTCCGCGCTGAATCAAAGTGATTCACAGCCGAAATGCGTACAACTATGTACTCAAGAAAAAAAAAAAAAAAAAATAGAGGGAAATTTCTCAATTTTCCATTTTCCTCCCATGAATGTAAATTAGATCCTTGGCCTATTATGACTTATTGGTAGTAAGCTAAGACAACAGCAGGTGATGAAGAGAAAATGATATTTTTTCTCAGTGTAGATGGATTATGTCAGTCTTTTATAAGATTGGCTTCAACTACATAAATTCCAGGTTTTCGGCTTCCTGAATAAGTCTAAGACTGCCTAAATTATCCATCAGGATCCAATCAGGAGGCAGAAACCACACCAGCTGTTTGAACAGAAATAATTTAACATAAAGGATTGTTAAAGAGGCACCAAGTTAACTAGGTAGCAAAGACTAAGAAGAGAACTCAAAGGTGTCACAGAGGTAGCAATAGCAAAAAGCAGTATTAGGCCTCAGGCTGAGAGAACAAAGGAAGAGTGTGGAAGTAGTAAAATGTAACTGACCCATGGAGATGACACTCAGACTCCTGGGGAGGGTTCACTGTGGCCAGAGCTGGTGTCTCTGAGCTCAGAGGACAAGCTCTGCACTGGCAAGCTGGGGACCATATGTCTGCGGTGGACAAGATGAAGCTGGAGCTGAGAGTGTTGGAAAACTGCAACTCAGATTCAACAGATGCGACAGGGCCAACAGCCACTGCTGGGGTGAAGCCAGGCTGGGTGAAACACAGGCGCAAGAGTCAGACAGGAAGGAGGAAGTCCCTCCCCACTAGCGCCCCCTGTGGACAGAATCCGTCATGGAGCCAGCTTGCAGAGCAGAAAAGAGTTTGGCAAGCTCCCCCCACCACAGCTTCAAAAAGTGGGGTATAGTGGGTGGGTTTGGAGATGAGAGACAATACTTAATAACCCGTCCTCTGAGACATAAAGTAATTTAGGAGGACGCTTGAGCTGCCGAGAGTTACCACTCCCATTATAAAAGAGCGGGCTCAAAAAAGTGAGTGCTGTAACTAAGTCAAACAGGCTAGTAATAATAATATCAATATTTACCAAATGCTTATGTGCCACACATGGTTCCAAGTGTCTTATATGTGTTAATTCTTTACAATAGCCTTTAAGTGTTTATAATAACCCTTTGAAGTAGGTACTACCCTGAGCACACTTCATATTAGGACACTGATGCACAGAATGGTTAAGTAACTTGACCAAAGTTGCTCAGCAAATGAGAGATGAATGGGAATTTAAGCCCAGGTAGTCTGTCTCTGAAATCTGTAGCCTTCACTATTATACAATACCAGCATTCCAATATCTGTCTTCATGTATCAAGGCTGCCTCACTGAAACAGTAATAAGAGCTGCATATGATAGAACTAATTAGCTATGGCAATGACCTATTCTAAGAGCATGTATGTATTAGCTAACTAAATTCTCAAAACAACTGTATGAAGTACCATCACTTTGTTTTACAAACAAGTCTCTGGAGGCATGGAGAAAAAGATAGCAATTAGCCCAAAGTCTCAGTAAGAAGAGGCTGAGTTGTGATGGAGTCCAGACTGTCTGAGACCTCATGCTCTCAACCATGTTACTAGAATACATGATAAAATAGGCCTCCATAATGAAGAATTTACAGCATCTCTCCTTGAAAACGCTTTGGCTAGTTGCAATAAATGGGTCCTTTACTCCTATCTTTTTAGACAACCAAACTCCCATCTTGCTAGATGTAGTCCATCATGCAGATGTTTACCAATCAAGGCTGGTCTTCCTTTCAGATTCTTGATGAGAATTAAAGAAGTTTTGCTGAATGTCATGAGCCAAGACAAGGGAGTTTCACTGAAGATTATTCATTGAAGAAAACTGAAAAGGTTTGAGTCAGTGTTTCTTCATGACCTCAAAATGTTTGAGTCAGGGTCAGTGTCACCCTGATATGGCTCTCCCACTGGGAGCAGCCACATCCGGTTAGACCAGTAACATTGTACTGACCCCCTCTACCTGGGGCTCTTCTCTAGATCTGAGTGGTTTCCTGAGAACTCGGACATCAAGTGAAGTAGCCAAACATCCCATTCTCCTACGCCATTTAGTCCATCCTAAGGGGAGAAGCCCTCACATATATGCTTGTGCAATCCCTACTCTGAAAACGAAATGCCATGGCCAAAATGCTTTCCCATCTATAAACTCTAACCACCTCCGGAGAAGACTGTGACTTTCACTCCTGGCCTCCAGAACAATGCCAGGCCCACGGCAAGAGTTTAATGAGTGTTTATTTGATGAGTTGAGAAAATTAATTAATAAATGGTCTTCCCAGAATCATAAAGATACAAATATATCATCATAATTAGGTGAAAGCATATCTCTCTTGGACTCCAACAAAGAAAGCAAAATCTTTGAAATGACAAGTCTTCCCAGATAAAGGAATATTTTCTTCTGAAAGGAAATCTCCCAGCTAAGACCCCAAGAACGGTGATTTATTGAAGATCTAAAATGTAGGTATTACCATGATTTAGAGAAACGCTATGTTTCTATCCCACTTTAAAGATGATTCATTCTATGGTTAGTAAAGAACGTAGCTAAAGAGAGCCAAGATCTTTAGCAGTTTACACATTTAGCTTTGTGATAATATCCATTCTTTTCAATGGTTCTTATTTAGCTATATTTCTAACATATGAGTAGACTGCTTTGAGTCTTTTCTAAAGTACTTAAGATCTACCTTTTTCATCCCTTTTTATATAAATGTATGTATGTACACATATTATGTGCACAGATAGCTAATAATTCATTTCATGTGTGATTTCTATGTATTCCTGTTCTTTCTGATTATTGTTTACTTCCTTGAGCCATATTACTACGTATTTTATAATGAAAAACTGAACTGTAAAACTTTCAAGAAGGAAAATTTTATGACATTTCCTTTTATAATTGTTTTGCAAGATCATATTTCTCTAAAGTCTTCTAAATATAATTTGTCTGTTTAATCTTTATTTACACACAACATATCAGAAACTCACCCACTGTCTAAAGTTATACCTATATTCAAACAATTAAAGTTAAAGTAATTTTAAATGAAGAAAAACATCCCTTTATAACTAACATACAATAGGCAAAAGATAAGAATTATATTACCACCAAAAACAAAAAGACTCAGCAAAGAACATTAGGTGCCTAAAAATCAGTAATAAGACCATGTCAAATTACCAGCCCTTTTATATATTGCATTCATTATAGTATAAGTGGTCTTTGCAGAAAAGTTAGAATACACGTTACATGTTACATTACAAACAACATGAAAACAAGAAGGTGGGGGGGAGGGGAGGAAAAGAAAAAGGGGAGGAAGAGAAGAGAGACGAATGTGGTGGTAGGAAAAACACCACATACACAGTCCAGGAAAAGAACACTGTTGAAATTTTGTAAGTATCCTTCTAATCTTGTCTGTGCACACACATACTTGCACACAAATAAATACATAGTTTTCGTTTTCAAAATTTAGCTCATACTGAACACACTGTTTTGTAACCTGCCAGGCCTTTTTAAGCCCTGAAATTCATAACTCAAGCCCTTGAGGCAAACTCTGGAAGAAAGGGAGGAAAGGGCTTGAATAGCAATCTTATAAGAAAAAGAAAGGGAAGGAAAAGTGGAAGGCACATGAGATCAAAGAAGACAGAGGATATGGAGCTGAAAGGATATCACAAAGGAAGCAAAAGATAAAGACGGACTTTTCCAATTTAAACTCCATTTTCTAATTTTCTTAATTGCATCAACATTGCACCATTGTGTGTTTTGGGAAATTCTACTCTGCAATTCAGTCTTCCTCTCTTCCTCTTCCTCCCCCTTCTCTGTGGCTGGAGTAGTTCACAGCAGTGTGCAGAGATGCCAACCGCTGGAGCCAAATTCAATTGCAAATCCAAACATAAGCAATGCTTGCGAATCGAGAGTCCTTTGAGGTTCACCCAACTCCAATTTTACCAATTCCCTCCAGGGAAAGATTTCCCTTTGAAGCTTCTGTGTATCCAAGTGCATTCTGGGATGCAGGTTTGGGTTTTCGGTGTGGGGCAATTTACGTATAGAATGAATGTGCTCTGCACCTCACCCTCTCATTACTTTGCGAACTCACAGCCTGTGACGATATATAGTGAAGTCAGTACTTGAAGGCATGGCTGGAAAACATTTTTGTTCATGAGCATCTCAATTAAAATTTAAAAGGCAAATCAAGAATTCTTGAATTAGCCCAGATGTTGTAAAGTTAACATGCATGTTGATTTCTTCTGAAACGCTCTTAAGCTTAAAAAAACAGGGGGGGGGGGAGGGGAGAGAGGAAGAAGAGACCTTGAAATGAAACTTTATTTTTAAATGGTAGTTTTAAAACTGTTAATTGTATCAAGTATTGTCTCGCAGGTAAATGCCACAGGCCACAACTTGAAATGTTTAAACAAAACAATTTTTTTTTTCCCCTAAAGAAAATAGCCTACTAAACTATGTGAGTTGGAGCATGCTTCTAAGTATACTGGGAAAGGGGGGAGTGCAGTTGAGCAAGTTTAAGGGAATGAATCTACCTGCCCTGAAAGGCCTGACAGCACAACTGGAAAAATAAATAAGCTTGATCTTCAAGTAAACTGGGAATTAGGGGAGGGCTGAGGCTTGTGCCTGTGCCGAGAATGACAGGCTTACAAAGCCCACGTGTCTGGGGGGACAGTGGCATTCACTAGTGGTTACATTTTGTGAGTCAACTGAATCCAAGGAGAAATCTTTCAACCCAGCTAGGAACCTGAGTCCCCTGTGTTCCTGGCCTTCTGGGAGGTGTCTTCCCTCTGCTTTTATACTAGGTCAAATGACTTGAGACAAAAAAAAAGACAAGGAATTGACATTTTCAATCTGGGTCTTGGTTGACTCAATTCTTAATTCCCCCACCACGCATACCTGTTTAAATGTGTCCTCTCAGATGAAATGTTGAGGAGGCTGCGAGTTTTGTCTCCTGGTTTAACCCTTAAGCACTACTCCCGGGGGCCTCATCGTGATGTGACACACCCAGTGTGCACTCAGGAAATATTTGAGAAGCATGGCCTGCATTACCGTTTCCTTCTTAAATTACTGAGAACAGATTTGGGAGTGGATCTGCTGAATTATGCCTCCTGGGCCTCTGAGACTCTTTATTTTATATTCACTGATTTTGCATTATCCTGGGCAGTTTCATTTGGTTATTTGATCACAAATAAATACTATTCAGTTGACCCACCATCATGAACGTTTCCAAAATACATCAATATTTGGAAAATAAAGACCTATTCTTTACATTATCCTGCTTTCCTCTCTCTTTGCAGGTCCTAGCATTTACTTGTCAAATTGGAATCTCCACCCAACAAAAATTACCATATTGCACACGTTGAATTTTTAATTATTATTCTCCCTGGGTTTCCCTAAAAGAGATATGCTTTTCACACAATACGTATTTATAAAATAATAGTGTATTTATAGCATTTTATAAACAAATGTGTTGGGCAAAGTGAAGTGTACTTTTATGATCAGAAGAATCATCGTCCTCTTAAAAACTATACTAAGCTTGTACTATTCACCAAAATGCGAAAGGGGAGGTGTGGTAAAAATAAGACATTAGTCTCTTCACCATTCTAAGTCGACTATATATACATTTTTTGCTTAAAACTCAAACTTTTTGCTTAAAACTAGATCTATGTCATCCTATTGTGAATTGAATGAAATTAGCATGGCTCCAAGTTTTACTTAAATTAGGCAAGAAACCATGAAAGGGCTAATGACACGACTGTTAATGAGTAGTAACTCCAAACTATGAAGTAAGGCTATCAGCCCATATAAGATGGAAGATAATATATATGACATTGCAATCAGTGTTATTCTCGCTAAAAAATTCAGCCCTGCAGTACAGAGGAAAGAGTGCCAACTTCAAATCAAAAATCCTAGGTTCCTTCTGCTTCCAGTTCAGCACATAAGGAGCTTGAAAGTCACCTCTCTACCCTGATAACAAGTAAAAAACTGAATGAACTAAAAAACAACAACAACTTGTCTTAGACCTCTCAGAGGAGAGAGGTCACAGGACAAACTGCTGCCCCCAAAACTAGAGAGATAAACAGATGGATAAAGAGAATCACAACTTACCAAATCAGAAACCTATGAGGCCGAAAACCTCCTTAGAAACCATCAATTATAGCTTAAGCTATATGTATTGCTGGAGACTCAGTGTGGACAACCCCGAGAGTTCAGACACCAAGAGGACACAGTTATAGGGAGGCCTCAATACTTTGGTGAGTTTTACTTCCAGGAGCTCTACCAGGTTTTCGTATTGAATATCAGAGAACAATTCCCTCATGCTTCTGGCAGGGAGAGGGGAAGTGGACCAATTTGTTCAAAGACACAATCGTCAAAACTCACACAGGAAGAAATGGACAATCTGAATGGGCTTATATTTATTAAATAAACTAAATCAATAATTAATAACCTTCCCAAACCAGAAGTTCTAGGCCCAGATGGGTACACTGGTGAATTATACCAAACATATAAGGAAGATACAACAATTCTCTACAATCTCTTTCTGAAAATAAAAGTAGAGGGAATATTTTCTGACTCATTTATGAGAACAGCACTATGCTAATACCAAAACCAGACAAAGATATTATAAGAAAACTACAGACAAATGTTTCTCGTAACATAGATGTAAATATCCTCAACAAAATATTAGCAATTCAAATCCAACAATGTATAAAAAGAACTGTATACCATAACCAAGTGGGGTTTATCCCATGTTTAAAAGGCTGGTTCAACATTTGAAAATTGATTAATATAATCCATCACGTTAACAGGCTAAAAAAGAAAAATCACATAATACATCAATAGAGGCAGAAAAAGCATTGGAAAAAATTCCAACACCCATTCATGATTTAAAAAACAAACAAACAAACAAAAATACCTCAGCAACCTAGAACTAAAAGGAAACTTCCTCACCTTGATAGAGAACATCTATAAAAACCTACTTCATATCATACCTAATGGTGAGCTTTCCTGCTAAGATCAGGAACAAGACAAGGACATCTCCTCTCAACACTGCTTTTCAACATCGTTCTGAAAGTTATAGCTAATACAATGAGACAAGAAAAGGAAATAAAAGGTATACAGAGTGGGAAGGAAGAAATGAAACTATCTTTGTTCACAGATGACTTGATCATCATGCAGAAAAGCCAAAAGAGTTGACCAAAAAAAAAAAAAAAAAACCTCCTGGAACTAGTAAGAGATTATGGCAAGGTTGCAGAATACAAGGTTAATATACAAAAGTCAATCCCTTTCCTATATACCAGCAATAAACATATGGAATTTGAAATTAAAAACACATTACCATTTACATTAGCACTAAAAAAAATTATATACTTAGGTATATATATAACAAAATACGTATAAGAGCTATATGAGGAAAACTACAAAATTCTAATGAAGGATAGCAAAAAAGACTAAATAACTGGAAAGAGATTTCCTATTCGTGAAAAGGAAGATTCAGAATCAAGATGTCAGTTATTCCCAACTTGATCTATAAATTCAATGCAATCCCAATCAAAGTCATAACAAGCTATTTTGTGGTTGTGAACAAAATTATTCTAAAGCTTATAGAGAGAAGGAAAAGACCCAGAGTAGCCAACTCAGATAATAACAAAGTTGGAGAACTGACATTATTTCAATTTTAAGACTTACTATAAAGCTGCAGCAATCAAGACATTGTGGTATTGGCAAAAGAATAGACAAACAGACCAATGAAACAGAATAGAGAGCCCAGAAATAGACCCATATAAATACAATAAAATGATCTTTGACCAAAAAAAAAGTCAATACAATGGAACAAAGTCTTTTCAATAGTATGGAAACAATTGGACATAAACGTGCAAAAAACTGAAACTAGATAAAATCTTACACCTTTCACAACAATGAATTCAAGATGGGTCATAGGCCTTAATGTAAAATGCAACACTATAAAACTCTTAGACGGTAACAAAGGAGGAAACCTAGATGATCTCAGGGATGGCAATGACTTTTTAGATACAACACCAACCGCACAATCTGTGAAAGAAAGATTTGATAAGCTGGACTTCATGAAAATTAAAAACTTCAGCTCCACGAAAAACAACATCAAGAGAATGAGAAGACAAGCCACACAGACTGGGAGAAAATAGTCACAAAAGACATACCTAATAAAGGACTATTATCCAAAATCCACAAAAAACACTTTTAAAACTTAGCAATAAAACAGGAACAGTCTGATTAAACATTGGGCGAAAGACCTGAACAGACACCTCACCAAAGATGACATACAGATGGCAAGCAAGCATATGAAACAGTGCGCCATATACTATGTCATTAGGGAATTGCCTATTAAAACTCAGTGACAAAGCATCACTCAGCTATTCGAATGGCCGAATTCTGGAACATCGATATCACCAAAGGCTGGCGAGAATATGCAGTGACAGCAATTCTCATTCGTTGCTGGTGGGAATGCAAAATGGTACTGCCACTTTGGAAAACAATTTGGTAGTTTTTCATAAAATTCAACATACTCTTACTATCTGATCTGGCAGTCACACTCTTTGGTACTTACCCAAAGGAGTTGAAATTTATGTCCACACAAAGACCTTGCACACAGATGTTTACAGCAACTAGATTCATAATTGCCAATGCTTGGAAGCAACCAGGATGTCCTTTAGTAAATAAATAAACTGTGGTCCATCCAAACAATGGAATATTATTCAACACTAAAAAGAGATGAGCTATCAAACTATGGAACGACACAAAGGAAACTTAAAGGTAAATTACTTGGTGAAAGAAGCCGATCTGAAAAGACTGCATACCGAATGATTACAAGTTATGATATTTTGGAAAAGGAAAAAACTATGGAGATAGTGAAAATACTCATGGTTTCCAGGCCTTAGGGGAGAGTGAAAAATGAACAGGCAGAGCACGGAAGAGTTTTGGGGGCAGTGAAACTACTCTGTACAATAGATACCACAATGGTGGACACAGGTCATTATACATTTGTCAAAACCAAAGAATGTACAACACCAAGAAATCGAATGAACTTGGAGTGACAATGATATATCAAGGTAGGCTCATCAACTATAAAAAAATGTACCACTTGGGTGTAACCAAGGATGGCTAGTGGGGGAGACAGTCCTTGTGTAAAGACAGGGGGTACATGGGAAATCTCGGTACTTTCTGTTCAATTTTGCTATGAACCTAAAACTCCTCTAACAAGTAAAGTTTATTAATTACAAAGAACAAGACCTGGGTTTGAGTGCTGACTTTGCTACTGACGCATTAAGTTGCTCTGAGCTAGTCAACTTACGAGGCCTTGTGAACTGCTGCTATGAGTAGTATTTCTTTCCCAGGTCTGCCCGAGACTGCAGGGACACACCGGGGGTGAGGACACTGTGAAGTGCTATTGACCTGGGCTGTGGGCTTCTTACAGCAGCAACCAAACTGTTGCTCATCATTTTCCACTGAGCAAGCACTGGTGGTTGCAGATGTGGGAATACCTCATCCTTTTACGATCTTAAAGAAATTAGCACGAGCTCCAAGAAAATCCCAAACAAAAGATGACGAAACTGGATGTCAAGGAAGCAGCCGGCACCATAAACACGGTGAGAGCTTTGCTGGCACGCCTCCCTCCACGGCGCTGCCAAACGCTCTGGGTGAGGGGAAACAAACACAGGAGAGGAGGGGAGGCCATCCTATAACCTGCCTCTGGCCTCAAACAACAGACACCTTTGGAGAACCCCTCTTGCAGGATCCCACCAAATTTAAGGGCACACCCCATGCTACACGGCTTGGGGAAATACGAGGTACGGCCCAGGTCCTTCGGGATGAAGCATCCAGGTAACATTTATTGTTTTGGTTTTAAACATACTATTAAATAACATCATTCTTTAACTCTCTGGACAGAAACATAATCTTTAATGCCCTTCTAAACTTTTGTATGTTTGTTTGTTTTACATTTGTCTGGTTATTTTCCAGACAATTTTTAATGAGCCTTAAAATGTTTCCGCTATGAAGAGATAGACAACTGTAAGGCTAGTGTTGCCAAAAGAGAAGGGAACAATGACTATTTTCCTTTATTTAAGTAAGTTTTGTCCCATTTCTGCCACCTTCCTTTATTATCCGAAGCAGGCTTTATAGAACCCATGTAAGGCTCAAGTATTCCTTGTTACAAAAAAAAAAAAAGAGTGTAAATGGCATGCCAGGAAAAACAAGGAGGGGAACCCCAAATTGCCTTTGCTCACTGAGTTCACATCCCTTTGCCCCCCATTCAGGAAGGTGATGCTCCCTCAGACCTGGGCAAAGAGGCAGGTGTTCTCCTGGGCACTCCTTCTGGCCCTGGTCCAGGGCTTGGCACTGAGCAGGCCCAACCTGGATGTGTTCTGGGCCCCAGTCTCTCATGCTCAGCAGTGCTACCATTTAAAGGGGAAACACAGGCGAGTAGGGACCCTGGCCTTTCCCTCAAATTCTTTACAATTAGGTTTTTTTTAGGAAAGACCAGGGGACCTGGGTCTGTATACATGGGGCCAGGACACGTTCAAAGTAGAAATGATGTCTCTGGAGCTTGTCAGCTAGAGAGCCTTCTACGTGTTGTGACAGTCAGAGAGAGAGGTTTCATCTGCATTTCTTAGATTTGAAGCCCGGACTTTAAAATTTACAAAGTCATGCTCCAAACATCTTCTTCAGCATCACATTGACCCACTGAAATGGAAAGGATTCCATTTCACATTAGAAACTACATATGTGTATTTTAAAAAATACATTTATCTGTGTATTAGCTTGGGAACTCATTTAAAAACTTTGAAACCATATACAAGTGGTACATTTTTCACTCTGCAGCTGGGCTGACGCTTCTTTCTATTTCCAGAGCATTGGGGAAAAGAAAAGTGTAATTCATTTGTGGGTCTCTTCAACCCAACAGTAGCCGGCATGACGACACCCCTGAACACAGCAGGGAATAGCTGAGTAGGTTACTCTGAGGATTCTACATATTTATAGGTTCTTGTAAAAATATTTCTTGCCCAAAACTTAAAGGTCTACTGACTCACTGACAGCTAAGAAAACACTGGAATATCAGTTAGATGGTAAACTGCCAATCCCAAGAAGAAGGAAGAAAGAAAGAGTCAGAGAAAAATGAAAGGGGGGGTGGGTGGAAAAAGAGAGAAAGAGAGAGAGAGAGAGAGAGAGAGAGAGAGAGAGAGAGAGAGAGAGAGAGAGAAGGGAGGAAAGGAGGAAGGGAGAGGGGGCAGAAAAAGTGGCATTAATCAGTACATGTTTCCAAGCATGGCAGCTGAGGCCAGTTTTCTGACGGATCCAAATCCAACAAATATTTATAGAGTACATACTATATACAAGGCATCCTGATTTTTAAAAAAATCAGCAACAAGGTAGTGTCTTCAAACCTTTACTAAATAAGATTAAATTAAAAAACCAAAACCTAAAACAAGCCACCCAAATATATAGACGTAAGCTTCTTACTAATAGTTATACATAGCATAGGTACAATATGGTGGTATACAAGCCCCCAGAGGATTAAAGCTCTAAATACACCAAACTGACCAGTTCAGCATTCCATTTTAAAATCCTATTTGAAAAAAATAAATAAATAAAGGTTGAAGGCATGGTGTATACCTGCCTCTCAATCTACCTACCTACCTTGGTTTCTTCCTTCCATGTATTTATGGTACATTCCCCTAGTCGACCTGTCGCTTTAACCTTAGACGCTAGTACTAGGGTGGAAATCTCACTGAAAAGTAGGTGCCACAGATCATTCCTCTTTCCACCACCACCCCTTCCCAGACCAAGCCTTCAGCATCTCTCAGCTGGACAACCGCAGTAGCCTTCCAACTGGTCTCCTCTAGCCCCTTAAAATCCACCCGCACGTAGTAGCCAGCATGACTTTCTGAAGCGTATCTGATCATGTAACTCACCTTGTTAAAATCCTCCAAACTGCACTGACAATAAAAGCCAGAGTCCTTATCATAACATCAAAGGCTCCACTTAACTGGCCCCACTACAACCTCATCTGAACTTTTCCGCCTCCTTTACTATGTTCCAGCTTTTCTCTTTCTTAAATATACCAAACTTTTGCCATGTTAACAGCCCTTGGTCCTCTGATTCCATCTTTCCCAGCTCCTTCCCAACAGTCCCCTTCTTTTTCTTCCTGGATCAGCTTAAAGGTCACCGCTTCGAAGAGGCCTTCCCCAAACACCCTGCCCTGTTCATCCATCCACTCATTTTCTATCACCTCCCCTTGCTCATTTTCTTCATAGCACTAATGACCATCTCAAGTCATTTTGTTACTTCTCTCCCCCCTGCTGGAATGTAGCACCATGAGGTCACACCGTGTCCTCAGCATCCAACACACGGCCTGCCTTAGGAAAAGCAATCAATAAACATTTGCTGAATCAATGAAGAAATCCACTTGTCGATTTCTTGAAGAAATTCACCCATGTTTCCTTGCAAGGCTGTGAACGTGAAGCAGGTGCTAAGGATTTAGACATGAAATAATACAGCCCTCAAAAGGCTCCAAGTCCAGTGGGGATACAGGTAAAACATGGCTATCCTACAACCAGGAAATTGCCGCAATGGGGGTAGGTAAGATGAGCAGTGGGGACAGGTGCCACAGAGGAGCTAAATGAGCTGCATATTGAGGGATGAACAGAGGACGAGGGCAGAGGCAGGTCTTGGTGAGGGCGGTCCAGCCAATAGCACCAGCAATTCCAGAGGCATAAAATTGGGCAGGGGCACGGTGAGTGTAGAGAGCATAAAGCGTGTCCTGTGGCTCAATTATAAAGTTCTAGACATTCATCTAAAAGAAATGGAGGTAGAAAACACACCTGTATCCCTGATGCTGGGTCCCTAGCACGTTGCAGAATGACCTTTACTAAGCAAGTGCTCATTAAATATGCTCATTGACCCATTCATTCTTATGCAAGAAGTGAGACAAAGTGGTAGATAAGAACAAGTTCATGTACAGCTTTATGTGCTAGAATCAAGTGTTTTATGTTATCCTATGGGGAAACAGAGACAACTAAATGGCTGTGAGTAGAGTTTTTCTATTGTTTTGATTTTGCCTTCGCTTTTCCTGGCAGGGAAGACCCTGGAAGGGGTTGAGATGAGGGAACAGTTTAGAAGTTCAGAGACAAGGGTACTATTACCATAACTTTAAAATATCCCTTGAAGCACGTTATTTATGTCCACTCATAAAAATAAAATAAAATAATTGCAAAGTTTAGCCTTTTTTTTTTCCCCAGACCAAATCATAACTAGAAAAAACAATTCTATGTGTTCCCTCATCTGCTTCAAGAACGACAGGCGCATCTGAACTCCTTCCTTCCCCTTCCTAAAACATTCCAGTCTACAAAATTACTGAAAATGTTTTTCATTGGAAAATCAACATACAGCTAACTTATGTACGTGAGACATAAGCTTACATTCTTTTTTTAAATGAATACACTTTACTTTTTAGTGCAGTGTTAGATTTACAGAAAAACGGGGCAGGAAGTATGGAGTCCCCGGATCATCCTTCTTTCCCCCCACAGGTCCTCCTATTTTTAACATGGAGCATTTGCATGCTACATGTGTTATCATTGATGGAAAACTACTGATACATTTTTATTGACTACATCCATTCCACAGTTTCCATTCAGGTTTACTCTGTGTGAAGTCCTGTGGATTTTGACAAATGCATAATGGCCGGCACCGTCATTACACTATCACACAGAAGAGTTGCGCGGCCCTAAAGATCCCTGGTGCTCTACTTACTTACTTGTCTTCTACTCCACTCCCAAGCCCCCGAGCCCCCGGCATCACTGGTCTTTCTACTGTCTCCATAGTTTTGCCTTTTCCAGAATGTCATATAGATGGAAATATACAGTATGTATGTAGACTTCTCTCACTGACTTCTTTCACTTAGCAATATGCATGTAAGGCTCTCGGTGTCTTCATGGCTTGATAACTCATTTCTTTTTATTGCTAAATAATATTCCATGGTCTAGATGGATCACGGTTTGTTTGAAGGACATCTTAATTCCTTCCAATTTTTAGAAATAATTAATAAAGCTGTTATAAAAATTCATGTGTAGGTTTTTGTGTGAGCATAAGTTTTTAATTCATTTGGGTAAATACCTAGGAGCATGACTGCTGGATCACATGGTAAGAGTATATTTAGATTTACAAATAACTGCCAAAGTGTCTTTCCGAAGTGTCTACACCATTTTGCACCCCCACCGGCAATGAATGGGAGTTCCTGTTGCCCGACGTCCTCACCAGCATTAGGTGTTGTCAGTGTTTTGGATACTGGCCACTCTAATAGGTGTGTAGTGGGATCTCATTGTTTTAATTTGTTAGTTCCCTAAAGATATATGATGCTGAGCATCCTTTCTGTGCTTCTTTGCCATTTGTATGTCATCTTTAACTAATGGGTCAAAGAAGAAATCAAAAGGTAAGTCAGAAAATACTTTGAAATGCAGGAAGGCCAAAACACAGCATAACTATGATGCAGTGAAAGCTGTGCTTAGAGGGAAAGTTATAGCTGAACCACCTGTACTAAAGAATTAGAATTAGAAGGAGGAAGAAGAGAAGGATGGGGAGGGGGCGGAGAGGGAGCAGGAGGTTCTCAAATCAATAATCTAAACTTCCATCTTAGGAAACTAGAAAAAGACAAGCAAACTAAACCCAAAGCAAGCAGAAGGAAGGAAATAATAAAGATTAAAGTCAAAAATAAACGAAATAGAATACACGAAAATAGAGAAAATCATGAAACCAAAAATTGTTTCCTTGAAAAGATCAACAAAATTGATAAACCTTTAGGTAGAGTGACCAAGAAAAAAAGAAAAATGGCTCAAATTACCAAAATCAGGAGTGAAAGTGGACATTATTACTGACCTTACAGAAATAAAAGGGTTATAAGGAAATATTATAAACAACAGTATGCCAACAAATTAGATAATCTAGATGAAATGGGCAAATTCTTAGAAAAATACAATCTACCAAAACTGACTCAAGAATAAATAGATTATCTGAACCTATAACACATCAAGAGGTTGAATTATTAATTAAATCAGCTTATCTGATTTGCCAAATACTCCTCAGTATTTCCATTTCTAAGAATTCTTCTTTGGTCAGTTGGGAAGATTTGTAAGAAGATTTGTGATGTAAAATGTTTTGCCCTTCTAGATAGTTATGTAGTCATCAAAATTGAGTGTTATACTGTTTCTATTTGTTATAACATTTGGTTATTTTGTCCCCCCCCCAAAAAAAAAAAAAAAAAAAAAAAAAAACCAACAAGAATTTGTAATTCTCTCTCAGGTTTCAGGACCTGAAAGAATTCCGGTTGATCTAATGCTTAATCTTCATAAAATCATTACGATGGTGGCGTTGGGGATCAAACCTGCAAGAAAATTCCAGCTCTTCTGCTTACACTTGCCTGTGGGACATAGGATAAGTGTCTGAGAATCCATTTGCTCATTCTACGGAATACTATAGGAATAATATTGCTTTCTTCTAGTATTACAAAGAATAATTGGGTTAGTATCTAAAAATGTGTAACCTAACAATCAATGTAGCAGATATTTATCAGCTATTATATACCCAGTACTATGCCAGGGGATACAATTGAAAGCAAAACATGGCTCCTTCATGGAGGCAAGAGAATTGTTGCGAAGATACTTTCAATCATAATTCGTCTTTTCTTCATTTCTGTGCTTAATGTTGGATTAAATTTTTTTAAATTAATAAGACAATCAGTCAATTGGCCTACCTATCATTGTGGTTAACAGTGAAAATGATTGACGATTTTTTACAGGTGGCAAAATGCAGGTTGATAAGATTTTTATCCTCTCTTTAGAGAGGCTCTGTAGGTGTCTCTTGAGAATGGAGAGTGGAGAAAAATCACTATAGAAGTTTGGTTAAAATACTAACTTTTTGTACATAATGAAAGGAATGAAATACGTAGGATTTATATATTTCCTAACAAATTATAAGTACTGAATGAGGGTTGTAGAACTCAAATCTTTATGAACCATCTTGAAAATCATTCAACAATACATTCTGCAGCAAAGCAATGAGACTATAGGGACAAGGAACATTGGCACCTAAAGAATAAGGATTAAGAAGTGGTAACAGGGTAGGGGACAGACACCTTCTAAATGAAGTGTGACCTGTAGCAGAGCTCAAGGGTGCAGAAGATATGGCAAGATCTTTATGACCAGAGAAAATTTAAAGCTCCTTCTACCACTGGGGAAAATGCTTACGGTAAGTAGCAAAGGACAGTCTGGGTGAAGAGCTTTCACCAATCCCACAGATAAAGGCAAGGAAAAGAATAAAATCCATTGGAATATCCCAATTTCAATCTGATGACAACTTCAGGTCAGAAGAGGAAATGCTTTCCTTAGAAGACTCCCAGATTCCTGAGCTGGCACTTGCCCTAACTCTGAACTATATATAGCACCATCTAGTGAAATAACTTACAATATTTAAATTTTTAAAAACCAAGAAATAGTTAAAAACATAAATCAATGAAGATGTAGGGTTTTTAAAAGGATGACCTGGAGAAAAATTTGCCTCTGATCTTACCTGAAATACATTTTTAAACTCTTAAATAATATTAGGATGCTTTGAATTAAATCATTTTCTACAGTGATCAGTCCAAGGTGTTGGCTTGGCTATATTATAGGGAGAAACATGTTAGAGTAAAGGGAGAGGGACAAAGACTGGCCGTGGAGGTGAGAACTGGGGCTACGCCAGGGGCCGAGGAATTCCTAACTGAGACGAGAAGGCACAGCGAGGGGCGGGAGCCAGCTAGCACCACAAGAAAGCCAATTGTGTACATCTCTTCCCAACTTCTTTTTGTTTGCTTGTTTGAAGTAACATTGGTTTATAATATTAGGTAAGTTTCACATGTGCAACATTATAATTCGACATCTGTATATACTACATCGCACTCACCACCGAGAGTCTAGTTTTCATCAGTTACCATACCATTGCCCCTTTAACTAGTTTTGCTCTCCCTCCACCCTCCTTCCCCTCTGGTAATTCTTCCCAGCTTCTTGCTCCGTGATGTCCTATTTGTAACTTGAAATAGGCCGTGGTCAGAGTACTTACACAATAGGAATTGGCAGATGGTACAAATGCAAGGCTACCCATCCCCAGAGAGCACACCACTTTAAAACTTCTCAGCACACCACTGGAACATACCAATCTCCCAAATGACCACAGTCCTTATGGATGCAGTCCAGGAAGAAAGACTAGTGGTGGCCAGGGTCCCGCTGGCCAAACAAATACGAGTCTAAATGGTGTATGGTGGCTGTGCTAACTAGTGGCTCATAAGCCCTTGTCAAAAATGTCCAAATTACTGGAACTTATAAAAAGCAAAGCAATTCAAGCAACTTTATCTTTCAGCAGGAACTTGAAAATGCCTCTAGCACCTTTGAGAAGCGATAAAGCAGGTGCTAATTTGCATACTGAGTGCAGGAAAAGGCTTGGAGATAATAGAGCCAGAGTCTGGACTGGCTTGACTTTCATTATGGGAGTAGCCTCGGGCAACTTAGACCTTGGGCTGGTTCTCCAACCACTAAAAGGTGACCAATGGGGTTTTCTGTCATTAATTAATGGAACCCTTTTTACAAATGACCTCTTATGTACATTCCCAGCATTCTCAAGTAAGCTTTCCAGTGTCATTTAAAAGGCCAGTGCCTCTGGAAGACCCCCAAGCTCCTCTGAAAACCTCAGGACGTGTGAAAGCCACCGAATTAGGATATTCCCAAGAGTCCATTTTCCCTTCCAGCACTGATATTCTAAACAAGGAAATGGCTGACTCCCAGCTGTACTTCTCTCTACCTCACCCTCAATTACCTAGAGCACTGAGCCTACTCCCCTTGCACCCAATCTAAGGGGGTGGAGAAAGTGGAGTCAGAAAGCTGCTTCTCTCCATAGAAGCCCCAGGGGCTTCTCTGCAGAAGGGTTTTCCGCTTGCAAATTATTGATTCTAGATGGGTCTTTAAGTCAGAACTGTTGCTGACAGTGATCACATCTGAACACGATCTCTCTGTCCCATTTCAAACACGGCCCCGTGCTGGGATTCTGGGTGCACAGATGGGTTTCCTGTCCTGTTCTGAAGTGATCTTCTAGGAACATGGTTTGAAAACTGTAATTTTTATCAGGAGATGATGGGTTACATTTTCTTAAGCTTTTTAAAAATTATTCATAGTCGAAAACAGAAAAGATACTGGATAATTGCAGAGCTAAAATCTTCTTGGTGGGGAGCTTGTGGCTTTTTTTATATAAATGTGAGCATGATTCTAAGCGACCCACATTCATGCAGATAAAGGTAGTGTCTCCCTGACCCACAGAGTAGTTAGAGGCCCACAAGCTGACACCGGGTATCAATAGATACACATTTGGTGGTCCATGGGCCAACTCTCATCTCTTCAGAGTTAGAGAGTAATTTGGATGATTAGTTGCCAAACATTGGGAACTATCACATGCAAATTCAATTTTGCAGCTTTTCTTGGGGATAAGAAACAGAGCCTGCATTCCTGCCTCATAACCATCAGCTGGACGGAGAGCTGCCTTTCCCTGTTCTCCACCGTCCTCATGCCGTGTGCCCCCCCCCCCCTTCCACAACACCCATTTGGTTACTTCCCTGCCCTCACGTGAGTTTGCGCTCACTGACTTAAGGCTGTGCCACCCTGAACTGCAAGAGACACTAGGGCTTTCAGAGGATAATGAAGACAATTCTTAGATACAATACATTGAAAGTTGCCCAGGCCTGAGCCCAACCTGGGCCCTGGGCCCCGTCCCATGGGCTAGGAATGCTCCTTGCAGGCAAGAGCTCACTCTCTCATGTGCAGACTGAAAACCTGGGCTGCCTTTGGAGACAAGATGGGGAGTTTGTGGTGAGCATATTTATTTCTGAACTTAATGACATGGAGAGCCACAAGCCTGACCACACTATCAATTTTTCATAAAAAAGAAAAAGGAGACAGGCTATTGAGTCAAATGTTCCAACAGCGCTGGGTCCAGGGAAACCTCGAGGATATTTATAGCTTGGGTATACATACAGGAATGCCTTGCTCGGTGAAGAAAAGCACTAAGGGCCACCATCACTGAACACTTGTTTTGCACTCTTTCCATCCTCGCACTCTCCCAGGAGGGTGTTATATTGACAGGTGAGGAATTGAAAGCTCAGAGAGGCTGTCTCACCGTAAGTCACACAGAGTATTCCTTAACTGAACCAGCACTCACTGCACCGGCTGACTGCAAACCTGTTGTTTTCCTACTTTCCACGCGGTCATTTCATATTTTAAAGTGGTCCTTTGTACTCGCCAATGCGATTTCTTAAAGAGTATTTCCCTTTAGCCTTGTTACAAGTTTATGAGGTGGAGGAACTATTATCCACGTTTTACACATGAAGAGCTGAGACACAAAGGATGTAAGTCTTAGTCACTAAGAACTAGTACCCAGGTTTGCTGACTTCTGCTCAAGTATTCTCCCCATTTCATCAGACTGAAAATTTACTTTGGACTATCTGTGTCTTCCTACTCAGATGCTAAATGTTAAAGAGTTGTAAAGTCTTTATATTATAGAAACAGTTTGCATTTCTTTTAATAAAGGATTTTTTGTTTTTGTCTTTTAATTTGTAAAGAGGGCTGAAAAATAAAGAAAACAAAACTTTCAGATTATTCTACTCATTAAAATAACATGCTTCTTTTAAAGTAGCCAGTAAAACTTCTCTGTAACTGAGCTCTATTTATAATAGAGACGAATTTAGTCTTTTGTGGCAAAGGCAGTTGACAAGGAAAATAGGCCTGGGTAAAATACTTTTTTGTTTTTCAAAATAGGACAACCCAGTTTAGAAGCAATAGAAGTTACCAAAGTGATGCCACAAGCTGAAATTCTTTTGTTTTGCTTTGTTTTTCAATGGTGGTAATGGGGTGAGAGATCAGTGGTTTAAACAGATTTGATTTTTAGTGTCAGAGAATATATTTTCTTTATCTGCATGTGGTTTTACAGGTGAGACATTTCCACAAATAGGGATGTAAGAAAAGGCAAACCTGAACACTACAGAAAGGGAATAGGTTGTTATAATATTCTGGAGAACACAATCTCCCTGCATTCAGTCATGCCAGGGGAGCATCTTATAATTTGCCTTACAGTGAATTCGTATTATTTCCCCAAATGGGAAGGAGCCATCTGTTCCACCCTCATATACACATGCCACTTTCTTCCCTCATGACAAGCCTCAGACAGCAGACGCCTGTAAGTCCAAATCCAATTCATTCTATAAAAAGAACAGACTCTTATTCCCCACATTTGATATGAAGGCAGGGCTGTGAAATCCTTTCAAGAGGGAGGCACAAGTTGGGGTGGGCGGCTAACGGCCTTGGAGGATGTGGGGACCCGCGAAGCAGGAAGACTAGAGGGTGGCAATGTCAGGGATTCCAGCAGATGGAGGGCAGCAACCCTGTGCTAGAAAGACGGGTGAGAACAGGATGAAAATCCATTTGGAAGAGTCTTACAAGGATAGTCACTGAAACATGGAATTGGTAGGCTTGGGCATGGATTCACAGTAAGTTCCAGAATATTGAGCTCCAATGTCTTAAAGCTAGTCTATCCTTTTCTCCTTGTCCTAAAGGTACAGCTAGGTTGATGCTTCAGGAAGAATTCAAGAAGCAACCAACTGCAGTAAAGGAGGGGCTGTGGGGCTAGGAAACCGGGCAGGTTGTTGTACTGCAACCAATTCATGAAGGACCAAAAGGCGCTGTCCCCGTGAGCTGGCCTGGCAAGGACATTGGCTCTGCAGTCGGTGGGGGAGCAGATTCACCAGAAGAGCACTGATGCCCATGTCACGACAGCTAGCACTCATTGAACACATGACAGGGGCCGGGAATGGTTCCAAACCCCTCACCTGTAATCACTAGATCTTTGCCCTGGAAGTACTACTATTATCCCACTTCTCAGGCACAAAGAAAGTACGTCCCTGGCTTCAGAGCTAGGTCACAGAACTAGGAAGTGGCAGAGGTGGCGGGGAGTCCATGACAGTAGAAGAACCAGCCTCCTAGAGATGTCCACATCCCAGTTCTCAGAACCTATGCATATGGTACCGTACATGACAAAAGGGACTTTGCTGATGGGATTAAGTTAAGGGTCTTGAAATGGGAAGATTAACTGGATTATCCAAGTGGCCCGATGTAGTCACAAGGGTCCTTAAAAGAAGGAAGCAGGAAGGTCAGAGTCAGTAATAGGAGATGTGGTGTGGGAAGCAAGGACTTGGAGTGATACAAAGGATGGGCCTTGAGCCAAGGAAATGCAGGGGGCCTCTAGAAGCTGACAAGACACGGAAACAGATTCTCCCTGAAGCCTTCAGAAAGAATGCAGCCCTAACGACACCTTGACTTTAGACATCTCACCTTCAGAACTGCAAGAGAATAAAATATGCGTTATTTTAAGCCCCTAAATGTATAACTTGTTACAGCAGCGATAGGAAACAGGCAGCCTGACTCCAGAGACTGTTTTCTTAAATATTCAATTATATCATCTTTCCAACGTTAGATGTCAAGATTCCTAGAAAAGATTCCATAAAAGCAGTTTCAGGTTGGCTTTAGTGTTTTCCTTGTTTTGTCCCATAGCACTCGTGTACGTGGGACTTTCATTACTACTTTAGATGATTACCATGCATACAAACCTGATATTCGGCTCATACACACTGGCACGGCAGTAACCATTGCTAAAATGTTGTACGTTGCCTGTCAGTTCATAAATAGCCCCTGAGATCCTCCCTGCTGTTCTAGACCCCTTGGTTTCTCTCTTGGGACCTCCCAGACCTTCCCACAATCCAGCACCTGAAGGGTAAAGCCTGACAGGGAGGGCTCCTCCCCGACCCAGACCTAAGTCTGCAGCCTGCCTCCATTCTAATGCTCAGGGGTCACGCCAAAGCAGATGTTTAACACTCTGAGCATAACTCCCAAATATATGCACACTGACTAACAATTTAGGATACCCTAGAAGCTCCCAAATAATTTTTACTTATGACTAGGGTTTCAGAATTTTTTTTTCAACGAAAGCAAATTATGACAGAATTCTAAGCAGCATCTAGTGTAACTAGCTTTATTAAAATGACTTTCTATGGAGTGCAACACTGAAACTCCAAAAAGCCCAGACCTAGGCCTCTAGCCTCTGTACTCAACCACGATGGCCTCAACTGAGAAGAAGCCACTCCCAACAAACCGTATCAGTGAATACCTCCAAGGTTTGACTTTAGCGTGTGTCCCTTTTTCAAGTGAAACTATGTGGGCGTGAAATCCCTTATCCTGTCCTTTTAACTAGGACAAGAAAACTTTAGCATCAGATAAGTAAATTCTGTGTGAAGTATTATGAAATGTCTTTAATTGCTTTTTCTCTGACATCTCTGGCTTCACTGAAAAGGAATTTCACTGTCTATTGATGCCTCATATTCTTAGTGTCCTCTGAATGATAGAATTGGGTGAATCAGTGTTTTCCTTAAAAGATGCATCATGCTAGGTGATAGCCTAAAACGTTGCTCTATTGATAATCCCACCCTGTGGAAAGAACCTTTTAAAGAAAACTGTTAAGGGAACACGTCCTTATTCCTTATTCTCCGACAGATGTACCATGGTGTGCTGGGCACACTGGGCATCCGTGGGCTGCCTGGTCAACAGAATGGAACACCATACTTTGGAGTCATATCCACCTCAGGCCACCACTAGCTCTACCACTACCAACGGTGTGACCTTCACAAGTTAGCCGACCTCTGAAATCTCTCACTAGAAAATGAGGAGAAGCATCCCTTCCTTGCACACTGGTTGTAAGAACGAAATGAGATATGTACTCACATGCCTACCATAATACCAGTGACTAATACCTATGGAACCCTGTCAGTTCCCTTCTCATCTCCCCCGTTAGACACCAGGCTTCTTGCCCAGTACTGTCCAGATTGTTAAACAATATTCTCAAATAATAAAATATCAAGTCATGTTAAGCGTGTTTTACTGCATCAGACCAAGCAGGAGGCAAAAGGGCAAACGCCACGCATGTGCCTTAGGACTTAAAACAATGTCTCATGAACCCAGAGCAAGACACAAGCGTATTCTGCCTCTAAGAAAACGAGAACTATGCAAAAATTCGAGGAGGAGATGAAGTCAAGTATGAGTAAAAACTCCCATAAGCGCTGACCAATAGCAATTCTGAAGGTAGAGACTGCCATCTTTTGATTGCCCAATAATCAACAATCCTGCTTCTCTATCAACATTTTGTAAATTTTCCATAAGTTTGAGACAGCAGAGTAGGTGGCCTAAGGTTGTCACTTTTGCCGCTTCTAAGCCAGCCATTCAGAAGACTGATCACAGATTCTGTTCCTTCCTTCCTTCCTTTTTTCCAGGCACAGTGCAGGGATAAGATGAAAGAACTGCTGCTTTGCAAAAAGATGGGGAACTGGAACCCAGCCGTGACCCCCAAAATAGACATAGTGATACAGAGAATGTATTTTTCTACCCAATAGCCCAAGGGAGAACCTCTTCAATTAAAAACACTTTTGATACAAAGCCAGACTGTCCAAGATGACCGCCTAAAAATATACGAAAATCTAGGAAAAACAAGCTCTCCATCCTTGAGGGAATGTCAATGGAAAATAGTTGCTCGGCTTTTCCAGTTCCCAGTAATAAAAGAAAAATAGGCTCCCCATTATAAGCCCAGAGCTGGAGGGGTCGTCATCTGGTTCTGAGCCAGCCTCAGGATTTTCTGAGTGCGTTACAAATTACAGGAACAAAATGTGGACTTTTCACTCTCGCCATGTTTCTTGAGTCCAGACAACTTATTATTAGGTTTACTTCCTAGTAGGCTAGAATTGAAAAAGATGTCTCCATGTATGGGTAATGTGTGCACAGTTTTAAAGCACACACATTCTTCTATTAAGTAGCAATCATACAATGCACGTAGACTTTAAATGAAAGAATCAAGAAAAATATAAACAAAAACAAATAAGGCATTAATCCTTTCATTCATCAAACATTGGTAAAAATGCTTAAATATTTATATTCTTGTCAAAATCTGTGATTTTAAAAAAGAGGGCCTGGGTAGAAAGCATTAATCCCATAATGTAATCTATGTACATATTCTGCATTTATTTAGCTTCCTCATAGAGGTGTCCTCATGTGAGCTCTAATTTAATATAATGCCCCAAGCTATTAAGATTGCTATATAAAAATAACTGTGAAAAAGGTTTCTGTCCCTTTAGGTCTAGTTAGTTGTGTATTACTTTTCTCTGCTAGCTGACTGTGAAGTCTTTTGACGACAGGGCCATATCTTATTCATCTTTGAATCTTTGTCCCAATAGTATACAACATATAGGAGATATTCAATAAATTTTGTTGGAGAAATTCCTCTTTTGTGAGCTGCAGTTGAAGGCATTTTCCATTATGTTTTTCATGGACTCGTATAAATATCTAAGTAATAAATTCCTCTTTGAGCTTAATGCTAGGGGGTGAAATGTCTCCTGTGATGTTCTCTCTTGTTTTTCCAAGTTTTACTGAGATATAATTAATATAGATCACTGTATGAGTTTCAGGTGTACAGCATAAATTAGGCTTAACTTACCTGTATTGTGAAATGACTACCACGATAAGTTTCAATAACATCTATCATCTCATACAAGTACAATAAAAAGAAATGGAAAAAAAGAAAAAAAATTCTCCTCATCATGCGAACGCTTAGGATTTACTCTCGTAACAAGTTTCGTATGTATCACACAGCGGCGGTAACTACAGCCATTGTGCTGTACGTTACACCCCCAGCACTTGTACCTTTTGTCTGAGAGTTAGTCCTCTACCAACACAGTAAGAACAATATAAACGCATCATGTTTCTCTTTTCTACCTGGATCCCAGGCAGCTCAAAGTCAAGTTTTAAGTTAAATTATAGTCACTTTTCTTAGCTTACTATTTCTGATACAACACTTTCCCTCATTACTTTCTCTTTTACCTGCCTCCTTGTGTTTATCCTTGTTTGACATAAGCTTCATTTTAAGCTGTCTCACGTCCCTGTTGGAAGCAAATAGTAAGTTAAAAAAATAATAAATGAATAAAAAACCAACAATAGAAGCAAGTTTCTTCCCAACCATTTCTTATATATGCTGCAGAAATCTTCTCAAGATGCTTTTATGCTCCATCCGTGATCATTCAATGTGTTTCGACAGAAATGAGCAGAGCAAACACAGCGTGACATTAAGGAAAGACGACTGCACTGGGAAACCAGAAGCACTGGCTAAAGTTCAACCTCTGCCCCTCACTCACGGTGTGACCTTGACTAAGACACTTAAATTCCTGAGCACCAGTTTCCTCATCTCAGAAAGGGAGTGCATTCATTCTGTCAACAGATATTTATTGAGTCCTTACTACGTGACAAGGACAATGTCACGTTAATAAGACAAGATCCACACAATCAAGTTAGTTGCACGGTCCAGGAAGAGGGACAGAAAAGCACTCAGATCATGAGAGTAAAATATGATCATTCCTACACTACATAAAGAGTACAAAAAAAGCACAGAAGGAAGACATCTAAATCAGACTGGAGGCTTCCAGAGGATTTGAAAAGAGGTGGCAGTTGCATTGATTTTTAAAGTTGATTGAATGGGAATTAACTAGATGAAAAATGGAACAGAGAAGGGGGAAGAGGACATTCCAGGACTCAGGAAGCACACATGTGAAATCACAAAGACACGAAACGGCATGACAAGTGTGGGGAACTACAAATTGTTGGAAGATAAGATGTGTCCCGTCTACCTCCCAGGGTGGTTTCAAGGATCAGTTGAGTGGATGTATACATTGAAAGTGCTTTGTAAACTGTAAAGCACCACATACATGTTCAAATGTAAGAGATTATTATTAGACACTCATTTTTTCTCCCTCCAAATTGGAAACATTTGCTGAAGTAAACATTGCTGATGCATTAGTTGTCAAGATGGTGTATTATATTTGGAAAACATTTGCCAATGCCTGTTCAGTTTTTAAATTCCCAGTCACATGTGTTTTTTGTTTGAGAAAATACATCAAGTAATAATGGATTTATTGTTAATTGTGCAACATTGGAGTTTCAAGGTTTAAGTAATGTCTCTTCCCTGTTAACTTTATTCCATGTCGACTGTAGAGTTTGCAGTCATTTATTTATTAATTAAAACTGATCATTGAACACGATTACCACCTTGTAGTGATCAAATTTTATCAAGAGGATATTCAAGATTCTTGAACAAGTGTGCCAATAAAAACAAATTCCTTCTAAGCAAAGGAGGAAAAGAAGTGTGGTTACATTCACTTAAAACAGCTTCCTAAAGAGGTCCAACAGAGCTCAGATCCAAATACTTATCTCCCTATTCAACACTTCAAGAACCAAACACTTCCTTCTTAGGGACATTTTTCCATGATTAGAGAAATCAACAAAAAAGCATTCTGGGTAGAAAAATGAGGACGGATAACTCTTGTTCAAAATTCTTGACATTCATACACTATCAGTCATTGGAAGGTTTGAATCACTGCATTTTAAAACTGCTTTTTCCCTTTTTCCCTCCTTCCTATAAGAAATCTCTGTAAGAGGAAGATCTGAGGAAAAGAAGTATAGCAGGATTTTTATTTTCATGTTGCCAGCAAGTCGTTTTAAGCTCTCAGGAAAAAAAATCATATCCTGCCCCTTCTTCTCCTTGCAAGAGAGAAATGTTTCAAGTCTTGGAAGGTCTGTGTTACTGGTGAAATCTTACACTGAGTCATGATTAATTAAGCCACTCATTAGCAATCTTGATTATCAGAGTCTCATACATCATGCTGATGAACTAAGTAATACATTCATTTATTTTTGTGTAGAGGAAAACTGAATCATAGCTCATCAAAGCTGGACAGGATCTGAAAGGTTATTCTGTAGGACATCTCATGTTAAGGAGGAGAAAACCTGAAGACAGTCAACTCATTGGCGTAAGGTCAGACAATGAATAAAGAGCACAGTGGACATGAGCAGCTGATGCTCTCATCCACCAAGGCCGTGTCTCTGAACACAAGGCCAAATCCAGAGAAAAGATGTGGGACTTGCAGTGGTGTAGGGGCAGTGGCTTCATGCTAGGGGTTCACCTGCTGCCATTTCAGTGCCACCACTTGAGGAGGCTGTCAAGTAGCTTGTGAGCACCAGGGCTCCAGGGGCCTCCTGGCAGACCAGAGAGCTGGCCCGGGATGTCCTTGAAGCAGGCAGCTCCTGCTAGGTGAGCTGAGTGGCTTCAGAGCTGTGGCAGAGCCCCCAGTTGTCAAGCCCGCTGTGCCTTGACAAGAGTGGTGGCTGAAACGCGGGACAAACTGACTTGCTTGAGAGACAAGCTGGGAAAACATGATTTGTTGTAGAATTCCTGTTAGTCCAGTCAGCTCCCATTCTCTTGTGAAACCGGATTTGTAGGCACATGCACTGGCCAATGAGTCAGCCCTTAAAAAGTCATTCATAATTTATGTATAAACAAGAATAGCTTTTGTTTCAGAGAATTTGGGAGGTTTTTGTAGCCTGCTTTCTTCCAGTACCATTTCTGAAGAGCTGTTCCTGTCTCAAGGCGGTTCCTATAGGCCTATAAATACTTTGATGTTCAGACATCTGGAACTTATATTTGGTGTTGACTAATGAGTATTATTATTTTATTATGTATTTATATATGATCTGAAAGAAATTTGAGGTTATATGCCACATAACTCTGTATACACACCGAACAATGACAAATTCTTTTTACCCATTACACTTATGATTTATTACTTGGGCAGAAGTTCTGAGTCATTCAATTGACATATAATTGTGTTTTGGAAGATAGTAATGGGATAGAGAGAATGTAAAATTGCCCCTAACATATATTGTTAAAATAATTTGTAAGTGGACAAAATGGACTCCAGAGATATTATTTTTCTCATTTTAAAAATATCAAAGGATAGCCAATATGGCAACAAACTCCAGTGTTCCTTTTGAATGAGTAAAAAAGAGCGTCTCTTAGAAATACATGTGGGTATGTTTGAAAGGGCAATAAACAATGCATAATGGATCTGACTTCAAAGAATGTCTATTGGAGAACCAGACCTATTTCAAAGTCAAATGCTCAATACCCAGCTTGCCTTGGTACCAATAAGCCACAGGTAAACACTAAGATCAAAGGGAAAGGTGGGTGTGTGGAGGGGCGTGTGATGACATTACTTTCTCCACAAAGCATTTTCCCCAAGGGACAGTGCGGAAGGCACCTTGGTAACAGCCTCTGTTGTATATTCAGGAATTTAGTTTAGAGGAGTGTCAGAGGTATTTCAGTCTGAAAGAATTGTAGCTCAGAGGCCATGAACAAAAGGCACAGTGAAGGTGGCATGCACTAGGGGAAGAGGGTACTTAGCTGGAAGGGGCTACATGGCGCCTTTACAGGCCACGCCAATCCAGGCCTGCGTGCTTTCTTCTCCCTCCCACGAGCAACATCAGTGTAAACTGCTTTGGCCCATCAGCAGGCAGTCTGGCCGTTCTGTGGAGGAAGGAACCCTGTGTGCAGGCAGGCAGGGCAGTTGCCAACAAAGGCCCATTGGAGTGTTTAAAAGCTCCAGCTTGCTGCTGAATCAAAGCATTTCCAGAGGCTGAAGCTGTGAACAGGATATGCCATCAACAGCGAGAGGAACTCTTTGCAACTCCCCTAGAGGATCCTTCAAATTGACTTATCTGCTTTGCTGACGGTCCCCAGTTTCAATACCCAGCACCCATTAAAAGTCATTACCCAGAGTTCTGTTAAATCATACAAAACTGCATTTGGGGACTTTGTCCAGGAGCTGGCTGACTCCATAGCAGTGAAAAATTCAAAAGGACCCAGAGGATCCCACAACAGAAATAAGGAGTCCTAAAAACAAAAAAATCAAAACTTGGTTTTAAGAATGTCTTAAAATGAAGCAATATTTCCAGTCCACACACACACACACACACACACACACACACACACACACACTTCTTTTTAACAACTTCATTTTATTTTCCATGATACACAAATTAGAATATTGCTCAAGAACATAAACTTAAGAAGAAATGTTAGCCTTACTTTGAATAGATACAAAAACCTGAGATAAGGGGATAAGATTTTGGGGCTATGTTTAGATTGCATGAAAATTATCTGTCCTATATATTTTCAAATGTGTCACAATATTTTCCTTTGACTGTCTTCCTATATTTCTTGTCCAAAGGATTATGTGAGGATTAGTTGATTAGAAATAAACAAGAACTAGATATACTGAAAGTAAACAGAGCAACAGATGAGCAACACAAACCAAACTCATTAAAAATGATAGAAAATAGATGATGTCAGCCTCTGCCACTGACTGGCCTAGTATTTCCCCAAAAATGTTCTCTTCCTGTGCAGTTATTCCGGCCCCAGTGCCTAAGCGAGTACCAGCAAAGTAGGTCAATATATCAGCTAACCTTCCCTGTCACACCTCTCACTTGATTGCAGTCTGATGGCACCTGGAGTGAGGCCATGCTTCCAATTTGGGTTGAAAAGTTTGGGTTTCTAATGAAATTATAATTAAGTTCCAAGTCCCTCATTTCAGGGCACCCATCACTTTCAGTACCCATCAATCTAGATTAGCCCCAATGCAAAGGACTGTGTTTTCACTTCCTGTCATCTATAGGTGATCACATCGTTTTATCTGGTGGAGCTAGGATTGCCCAACACTAGGCCTCACCCCATCCAGTGAGACACCAGGAGCCCGCATGACTTTGCAGGTCATTTTTCACAGGACCTCATCCCGGTCCAGTTCCCCCAAACTTGAGGAGCTATTTTGCTGCTCCTCAGACTCATTCCTAAATGGTGGTCACTGACTGGATGCCCAGACCTTGGATGACCCAGAGGAGATGCTCCAGTCCCAACTGCTCCCCAAATAGCCTGGGATGCTGGACATCAGAGGTGTTCCTCCAGGACTGCTCACTGACCTCCCCAAAGCCAGTCATGCATCTGGGTTTACCGTCAGCCCTGGAGAACGTATCTTTGCCTCACCCTGGCTCCTTTCCATTCTCCACTGCCCGATGTTACCAAGCGTGACCCATAATGCATCAGGTCTGAGCCATCCTGAGCTGTGACGGTAAATTACCAGTGATGAAGGAACTAAGGCTTCCTTCTAACTATCTTCAACGCCCTCATTTTATTGCCAATAACGGTGATGAACAACATGTCAGTCAACCATTAACTCCTCAAAAAGGAATCTTTACTTTCAATGAGGAAAGAGAAAATTTTTATACAACCCACTTTGTGAACCTACTTCAAACAAAAGAATTGTAGAGGAAAAAAACAAACTGTCTGACCCAGAGTGGTGAGAAGATGCATTCATTTATCCATTCATTAAATATTTATTGAGTACCTACTACGTGCCAAATCTTAGGTGCTACAGATACAGAAGTAAAACATTCAAATGCTTGCTCTCATGGAGCTCACAGTCAGAAAACCACTAACTGCACGATCCTAACTAAGTCATTTTACCTTTCTGAGCTATGTTTTCCTCGCCCACAAAGTAAGAATTTTGGTCTAATGGGAAAGACGTTTCTTTCAACTTTAACACTCTGTGCATCTCTAAAAATGCTAATATGGGCAGATCACATATCATGTCTGAATGTATGTCAAGAAAAGATCGTAGATAAAATTCGATTTAACACCAACAATATTCAGTGAGAACCTACTGATTTAGAAATACAAAGATAAATGAATTACACACTCACAACCTCTTAGCACCTCAATATCTAGTGGGGAAGGCAAGCGTATGAAAGGAACTATATTTAACAAATTGGTTCTTGACAAACTATATTTCTTAATTATTACCAATTTGTACAATACACAAAAATACAAAAAAGATATAAAAATCAGCAGAAATCCAACCAGGCAGAGACTGTCACACTTAACAAGTTGGTGAACCTTCTTCCAGACATTTCTCTATGCATGTACACATAAATTCCATGTATTTCCTATAAATTGGAAAATACAGATACATATATTTTTAAATACTGCTTTTTCCCTAAAAATGCATGTCGTGGATCTACCTCTTTGGCAATAACTATGGGTTTATATTATCATTTTAATTGCTGTAAAATGTTCCCTTATTTGTCTGTAATTATAGAATACGTAATCAGCTTCCTGTTGATGGGCATTACATTCTTTTTCTATCTTAACAGGAATATCCTAATACTCACTTTTTTTGGTCTCCTGTGCCAATATCTCCTTCAAATAAGCTTAAATAAAAAATGTGGATCTCAATGTATATTTACATGTTATAGTTCGAAACATATCACCAAGCTACACTCTTAAAAGTTTGTGCCAATTCACAGCTTCAGCAACCACACAGGGAATTACATTATTTACCTACACTCTCATAATCTTTGAGCTTTTTACCTTTTTTCCCCTCAACCTGTTTAATATTTGCCATTCTGATAGGTGAGTTTTGTTTTCATTAGCTTTTCATAGACAATCAGCGATGTTGAAAATCTTCATACATATGTATTGGCTATTGGTATTTCTTCATTTGCGAATTGTCTGTTCATGTCCTTTGCCATTTCTTTTTTACTTATATAAACTTTTTGTCATGCATTGGTTAATAACTCTTTGTATATTAGAAATATTGCCCCTTGTGC
Source organism: Rhinolophus sinicus (assembly GCF_057876585.1). Lineage (NCBI taxonomy): Eukaryota > Metazoa > Chordata > Mammalia > Chiroptera > Rhinolophidae > Rhinolophus > Rhinolophus sinicus. The sequence continues at coordinate 22,281,068 of NC_142516.1, read as the reverse complement.
TATCTATAGGTACTGCAAATATTTTTCCAGTGCACAGTTTCAAACGTTCATGATTGTTTTTAGCCACATAAAAGTTTTTTTTTAATTATTAAAAATTTCAAATATACACAAAAAGGGGAGACTAGAGAAAAAAAAGAGGTAAGTATAAATGAACTCCAGTGTGTGTCACCCAGCTTCCACAGCTAATTAATTCACAATCTTGTTTCAGTTTTAAATCCCCCTTCCTCCAACCCTTTTTTCTTTCGTAGCAAATCCCAGACATCCTATTATTTCATCTACAAATACTTGCATGTGTATTTCTAAAAAGTAATGGTCTTCAGAGGTTTTTTTCAATGTCATCCAATTTATAGTTTTCATTTATGGTTTCTGATTTTTGTGATATACTCAAGTCATTCTCAAGGCCAAATTATTTTTTAATGTCTTTATGATTTATTCAGGTATTATTATTGTTCTGTGTTTAACATTTAAATATTTGAACCATTTCAAAATTATTTTGGGACAAGAAACAAGATAGGACACAGCACGGTATCCCTATCACCCAATATCATTTATGTAAAATTTCCCCCAACTAATGTAAAAGCTACTTTTATTATATACAAAATTTTCCACATACCTAAGACTGCTTCTACAAGGATTCCCTAATCTATTGACTGGCTTCTCCATCAGTAATAACACATTGTTTTAATTTTTGTCACTCATTAAAATATTTTAATAACTGGTACAAGATTTCCTCATTAGACCTTTTCCCTAATTTTCTAGTTATTATATCTTTATTCATCCAAATTGATTTTTAAAATAATTTTACTCCATTCCCCAAAATCCTGTTGAGATTTTAATTCATAATTCACTGATATTATAGATTAATCTACGGAGAATCGATATTTTCTAAAGTTGAATTTTTCTAACCCAAAATAAGTGTGTCTCTTCATTTATTCAAATCTTCCTTCGTCAATCAGTAGTGTTCTCCAGGTTTCTTCATGTAGAGCCTATAATTTTCTTTAATTTTCTATAATTTTTTATAAGTAAGCTAGTTTATGCTTGCCTTCCTGTTATTACGATTCAAATGTTCGTTTAAGAATATTTTCTAATTGATTATTATTTATATATAAAGAGATCAATTATGTATACATATAATGCATATGTAATTTATGTAAGCACAATATATGTAATAAGTATATATTATAATATATAATACAGATTTTTCTATATAACATGTACATAGTTATATATAATATAATACATAAATATAATACATATATCATAATATATACTATATATTTATATAAATGTAATACATAAATGTAACATATTGTATATATTATTAAACATAATTAAAAATTATAATATTGCATAAATATTTATATAATATATATAACACACATATATTTTATAGTTAGTTACCGTGCCAACTAAAACTATTTGTAATTTTTCATCTCTTTCTGATTGTGATATTCTTGTCCTGACAGTATCATTAATAAGAAAGAGACCAGGGTTCAGAGTATTGTCAAGAGAGCAGACAACAGATGGACCAGGGAGGGGCACGGCAGCTGTAACTTTTTGGACACAGAACACCAGTCAGAAGTGTTCGCTCTGGCACACCAAGAAGCAGAGAGCCAGACAATGTAGGTCAAGGTGTATATAAAACCATACATTATCTACGAGGAAGAAAGAATTCAAAAAGCTTCTCGTAGTTCATTCCTTGCTTTAAAAATGTCAACAGTGAGGGCAGCACTGGAAATGTAGAAATAGCTTTGAGAGCCTGAGAGAGAGCAAAGGGAGACAGCCCTGGCGGTCTCTCCATGCTTCATAAATGAATTCTCCACAGTGGGCCCTCACTCAATGCCCGAGGTGAAGCAGGACTTCAGTGTACCCCACTGTGTTTGAGGTGACACACCAGTTCCAGAGCTGGAATAGACTTTAGAGCATCTCATTCAAACTCCTCGTTTTTCAGTGAAGGGAAATGAGGCTCAGAGAGAACAAGGGCTTGTTTGTGGTGAGAAGACTAGCTAGTGGCAGATGCAAGCTTTTCTGGATCTAGACTACCCGGGGCCTCCAGACATCAAGTCCAGAGTTCTGTTCCTTCTATGATGTTGCTTCAAGGGATTTGGATCTGAACTTTCTGGGGATTTTATTTTTTCTGGTTGACAAGAAAAAAAAATCTGAGATATTCTAAATTAAAATTACAGCCAGAGAGTGAAAGAAAGAGACAGAACAGTTAGCCTATTAATAATAGCCGTGGACCATCCTTGACAAAAGACTGTTCATGTTCCTGTATGTTGGAATTTAGGATTAATTTCCAGGTGGCTACTTCCGAGATTATCCAAAAGAGATAACAGTCAGGCACCATAGAACCCCAGAAGCCTCGGCTTCCTATTTGCACATGAACTTTCCACTCTGCTGCCCACAGCCACTCCACAGAGGAACACTTGTTCCTCAGGGACTCTGTGTGTCTGTCCCAGAACTAGCCCAGTTTCAGCTTCTCCCATCCCCTTTGTCTACAGCTAATGTAAATCCTTTCAGAAAGGCTTAAATTAGCCTCCCCCATTTGATGTATTAAAAACGCTTGCAGGGGCCGCAGGTTGGCTCAGTTGGTTCGAGGGCAGTGCTCATAATACCAAGGTCACTGGTTCGATTCCTACATGGGCCAGTGAGCTCCGCCCTCCACAACTAGATTGAAAACAACGACTTGACTAGGAGCTGATGGGTCCTGGAAAAACATACTGTTCCCCAATATTCCTCAATAAAAATTAAAACAAACAAACAAACAAAACAAAACGCTCGCAAAACTCAGGGACTACGTACATGTTGTGCTTCCTAACTAGCCATGCTGCTAGCGGTTTAGACTCCATGTCCCAGACCTGTCTTTTTTTTCTCTTCTCTTCTCTTCTCTTCTCTTCTCTTCTCTTCTCTTCTCTTCTCTTCTCTTCTCTTCTCTTCTCTTCTCTTCTCTTCTCTTCTCTTCTCTCCTCTCCTCTCCTCTCCTCTCCTCTCCTCTCCTCTCCTCTCCTCTCCTCTCCTCTCCTCTCCTCTCCCCTCCCCTCCCCTCCCCTCCCCTCCCCTCCCCCCTCCTCTCTTCTCCCCCCTCCCCCCCTCCCTCTCGTCTCTCCTTTCTTTTTTCTTTTTTCTTTTTTCTTTTTTCTTTTTTTCCCTCCCAGCAATGACCTAACAAACCCTTTCTTTTAAAAACACTTTCAGCCATGGAAGTTAAATTTCTTTTATTTAACATAGCCTAGTGGGCTAGATTTTTCTGCTATATTTTAATATACACGGTCTTACGTATAAAGAACTTACTTTACTCTCTCTTTTACTTATGAACACTATTGGGAGCATTTGAAAGAAGTTGGTTTACAAGGCAAAATGCAATTTCAGAGATTTGCACATGACTTCTCTCTGTAGAGATGTAAACAAATGCAGAAGTTTGGTAGAATATGACCAGGAAGGCCAGTTTTATCATAGTGGAAACACCACTAAACAGTGACTTTCCTTAAATGATAGATGTCCTATTTTGTCACTTTAGAGTCATGTGCAAATCTTCCATTTGATGTGATTGAGACGGCTCTGTGTTATAGCATTCATTCTAGTACAACCACTGAACTTAATAAGTCTTTCATTCTTGTTTCATTTGTAATTATGCTGTGTTGCTGCCAGGTGAATGGAAGTACCTTGGTGATAGCCTGCTTGAAACTACCAGGTAATTTATTGATACAGTTAACTGAGAATGAGATCAATGGCATTTTACAGTAAAACATGTTGATTTTTTAAATAAACAAGAAGTTTTCATCCACTAATCTGATATGTCAAGAAATAGAAATACTGCACATTCAAAACAGCAATTATTCAGATTCCAGGGAATAAGCAAAAATAAAAGAATAGTAAAAATAAGTGTTCCCCGAATATCATGAATTTAAAGTAATAATACTCATACACTTTACTAAATGTATGCCTCTTGGAATGTATTAATCTTATTTTATAAACACTTCTAAAAATGGCACCAGCCTACCCCATGTCACGTCAGAAAAAAAATTGATGGAGATCAGAGTGAAGAGAAAAATAAATGGCAGGTGATAATGTCAGAGAAGAAGATGATGAAGCCTGTTGATAAAAAGCACAGGACTCACAGAATTAAAGGGTCCGGGGGCAAAGAGGGCCACACATACAGTTGTGACGGCCTCACTGTTCTATAATATTGCAAAATATGCGTAGTGAAACCCTGAGGCATGAGAAGGAGAAATCAACCACATTTACTACATTGTCTTTAAGCCAGCATGGAATTAATTCACTTTTGATCATTTTCCATCAAATGATTATATTACAATTATTTTTCACTTTAAATTTAAGCATTTTCTGTAAAACTCTAAGCTGTTCATTTATTCATTCATTCAGATAAGTAACTTCAGTATTAAACAGTAGTATTTAAACATTATATTCCACTGGAACAAGATTTTAAGTAATACACTCTTAGATAGATTTTGCATTAATTTATAAATAGCTAAAAATAATGTTTAATCCAATACTGATTCTGTTGCATCATTTAAATAAAATTTATTTGACCACAAAACCTTTTTGTCAGGGAGCATCTCAGAAGTCAAATCTTCCTTTGAACACGTACGAGAAATGCTGCCCTGCTGCTCTATAAACTTTACAACACCGTATAAGAATTTAACAACCATCCCTGACTCAAAAACTGAATTCAGATTACAAACACATTCCATTTCAAAAACAAGATGGGGAACTGGTTCAACCCAGTGACCATAAAATATATTCTGGAGAGAAAAGAAGTAGGATTCTGTCAATGGAATTATTTCCTGCCTCTGCCTATATTAAATCAAACTTCCTGATTCAAAGTGAATAATGGATTAGTCGATTCCAAGCTAGTGAGTTTCTGATCAGCAGCAAGCAGATATAGGCAGCATGATATCTTAGAAAGACACATTTCTAGTTTTTCTTAAATGGATCAGATTATCAATTTATTTTACAGATCACCCTTCGAGGCCTGGTTTCCAGCTATTTTATGCTCCTGTAGACATGAAACAAGGGCCCTGAGTCCTCAGGGAGCTATGATCTAAGCCCATAAAACATTTCTACAGGCTCGTGTTCCCACGGTCACATGAGTGGAAGAACACTAATTGGCCAGGTGTCTAAAGGTCTCTGTTAACTGTTAGGCTATTTCTCATTAAATCTTGGCGTGAGTGACCATTGGATGTTTCAGTGACTTCACTCACCTTATTGAATTCATTCATTCATTCACTCAACAGATAATATTGAGGGCCAACTATGAACTAGGCACTGCAGAATACCAACCAACAAAACGAGGCGAAAAAGAGCCGCTCATAGTTCTGGCGAAACATCCTCTAACCCTCAAGGGTACTGTGTATGCAGTACCCAGTACACCAACGCACTCAGTGGTCAGACATAAATCTGCTGAGGGGAACAGAACTAAGTAGAAACACTGCACCATGAAATACTCGTATGCACATGATGTGACTGCTTCCTAGAATCTCAAATCCATTGATGCTCTATGGATTGATTTAGAAGGACAGGTGCTCACAAGGGGTATGGAAGATAGGAATGAAATCTGATTTCTGTTCCCAAACTCAACTCCTGACTTCCTTTGATGTCTACTATCTCTAACATTTCTGCAAGGTAGTCACCTATCCCTAAAGAATAGTCTTCTACTCTTTAATATATGAAATATATTAAGGAATTATTGGCTTTTGTTTTCATTTAAAAAAAAAAATAAAAAGCATTTAAAAAAAAAAAGCTTAGCATGGATTTTGTGTGTATGCTGATTTTTGTAAAGTTATTGCCTTTGCTTGACGTTGTCACACAGAATTCGAGAGCTGGAAAAGATCTTTGATGAAATCTATCACGGTGGTGTTGGCAGTATTAACCACAGGTCCCCGGGGGCACCCTGCTTTAATATTTGACTATAATCCAAAAACATTTATTTAAAGAATGGGATCTCTAAGTATTTTTAAAAAGAGTTTGAAATCACTGAATTCTTCCAACTCCCTTGTGTTATGGATGAAGATACTGAAACTCAGAGAGAAACATAACATGCCAAAGATCCCACAGTGGGTAACAGTACCTGGTGTCAAATCAGTGCCTCCCCATTCCTTGTTGAAAGATAGTCCCGTAGGCCTTGCTGCCTCCAAGTAAGGAGTATGAATAACCAAGATCCTAAGGTTAAGACAGTATTTCGATCGACTGTGGCATGATGGAATTTCTGTCCCTTCCAGGATCTCTGTCATCCTCTGCTGTCTCCTTTCTAATGGCCCCTGGAGACGAGGACATCTGATGGCATCATAACACCTCAGCGTTTTACTCTGAGAAGGTATCAACATTACCAGGAAAGTCTGTCTGTAAAATCTCTACGTTAAAGAATGTGAGGGTCCATAGCTGTACCCGAGGATGGACCCAGGAAAGCATCAGGTTCTCTCCAGACTTGGCAGCGAAGGGCAGTGGTAAGACTGAGCCAAAACTCTGGTCGGGGGAGGCAAAAGTGATGAAAGGGAAGGATGCATGGGCATCAAAGTTAAAGGGACTTCTCGGTACCCACGTGAAGCAGGAGAGAGGTAATGGAATGTTTTGTTCTATCCTCTGGCCTCCAAGTGTGTTTACTACTGAGTTCAACACTGTACTACACAACCTTCCCGATCAAAAACCTTTACGTGAGTTTCATTTAATTTTATAAACATGTGACTTACAAATGTTAACACCTACCTACCTATAACCTTTCAGGATGTACAGAAACATTGTATAATAACATTTAATTATTGTGTTCGTAACTAATGATTAATAATAAATGTCTGTGGTTGCATCTGACTGAGGAGGTATATTCCTTTCTTACACCAAAAAAGAAATAAAAACTGTTTTATATAATGTAAGAAGGAAAATATTCAAGAGTGAACATCACAGGTAAGTCTATACCAGAAAGAAGGACCGGGGGCAATGTGAGAAAGTCCTTGTTTCTGTTTACTAGTCCTCTGAGAATTATCGATGCTTCTGCTTTGTCCTTTAGAGTTTTGAGAGCTAATAATTGTACCTGAGAATGGACTATTCTCTGGTTCCAGCCTCAGAGGCTCAGTCTCCCCATTCACTATCTCAGGTAATGCTGTGTTTATATCTGGATCTCTGCATCTAGGAAACATCCTGACTTTGTACTCTGTCAGTCTGCTTTAACCATGATCTTTTTCTACCCATCTCCTCTCTAGCTTTTTGATCCACTGATTTATGATCCTAACTTAATATTATTATTTTTTAATTTGCCTTAATTGGCCAGTGAAAGAATAATGAATACAACCGAAGTCAAGCTGGCAACGCCCAAGGTGATTCCACTGCCTTGTGTCCCAAGGACAACAGTAGTGGTTAAGAGGGTAGTTCTGGAATTCCATTCCTGGGTTCAATTCCTGGCTCTTCCAGTGGCAAGCTGTGTGATCTCATGCAAATCACTTAGCATCTCTATGCTTCTGTTTTCTCCTATGGAAAGTGGGGATAATGATTATAGTACTTCTTCACAGGGTTTTTGAACGGTTAAGTGAGAGAGTCGACATAAGGTGCTTAGAACAGCGACTAGCACACAGTAAGTACTCAGTGAATAGCTTTTATCAATTTTATGTTGTTGTGTGGATCAGAGGAGTAAACTCTTTTCTGATTCAAGTCTCAATAGGGAAGGGTGTAGCCATTGTTTCCTCTGGCTGACAGTTGGTGTAACATCCTCTAGCCTTCCTGAACGAACACCCAGCGGCTTGTATCCCATGGCTGTTGACTCCTTTCTAATTCTGTCATTTTCTCTTTTTCTCCATCACCATCACTGTCACTATCATCTTCATCTTCAGCAACATCAGGACTGAGTACAGTGCAGAAAACCAAAGCCTGAAAGTTCCATTCACCCAAAATTCAATGAGAAGCTACAAGACAACAGGCAGTAGTAGATCAGGCATAGGGACAAACTTAAGAGTGAGAAGCACAGCCTGCCTGGAGAGAACCACAGTCTAGATAGTGGAGGAAACACAGTGGCGTCTTATTAGCTCGGATACCCACCAGGATTCCAGGAGAACAAGAGTCCTGAAATGCTGGGAGCGCAAGGACCAAATGTGAAGGTAACTGTGAGCCTTCAAATACCCACAAGACAGAGACAGCAGTAGGACTCCTTCTCAGGGCCCTCAGTGCATCTTGCTCAGCATGGGCCACACTGGAGACGTGGGACAAAATGAAAGGACTGGATGTGGGACTGTGAGCCACAGCCAAATTCCTAAGAAGTGAGCCAGTGGCATCCAAAGGCCAGTGGTTGAGAAATGCTTCCTTGGCCTGTTCAAAAAGGTGGTAAAAGCTTGGTGCCACAGCATCATTTTCAGCATCAGCATCTTGACTACAACTTATGATTCACTTACTCAAGCCAGACCCTGTAGTCAAAGACATGCTTCATACATAGGAACTAAAGAGATGGCTATTGTTTCTTCCACTTTGCAGATGAGAAGACTGAGCCTCTGAGAGTTTAGGTAAAGTGTCCAGAACACACAGCAACCCAGTCTCTCTAAAGAATGAAGACAGTTAACTGATGATACACACCCACACAGTCACCATAATTGGCATAAGGTTGGTAGCTGAGACAAAGTAAGTTATTTAATTACTTCTATTGCAATTCTGCTTTGTTTATATTATACTGAAAACTGCACATTGTCTCTGTTGTATAGCTATGAGAAGTACTGTATGGTAAAGCATTAATCAGCTATTTATCTACCTTGCAGTATCTTCTCTTTGCTCTAGGAGACCAAAATGAATTTCTTTTGTTCACTCCCTCCTATAAAAGAAACGTATTCAAAATTAGTTCCACTGGATAATTTTACGGTCCCTAGACTGGAAATAAATACTTCCATAGAATTTGCAACATCTATCATGATGTTTCACTATGGTAATCAGACGTCAGCATTGGGTCCAACCCGGGCTCCATTCTTTTCTCTTTAGAGAAGTACATGTGTTCATTGATCTCAGTGAGACATGCCTTTACTCTGAATATATTGCATCTTGTTGCATTAATCACTACATAGTTACAGAGAATGAAAATAACCAATTTCCTTAACGAAAAAGTTATAGTAAGACACGAGATGCTCTATTCACCACTTTTCATTTGTCTTGGCTAATAGTAACAGCAATAATAATGATACTTTCAATTTAGACATTTCCTTTCTTCCAAGAAGTTCAAAGCTCTGGTATGTCTAGTATGTCATGAGAACAGACAGATGAGTAGTAGTGAACTTGGCAAGGAGAAACAGATGTTACTTGTGCCAAATTAAAATACAAAAAATGAGGCCATAATTTATTTGATGAATGCATTGTCTTTCTTAGGATGGACGCGGTGTGGTGTAAGAAGGAGGGGGGGAACATATAATTTAGATGCAGCCTCTCGTGTGTGAATCTTGGTTCTGTCATCATAAACCAGCTGGGGATTCACACTTAAGCAAATTTCAACCGTGCTAAATCTTAGGATTCTCACCTGTAATAGAGAAACAGTGAATATCTGTCTCGTATGATGATTATTAAGATAAAAGAGTTAAGTATGACACTATAAACAATGACGTCTTATAACACAAACGTTAAATTCTTGTTTTCTCATGAGGTTAGTAGAAAAAAATTTCAAGCAAGCTAACTGGCATGGATGCACACCACCCTCCACAATCCATGCTCAACTTTTTCCTCTCCAGTCCCTTCCCTGGCATCTGGCACCCGCTGGAATGCTCATCGATGTCCACTGAATTGGGATGGATTAAATCAAACCGAATTGATAGTCTTTTATACAGATTCCTAAAAACAATAGAGATGGTAATCTGATGTCTCCGGCATTAAAATTCTGGGATATCAGATTTGTAACCTACAAGACCAAAGGAAGTAGCCCCAAACTGATTCAAGAATAAGAAATTTGGAAGCTAAGACTTATTTAGGAAATCAATAGAACCCATGCTTTCAAATGCAGTTAAGTGAGAATTTTTAAATGTTTCTCACATATAGTTTATCATTTATAAAGAATTATGACAACTCTAAATAAATAGAAGTTGGTAACTATATTCCCATTCCCAAATGATTCCATGGACTATTAAAGGTAACTATCATCTTTTTGGAAAAACTAAGCTTTGTAACAGGATTTCAACAGGGATAAAAAGGCTCTCCTATCTCTTATCTAATGTGATCCTCATAAGAGTTCCCCATTTTATAGGTAAGGAAACAGTCAGAGATGGACAATGTGAATAGATCCTACGTGATGAAGTCAAGATTAAAAATCAGTTCTTTGTTGGTTGAAAGAGACAGCCACTCTAGTAAAAAAAACAAAACAAAAAAAAAAAACAAAACAAAAAAAAACAACATGAAAGGACACTCAACTCGAAGCATTAGAAGAGAATAAATGAGGGATTGACTTATATGACCCTATAAGGACAAAGAGAGTGACCTCACCGTCACTGCCAGCAAAAACTGAACAGCACAGTCAGCTCTTTGAAGCTGATCTCCTTCCTTGGTGCCTAAGAGAAAGAGAAAGTCTGGATGTAGGGTTTGATGACTGTGGTTGGTGGTGGTGGTAAGTTGGGTTTTCACTGGTTTCTTTTTTTTTTTTTTTTTTTTGCTTCCTTTCTTCCTTTCCTTTTCTTTTTCTTTTTTTGGTTTTGGTTTTGTGGTTTGAATTGCCTTTCCTATAATTGAATCAACAATTATTTGACAAACTGACCATATTAACTAAGTGTTCTGCCCTCAAAAAGACATGATCTAAAAATACAAAAAGAGAGAACAGAAATAGAATACCGAATAATAGCATTACAATGAAAATATAACAATGGACATTTAAAAGGGACAGTAGGAAGGAAAAACTAAGGGCAATGGAATATATACATGTTGTACTTAAAACACATTCACAGCTCCTAGGAAGCTGAAAACAGACAATATTTTAAATACTTAATAACTTTTGCCTTTTTTACTTGTTTTTGTATTTTTCCTGGAAAACAACATAAAATGGAAAATAAATTTTAAATAATCACCCAAGATCCTAATATAAAAATTATTCCTTATTTTACTTTTAAGCCTTTCCAAACTACTTTCTGAAAGATTTCATATATTCTTTCCAAGTCCTTTATGAAGGAAGTAACTGCTTTCTGATTTATCTTTGCGTAAGTGCAGGCTTCCATAGAGTGGGTTTGTTCAGAATGAAATTTTGGCTGGCAGGAAATCTCTCCTGGGCTTCCCTGTGGCTTCTTGCACCTTTCTCTGTGTAATGTCACCCAAAGATCCAGACTAGGAGAAATGGCTCTCTCTTCCAAATAAGCACTTATAAAAGCATACATATCACATGGACTGCTCTCCAAGACTCAACAACCTTGTTACAAAAATGTAAAACGTTCTTGTAATGAAAGCTACCACTCATTGAGAGCTTCTATTAGATACATTACTAAGAGCTGCATTCAATTGTTATTTTTATATAACCTTACAATAACCCTGTAATAGGGAAACAGTATTACTAGGTATTATTATTCCCATTTGACAGTGGGCTAAGTGACAGTGGACTAGGTATTATTATTATTCCCATTTGACAGAGGGCTAAATGAAAACTGAAAGAAGTTAAGTAACTAACCCACTATCAGAGAGCACACAAGTGTTGCAATCGGGATGCAAACCTAAGTCAGCCAAGTTCCAAAGCCTTTTTGGATGCGGCCACTGTTGCAGAAGCAATGAGCACAAAGTCGTGCTGCTGTCATCTGAAGTCAGGCCATCAGGGGCTAAAGTCCAACAGTCATTGGATGACAGTTTTCACTGGACTGGACTCGATCCAAGGAGAGAGCTGCATGAATCCTGAAGAATGGCGGATTGGCACGTACTCCAGGCTAGTCATCTACTTTGTTAATCACTTTTCCAACGTCACTCAAATGCCACTTCATTCTCTAATCTATTTATACCTTCCATTTTTATATTGAGAAGCTAAACCAAAATATGCTGTATCACCTTGCAGGGAGACAGTACGGAGTTGCATAAAGAATGTGAATTTAGGGGGAGCTTAGAAAGCCCTGAGTCCCAGTTTCATCTCTGCCTTGCACTAATTCTGTGGAAAGCAATAAAAATAACTTTACTTAGGCTATTTCATTTAATCTTCAACTACTCCATGATGTATTTATAGTCTCCTCACATAACAAACTAGGAAACTGAGGCCCAGGGACTCGCAGAGTTTGAATCCAGGCTTAATCACTCACTACCCTACATAAACCCGGGCAAGTTACTTAACCTTTTAAAGCAGGGGTGTCCAAACTGCGGCCCGCAGGCCAACTGAGGCCCGCAATCCATTTTTAATTGGCCCGCAGCAAATTCCAAAAATATATTTAGTTTACTTAAATAAACCAGGTGAGGCAATACGTACTTCACCTCGAGTGAGTGGCCCGGCTGTTTGTGTATTTTACCGCATATGGCCCGTGGTGAAAAACGTTGACAAAAGTTTGGACACCCCAGTTTTAAAGCCTCAGTTAATCATCTACACCCAACTCATAGGACTATTACAAACATACAGCCTAAGCTCGGCACCCAAAGGCTGCTTGTCTTACTCAGTTTGGCATCTCTTCTCAACCTCTAACAGAGTTACTTGAAATAGTAGGAATTTGGTTATGATTTAATTTAGCATCAAGGCATAGATTGCTTGATACACAGGTGGCATGGCATTGAAAGGATGGTACGAAATTAGTGTTTGTTTAGATGAAGCCCTGAGGAAGCTGGAGAGCTGGTCAGATCTCTTGAAGGAGGAGCCACGTGGATGACGGGTCTCGTTGTCTCTGCCCTCACTCTTCTCATCTGAGAGCTGAGTTTTAACTGTGGACCGTTGGAGATGGGACAGAGGAGGTAAAAGACCCCTCCCCCTGCCACCACCTCCCTGCCATAAGCTCAAGTGTCAGGTCCCTCCATGGCATGGCTATAATATGCTTTCTCCACCTCACGTAATACCAGGCCTTCCCTCAATAACGAACGTGTCATCCATTCCAGACCAATTGCTTCCAATGCCTAAAAAGTTACAAAAGCAAAAAAAAAAAAAGCATCTTCATCTTTCAGACTTCCGTTGATTCCACCTCACTTACCTTCCACCATCTCCTCTTGTCAGTCTTACAGAGCCTCTTAGGCAGAGCTCAAATGGAATTTCCTTTCATGACTGTCCTGGATTCTAATACAGTTAACTGGATTAACCCTGTGTAGTCAGCCTGGCACTACGGTGGAGGCTATGTATGCCCCATGCAATACACACACAGCCAGGGAAGTGCTGTCTTACGATTCCTCTCTGTACTTATGGCCAACGGCCACCGGGCCTAGCCCAAGAGACTTTTTTATATAGCTGAATGAGATGTGATCAGAACCCATTTTCTTTAACCTCTGCAGTGAACCAGAGATCAGGTTATGTGCTCCCTGAGTAACTGCCTTTAGGTTCTCCATCCCTATAACCTCTGCCTTAAATATTAACAAACTCAACATGGCAATGGAAACTGGATTGGGTTAGAATTGTTTTACTAGTGAAAACCAGAAGATTACTGATGAATCGTCCTTCTCAGTCACCATAGGACCAAAGCTTAGGATACACTGAGGGAGAACTCTGCCCTTAACCAGCCTGAAATGGGGAATGTCAACTGGGCTCTCCAGTCGCCATCCCTTTCCCTGATTCTCGGGCCAGGTTTCATCGGAAGTGTTGCGGGCTCTTCCTACTGACACCAAGGTGGAACATGGCCAGAACAGGCCACAATAACTAAGAGGCAAGCAGTGAGGTCCATTCAGCACCAGGCCCTGAAATCACAGTCCTATTGTCAGCTCTGCTCTCCCAGTGCTTCTGTGACCTGCCTATGAAAGTACCAGATGCTTTGAAGGCAGAATTTTAACCACCAATACTGGAGTGTATGTATACCTGTCCCCTTCCCTTCTCCCTGCAGCAAGGAGCAAAGCAACCCTAAAATTTAGAAAAAGTAATTGGTCGACTCCCATGGGTCAATTTGTATTAACAGAGGACCTGTTGTGTGCCTGGAGTCAGGCGCGTAGGAAACCATGCTCAGCAACACAAGCGCAGCCTGCACTGTAACGGCGGACAGCAGAGTGAAGTGTGTGGGCTCTGGAGCCAAACTGCGTGTCTGGTCTGATGGCCAAGGCTGCCACCTGTAAGTCACGTGACTTTGACTAAAGGGATCACTCTCTCTATGCCTCAGTTTCCTCATTTATAAAACGGGAATGATAATAATGGTATCTACCTCTTAGGGCTATTTTACATATTATATAACATATGTAAAGGTCCTGAGATCTAGTAAACGCTCGGCAAATTTGAGCCCTTGGTGTTGTAACTAGTGAGGGACACAAACATCAACCAAAATAGTCACAATTACATTGGAAACAAACATAAGTGGTATGACAGTGAGACTGGACACCAAGGATACCTCGTCTAGCCTAATGGTCCAGGAAGGCTTCCCTGGGGAAATGAGCTGGGGGAAAGGTAGACTGGGATTGTTCGGGGCAGAAGCCCTGTGGTGAAGGATGCAGAGAACGTTCTAGAAACTGAAAAAGCAGTGAAGCTGGAGCACCATCAGCAAGAGTTGGAGAGCCTGATAAAAGGTGAAGTAAAGAGGTAAGCTCACGTGCCTCGACCAGGGACCGGTAACGTAATGGAGGAGCATGGCTGGGGGTTGAGGGAAAGGGTAAGAGGTGTTTTTAAAAGATATAGTCAAAATTACTCTAGCAGAAATAACATGAAACTTGCACCGATATCCAAAGAGCGTTTCCAGCAGGAGACTAATCTTTGCTATGTGCAATTGTATTTTTAAAAAGGTTAGAGAAAAAATTAACTGCGGAGGAGACGCCACCTCATACCCTCCCATCCTTCTTCCCCCCAACCTTAGCCCCAGCATGTCACCCCAGCAGCAGAGAAGGCTTCCAGAGAGACGTTTGCACTCAGAGCAGATGCTGTGAGTCATGAATAGTTACATGACACCAGAGGGGGTTGGGGGCTTCAAATTTCCAAGGGAAGTCATTATGGGAAAAGAAGGAGATGGCAAGGAGATGGGCATTTAGGAAAAGAGATGCTAGAAACCAGAGGCTCTACAGAAAGGAGGACAGCACATATTAGGAAGGAGAGAGCGCCCACATGGCATCCAAAGGGCAGACCAACCCTGGGAGTCCTCAAAGGAGGCATGGTTGGTCTAGGCAGCTATACTCCACTACACTTCGGGCTCGGCTTTCTACCGAGGACACTGGGTGGCTTAGATTTAATTCTATTCAGAGTATGTGAGTGTGCTTTAGGGAGCAGGAGAAAGGCAGGCACCAGCCTAAGAAGGAAACAGTCTGATGTCACTCTCCCATCCCTACCAGAGGCCACTCCCTTGCCTCCAGCCATTACCTCCCTGGTGGGCTCCTGTGGGGAGGCGATTCACCCACCTACTTCAATGTGTTATGGGACGTTCCCTTTGAAGAACTGAGTTTCCTCCAGTATAAAATGAGGAATCTGGACCAGTTAAGTTCAAAAGACCTTTATGAAGATTCAGTTCCACGTGCAATTCTAGATCGGGCTCACTGCTCCCTTTCACTACCTTTTGTGTTTTAGACTCACAGATTGCCAGAGGTGGAAACCCCCTCATTTTACTCACAGTGGATATGAGGTGAACCAATATGCCAAGATTGGGGGTGAGGGAGACGAGAGATACATACTCCTAAATCAAGATGGATCAGCTGCAAAATTTGTCGGGCCCAAAGCAAAATGAAAACGTAGGGCTCCTTGTTCAAAAATTAAGACTTTCAAGATGGCAACACCAAAGCATTAACCCAAACACAGGGCCCTTTTGAGCGAAGTCCGTATTTCTTGATTCTTGACTGGGTTGCTGAGAAAGACCATCCAGATCCAACAATACTAAGTTAAAAGGGGTCAACACAAAGTCGTGCTGTGAGGTGAATCGCAGCACCGATAAAAGCAGATGAGCTGCTACCTGGAAAAGGCCAGGGTGTGAGAGTCTGGTTGACATGATGCTTGGTACAAGCCAAAGGCCTGACAAGACTGCCAAATAAAGCTAAACGTACCACATATTGGCTATATCAACAGAAGTATAAAGACCAGGACAAGGAAGGTGAAATTCCATTCTACACCAGGGTTGGGGGTGGGTTGCCGGGGGGAGACCATCCTCTGTTTTATGTTTTAAGCCCTTTAGTGTAAATGAGAAAGGATAACAAAGTGGAGGCTTGTAGGTAAGGATGGAGAAAGATCTCCAAGTGGCACCACCTGAGGAACAGTGGAGAGAGGAGGGAGAGATCTCTGCCTGAAGAAGAGCTGAGACACGGGAGTCATGGATGTGTTTGAAGGCTGTCATGTGGGAGCTGGATGCAGCATATTCAGTGTGGTTCTGGAAGTCAAGAGACGTGGGTAGGTGGAAAACAGGAAACCGGGACAGGCCCCGGTTACTGGAAGTGGAGGCAAATTGGGAGTTCTGCTGGGTGGGACCCCTGGATCCTCTTCCAAGTCCAAGAACGCCTCGGAATCAAACACATGAAAAGACAGTGGGTGTCTTCAGTCTTGAGGTGATCTATTTCACAACCAAAATCAACATATTCCCAAGATTTCATAACTTCAAGGATGGTAAGGGGGAGGGGAAGCGCCGGCATCTACAAAGAGTTAACTGGAAGAACACAGGTTGGACACTTGACAAACACCTTCCTGAGTGAAGAGGTGCCCAAGACACTGCTGCAGGCACATGATAGGTACCAGCCAGGATGAGGGCCAGAAGATTTTTGGCTGAACACCGAGTAAGTCATCCTTTTTACAATCATACAGTGCTTTTGTCAAGCCAGTCTGATTCCTCATTTGTTTTCTTTGGATGACTCCACCCTGCTGTGGGAAAATTAACTCTTTGGCACGTCCACAGGTAGACAACCATGGAGACTCCTACCCCCGGCAACATATCCTCGGGAGACCCACTAAGCCTATCGGGTTAAAAAAAAAAGGCCTTAAAGTCCAATTAGAGTCTAATGAGCTGTGCTAATTGAGATTATCCTTGCAAATTGGTGAAATTCTAATGAGTTGGCCTTAAATGGAACCTCCAGTCAATGTTTATCCTGGCTCTGCCCCAACGCATTTGTAAGACAAATGCAGTATCTCTGTCCTTGCCAGCCTCAGTGAAAATGGGGGATAACATTACTGGACGCCAGATAGTCAGGAGCATTAATCATCATTTTGGGCTGCTAAAACGCTTTAAGCTACTGATACAAAAATTGATACCGAACACAATGGGTGTTTTCTAGGAAGGAAGCATCCACCGTGTACCAGGCACTGAGCTAGGGGCATTTGGAACTCAGGGCAAACACAGATAGATACCTGCCTGATTTGATCAGAATTTCCAAATTCGATGTGTATGGAATAGCTCTGACTGGTGAAGCTGGTGGTCACATGCCTGTATCCTGAAAATTCTGGCTCCTACCTTGAGGAAGCAGAATTTTTAATGTAAAATATTCCCCAGATAAAAGAAGGGTAATCATTGTTGGTGAGCAGTCACAAACAGGGAAAATGCTCTTTCGTTCATTTTTAATAAATAAGACACTTAGTGGAAGAAACTTAAGAGGTAGAGTCAGAATTTGCCTAAGCCAGGCCCCAAAAGCTATCCTATTTCCACACCACAATACCTATAAGAAAACATAATGGCTCAACAAAGCTTTGTCTTTCCAGATTCTAGAAAGCTAGTAACCTGGAAAAAAGAGAGCAGTCTCAAACGTTATTCTAAAGGCAGACTTTCTAGGATGGATCCAATTTGTCACTGCCAAAATAGTTTTAACAGCTGTCTCTCCTTGAAATAAACTTCCTTTTTAGTTATCTATTTTCTTACCATTCTCTCATTAGAAAATAATGCAGGATTCAGAGAAGATACCTATACAGACTTTTATTGAGCTTCGGAGTCTTCAAAAACAAAGCTCTGTCACATGAATATGCTAATTTTGCCTACCACCAATAATTATTACAACAATTAAACTAGAGTAAATGGCAGTGAGAGAGAAGCAAGGTTTGAAGAAAGAACGGAAGGCTTCAAATTAGAAGTGTCATCTGTGCTGACCATAAAAGACAAGTAGAATTTCAGGAGGAAAGGGGTAGGGGCATTCCGAGTAGAGGGAGATGTGTGAACCAAATAAGAATCCAATGGGGTAAAGACGAACAATGGAGGAAAAGACAAGAAACATGAGTCCAGGCTCCTGAACAGCATGCTAGCAAGTTCGACCCACAATCAGTAAACACTGGCAAGTCGTGATTTTTGGTCAATGGACAAAACTATCAGATTGAGGCTTTAAAAAGATGAATCAGCATGCAAGTGCCCTGCGGCTTGAGATAAGAGTAGAGAGGTCTACAGACCAGATGTAAAACAAATCTGACCAGTCTCACCAGAACCAATTTTCTTCAAAATATTGCCATCATATAGAAATAATTGCCAAGATCAGAACAAAATTTTCGTAGTGAACAAACTGCTTTCGATTAACCTTGGAAAGTCTAAATAGTGGGTAATTTAGTATACGAGTATATTTTGGCACAGGAACCAGGACAGACATTTTAAGTTGCCATTACCGTAAATTCCTGGATCATAAAATTAATGAATATTACTGCTATAAAGGTATTTTAGAAACTACCTCATCAAACCCTTTCATATGACATGTGGGGAAATCAAGTTCCAGAAAAGCCCAAGTTTACTTACTTGGGCTTGTGCAGTAAGTAAAAGATGGTGTGTGTGTCAATAATAGGGTCTACTAATGAATGAATAATGATCAGCCTCCTGTGCTCATCAGTCCAAAGACAGGGACAAGTCGTATGTTCTTCTTTACACGGGGCCATATAATGCAGTGGAGGCCAATGTTCAAATCCCAGATTCTCCACTTACCGTGTTTCCCCTAAAATAAGACCTAGCTGTACCATCAGCTCTAATGCATCTTTTGGAGCAAAAATTAATATGACTCAGTATTATATTATATTATATTATATTATATTACATTATATTATATTATACTATACTATACTATATTATATCAATTATATTATATTGTATTGTATTGTATTGTATTGTATTGTATTGTATTGTATTATATTATATTATATTATATTATATTAACCGGGTCTTATATTAATTTTTGCTCCAAAAGATGCATTAGAGCTGATGGTTCGGCTAGGTCTTATTTTCGGGGAAACACGGTACTATCTGGGTGAGCAAATTATCTATACCTGTTTCCTTTTCTCTAGAAAGAAGGATAATAAGAAACCCTTCTTTAGAGGGTTGTTGTGAGGGATGAATGGGATAATTTATATCAGGTTCTTAGAACAGTGCCTACCACAGAGTAAGTGCTCCATAATGTCAGCCATTCTTAACTATAATCCAGGTGACAGATCTTAAAGGGTATATCAACCAATTGCCATATATTTGGAGAAGTTCAGCCAACCTGTTGGAGGTTTGGAAAATATTTCAGTAAAGAACAGCAAAGGGAATTAAGGCGTGGAAATGAGAAATACAGTAGAGAGAACATGCTAGTTGTCTTCAAAATTTGAAGTTGTATCATAGCAGAAAAGGGCACAGTATTTTTTCTGTTCTCACTACAGTAGGAACATCTAAGAACATTGGAAAATAGAGACAAATTGCTATTTATAGAAAGAAGAGCTTTTTAAAGCAGTGCTCTTACAGAACAGGAGTAGTTGATGAAACCATTAGGCAGTGTTCTATATGGACATGACTAAGCCCCAAAGTGGTCTGGGTTAGGAGGTAGCCTGCCCTACGCTATATCTCAGTTCAAAATGATCACTGTTACCATTTTACACCACAAACAAAATAAGAAGGTAATAACAGTAACAGGGCTTTAAATAGTTGACAAAGCAATTTCCCCTTCAGTGTTCCATTGAAACCATACCCTGCAAAGTAAGTCTTTTCCCCATTTCATTAGAGGATTCCAAGACATGGAGAGGTGAAGTGACATACCAGAAGACACAGGGAGAGCTTTTTGACTACAGTTCCTGGGGTCTTTCTCCTGCTGTACTATGTGTGGCTATACAAAGGTCACACAAGTGAATTTAATCTTCTAAGAATTAGGGCACAGGCCAGACAAGGGGATGAAGGTGATGTGGCTGGAAGTTCACAGAAAATTACCCAGGAGAATTCTAGGGGCTTCCAGGTTAGGGAAGCTTCTGCCAGGGCTTTGAAATTTTGGCAGCAAAAGCATCTCCTTTATGAAACTGTGTTTTAAAACAGTAAGTAGAAATCTAATTTGGATGCAAAGCAATCATCCAAAACAAAGCTTAGTTGTTGGATTCTGGATATGAGTTTTCAATTATATAGTTCTGAGCAAGCTAGGGCATTGCTGGCTGTCTCTTTTAGTAATTGATGAATTTCCAGACATTACATGATAAACTAAATCAGCTCTCTACTTTCTAGGACATAAAAGAGTTCGATTTGTTTGCATTTCAAAAATCACCTCCCCCCCAACACACACATACATGCAAATTCCAATTATGGCTCAAAAATAAAGAGATTCACATGACTTTTTAAGTCTCTTCCCAGTTCATAGTACACTTTTCCCATCCATCATAGCAACTAAACTTATAACAATGCTGTGTGGTAGGTATTGTCATCCTTAATTTTATGGTCAAGGACCCAAAAAGTTGGCTTGTGCAAAGTCACCCAGAAAATGAGGCCAAAACCATCGACTCCACGTTAACGCTTCTCTCACCACAATGGAGCCCTGATGGCCAGTGACGTGAGCAGTCTCCACCAAACTCGGGTCAATACCTGGAATTACTCAACCCTCAGTGGAAGTTTGTCAGGTTCCCATGTCTCTCTGAGTGCTCTGGCCAGGTTCCTAGAGCACTCACCTCGCTTAGCTCTGCTGCCCTAGCCAAGGGGACGAGACTGGTTTCCTTAATGCCAGACAAATGGGCAGGGCACTGCAAAAGAGATAAGTGAGATGCCATGTGACAGGAGAAATGCAACTAGTAGCATTGAGAAGAGGCAATTCAAAGGATCCACTGTGGGGCCCCTCCACTCTTGGGCTTATATATTTCTTTTGTCAAAGCCACAGATTTGACTGGACCCAGAGCACTTACTCATGCTAACGATGCTCAAAGAGACATTCACCCACTTAGTTGCCAAATCTGCTAATTCGCAATGAAGAAACTCATTGTCAAGCAGATGGATGCTCGTGTCAGCCTGACCAGCTGTGGACAGCTATATGGAGAGCTAAATGACCAGCAGGCTCTTGGGTGGGCCTAACCCCAATCAGGGTTAGGGAATGAACCAGTGATGTAAAAGCTTCATGTTATCAGGCCAGGATAACATGATGCTTCCCTCTCAGCATGGGATGGACCTATCAGGGACAAAGAGAAACAGGAGAGTCTGACAGGGCACATCCCTCCAGAGCCTGCGGAGATGGGCCCCAGCTGCTTCTGTGAGTTTCCTTTAGACACATCCATTCTTCACAAATTTCCTTCTGACAGACACATTCTGAATTGCATTTAGAATGTCAAGTTTGGTTGTAGCCAGGACTAATTCTGGCCTGTGAGTCAGTCTAATTCTTTAAAGAAATTTCACTCAACTCAACACTAACACTTTGGATGTTGATTTCTGAGCCTAATTCTCAGAGGGCGATCTGTTTTCTAGTTTGTAGTAAGAGCCCACTCATCGCTGTCACCCATGGCAGGGCACGCTGACTTAGCATTCTGCCTTTGCAAATAAAATTTAAAAACCATTAAAAATTCTTATTGGAAAACCAATATAAGCACCACAGAGGAAAACTAGAAAACACGTATACACAAATATATACATATATCTATATGTGTGTGTGTGTGTGTTTTCATATATATATATATATATATATATATATATATATATATATATATATATATATATATATTTAAATCTCATCTCACTGTCTTAGAGATGAACAGTTTGAGATTTGGTTAACATTCTGCCAGTTCTCTTTATAAACGTTTTAATAAAATAATATTTTGAAAAGCAAAAGAAGCCAGACACAAAAGAGCATATGTGTGTGTACACACACACACACAGACACACACACTTTCCTTTACTTTTACATTTTACTTTAGAATAATTTTAGGTTTACAGAAAAGTTGCAAAGACAGTAGAGAGAGTACCCATATACCCCATGCCCGGTTTCCCCTAAAGGTAACATCTGACATTGTCACGGTATATTTGTCACAACTGAGAAACCAACTTCAGTACATTATTAACTAAACTCCACACTAGTCAGATTTCATTAGTTTTTCCACCAATTAACTTTTTCTGTTCCAGGGTTCAATCCAACCTACCACAATGTGTTTGGTATAGCTGAGTTTTTATGCACACATTTATCACTTCCACTTGTTTCTGAAAGCGGAAGGATAACCTCCTGGAAGTGCTGGGTCCAAGGGCACACACATTATAAAACCCTTTGACATGTATCACTGACTTGCCCTCCAGAAATGTGGCACCGACGCGCTCCCCAGCAATGCATTCCAGTGCCCACCTACATACGGACAACACGATTCTTTACAGCTACTTCCAACCTCATTCTGATGATGTCACACCAAAGGCAAATTATAGAAAACACAACCTGATCAGGGTCAAGAGCCCTGTTCCTCAGCTGCTCTGGCTTTGTCCAGAACAGTTGTAGCATAGACGCCAACTGCTGAGCTGCATGGTCTTCATTCAGGTCACCCCTCACAGTCCTACCTGATAGCTATCGAAGGCTTGAAGAGAGAACAAGTCGTGTGAGCCTGCCGAGTGCCCCATGGATCGCTTTCATATGGCCAAGAAAGCAATCGTCTTCATCGACACTTAAGCGGGGGAAAGGATCAATGTGCTCTAATAGAGCAGCTTTCAAACATCATTTTTTAACTATGATCCTCAGTCAGAAACATTTTTTGCATCCCCTGAAAAATTATTTACCTCACTATGTCCAATCCCTTCTCAAATTTTCCATCCTACTCTATTTCAATGTATAAACCTGCAAACACTGAACTCGAGCTGTTTAATATGGTAGCCACTAACCACATGTGGTGACCGAGAACTTGAAATATGACTAGTCTTAACTGAGGTGTGCCAAAGGTGTAAAATCAACACCAGATTTTGAAAACTTAGAACAAAAAAAGAAACATCCAATATCTCATTAATAGTTTTATATTAATTACATGTCACAACAATATTTTAATATAATGGAATAAACTAGGTTGTTAAAATTAACTTCAACTGTTGTTTTAAACTTGACTAATAGAAAAATTTTAATTATATGTGTGGCTCGCATTACATTTCTAATGGATAGCTGTGCACTAAACTAACTTTATGACCTACAAATGGATTGAAATCCAGTGTGAAAAACACTGCTCTAGTGGGTTCTGGGTTGCTGACCAGGAAACATGCCATCTCATACACACATACATACACAGCCAGCCCACCTTTCTGAAAGCCATGTGCCTAGGGACTGGGTCAGAATTCTCCTTAAAAAATGGTGTATAAATTGCTACAGCCACTATGGAAAACAGGATGGAGGTTCCTCAAAAACTTAAGAATAGAATTACCATACAACCCTAGCAATCCCTCTTTTGAGTATCTATCTAAAAAACCTGAAAACATTTATTCATAAAGATATATGTATCCCTATGTTCACTGCAGCTTCATTCACAATGGCCAAGACATGGAAACAACCAAGGTGTTCTTCGATAGATGACTGGATAAAGAATACATAGGATAAATGTATACAAAGGATACACACAATGGAAGACTACTCAGCCATAAGATGAAATACTGCCATTTGCAACAACATGGATAGATCTTGAGATTATCATGCTAAGAAAATAAGTCAGACAGAAAAAAAATCAAGAACCATATGACTTCACCCATATGTGGGATATAAAACTGAAAGCAACAAAAGAACAAGACAAGCAAATAAGGAAACCAAGACTCATAGACACAGACAACAGTTTAGTGGTTACCAGAGGGTCAGGAGGGAGAGAGATGGTAGAAGAGGGGAAAAGGGGGTCAAGTATACAGTGATCGAAGGAGAACTGACTCTGGGTGGTGAACACACAATGCGATATATAGATGATGTTTTATAGAATTGTACAACTGAAACCTATATAATTTTACTAACCTATGTCACCCCAATAAATTTAATAAAAAAATTTTAAAAAGGCTTTTAGTCTTCTCCATCGTTCAGAAGAATGGATGGCTGGTGTTTCAAGTTCTACTCCATAGATCGTGTGTAAATTAGTTTGGAATTCACTCGATGTTTCTGAAAAAATTCAGACTTCTCATCAGTATATTTTGAAGGTTTAAATATCTCCTTCAAAACAAACTGATAACTAAGAATATAGGTTTCTGTGATAGAGAGTTCCTCAAGCAGCCATTGCTAAGCTGTTTTGTTGTCCTTGTTTATAACTCCACACTACTTTGCATTCTAACGTCTGGGGTATCACGTGGATAATTGGTAGATGTAGAAATAACTCGCTAACTGGCTAATGGCAAAAGGTATAACTTTGGGACATATTGACGTTAAGATCTAAAGCAAAATGCTGCTTATTTCTGTTTTCATTTAGTCACTAGTAAATGTGCACACTCTCAGAAATTCTATTTTAATAATGCTCTATTTAACTATCTAGTTGAAATGTAATTTCAACCATATTGAAAATCAACACTATATTGAATACTGGAAATTTACTAAAAGAATAAATTTCAGGTGCTCTCATCACACACACACACACACACACACACACACACACACACACACACACAAATGGTAACTATATGACAAGCTCTGTTAACTGGACTGACCAGAGTAGATCATTTCACTATATATGTATATCAAGTCATGTTGTGCACCTTAAATCCGTTCCATTTAAAAAAAAAATTTAAAGAAAATATACCTTATACAAACACCATAGCATCAGTGACATAAAATATGTGTTGTCATTTTATTTTCATCATCTCTTTTATAAAGTAAAAAGGGACACGTATTATACAGAAACACTGAAATGGCATGTCCATGATTTGTTTAATCATTCTCACCTAAGACAGCCTGATTCTTTCTAGTTCAACATCCATATCTGTGGATGATATGAAACTAATGATTCAGAGTATTCTTAATTAATCAGGAGATGTCCTCTGCTCTACAATAAACACTGCCAATATTATTAAGTGGTTAACTCGATGAACATAAACAGACTGGCATTATTAATGTTCTTATTCACCTTATTAATAAGCTTGTTAGCACTTTCCCTCACAGATATTTTATGCTATTGACTAAACGTTCCTTTTTCAGTATTAACACTTTGCTTAATTATATAAGTCATACAGGCTCATGTAACTATATAAAGAATCTAGAGATGGTGGTGTGACCCCCAGGCGTGACACACGGAAAGGTGTACTGGAACAGTCCCGTAATGACTGCTCTGCAACCGATGCAATCAGATGTCTCCTGGGTCTTGGAGGGACGGGACACAATTGCTTTTGAAATAAAAATAAAATGGAATTGTTTTCTTTATATGCATTATGTAACTCTCTTGTTAAATTTTTCTTAAATGTTATCATTTCTGTCATTCGTCCATGTCACATGATTTTTCTATCCCCACTGCTAATTCATTAGCGGTCATCAATGGCACTAACTTTTTGTGTTAAGTGACTTTGTATAAGGCCTACTACATGTATACAACCCTCTAGAAGTAGCTCCAAACGATCTCCTCTTCCCCCCTCCTCAGCATGGCATCCGACACAGAAAAGGCACTGGGACAACACCGGCTGACTGTAAATGTAAAGCCTCTGGAATGCAGAGCTGTGTTTCATGCTTCCTCTCACTGGCTTCTGCTTGCATTTCAGGTGTTCTCGGGGGTGTTTAGGATCATACAGGGCTCTCCTGCATCCCCTTGTCATGCCATGGATGCACGTCCCAACCATCTCTTTCAATGTTCAGCCAGCAAACAGAGCGTGTCCTCTGTGCTGGGCCCTGTACCGTGGATGAGGGAAACAATGAGATAAATCAGGCATGGGCTCTGCCTTTCAGGGGCTCACAGGTGCTTGAGAAGGAGGATAAAGGAGGTGAGCAAAGACCCTGCGCTCTGACGTGAGCACTAACTGACCCGGGAGACAAGGTGCTAGGTAAGGGAGCAGAGGCTGTGAGAATTGGGCCTAGAATGTGCGAAAACAGGCCCTGGGGAAGGCGATAAACAAAGCCCACGAATAAGGAGGGAGGCACAGAGATGGATGGGGTGCGGAAACAGCTTCTCAATTCTCCCACTTGTATCCAACCTCATTGTTCAAGGCCTGTGAGAAGGACCCATAGGCCACACCCAAGGCCTATCCCTCAAAGAGCCAGGGTAGCCTGGAAGCTGCTTGGATGAGGGGGAGCCACTTCTCTGTGGTGAAGTGTGGCTCAGGTTCTAGTGTAGAGTGTGGCTCCTCAGGGCCTTCCCTGGCCTGCGTGTGTGTGTGTGTGTGTGTGTGTGTGTGTGTGTGTGTGTGTGGCGAGGATGGGAGGAGCAACGTGAGGCTTTCATAGCCAGTGTGGGGGTAAAAGTCCGGAGGCATGAGGACGAGAGAAAAGAGGTCCTATAGACCCAGATTACAGCAGAGAGGCCGCCCTCTGTTCTCAGGAGTGGGAAATGGGAAGAAGTGTAGAGAAAGCCACTGAGAAGAGACTGGTCAAGCTGCAAAACATGGAAGTGGGAGTCAGGATTGTGGGGAGGAGGGTCTTGCAGCAGAGACAGGATGCTGCATAGGTATCACGAGATCACAGGAAGACACAAACACCCCTAGTTCCCAGGCATAGGCATAGAATCAGACTGCTTTCTATTTCTAGCTCCTGTGAACTAAAGAGGGATGGTGAGTCCTCAAGCCACTGCAAGAAGGGCTAAGCTGGGGGCTTTGGGCCAGGTCTCTGTTCTCTCTGTGATGTCTGAAGTCAGGTGGCCACAGGAGGTGACCCTGACCTCACTTATGAGTCAGCCGATTCTTTTGGGTCACTACACACTCATGAACACGCCTTCCTGTCTGGACTGTGGTTTGCGTTCGCTTGATAGAGATAAAGAGAAACTGAAATGGCTAAGGCAGGTTTTTATGCTTCAGAAATTTCTGTGTCATCTACAACAAATAATTGCTCCAATGCATCAAAAAGGAAGTCAGTCAGTAAAATCTACAAGCCCTTCAAGAAACAGGGCTGGGGAGATTCCTGGAATTTTGAGTGCCCCAAGCCAAAATACACAGGAAAAGTCTATCTGTCCATAGGTAGGAGGAAAAAAAAAAAGAGTAAAGTATAAAAGCTCATATGCTTTTGGCTTCCGTGTGCTATCATTAATCATTTTCCTAGGAATGGAGGATAGTTTACTTGCTGTAAGAGGAAAAGAGAAACAGATCCCTTTGACCAATATGCTACCCAGATGTTCACCAGACCCCAATATCTTTTTTCCCCCACTTGATTTGAAAAAGTGAAAGCTAAGATGACAATTGAGGGGAAGTGGTTCCTGAAGACATCACCAATCACTTCTCAGATGTGGCAACAGTCCACCTTCTGCTGGGGGAAGGGGATTACAAGGCATCCGAGAGCTTTCAAGTGCAGCATCTAGCCATCTCCTGACAGAGCCATGGAAGCATTTGGTGGACTAACTCTTTCCTGGATCAGCCATGAGTTGAATCAGCTTATAAGAAGGAGAGAGACTAGTGTGAGGCCTCTTGCCTATAGGGGTGGCCCCAGTCGGGAATGGCTTGACACATCCCAGCCTCACCTGGCTTCCCACTGCATCATGTATTCTTGAGGCCACAAGGAAGAATTAAGTCACAAATTGGGTGGAAATAATATCTAGAAGGTTCCAATTAGAGGGACAAAGGCGAGAAACAAAAACTGGGAGGTTCAGCAAAATTGACCTAATTTTAAAGAGTGGGAAACCACATCTTCACTTTTCACCACGGATTTTCCAGAGCCTGGGACTCAACAAATGTTCTTATTTTCCTCTTAATTAACTCATTGTCACTGGTAGAAGCGGTTGTAAATGGGAACCTTATATCACCGCCTTAAATGGAAAAGGAATATCCCTTCCACGTGTCGATGTGGACCGTGAAAAATAAACGCAGGGACAGCAGAGGCATTATGGGAGTCATCTCACAGGGACGGCCTACAGGTTCTGAGCCTCGGGTTTGCTGTCACTTCATTTGTAAGTTAATGAAAACATAAAAATGATCGGTAAGGAACGGCGAGGTGATGAGGACGTTGTGGCCCCACGCTGCAGCCTCTCCTTGGCTGATCAGAAAGCTGGAGAATGACAAAGGGGACGCAGGCCCCTCGTTATGTGAGTGCCTAGAACTTGATGCTGCATTCACATCCCTCATCACAGTGACCCCAGACGCCATCGAGGGTATGATCTCCCACTCTGGAAGACACCAGACTAGACAGACGGTCTCTAAGGGCCTCCGATCCCTGACATGCAGTAATCTAGGTTGTTACAGTGATGTCTTCTAAATTATATTAGCAATAAAATGATCAGTGTGAGGTAGACACGACTACATAAAGTGGATTTGGGAAACAAGGAACCTGATTTTCCTGCTTGACTTTGAAAAAGCAGTCTTACACCTTCACTGCGACGCTTCCCCTTGGTCACGCCATCCTACAGTGGGGACGCATTATGATTTACCAAGTAATCCCACGGAACTGAGTGTCTCCAAACTACAGTTCTTTAGGAAACCAGCCTACCGAGCACAGGTACACTTACAGCAAGGTTTGTATAAACGTGATGGGTAAATACACAGAAACTGCTACATATCCTTCTCTAAGTCGTTGTCTCTCTAAAGAGCAGATAGTGTTCTCTGGAATTCAGTTTTCCCTGAGTTATTGTCAATAAGGTGAAACATGCCCCATTCATAAAGGCAAGACACCCCCAATAGTAGAATATAAGGAAAAGAGTCCCAGAGAATGGCCTGAGCTCAGAAGAGTTTTATCCAAGGTAATCCAAGAGTCTATTGCCATGGCACAAAAGCCACAGTTAGGAGAATACATTGTCAAAGAGACAAGCTGAACTATCATCCAGGGAAAACCAGCTGTGAGCATTGAGGAAGTTTTCGTGGGAGACCAAGCAACAAGATGACGCAAGGGAGAAGTGAGAAGGAAAAAGGAACCAAACTGGGGGTTTGAGAAATAAACTGAAGAACAAGACCCATGTTCCAGAATGCTCCATCTAAATGGCACCCGCTGCATACTGCCAAGGCAAGCATATCGGAAAGCAAGAGCCCCTTTGAAGTTAGTTCATGGGCAGTTTGTGTGTTCCGCATGCTCGCATGCCTATAAGCATGCATCGGTCCACTTATGCACACGGACCCTCTCCAGGCTTCACTGTGTGAGCTGTGCTGAGGGGAATAAGTCAAGACGCTGAGAAGACCAGGGCTCGAGCACTCGAGATGGAATGTCCAGCCAGGTGAGAGAGGTACAGAAATTGCCTCGGGAAGGAGGTCAGATGAGGGTGGGGTCCCAGATGGCGGGAGTGGGGTGGGAATGGGGAATGCCTAGAGTTCTGCAAACATCTCCACCTCACCGTGAAGAATATGAGTTATTTTCCTGGGAGTGGGGCCTTTAAGCAGTGCTCCGAAGGATTAGAGAGACCGGGATGGATAGAACAGCGGGGGAGGGGGAGATTTTTCAGGCAGAGAAAACAGCTTGAGCAAAGGCGGGAGGCAATTATTTACAGCTTCCTAGATGTTTTCTAACCGCAGAAACCAAAACCTAAAGAATCTGTCAGCACATTTGGGGACTGCTGACTGAATCTGGAAAATTTATAGGCAACTGACACAGGAGAGTTGAGTAATTCCTTTGATTTTATCATGGCACCCGTGATCTTACATGGAAAGAGCAAGAGGCAAACGCCTTAATGATTTGAAAAGACTTTTCTTAGATACTACAATTTGAAAATTCTTTTGCAGTAAAATACCTTGACATGCTTATAAATCCAATGTTAGAGTAAAGTGATCCCTTCTGGACCAGGCATTGGGGGTGGGGGTGGGGGTAATTTCTTGAATAGAAAATTAGGAAATTCCTGGGGGGAAAAAAAAAAAAAAATTGAAATGGTGTTTAAGGCACTTGGTATCTGGTCACATGTTCAAACCACAGCTGGCTTTCAGTCCTCAAATACTGCAAGGTAGCAGAGCTTACTTCTATTGTTGGAGAATTCTTCCTCCTAACCACTTTAGTGCATTGCAACTAATTCTCTTGATATTGAGAGGTGGAATAAAAAAAGAGAAAAGCATTGACCTTGAGAGAAACAGCTTAGGAAAATGATAAAATAAAGGGTATCTTCTAGACTGAAATAACAGTGCTGCCTTTTTTAAAGTTCCATTTTATAATGAAGCAAATAAGACTCAAAAAAATTAAGTAAATGGCTCAAATTCATGCAGCAAGTAAGGGAAAGAAGATTAGCGTGAGGCACCACTAGTTCCCCCGTCAGTCTTTTACTTGAGCCGCGCTCTGGGCCCTCCCTCCCTGTAACTTTGACCCTAGACCTGGAGCCACCTTTGCTTCCCCCTCTCCTCTTCCCTAGGTCCACAAGCTGCAACTGAATTCTACTTCATGTGGAATTCCTTCAACTGTGCCTCCTCCAGAAGATATGACCTATCGTAGAAAATCTTGCTCTTCTCTCAGTCTTCGCCAATCTCAGTAAATGGTATCACCATCCACTAGGTACCTAAAACTGAAAAACCAGAACTCTTTGGTGTTTCCCCAAAAATAAGACCTAGCCAGACAATCAGCTCTACTGCGTCTTTTGGAGCAAAAATTAATATAAGACCCAGTCTTATTTTACTATAATGTAAGACTGGGTATAGTATAGTATAGTATAGTATAGTATAGTATAGTATAGTATAGTATAGTATTAGTATAGTATAATATAATGTAGTATAATATAATATAATATAATACCGGGTCTTACATTATTTTTTGCTCCAAAAGACGCATTAGAGCTGATTGTCTGGCTAGATCTTATTTTCGGGGAAACAGGGTAGTAGTTTCTCAATAAACATCTGCTGATTGATTGACTGACTGACTGACTGAATGAATGAATGTTACAAATGCATCAGGATTTTGACTTGAGAATGCGTAACGGGTCTACTGCTGCTGAAACCCTCTGATAGGGAAACGTCTGGCTGAATGAGTACCCAGAAACAGCCCACAGATACCTTCTCAAGTGTGGGGCATAAAGAGCAATGAGGCACAAGAGATCTATTAGAACATCAGACCCTTTGCACATCAGCATACGTAACTCAATGCTGGAATTGATGAGAAGGTCCATGTGTCTGAGGAGGGCATGGACGCCAACACTGGTTATAGATCCTGGAGAACTTAAAATGAAAACTGAGACTTGGTTTGGCTAAGAAAAAACTAATTCTTCGTACAAATACAGTATGTGTCGTCTCATTCCCATGCAACATAACGATTATATATCTCATTCAATGTATGTCAAGTTAATGTAATTATACATGTTTTCAGTGACAACAATAAATCATAGCTCTCTCTAGGGGGCAACAGGAAGTGTCAGCTAAGTGATCTGAGACCTCCATAACTATCATTGGGAACAGCCCAAAACTGAGCCACAAAGTAGCCAGAGCAGCTTAGAAAGAAGAGGTCAAAGGAGACATCGCTTTGACTGATGAGATGAGAAGGACGGTGGTGAGGTAACCAACTTGTCCCTGTTTATCTGGGACTTTCCTGGTTTTAGCACTGAAAGTCTTGCGACTCTGGAATCCCTTCAGTCCTGGGAAAACTGAAATGGTTGTCAACCTAAATTGTGAGGCCTCAGGGATGAAACTTTCCGTTGAATGACTAACCCGGTGACCCTACTTCATTCCTAGCTCAAGTGTTTGTCTAACTTTCCCTGTTGTTCTTGTGCCCTGATTTCCGTTTTCCTAACGGCTAAGGACACCGTGTCTAAAATGTTCTTCCCAGCATGGTCAGCCACCCGAACCCTGGCTGATTCTCTGGCTCAAAGGGCCCACGTGCTATTTTTGCCTGGGAGCAGATGCCCCTCCTGCCCAACAAGTGGGGTTAACACACCTGGTGACTCTCTATGGAACCCTTCCTACCTGCCCTGGTCGTGCCTCCTGAGCTTCCTCCAGCCCCAGACCCCACACATTCTTGGTGCTGCTCTCACCTTCACAGCACAGCCCTCTCGCCATCCGCCCCCGGTCCACACCCATCTGCTTTCTGTCTTTCAGAGATACCTCATAATTCCCGATTCCCTATGTCCCTTCTTTCCCTATATCAGGTAGATATAGATTTAATTACTATCTTCCTTGTCTATTATTTCCTGGATTTGGTGACATATTAGGTGTGACTATCATATATACTGAAGCTACCATTTACAAACTATATAGGTTACATGATTTAATCCCAATTTAGGGACTCTTGACAATGTAAGAGGTAAAAGAAGAATGTAAAACTACATAACATAGGCAAATAAATGTAACACCCACAGCCTCCAAAGGTGTTGACAGCCATGTTACCTACAAACAGAGGGAGGAGAGTGTCCTGAATCTGTTTTTCTACGTTTGCTGTGTTGTTCATTGATTTCACGCCTGAACATCTCTTTTTCCTGTACCTTTTTCCTTTCATTTTTAGGCATAACTAAAGCATGAGATCTACTTATGAGCTCAGAAGCTCTCTATACCTGAGTTATTGAGGCAGAAGCAGTTTGTTTTGTTAAAGCGGCTCAACTAGGTGGTTGCAGTTAAGGGGGCAAATGAGTAAGTGTTCACTGCGCCCCTTCTGGAGCTCACTGAGCCTGCTGCCTGGGGTGGACGGCGGGTGCTCTCTGGGATGCTGAGGTGGGTACAGCCCAAGCTCTGCCCATACGGAGTCTGCCATCTGGGCGGGAAGATGGACACTCAGATGAGTCAGAAGACGTAAAACAACGTGACACAAGCATACCCAAAGCAGGTCTGTGGGACTGCAGAGGAAGGACAGACTATTCCTGATCAAGAGAATCAAGAGAAGCTTTGAAATAAAGAAAAGCTTCATGACTCATCCTTGAAGAATGACAATGAGAAAGTAAGGAGGGTGAGTAGTGAATGACAAAGACGCCTGATTGTGAAGGGTCTGGAACACCATGCCCATGAACTTGAGCTTTATTCTGTGCGCTGTGGGCACAGCATGAAGTACTTTGAGAAGGGATATAACGGAAAAAAGAGCTTTGCTTCTGAAAGCTCACGCTGGTGCCTGTGCACAGGGTGAAAGGGATGCAGAGAGATGAAGCAGAGAAACGAGTGAGGGAGCCGCCACCATAATCCAGAGAAGACATGAGGGGCCCGGACCAAGGACGGGACAGAGACCGTAAGACAGAGACTTTAGGAGGGAAAATCAACAAAGTTAAGAACTGACTGGAGACGGAAGAAGAGGCAGGAGGAGCTAGGATAACTCCTAGGTTTGAAACGGTGAACAGAAGGGATTTTGTGCTTCTCATTGAAATCGGGAGCAAAAACGACTGGGAGGGAGAAGATACTTCGGCTCTGGGCCATCCTGCTCACTCTTACTTGGAGCAGATTCGCAGGGCTGAGCATCAGCTCTTCCCATGACTCCTGGGGAAAGGAATGCGCGTTCTTCTTCAAACCGACAAGTATTCAGCACTCTCCTCGGACAGATCTAGTACCCATTCCTTCAGTGACCAGCTCGAATACCAATAGCCAAGGGCGCTTCCCAGCTCATCACCACATTTCTGCCAATTCCCCCATCCCAACAAACTAATGAACCCTTTCATGTCACCCCCAAAGGAAGCCATGAGAGGCACAAAGAACACAAAGCAAAGAGAACACAGGCTTTAGCATCAGAATGGGCCTCCAACATGGACTCCTGCACGGCCCACCCGTATGACCTTGGGCACGTTCCTTTATGGGTCTGTAGGCACTGAGGCTCTCAATGAACTAGGCTTTGTGTTCCCCATTATCAGAGGGCCGGGCAGTGATGGCTTCTGTCGCCACCCGAAGCTGCCCTCCGAGTGGACACCGGCCTCAGCCGGTAGGTGCTCATCGCAGCAGCATCCATGTTATCAGCTGTAGTAAGGACGGACACGTACCCAGCCCAGGGCAGACGGGCGCAGGAGCAGTGATCAGCCGATTCCAGGGAACGAGAGAAGGCTGGGTGGACCGATCAGGCCAGCCACGCAGGAGGAATGAGCTGCGCCCCCAGCAGTCACATAACCCTGGCTCCATAGGTGTGCCTGGGGAGCGTCACTCCGAGTGGGTCCCTGTTACCAGCAGAATTCATATCTTACAACTGAACAGCATCTTACAGTTTTCAAACCACTTTTGTGTTCATTATTTGATCCTCACGGAAACTGTCAGAGCTACAGATTTGTATCCCCATTGTACAGTTGCTAATAATGATGATTACGCATGAATAATATAATATGGTAATTACATTATATTATTAATTAGTTACTGTGTTCCACACATTGCGCTAAAAGCTTAGCTTGTATTATCTCATTGAATTCTCATGACTCCAAGTGGGAGGCAATGCTAGTATTCATGTTTATCAAGGAGAAACTGAGACACGGAGAAGTTAAGTCAACTGCACAAAGCCCGACACCAGGTTGCACTGACTCCATAGCCATCTCTGTTAACCACAGACCAGGCTCCTTTTCTAGGAGTAGCAAAGAGTCACAGTGTGGTTAAGAGCTGCTTCAGAGGTTATAGGGTTAGTAAGTGCAGAGCTGTGACTTAATTTATGATCCCTTATTCTAGACCTCATGTCGTCCCTACTACTCTCTGCCTCCACATGTGTTTGGAAAAACAAAATGGGAAAGACCAATTCCCATTATGGATGCATGAGATAAGAGTCTAAGAACTGACCACTGAAATCCTCTTGGGTGTCATTAATCTCACAGTCTGTCTTCACGCCCTCACTGATACTATAGCTGAGCGCTGCCTGCAGGGAGACAGCCACTTCTTCCATTTGGCCCTCTAGCTAAGCCCCTTTCTTGCTTTACTGGGCTTCACGGTCAATGATTTCAGCTGAACTATCATAAGCACCCAATTCCTTGGCCCCCTACAGCCCACGCCATGAGCCCTACCAAGAGCAAACCCAGATATTGGTCATTCTTCCAAATCTTCTTGAAGTCTGTAAATATTCCTTAGAGGATGCAAGCTCAACTAGTTTGTTTTGTCTTGATGGCCCTAAGGAGACCATAGCCTCTGAGGGGGTATCTTAGTGGTGGTAGAACGGCTACTGTAATGACTTCCTAATTGGGTTTCTTTCATTCTTTCTCCTTGCCCAATCCATATATCCTCATGACACAAGAGCAATCTTTCTACAACACAGATCTGATTTTGCCACATCCCTGCTCAAAAACCTCATCGATCCCCAGTTGCATAAGAACAGATTCTAAACCCTTCAACCCATATTGATTCAGGAGTTAATCCCTGCCTTCTTCCCATCTATTCCTCTACACTAACGTCATGTCACTTATTTCCCACGGGCCCTGCACTTTCTCACACAGGGCCTCTGCTCAAGTGTAAGTCTGGCCATCATTTTTCAATGCCTCCATCCTGAGAGGGAGAAAGAAGGAAACAACCTTAACGTGATCAGTGCTATCACGGGGGTCAGTAGTAACAGACACATGAGCTGGACCCAAAAGGATGAGTAAAGACTTTACAGGGATGAAGACCTTCCGAGCACAGGGAAGAGCATAAAGCAAGGCACAGAAGCCTGAAGGTCCATGAATACAAGGAGGAAGAAGTCATCTCAAAGGGCTGCTGAGGGAGATTTGTCAGGAGCGGCAGGAGACGAACTGGAATGTCAGGTAAGACCGAGAGGTAAAAAGGTTCAAACATGACGGAGCTCTGACTCCAGCGTGTGGTCAGCAGACGGTCCTCTGAGCTTTGTTGGGTGAAACAGCTTGTTTTGTATCAGCAGAAGGACTGGACAGGCACTTTATTCTAGTTTTTCTTTTCTAGTTTATTCCAGTTACACTCCCTCTCGGGGTGTCTACTACTTCATTTTCCAATGTTGTTCATGAAAATTTTCAAATGTACATAAAAGTTGAAAGAAATTCATTGTCGATGCTCTTGCTATCCACCACTTAAGTCCTATACTGGCATTTACTATACTTGCTTTATACTAGGCATCTCTCCATCTCTCTCTACCCAGCAAGTCATTTTATTTCTGATGCATGTCAAGAAAAGTTGTAGACATCCGTACATTTTACCTCTAAAAACTCCAACAGGTGTATGATTAGAGCTCAATATTTGTTTTCAATATTTTAGGTAAAATTTACATACAATGAAATGCACAAACCTTAAATGTATCTTTCAATGAGTTAACAAATGCATGCCCCTATGTAACCTAAGCCCCTATCAAGACATCGAATTTCTATCACCCCAGAAAATTCCCTTACGTCCTTTGTAGTCACACATCCCAGAGATAACCACTGTTCTGATGTTTTCCCACCAAAACAAGTTGAATGGTATAACATACAGTATGCTCTCCTGTGAAAGTATGCACTCGTCATGCAGCAGAATGGCTCTGAGATTCACCCATGTTGTTGCATATATCAGTGTTACTCTCATTTTACTGCTGAGTAACATTCCCACATGCTACAGTCCGTTTAGCTAGTCTCCTACTAATGGGCTAGTTTCAGTTTTTACTACTACAAATGAAGTTACTATTAATATTCATATGCAAGTATGTTTGTGGACTCATATTTTTATTTCTGTCATATAAATACCTAAGAGTAAGAGTGCTAGGTCACAGGATATCTATGACAGTGACATTGACCTCACAAGGCTGTCGTGGGAATTAATGGGGATGATGTATAGAAAGCACTTGGCAAAGTGCCTGGCATGGAAAACCACTGTGAAGATATGCTACCAAAACAAATATTGAGCTCTAAAAAGATTCCTCTTTTTCATAATCATTCTCATCTACTCCCTCACTCTGTTTCAGAGTTGGAAGAAATTATACACAGGCACAATTTAATTTGACCATTTCTAGATAGAATGTCAACATCAAAGTAACAGTGCTTCTTCTTTTAACAGATGAATTATGTGGCCTTTCTTTGAAAAGATAGCAGACTTGCTCCTCAAATGGCTTCCACCTCTAATAGGCAAGTGTCTCCTATCACAGAGGTAGCAGCACATTGAAATTCAGCAGGACAGAGTAGCAGGAAAATGGAGAGCTCTGGAGCCAGGCTGCCCTGGTTCAAATCCTGATCTGTCGTACGAAAGTGTATCACCTCAGACAATTTAGTTTAACCTTCTTTCTGAGCTTTGCTTGCTGCACTTGTAAAAGACGGGTACCAATATCTACTTCAGAGGATTATTCTGAGGATTAGAAATGAGTAACGCAGAGCCTGGCATACAGTAGGACCTCAATCAATGGCTGCTACCAATGAGTATAAGGGACAAATGGGAGTAGATGAAAGTCTTGCAACAAATAACCCATCACACAAAGTAACTCATGAGGGGCATCAACTCAGCAGTGCCAAAGGAGTATAAAACAGTGCAACAGCATGTTGGAAAGGGATGTGGTACTTTATTAGTATTCTTTTGCTTATTGTCTTACAAAGAAATTCACTTTTATTTCACCCTTACCCCTTTTCTCAAATGAAAAACAACCTAGATGTAGCAATATACATTCATTCAACAGATACTGAATGAAGCCCTCCCTTACTCCAGGGCTGTGACAGAGATCTGGTACACCCAGATGACGGACAGAGTCCCTGCCTTAAATTGCCTGCAGTCTTCTGATGGTGTCAGATACATAAACAAATAACTACAAATAAGTGGCCTCTTATTGGAAGTGGAAGGTATTTGGAGCCATTCTGATACTATTTCTAAGAAAGGCTGCAGAACTTGGCTGATGAAGCGAGAAGCCCTGTGACACTGATGTCAATATGCCAGCTATTCTGAGTCAAATAATTAGAGCATGT
Source organism: Rhinolophus sinicus (assembly GCF_057876585.1). Lineage (NCBI taxonomy): Eukaryota > Metazoa > Chordata > Mammalia > Chiroptera > Rhinolophidae > Rhinolophus > Rhinolophus sinicus. The sequence continues at coordinate 22,243,141 of NC_142516.1, read as the reverse complement.
CAGGATAAGTGACATATTAAAGGCCTGCATAAATAGCTATGAGAGTACAATGCTAGTGAACCCACAAGGTGTGATCACACAATATGGTGAATGTGTAAATTTAAAAAAAGGGTATTACAGTAAAAGACACATTGTCTTTAATCCCCTTCAGAATACTCCCCCTCGCTTCAAACACACTTGTCACATCGTTCTTGCCACTTTCTGAAGCAGTTCTGGAAGTTCTCTTTCGTGAGTCTTTTCAGTTACGCTGTCGTGGCTGCCTCGATGTCTCTAATCCTGTTCCCTTCCTTCCCCACCCTTCCCCTCCTCTCTCCTTTCCTTCCCTTTCCCAGATATTGATTCCAAAAACACTCGCTCATGCACATCGTGTACACTAACCTAAGTTTCATTCTGCTTCCGGGAAACCTAACCTGGGACCGTGGAGTAGATTGAAAGAAAGAGGTGGGAGGGAGGCTACTACTGGCCTGTGCTGTGCCTCCTGGGACCACACCCACTGGACGACCTTCCCATGACCTTCCTCTCTCCAGTTGTACACCCATCTGGACGGACTCTTTTCCTGCGTTTTTCCTGACTCCTGGGCTAGTCTCCTGGCTCCAACATGCTCCAGTGACCAAATTCAACGTGAATCATGGTTGGAAAGCAGAAAGGAGAGTGTTCCATAGACAAAACACGAAGAGAAGAAAGCAACACCCCTACAGGACAGTACAGAATGGTACAGAGGATGGCGTAAATTAAATAAACCAACAGGGCAGTGACCTGTAAAACCTACCTTCTTTGCTGAAAAAAATCATTAAGACGCTAACCCTTTTACATACTTTAATCGGCACTTTTCTAACCTTTTTAATCTATGCTCACAAACAAGATTTTTAACAATATCAGAATGAAACTAACTGTGCATCACATATTTTGTAATAAAACTATGTATTTTGTATCTTGTGTTTTTTTTTGTGTTTTTTTTCACCGTACATTATTTCATTTCTATTTCCCATGTCAGGAAGAGAAATAACCTTTTGATTCAACAGGGGTGCCTGGGGTCAGTTTGCACACTTTTATTCAAAAAATAAATCCATTGCTGATATAAGGAAAGCCAGGTTCATGCTGACTTGTAGCAAGCTAGCAACAGATTAAATATCTTTAGAAGAGTCTCATTTAATTGTTTTACTAAATATGGTAGATACAAGTAATACTCATAAAATATATGTAATATATAAAAATTAGCATACAATGAACACCTCTGTTCTCACTGCTCATTTTTCAAAAGAGAACCTTATCATTAACTTGAAATCCCCTATAGGTGCCCCACCTAGCCAAACATTCCCTCCCTCTCAAAATTAGTAATCACTTTAAAAATTTTTGTTTTTATCCTTTCCTTCATTTTATAGCTGTATCTTTATATCACACACACACACACACACACACTTATATATTTTTTCAGCTTATATAACTGAAATCATACTGTTAATATTCTTTTGTGGCTTTTTTCCCCAATCAACGGTATGATCCTGAGATTAACCCACGTGCACTTCAATTTCACCAACTCCGAAACATAAATGCCATGGTGTTCCGCGTTAATAAAAGCCCCAGATAGAGAAAAGAGACATTTGCAAATCAGTATTTCCATAATGTAACGGTCCTGCTGGAAAACATTGTTCTTTTCCATCCCTCTCATCACTCCACTTTCCACAGGGACACTGCCACCAATGTCACCATGGAAAAATGTGTCCGGTGAAACACCCCTCTCAGTGAGCCAGGCAATTCAACACCCTCTATATCCGGAGGGGAGGCGGGTGGGGGAGCGGGGCCAGCATACAGCCCTGCTCCTCTCCTCTCTGCCCGGCTCCTCTCCTAACCGATGGACCTAGCCCAGCTCTGCAACCAGCTGATGGGTACCAAGCATCCCCCACCACCTCGTGCCCAAACCCTCCTGTACATCACTGCTCTGGCTGGACACCTGCCTCTGCCTTTCTCAGGTAACACACGTGAAGAAGAATGGTCTTGGGGAAGCTGCTATCTGCCCATGTTCTGGATTTATCATTTCATTTGCCATTCTGCTTCTGAGCCAGCTTTTCCATGTCTGAAAGGCAACCCCACATGGAAAAGAGGTCATATCAAGAGCCATTTCCTCCTCATTTCAGCCAGATAAAACGAGAGTCTGTTCTGCTGGCCTTCCACTTTTAGCATTTCCACTGCAGCCGCTACTGGGAATTTCCCCCTTCCTGAAGAAGACCGAATTAAACCCTCGGCCAAGCTGGCTGGCCATGGAGCACTCTGGATCCCAAATGTCAAAGATTTCCATCTAAGAGGCTCCGATTTTTCTCTCACATTGCTCTGTCTGCTAAGGCATCATTAACAAACGCTGACTTCTCCTTTCCAGAGAATCTATTCCTCAGTCTCAGGAAGAAAACGCAGTTCTGTGTGAGGCATTCTTTCTCCACGTGAAATGTCCCTGCAGAGGGACCTTACCTCTGCAGCCTTCCGTAACCCTCTCCACAACCCTAGCGGAGCGGACTTGTCCCTTTTCTATGCCTCTCACTCGCTCCACGTGGATTCCTCTCACAGCACTGACAATGCAGTACTACCTTCAGTTATCTAGACACTTTTCTTCCCTACTAAATTGCAATTTCCTCTAGGGCAGGAGAGTATCTAATCCGTCTCTCTCTCTCCAGCTTATCCCAAGGCCTGGCACAGAGGAGGCCCCCAGGGAATCTCTGACAGTTGTCCTGAATCCCCTACACCTGGCCTGCCCCAACAGGTGACCTGCAAGGACAAGCAACCCAGAACCAGGGGGTGAATTTCCAGAGGCTGATAGGGAAAGAAGCTAACGAACATGAGGCAAACCCCAAGTCCTTGAGACAAAAGGAAGAGTCCCAACTGGAAATACCGAGTACTCGTGTGGAATCTGAAATGTTGGGGTGGGATAATTGCTGGACACAGAATCGAATGTCAGCTGGAGACTAGAGTGACTCACAGAAGATCAGGAACAGCCTGGGAAGGGCCACGCTTAAACAGGTTGTAACCAAAGTTTGAACAGTCTCGAATGCCATGGTTTGAACATTATTCTGTGTGACGATGGCAAAACGGCCCCATGGCACCTGAGGTCAGTTGGTTTCCCCCAAACGAAGTCTGGGGTGAGGCAAGACCGTTTGAGAACAGGAAGTCACCTTGGCAAATTAATAAGAATTTAACTTGAATTCTGTCTCTGACTCTACTACTGGGGACGGCGCCTATGTGGCTCAAAGAGTCTTGGCACCGTGTTGGCTGAACTCCATAAACTTAACCTACAACGGCAGGTCTCAAATGGGGAAAGAGAGACCGAGTCAGGCCGTCACAGCTCTCTCACTCATTCTCTGGACCTCAGCGTCATTGTCTGTAAAATGAGGAGATGACATTTTCCTCACAGAATTCACCATCTGTGAAACTATAAGGTTTGCTTTTGCAAGAAGCAACCCGAGAGAAAGTCTGCAATTCTACCTGTTGACAGCTCGCTAAGGGTTTTGTGATACATTGAAAGCATCCATAACTCCCAGCTTGTCAAATCATGACGCTGAGCAGGGTAGACGTGCAGAGCAGCTGACACAATGTCTGCAGGGATGTGAAACTGAGGGGGCTTTGCCTGGACAATTTCTGAGAAACCCAGACATCATCAAGAAATGACCCCAAACTGAGACCATGCTGGTCAGACCTGCCTCATTCCCATAGCCTTCCATCTAAACCAAGATAATAAAATTGTGCTAAAAATTCCTACACCAAAAGGCCTGGTCATCAACTTTAGTTTAGAAAGTCAGTGTTGATAAAAACAGGAAGAAAAATGCAAGTAGCGCATTTCACACAAGAAACAGTCTTTGACGGCCCATCTAGTCCAACACTAATAATACAAGTGAAGAAATGAGAGCCCAAAGTTGGGACTAGACTTAGCCAATGTCACAAATCTGGAGACAGGAAGAAGTGGGAGACAAAATCATGCCTCCCAACCTCACATACCACGTCTTAAAAACTGGTCCAAACATGGTTTCGATTTTCAAATGACAGAATAATAGAAGCATGATAAACGGGGAGAAAAATTCAATTCAAATACTAAGGGCGAAAATAACAAATAACCAAGAAAATAAACTCTTCAAATAGCTGCTACAAACCACAGAATGCCACGGCCCTACTTAACTTCATATATTTTATGAAAATGTGAAACGAGGGTGATCAAGCCTGGCAATGAGTCAAGCTCTCTGCTCATCTGGACAACTCATGTCGGGCGCGTGGAATTTGAAATGATTCAGTTTGCTAAACTGAAAGGGGATGAGGGAAGCACTGGATGTGATCTGGGATGGGCCCAAAATGGGGGGCCTTCAGAGGGGAACCTAGTAGGTGGGGATACGTGGAGCCCCCTCATCCTATTGCCTCCTCTCTAAAACTTGTCTTGCAGAGAATCTGTACAAGTGTTCTGAACATGTGAATTCCCTTCTTGAGCCTCAGTTTCCGCAGCCCTGAAATGGGGATCCTAAGAACCGTTTCCCAGGGCCTTAGAGAAGCAGTATCATCATCCCCTGCTAAACCACGCCTTACGAAGTATCAGCGCATTGTTACTTGAACGTTGATGGGACCAGGGAGATTTGCTTGCCATTTTATGATCTTGCAGACTTGCTTTTTGTAACAAATGACAAAAACATTCCATAGAGGAAGAGCAGAAAATTCCCTTCAAGAGGGAGTGGAGAGAGGTATTTAACAACTAGCAAAACAACCAGACATCCTGCTGCCTGCCAGACCAGTAACCAAGCCATAAATTTAAATGGCAAAACCAGAAAAATAAATGTGTAGGGGTTTTTTTTGTTGTTTTTGCTTTTGCTTTTTGTTTTGTTTTGTTTTTCGAATAATGGAATTCCAATGTGCCACACATCTTCTGTGCAGTTATCTGAGCAGTTTCTTGTTTAGGATGAGTTTTGGAGGACACCAGTCACACACTGCAATTGCTAACCTGAATGGCTTCATTTCACATTGTTCCCAAAGATGTTACCTTGAGAGGGGCATCAACCTGAGAAGCAGGAGAGCGGGGTTCCACTTTCAGCTCTGTTCTTACTTCACTGAGTGGCCTCAGGCACATTGCGTCTTCTCTCTGGGTTTCAGATTATCATCTATGACATGAAGGTTTGATCCAAAGATGACATCTCTGGCCCTGCCATTTTTAATGCCAAGTCTGTCATTCTCACTACTGAGTTGGGCCTATTGGCTTCCTAACACACCTGCAGGAGACATCTGCTTGCAATGGGGGAGGCTGTGCTGCCCAGGTATGACCCTCAATGGCAGATGCCTTGCCTTCCTCCTCTTCTTTGGGCCATTCCGGGAGGAATGAAATGAAAAGACAACTGACTGAGCATCCTTTCCAGGACATGTCCTTATTGTCATGTGCCTTCCTTCTTTATTTCCCTGCCTGTGCCCCCCCCACCTGTACACTCGCCACTTCAGAATGTCCGTCAGTACCCTCTACACTGATCATCTACCACCCCTCTCAAAACCAGGATGCAGAGAACTAGACATTTAGATAAGATGCTTGAAATGCAACATAAACTGAAACTAAAATGCAGCTATTACCTCGGTACAAGAGAAGACCAAGGGACCGTTTCTAATTTTGGACAATCGATCACGGAGCCATATTGTGCGCAGCCCCACAAAGAGAGAACTAGGACCAACTAGTTGTGGGAAGACAGTTTTAATGTAATACACACTATTTAATAAAACATGTCTCTGAAATATTTTCTAAAAACAAATAAAATATGTATGCAACTAACAGTGCCCAGTATGTGTGTATTTTTCGCATGTGCTATGTGCTGTTATACGCTTTCAGCCAGTAAGAGCTATCAGGCAGGCTGTACCAAAGGCAGGTTTCAGAGACAGAAACATACTTTGCTACAAAAGGGAAAATTTGCTTCCACTCTTGCCAATTCTTGGTTATGTTGTTATATTGTTTATGCTGTTATATTGTTCTTGGCTATTATTATAAACACAGACGGGTATCTAAGAATTTACAGAGAAACCTAGGAATTTATAGTTTCATAGAGGAGATATGATGTACAGCTTTGAATTGAGTTCTACAATGTGTGCGGTTGGTTTAGCTACCATGGCCTCTTTTTATGACCGTGTGTGTGTGTGTGTGTGTGTGTGTGTGTGTGTGTACATACACTCTGACAGTTTGACCCATAGTGGAATGCAAAATCTATCTAAGAATAGATGTAAGCTTTTCAGATGTACTTTTACCTGTTGGTTGTTAAGTTGCAATGAAATTGCAAATTTTGCTATGTCTCAAGACTCCGTCAAGAAAATGGATAAGGAAACCAAGGGTGAAGATTAGCAGGGCTTTAGCTAGGCTTTCCTGCACTGTATGCTCAGGGATGAAGTTCCTGCTCTCCTCTCCATACCTTATTACCTAGATCAGCCAAAGCCACTCATTTTGCCCCACAGATGCGATCTGCTTGGACCTACTCCTGCAAGCTGGAAGTTGGTCAGGGTGAGCTGAGATGCAGAAAATACAGAGCAGTCCACTGCCCTGCCCTCTCTTCTGCCTGATATCCAGAATCTTACCTACATTATAACCCTGCCAGATATCCCAGGTACAGGGACTCCTTATGTTTCCTAAAAGTCACAAGACCTTGCCCTGACATCCCAAGCAGGCTGTCACGTGAATGCTCAGATAAGCATTCAGAGGCTCTGTTCCTCCTGTCTCCTCCAGGGAGGCTTTTACCTTAGTGACCTTTCTCACCTAGTTAAGTTTGTGCTTATAACTCAGGGTTTTTTGTCTTGTTTTTCTTTTTGTTTGTTTGTTTTTGCATTTTCACTTACACGAACATAATCATTCATAAAGCAATAAAATATCGGGTTGGGGAAAAGATGGCATGCTGTCAGTTAGAGATTGGTGAAAGCCCTCTGACACTGTGCTGACATTATAAATGATCTGAGGCCGGGGAGGACTGAGCAACCATAATCTATCTGACAGAGGAGGCCATACTGGAAGCAAGTGGCTGGTGGCTTTAGACAATAGGAAGAGAACCGGAGAGCCATGGGACACATTGTTACAGGGACCCTGCTAAGGAGACCCTGTAGCGTGCAGATTCACTCAAGGGTCCTGTTTCTAGAACCTGCACCGTAGTGAGATCTGCTGGGCTTGGTCAATGGCAGTGGGCTGTTTCCCAGTCTTGGAGGCTTTTTGAAGATCAATTGGGTATGAAAGCATATATGTTAAAAGAAATGTTTATTTAACATAATTTATAATAGCAAAAAACAAAACAAAACAAAAAAACTGAAATCTGACAATGGAGGATTAGTAAACCCACACAGGAGAACACTATGAAAATCAGACGTAGCTATGTATTTCTTTATATGCAAAAAGGTTCACAATATACTGCGAAGTAAAAAATCAGGTGCAGTACTGTGTCCTTCACAGAAACGACTTTGGATGGTTATGTACCTAATTCCTAACTACGCTTCCCCTGAGTGGTAAAATTATGGTTCCTATTGCTGTTTGCATTTTGCTTGTGTATGTTTTCTAATTTTAAAAAGTGACTGTACAGTTTGTATATTTTGAGGCCAAAATAAATAAGGTTGATTGGTCTTGATGGCATTTAAACACTCCTCCAAAACCGAGACCACGAAAATACCTGAAAGTGTGAATAATTAATGTCACAGTCCCTCCTCCCCTTGAACTAACCAGACATATACACACATGCACACATGCCCACACACACAGCTAATCTGGAGGCTCTTTTTCATCCCCCGAATATATGTCACTAGCAACAGCCAGCCAGAAAGCCCAGGGGACATGGGGTGACCAAGGCAGGAATTTCGATGGCCAGAGCAGTACTGCAGCTGCACATTCAAAATGACAACATGGCTGAATAACACCAACACTCTCTGAATAACAAACAGGACGGACCACTGCTTGGCTCAGGTGAACACTACAGTTTATTTTCCTTTTGTTGTATTTCCCCTTTCACAAAACAAGGACCTGCCTTTGGATCTCGCAGGCCCCGTGATACTGTTATTTTGACAGTTGTTCGGCGGCATTGCAGAGGATGAAAGGGCACTTGTTAGCTCTCCAGCTAAACACACCGCCCACTCCAGGCTGCATAAACACTATTATTCTGAGTTTAACATATGAGATTTACAGATATGTATATAGAGGGCAAGTTGAAAATTAGCAAGAAGAAGTAGAGAATTACAATGGAGATAATAATATATGTGATCCATTTTTTCCCCCTACAAAATTGGCCGAGAATTGTATTTTTAAATGAATTTGTGAAAGGATGACTCCATTTTCATTAGAAACTGATATCTCTAGTCTCAGGTCAAGATTCAAGTCAATACCAAATGCTAATCTTCAGACCTCTCAGGAGTGTTGAGGACTTAGTTCTAAGATAATGGACATGAAAGTCCTTTGTACCCTTTGTGAGTTGTTATTGTTGCATGAGTAATAGTAAGAAAACACGGTGTAATTATCCTCTGGTTTCTTCAGAACACTAACTTTCCCCAAAGGCCTGTCCTTGCCTGCTGTGCTAAGATACTTGTGTACAAAACCAGGTTAGCAACGTCACTGTTTTTCTTTGTTGGAAAAAAAAAAACTGAACTCAACATCTAGAACCCCACAAAAACATCTAAAAGATGAGGGAAAACATTTTCATTTAACTTGTCGTGTCAGTCCTTGCTTTAAGAAAAACATTGTCTCTGAAGGGAAATTGTAATTCAAAATGTTATCTGCACCAAGCTACTTCTGAAACAAATATTAAAAATTTAAGACCGTAAAAAAAAAAAAAAAAAAAAAAAATTTATACAAAGTAATAGTACTTTTGGAGCCTATATATGAGCACTTCCATATGTTTTTCATGTTTTATGGATGAGAATTCTAAAGCTAAGAGTGATGAGGTGATCTGCTCAACGCTCCACAGGCAGAAACTTTCAGGGCCAGGATTCTAACCCACATCTTCTGATTCCAAGACTTATGCTTCCAGTGAGCTGCCTCTCTTTTCCTGCCCCCATTGAGTAACTCTGTGACACACAGTATAGTTTCACTACTTAAAAACCCCTAGTCTCTACAGAGGAGTAGCTGCTTTATGGAAAACTGCCTAGGTAAGTCACCCTGTGCCCCAGGTGTGACCTCCTGCTTGCCTAACTCATGATTGCAGTGAAGTCACGGTTATCCTGATTGCCCATCATCACATGACCAAGTCATGCAGGAAAGGTGTTTCCTCCCAAGCCCTGAGTGTTCGGACCATTGTTTATGTCGGAAATAACATTAACAGCTGACCCAGGATAAAACAGTGGATCATGTAATTTAAAGTCATATTCCATTAACAGGAAGACGTGCAGGTTACTGATGCATAGGGGCTTATTTGCTACTATCGTTCTTATTCAGGCTCCTTCTGAGTTGGGGGAAAAACAATGAAAATAATGAACTGAGGCCCACACTCAGATACTTTGTTAGAATTAAGAGAAAAGTGACTCCCACCCCCCAACCAACTGATAAAAAACATCTGAGAAGTATTTGGGGTAGTGGAGAAAGCCCAAATTCTATAATCCCACAACACTGGATTTGAATACTTACTGAGTTATAAGATCTTAGGCCAGTTATTCAACCGTTTTGATCCTTAATTTCTTCATGTGTTAATGAGTTTCTATGTATCTCACAGCTAGATCCTGACAGAGACAGGACTCAAACTCAGATTCTATCCAAGGGGGTCCAGTTACACATTAACACGCGTATTTTAGAAGGCAAGTGAACCCGCACACACGGAGGCCGTGCCAGTGCAGAGCAGGCAGTGTGACCTTCCCTTGGTGATACCAGAGACCCAGTAATGGTGGAGGGTACAAGATAAGTTGCTTCAGGAAAAGAAAACGTTGATGGAAAGGAAGGTGCCCACATGAGAAATCCCAAACCAAAATTACTGCAAGACTCAATCCCAGAGGTATTTGATAAGGCCAGCTAAAGTTCTGGGGGCACAGGTCTCCAAAGAGAACTGGTTCACCAATTTGTGGAAAAGCAAAATCCTGAAAGCTCCCTAAGCACATGTCAATCAAACAAGTTCTAGCTAGCTAGACATTGATGGCTAGCTAGTCTTGCCCACAGGAAAATTTAGAATCTAGAGGGAGACACAGACACACAGACATGTACACAAACAACATCAAGCGATAAACTACGTAGGGTGGAAAGAGAAAAAGTGTGAATGAGAGCTAAAGAGAAAACTTACCAGTCTTAAATTTCCAAGTTGGATCTCTCAAGTTAGGTAAGTTACAAGGTATGCTGTAATCTCATGGGGTAATGGCCTCCTTGATCCCCTTTGCTGCTTCCATATCATTTCTTCTCCTTACTTCCTAGCTCCTACCCCACAAAATAAAATAACAACAGAAACAAAAAACTCAGCTTTATTGAATGACGTGCCATTAGACCCACCTCACTGTTGATGCCCTTTTTCACGGAAGAATTTAGAGCATGGTGACTCTTTATCTCTTCACCACCTCTCTTATGATCTGTCTTGGTGACTTCATGACGCAGGTAGATTACTCATTCATTGCCTGTCTTCTCACTGCCATCCTTAGTCACACCTTGAACTTCTTCAACCAATACCATACCTATCTGAAATGTGTCTTCTGAACACCCCATTCTTTGATGCCCACCTCTCACCTGACCAGCTTGCATCCTCTCCCATGCCTACATCAACAATTCTTTGGCCCAATTAAGAGCTCCAATCCACTAGGTCCACAAAATTCTTTACTTTCCATCACCTACATCATATCCTCACTTTCTTCTTCCCCAGGTGAGTTTTCATAATGTATTTCATTAAAAAAAAAAAAAAAAAAACAACTCCCTTGCCCATCTCCACCAACTCCCCGGAAAAACTCCAAGCCTGGCCTGCTGTATTGGGTAGGGGCCATAATCTCAAACTCGCCATGTTTCTGAGAAGGTATGGCTCACGAGAACTGGAGGTCTGGGCATTTTCTCTCTGGGTGTGGCAATTCCCTCTAGCCAATGAAATGACTGGCTCTTGCATATATGAGTATGTTGTTATATACAGGTATAAGAAATGAAATCATTATTGACTTACATAAATTAAGGGAAGGAGACTGAGGGGGAAAAAAAGGGAGGACAATTTGAATTTGTATCTGAAAAATAATTCTCTGGATTTAAAATTAATAAAGTAATTGGAACTGCTAAAGCATTGCTCGTAAATAATACGAAAAGCTAGCTTTCTCACTTGCATTTATGAAAGTGCCTGATGACTTGTAAATGGAGGATGTTAAATTTCTTAACAGAATGGGTTTCTTAGTCAAACATCAATCACTATCACCTTGGTAACCTTCAAGATTTAATGAATTTCAGTGTAGAAAATAGTAAGAAAAACTTCAAAAGGCACGCCTATGATCAGAAACGTAATCAACGTTCATCACAGAAAATGTGAAAAGCACAGATAAGAAACGCCTCGAACAAAGTGAGAGCCCAATAATTATTTTCCCACATCATGAAACATTGTTTGTGGACACGATAATGACTACATCCTCTTCATGCTACCTGTCTAAGATTGACTCATCCCCCTAGTTCTGGACATTTAAATTGCTTTTTAAAAAAATTATAAAAAGCACTGCCAAGAATAACTATTAAAAAAGTGAGTATACAAAATTCTGACTGTTGGTTTTTGTTAGATCAGACTGAAAAAAAGTGGAATAAAAGTCAAAGGATATGATCAGTTTTAAGGCTTTTGATCCGCAAATCCAACCTGCCTTCCAGAAAGTTTGTACTTTCTTTTTAGTGGTTTTTTACTCCCCATAGTGGAAGTGTTCTTGGAAGGTAGACAAACACACAAAGCAGTGTGAAAAAAGTGAGGACATTTAAAGTTCAGACCCAAGCAACACTGGGCCCTTGGAAGAATAGTACAACTCGCTTCCCCTCAACAGAGGTATTGCCAGGATCATATGGTTCTGAAAGTGCTGCCTGACAAGCCATGAGAAGCCTTTTATTAATACAACAAAATCAACAAAGGTCCTGGACTGATGCAGACCTCACATCCCCTTGCATACAACAGTCTCCCCACCAGTGGTTCCCAGACTCAAAGGCACATCTGAATCCCCTGGGAATATGTTAAAGTTCAAAACACACACACACACACACACACACACACGCACACACACACACACACCCCTCTACATTCCTGGATCTACCCCAGGGAAGATTCTGACTCAGTAAATCTTGGATTGGGACTAGGAATTTGTATTTTTAACACTGTCCCTAGGCAATTCAGGTACAGATAAGCCTGTTACCAGAGCTAACTTCTGAAAAGCTATCAAGCTTTGAATTTTCACGACTCTCTCCTGACAGTCTAATCACTGCTTTTTCAAATCTGATGGGGAGAGGTTCTTAAACAGTTTTTAAGAAAGGAGGTGTTTAGTTTTTCAAGTTTTTATGGTTATTTTGTCTTCCAACATATTCCAATATTAATTTCTTTCAAAGGATTGTCAAAGGTGTCTAAATCTTCATAAGCCCGTGGTTTTGTAATCAAAGCTATTTATTCATAGGCCTTTTCTTCTTTAAATGTATGTTAATATATAGTTGAATATACAGGGGACTTGTTTAGACTTCCTTACTTAACGTTCCCATGGCACGTCCTTCCTACCTCCATCCTCTGGCCCAAGTAACAATTGGCTTAAACGTCACTCCACCACCAGATATGAATGTTTCACATTGAGCTGGCCTCCCTTTTTACTTGTCTTTCATTAGCAGCAACAGCAACAGTAAGACATTTGTTGAGCACATACCAGTGTGAGACAATGGACACCGCACTTTTATAGACATCACTTTAGCTGCTGCGTATCAGTCAGTGCTACCTTGGAGCTCCTTGGATATCACTGAATTTGTGAATTCCACCAATATGAACAAACACAAGGCGTACTTTCCTTTCAAAGATAAACAAAACATCACACATACTGTTCAGACTCCAATAAATATAAAATGAATGTGTGTCAAAGACTTTGTTACTCATTAATTAATGAGGGAACTAGTAAGATGTTAAAACAAATCTAAAGAGCATGTGAGAAGCTAGGTATAAACAGGCAATAATAGATTTCTGCATTAGATACAAAACTGGCCAATGTCCAAAAGAGCCATAACCCTTAATCTTTGGGACTATCTTTTCCACCAAACAGGAATTATTTGCTCTCTACCAGACAAGAATCTACAGGTTATCTTGGTGTTCCTACAGAGCTGTAGAATAGCCCAGTCAGTAGAAAGCCTATTTAATTGCACTGACACAGCATTGACAGAATATAGAGTATCCTCATTTACCTATTTCCAATTTGGGGGTAGTTTTCATCACAACCTGAAACTAGTGACACTATCACAGGTAATGTAACTGGTGCCATTAATCAGTGAGTGTGTGAAAAAATATTTTCTTAGAAATGTGGCACAGTTTTCTGGGATCACTACCAAAAAGTTTAATTTAAAAAAGAAAGAAAGAAAAAGAACTAAAGGAAAGAAGGGAGGGAGAGGGGGAGGAAAGAAGAAAGGAAACAAGATTTCATGTTTCATATTTAATGCCTAGAATGTGGATTCACCCAAAATACGTTACTGACTTTGAGATTTTATCCAACAATGTTTACAGTTCTGTCAAAATCAAGGCAATTTGAATTGCATACTAACAATATCAGAATAAATATGGCCTTATGCTTGAAAGACTAGAGGAAAGCTGGAGTTATGGCTTGCTCATCTAACAGCTTTGATGTGCACTGATGGCAAGCGTTCTGTGGTTAAAGCAGATACGCTGCATGTTCATTGTTAAGATACGCGTTTAAATCACTTCATTTTGGTTTTGATATGTACATTGTTATTTGGATTTTTTATTCCTTGAAGGGGAAGAGCATGGCAACTTTTTAGAATAAAGTTTTCATAAGTATTTCATGTACAAATGTCCAGTGCTTGGTGTTCTCAGAAAGTACTCAAGAATGTCTGGGATGCATCAAAAATCCTTCTGACCTGAAAGTGATCTCTTTAGGTTGAAGCTGAGAAGAAAAAGAAATAACCTTATGTGTTTCATGCTATGTGAAGCAAGAAATATCCAGATGCTTTAGATGGTTCTAGAACATGAGGATTATTGTTGTTGTTTTTTCCTTTGCACTTTAAGCTTTCAATTTGTATTGAAGAAAGACAGTACCAGAAGAAAACATTTTTCATGGACGACCAAAGCCATGATGGGTTGGAACAACTGGAAAGAGCCATAGAGGCATTTAGATGAACATCCTTATAAAATCCTATGAATGGAGGGTGTAAAAGCCCTTGGGATACTCCCTGTACTCTTTGGTTTACTTAACCAAAAATACCTTCAAAGGAGTCTTTATAATAATACCCTGACATCTCTAATTTTGGTTTTTAGTGGAATCAGAAATCACAATGCCAAAAACAAATGGAAATATAATTAAATTATTTTTTCCCCAAGTTTCCCAATGACCATCAATAGTTCAATCATCTAGCATTCAGTGTAAGGACTAACCCTTACCCATAACATGTCAGCCTTTGGAGAGACAGAACATAGCACCCCAGCCCGATTCTGGGGTTGACCCAGATGGGCTCTCCTGCCCCTTTCATGAAGGGTTTCGTGTGTGTTGACAGTTGCAGGGAAGAGAGGAAAGGTTACTATATCAGTCCCTTCTACTCTAAACACTAGAGAAAGACTGCAAAGGAACTGCCCGTGAGTAAACACCACTTTACAGATGCCACTCTCTGTAAGGTCAATGTTATCACCTTCCTTTTCACAAGTAAGGAGACCAAGGCTCAGAGAAGCATCTTGCCCTGGATCATAGAGGACCACACACCAGGAACATTTGCGTGGCAAAACTCACTTCAACTGAAAAACATTTCCTCCTGCCTGCATCCTCAGCCTATTAAACCCTGGGCCAAAAGAGTCTGTCAGCCAGCAGGAAAGCAAAGATGCCTCTCCCACGATTGATTTTATACAAGACAAATGAGAACAGGGATTTGGACTCTGGTATTACGACTCCAAGGCCAGATTCTCCTCTCCTTCAGCGACCTGAGAACGGAGCAGAGGACCTCCAAGCACCATGGATGCTCTCGCACCCCATGGCTCTGTTCATGGGGTTCCAAAGGGAAGGCCTGTTTCTCTGAACGCAGACATATTCTGGGTGTGCCCACACAGGAATGTCTGGCTCCCCCGTATCTGCAGTGCCCCACTTAAACCACACGTAAACCTCTAAGCTTGAAATGTCCACATCAGTTTTGGAGAGAGTCTGGAACATGCGTCCGCTGTTTATCTAAGAACTGCTCTGTTCTGGATATGGTGCTAATGGGATGTAATGAGAAAAGTCATAAAACACTTGCTGTTCCCCATTCACTGCAACTTCGAATTTTAAACCTTTGTAATGAACCATTCGACAGGTATATTACCAATGAGACTCGCCAAATTATAAACTATGACTTGTCAAAGTCCAGAGCTGCGACAAAAAAAAAAAAAAAGAAAGAAAGAAAAAGAAACCTAACAATTTATCCAGCTCTGCAAAAGCAACAGGAAAGATCCAACTAACTCTTGAGAAAACTGACAGATTAAATGTTACTCAAATGTATTTAGACCCAATGGTCTTGAGATGCGGTTAGCTTGACGATCTACGATTGCCAGGAGCAAGAAGGTTTGTATGAATCAGCCTGGAAAACAGTTGTTGTACTTGGTAGGTTTTCATCAGGGTTTAAATGGTCCATCTAAACCTCTTGACCAATAGCTTAATATGGCTCAACTCCTCTGAAATACAATTTGCAGATAAATCAGCCTGACGTGCCTCACAGGGCCCAGTATCTCAAAGTTAAACACCATACAGGAACTGCAGTGTTATATTTTGAAGGAGTGTGGTGGACAACCCATCACTCTCAGCTTTTTCCCAGGCTAACCTCTCAATCATACTTAAGTCATTCTTCTCCCTTCAATTGGTACTTGTTTGGGCCCAGGCTCCGTGAATGGCCCTGAGAACGCCCAAGTAACTGAGCCACAGTCCTTTCCTCCAAGAAGCATAGAGTCTACTTGCGGGTACAAGCAAGGAAACCATCAACTGTAGGACAGTCAGCTTCTGGAAGTCCAGAGAACTCTGCGAGTGCCAGGCTCAGAACCATCTTCGCCCAAATTCAGGGTAGGTTTTCATGAACATGTGAAGCTTGATCTAAGTCTTGAAGAACAAGCTGAAGGTTACCAGATAGAGAAGGAAGAAGAAAATTACGGGTAAAGGGAACATGCTTGAATGAGGCCCTAGCAAAGACAAAATGGACAAATAGCATGTAAGCAAGAAATAAACTTTTGTTGCACACAGACATTTTGGAACTCTTGTTGCTGCAGCATAATGTATACAATCCAGGCTGATACAACAGCCCCATGTCCTTGGGCACAAAATTCTGAGCCTCAATTTTCTCATCTGTAAAAAAAAAGGGGGGGGGAATAATGATACCACTCTCACTGGACTATTATAATGCTTTAAAAAGCTAATATAGGTGAAGTTGCTTTGTAAGCTGAAAACTGTTTTTCTTTATCAGTAAACTTAAGATAGTACTATTGCTTTCTTCTAAAGAGAACAAATAGCAAGAGAGGGAAGAGTTACTACCCAATGTTACTTTTTTCTCTCACTTAAAAAGAAAACTTTAATTTCTATTTCAACTAGTCCTCTGCACTGTATGCCTCGAGTGACGATTCTGGAAAGATCTGCCTTCTCCCTTGCTGCCACAATATACACAGGCCTCCACTGATGAGCCTCTCTAACTGAAATGTGTACGTCCGTATCTGAGGAGACACGCCACTGTCAGCTGCAGCTAGAACATTTCCTCTAACATGTGATCTCATTCCTGCCAACCTCCCTCATTCTACCAAACTTTGAATTCATTTCTTTATTCAATTCGCAATCACAAGAACAGACTGAGCACCTTCTCTATGAACAGAATAGTGCTATGGTCAGAATGGCTATATTTTCTGAAACTTAAATGAGGACAGATGTCCAGACAACCAAAACTGCACAGGCGAGAACAGAATGCTTGACATGGAGCCCGCTGTGGAGGAGCTAACGTAAATGATAGCCAGGGGATACACATTCACTGATTCATGCAACAGAGACTTATGGACTCCCTACTATGTGCTGTGGCTGCAAGTGATAAACAAAAATCAACACCACTTTTGCCCTCACGTTACTTACCATCTGGATTGGGAGACAGAGATTAGTGAAATAATCACAGATAGAAGTAAACTGGCAACTGCGATAAGTGATATAACAACTACGACATCATAAAGTGCCAAGGTGTTTGATTTAGTCGGGGAGGCCAAGGAAGGTCTCCTCAGGAAGTGATGCTTCAGCTGAGATTTGAGGGTAACTAAGCAGAGAGGAGAGGGGTGAGCATTCCATGTGGAAGGGAAACATGTGCAAAGGCACAGTGGCAGGGTAAGCAGAAGAGACCAAAAGAAAGCTGGAGGAGAGAATGCTAGGAGGAAAATGATACACAGGGATGCTGGAGCCACAGAAGATCTAGCAGAGAGGACATAGCACTTTGTCCTTATAGCAAGAGCAACAAGAAACCATTGAAACGGCGAACAGAAGAAGTATAAGACATGACATCAATCCAACCTTGAGGGGCATAATGGCTGCCAGGAGGACGAGACATGTCCACCATCAGCAACAAATTAAGGGTGATAACAGAAGGCAAACTCATCCAAGTCAGGGATCTTTGATCACTGAGGTAGCCCACATACCGAGAATAGTACCTGGTTCATGGGAGGAACTCAGATATTTGTTGAATGAATAATGAGGCAGGCCTTTGAGGGGCGGAAGGAGTAGCCCCTCCAGAAATCAAACAGGATGTTGGGAAGCAACATGTGAGCTGCATTTTGAAGACCAGGTAGGATCAGGCTAGTAGATATGAAGATAATTCAGCTTTTCCAAGAAGATATTCCAAGAGAGAGACAGCTGTTTGAACAAAGGCAGGGAGGCCACTGGAGCACAGAGAGAGGATGTGTAGTTCACTTTGGCTGGAACACAGGTGCATAAGGGGACGTTATGCAAGGTAAACTGCAAAGGTAGGCTATGGTTAAATACTCGGGGGCGACCTCGAATGCCAAAGTTATTTCCCAAGCTTCTCCAAATGTCTTCTCTTGGCACTCAGAGCCCCAGTCATGGGAACGCTCTGTGCTGTAGCAGGAGGAGACAGGCTCTAGGAAATCCAACTCTTGAGAAGAACTCTACCCAATGTGATGATAGATTTTTTTGTTTGTTTTTATTTGGGAATTCCAGCACATGAGCCAGCTCTCCTCAGCATACCCTCCCGGGAGCCAGTGGGACTGTCTTCCCTCTATCTGACACGTGGATCTCACCACCCCAGCCTGCACTTGTCCTACCCTTTGGGTGGGGTGGGGGGGGGGAGGTCTGGAGGAGGGGATGTGAAACGGAACAAATGTGATCCGGAATTCCAGGCACCGTCTCGGAGGAGCAAGTGCAGCAGCTCAGCCACACAGGACTTCTAAAGAGGTGCTTCTCCCGTGGAGACTCCAGACTGTGTCTACTTGCCACTATTAATATGTGTTGAACGGCGCTTTGGAGAAATCAGAGCTGTTGGAAGGAATTACTGATCGCAAGAGTTATGAGTGTTACTTGGAGGCAGGAATGAAATCCAAGATACGCTGTTTTGCTGTGTGTGGGTGTATCTCATTCCTTTCTTACTGTTTAGATATTGGTTCGCTATCACAGTCTAGAGGTCAGGAGCCCTAGATCGTAACCCTGGGTTGCCACAGACTAGGTTAAGACTTAGTTACTTAACTCTTCTGGGTTTCCTCATCTATTAAAAACAAACAAAGCACGGAAATAAGCGTGGGGAGATAATAAGGGGCCCACCGTGGCTGGAATGTGCCAAAGTCTTTTGTTACGGGAGTAGCACTGGGATGAGGCATGGTCCGGAGCCGCAGAAAGTGTGTGGTGTGGGAATCAGCTCTGGCTTTCAGTCCCGGTCCGCTGCTCGCCAACCGCCTGTCCTTGCAAGCTGGGCTCCACTGAACTCATTCTGTACCTATTCCAAATGCTTTACAGTGTTCACTCAAGTAATCCTTGTACCTTAGGTCATGTGGGGAATCATTCCATTTCACAGATGAGTAAACTAAGGCATGCAGATGATAACTTGCTCTAGGAAAGACGTGACTGCAGAGCGCTACCACTCTTTACCACTCCACTCTCTGCACAAGGAAGATGGTGAGTCACGCGCTAAACTCTGTCAAGATTTTACTGTCCCATAATGTAGATGAATAATAGTAATACCAATAGTTCACACCTTATGGGGTTGTTATGAAAATTAAATGAGAGGTTAGATTCAACAGTGTTTCTTAAACTGTAAGAAATAGTATTAATACAGAAAGATGAGTTGGAAAACACCTTAGCCAAACCATGCGCTGGCTTTAACAACACTAATAATCGTAGCTACTGTGCATCTAATGTGCCCCAGTACTAGAAAGCAGGCATCTTTACCCCACTTTTCAGAAAAGGAAATCAAGGCAGCTTGTAAGCATTGGCACGAGACCACTCTGGAGCATTTGCAGCACGATCTGCCTAGGTCCTGGGGCCACACTCCCAGGATTCGCAGCTAAAAGTGGCTCAGAGGAGCTAGGAATCTCAGCATAAAGAGACCTGAGTCCACAGATAAACTGGGTCAATATGTGCCTAACATGTTTCTAAAACTCTTTGATCTTCAAATCCCTTTGGGGTGAGGGATGAGAAAGGCAAGGAGTGTCCCCAGATCTTTCAGCTAGGGAAGACAGATGTCCCCCATGACATTCAGAGGATGCTCTGCCTGTCTTCTGCTGTCACAGGAGGACAGCCTTCTGCCTCGGGGACCTGATTCCTGTTTTCCTTCACAGGGTCACCAGCAACCTAGGAAATCAAACTGAACACCCAGTGGACGAGAATGTGATCGGCCAAGCTTGATCTGCCTCCCACACCGTGGTAAGCAGCAGCTACTATCAGGCCTCCCCGTGTTTATGACAGGCAGATAGATGCCCTGGTCCCGAGTGGGAGCTAAGGGCCGGGCACTGAGAATCTGCATGGGTGTGTGTCCTGGGGGAGAGCTGCGGCTACCAGGCTGTGGGTCTGGTGCAGACGCCGGAGCCAGTGCTTCCTTCAGCCCTTTCAAGAGGCCAATCGGTCCAGTGTAAAGGTGGCCACGTCTTTGGAGCCGGCTGCACTAAGGTGTCCTAAACCCACCATGCCAATTCCCAGCTTTATGTCCTCGGGCAAGTGACTTACCCATCGGAACCTCCGTTTCCTCCTCTATAAAATGGGGTAGTCGTATCTGTTCCACAGGGCTGCTCTGAGGGCTGCCTGAGGTAATATATGTCAAGTTCCTGGAACATAGCAGGTGCCTAATAAACGCTCCTCGTCTCCGTTTCTCTGCTGAGGAAGCAGGGCTCTTCCCTAATACATGATCCCAATCGGAAGATAGGAGGGTGACCAGAGAGAGCTGAGAGAAAAACGAACCTTCCTCAAGGTCAATATTAGTTGCTTCCTACTTGTTTATTCACTCGCTCATTCAGCAAAGATTCACTGAGCACCTACTGTGTGCTGAGCACTATACTGAATGTTTGGGAGAAATCAGACATGGGCCCTTGCCGCCATCATCCCCACCACCCCAAAATATACCCTCCCAATCCCTGCCAGACCATGCAAGGTGGAGAAAGGGGTCAAAAAGAAGCATCTCCCCGTCCAGAGGCAGGAGGCCACAGAGCAGAGCTGTTAGCCCAGTGAATCTTGGTGCAGTTGCAGTCAGAAGGGCAGGAGGGTCCAGGTACTCAGGAATTGCTCTATATAGGAGGGATGGAGCAAAAGCCACTCCCTTAACCCCTCTCGCAGCTGCAACCCTGCACACACATAGGGGGTGCTTGTCAGGAAGACAGACCAGATGCTAGGGCAAAGCAGACTGGGAGACACTGCGGCATTTGGGGGCTAAAACAAAATTGTGTAACTCTGTGATCCTGGCCTGGGGACAGAGTCCCAGTAGGAACCCAGAGCATGCTCAAAAAGCCCCTTGGAGACTAATCGCTGACTTGTCGATTAAGGTCATGATAGAAAGTCTCAAAGGAGTTGGGAATGACAGGGTGTCAGACTGGTGGGAGGACGCAGAGGTTTCTTTGGTATTTTTCCTACGCGCCTCAAATCCGGTTCCATCTGTAATCAGTACTGTGATCTGCATTCTGAGCTACATCGGGCTAAGGCGCCGTCTCCCTGCGGGGCTGCACTATGAAGTCCAGTCACACTCCTTCCTCCCTAGGCCACCCAGACGTGCTCCCCTCTGGAGGCAAACTTCAGGAGGAGATGGACCACGAAGAACACAAGCCGAGCACCACACACAGGAAGTCAAGTCTGCAGCAAAGACTTGGGCCCGTGAGCATGACCGTGGCTCTCCAGTACTCGCAGGGCTGTAGAAGAGCGGAGGAAGTGGGGCCCGAGGGGTGGTGATCTCGGGATTTTACTGCAGCGTCGCCAGGGCCTAGCACAGCACCTGGCTCAGAGGACGCATTCAGTGCAGGCTCTTTGGGTTTTGTTGAGGTAAAAGGAGAACTTTCAGAGAGTCCGGCTGCTGATGGAACAGGAGTGAGAAGGAGGGGGTTAAGCAGAGCACTCCCAGCTCTTGGGGTACGCAAGCCAGATGCCACATGGTGGGCCACGGGAGCCTGAACTAGACAGCCATCCAGGCTTCTCTCAGCCCTGAGCTTCCTCACGCTTGGCTCCAAGCGATAAAGGCTTCCCATTCTTCCGGTGCTTTGGGCCTCACTGCTGTTACTCTGCTCCTTCCACTACACGCCAATGTAAGAACACACATGGTTTGGGATCAAAGCCGCCCGGAGGGTTCCCACCGCACTCTGTGATCAGCTGCTGATGGATCCCTTGAACTGCCAGGGAGGTCTGGGAAGGGACTCCCGGCTCGGCAGTAGGGCTCAGTTAGGCCCTCCGTCTAGAGGAGGCTGCCTGAGGGGAGAGGGGCCTCGTGGCTCCCCAGCCTGGCTGCTGGCTTGGGCCCGAGAGGACTTCTATCTCCTCTCCTTGAAGACAAGTCAGGCTTGAGAGTAGAAATGACCTCAACGTGCACATTCCTTTGAGCTCTCACTTAGCAGCTGCCAGTCCAGAGTCCTGAGGAGGAGACGTGGGGGACTCTGGGCCGCTTCCATAGAAGTTCTCATGCTTGGTTTCACCCAGAAAACAGCCTATAGAAACCAGCATCAGAGAATCTCTGAAGTTTCTCATTAAGGCCCCTTGGGAACAAGGGGAATGAAAATGGAAAAGAGTTGGTTAACTGCTGCTTCCACGTCTGACACCCCAAAGTCAGTGCAGAAATTGGCAGGCAGCTCTGAGAAAGGGTTCATCTCCTCTCTTGACTCCCAGGTAAAAATTTCACACTGGGTGGTCAGGTCGGTTTAGTGTGTGATCAGGACATTCAGAGGCAATAATGTTAGGTAACAAGCATGAGCATGAAGTGAGGATCTGACAGATGCTTTAAAAAAAAAACCCTGGAATTATAATGTGCTATAACTGTTTTTGCTCTGCCGTGTTTACTCAAGTATTTGATCTTTCCCTCCTCCCGATCTTCTGAATTTCGAGAAGGAAATACTTTTAAATTTTATTTTCATAACGTATCCTCCTGCTGAGATTCCAAGGCTGTCATCGGCATTACCTAATGTGAGAAGTCTTGGGAAGAACATTTGAAGACATCTGAACGGTTGCTGAGTGAACAGAAGAGAGCCTGACCACATCGTCACCATTATGATAATAATTACTTCCTTTTTAGTTTAAAGAAGAGCAGCAATTTTCCTGTTGGTCCATCTCTGTAAAGCAGCTTATTTGCCTATTAAAGAAAACTAACCATCAAGAGAGAGAAAATTAGGAATTAGTCACCTTTATTTTTAAGTGAACACATGTCCAATAACCACCCTTGACATGGGTGAGGCAGCAAAATGGAGCGTGAGGCCTACTGAACCGGCCTTAGGCAAAAAGGAAGTCAACTTTCAGCTATCCATGCACCTGTAGTGTTGAGCAGGGCAGGTGGCCAGCCCGCCTAAGCCTCGGGTGCTTTATCTACAAACAGAATGACGGTTTCTTCCCGGGCTAACGATTATTGTGGGAACCACTCTGGAACCCTCATATGAAATGCCTTTGTCAACTGTATTACGCCTTCTCCAATGTGGGACATGACAAACATAAACAACAGACTGTCCCTTGACTTATTATAAGTCGTAAAGGAACTGGTTTTTCCAACGTGACAGCTAGTCCTAGATTAGAAACTAAAATTGTCGTCATTTTGAGTAATAAAGGAATGTAGAAAGTGATGATGATGACCATACACCTGGGAAATTGGGCCTGATTGCTGCTGAAATGCTTAAAATAAATGCATTCCTTCATTCACGGGGCACTTCTTCTAGGTCGTACTGGAGAAACTGAGGCACAGGTCCTCCCTGTGAAGGTGAGCCCAAAGGCTAGTGAGTGGGGCAGGTGTTTGCAACAGCATGTCCTGGGGTGTGGGTTAAGCCCAGGGGAGGACACCTGACCCATATTGTGAGGTCCGGGACAAAAGCCCTCCGAAATAGATGTGATGATTAGAATCCAAGGGTGCACCCCCAGAAGCAGGGTGAACCCCTCTTAATTTGCCCCCAAGTGCTCAAGTTTGCCTTTCCTTTTGGCCCAGGTGTCAGCATCCTGTGGGATCTCTTTGGCATAACCCTGTCTTCGCACTTGTCTCCCAGGTACACTGTCATCCCCACCTGCTTGCTCTGTAGATTTTTTTTTTTTTTTGCAAGGCTGTCAGCTTTTAGGTACAGGGACCAAAGGCAGTGGACACGGTGGCTGTAACATCCGGCTTGAGCACTCAGGACTCGGTCGCACTGGGAGCTCCTCAGGCCCACCTCCCTGGGGCGGCACCTGGGAGCGTCTGAGTGGAAGAGTCAAGTCCAAAGAACGCCTCCACTATTGTTGGAGAGCTGCTCCTCCCAGCTGCTCCCTGTCATTTGGGCAAGGAGGATTAGGGTGTGCCTTGAGGTCCGCCAGGGGAATGCCCTATTTCCCCAAACGCAGCACGCAATTATAACAGAGGGAGGTCACAGGGCATGATCTTGTGAGCAAATAACGCTGTCACTGAGACTAGGAAGCTAATGATTTATGTTGTTCCCCTCTCACCCCTGACTTTCCCAAAGCCCCATTACTCAGACCTAGAACAAAAAACTAAGCTGGAGCCTCTCTCACACAAGCCATGACATGATGAGCTGTTTTGGGCCTTGTGCCTTCTGCAGAGAGTTCCCGGCTCCATGTCTGTGCTTCATGGAAGCTCCTACTCAATCCACAGGGCCCCACTGTAACATCAGCCCCTGTCTGCAGTCTACCTAAGCAGAGCTAACTCAGGTCCTGCACCAAGCCCTGAACTGCCAGAGACGGGCTGGGCCTCTCTGATGCCATGAGAAGCAGGAGTTCTTATAGCTAAGAAGAAAATGGGAAGGGATATTAGGTAGGCAATAAACAGCTCCTGACACCAAAATATTGCATTTTACATATTCCACCCACCACCCTCCCCTTTGGGTGACCACAAGATATTTTAACATAGTAAAGGTTTGAAAAGTTTCCATATTGCATTCAATCTAAACTTTTCCACACGCATAGCGTAGTCACAGGACAGATGTTTCCTTCACCTTTTTGCAACACCTATCAAACATCTGTAGAACACACAATCAGAAACACTACATGGTACATTTGAGCCTCATGAATTTCCTATGAGATAAGCATTATCATTCCCACTTCACAGATGATGAAATTGAGGAATCAAGTGATTAAGTAAGTTGCAGAAGTTTGCCAGCCAAGAGGAAGCAGAAGCTGGGATGAGAACCCACGGCTTCTAGATCTTTTCCCATTAAAATCAGATAGGTAAAGAAACAGAAACTAAGAGGGAAAAAAGATAGGGACCTTACAGTGGCATTATCAACGGAAGGAACTGCAGAAAGGAGAGAGAGTGAAGGAAAAAATCCTCTTCTGCCAAGGATGGATCTAAGCCAGCAGACAAAGGGCGAAGAGCCGGCCATCGGAGGCCCCATTTCCACTAAGATCTAAAGGTGTGATCACTAAGGGTGATTAAAGTGAGGGGTTCGGAGCAGTGCGTAAGTCCTTCCAGGATTTGTTTCTTTCCTTCGTTTGTTCAACCACCACGGTGTTCATGCAACAGATTATGACTGAACATCATGCTGGTTCAGCCCTTGCAGGAAACTGCAGAGACAACACAGCCTTTGGCCTCCAGCAGCGTCGCATTTCCCCAGGCATCCTGACCTCTAGCCACAGGAATCTGCTAACTGTTGCCCTGAGCACTCAGGTCTCTCTCGGGCTGCCATGCTTCGTGCATGCCACTCCTTCCCTGAGGAATGTCTTTTCTGTCTTCACTCCCTGGAAAAACCTTGCCCAGCTTTCCAAGCCCAGCCACGTGGCTGCAGCCTGCCCAGATCCCCCGGGGACCCCTCTGAGTCCCTTCTCGTGCTGCCCTCCCCTCTGCCCTGGCTCTGTGCACTGCGGTCATGTAGAGGAATTCCCATTCAGACCCTGTTGTCCCTGAAAGCCTGAACCAGAGAAGTCCCCACAGCATGAAGAGATCACTGTCTTCCAGAGCCAAATTGGATTTACCTTCCAACTGAAGAGCAGGGAGAACAGAACACAACCAGGAAATAACAGGGAAAAGGTGTAAACCAATCCACAATCCACAGTGAGTAATTCTCATACAAGAGAAGCTAGTGAAAAGAAGGAAGAGGGCCTATACGCCTTTGTATTATAATTCAAAAGCCCTCCCAGACAGTATTATATAGCCTCGATTCTGTTGATAAAGTACAATGGTTCCAGCTCCATTTGTCAGAATTAGAAATTAATATTCTGACACCCTGATCTCTGAACCAGTGCTCATATCTGAAGGACGTGTGCTAGTCTAGAAAAACAGACCCTAAAAAAGGAATTTGTCAGGGCATGTATAGCCCTGCTCAAGCAGTCAACACTGATCCTAGGTGACAGCAGCCTTCTGGGTACACAATAGAACCTACTAGGAGGTTCTACGGTGGAGCAGGGGTCACCATGGCTCCAAACCACCCAACCCCACCTCTTTGCTTCCATGTTCACCAAAGTACTTCAAGGATTAATTTCCTCTCCTTGCTGGGCTGGCTGTACAACATAGCGAGAAGCATGGCCGATGGTATCAAAACTCCACGGGACTCAAAATCCAACACCATTTTCTTAGAGACCGTAGGCAACTAACAATCTCTTCAAGGGCCAGTTTCCTCATCTCTGAAATTATAACATAGAGATAAATACCAACATGACGAGGTATTTGTGGGAAAAGATGGCATAATGCACAGGAAGGGCACGGTGCTTCGCACACAGCAGCCCTCCCTATGCAACTGTTATGATTAGTAATCTATTTTTATTGTTACTTCCTTGAAATGGCGTCTGGGAAGTATTCTCCTATCCTATACATTTGGCTTCTACGCCACTACTGTGAGAGGTAAGAGTTCACGCAGCATGAGGGTGAGCTTGCTACGTTCTGGGGACACTGACTAGATGATGCTCTTGGACCTCAAAGCCTTGGGTCCGTCCTCAATGTCATTACTGCCCTGGCAGCAACTTCCTCCCACTCCACTGGCTTCTGCAAGTTCTGCATTGTTTTCTCTGCTTCCATGAACTGCAAAGGTCCTTTCATGTGAATGCTTCCCCTACCAGAGTATCAGCTGATGGAGGCCAACGCATGTGTCCTTCCGCTCTCTGCAGCTCGGCATCGGGCCCCCAACAGGTTCTACTGTGTATGGAACGGACAAATGACTTCGGCAGGAAGGTAAGAGCTAATCAATGAAGGCATCACTGACTGATTCCATGAATGACAGTGTTTGCTGCAACCAGAATGGAAGAAAACTTTAGTCCCTTATCTTGTTTTCCCAACACTAATCACTTCAGAACATTTGTTATTCCCACAGTGTCCTATTCGCTCCTCTGCTTCCTGCTCCTCTTTTCAACTTTCCCTTTTCCCTTCTGCCTTCTATTCTCAAAGACCCAAACTGAGAGATCAGTGAGGGAGCTGAGTATTGAATGGGTGTTTAGCAGCACTCTTCAACCCAGAATTCGTGGAGCGTCCCTCGCGAGAGTTCAGTAAGGACGCAGCCAACCTAGACTATCCATGAAGCACCTGAGGTTTATAAATAAAGAACAGAGAAACATGGGATTCAGTTATAAAAAGGATACAAGAGCCAACCAGAAGGAATGGGCCCGCCAGGTAGCTGCCCAGGACACCAAGTGTATCAGTCAGGATGACCAATCTCAGAGATGTAATACTACAGAGTCCCTTTCTTGGTCATGGCACATGTCTGATGCGGGTCAGCAGAGGGGTGAGTTCTACCTAGTGAGTTAATAACCCATCCTGGCAGTGGAATGAGCCATCATGTTGTCACACTGCTGTCTTAACACATCGCTTCAGGACTCAGCTCCACCAGGGAAGGGAGAGAGCAGGGGACTCACCCTCGATTTGAAACCTCTTGGCCCGCAATGACATGTATCGCTTGTACTCAGTGCCCATTAGCCAGAACTAATCAATGACCTATCTGACTGCAGGAGGATTGGAATGCGCGGTCCTCCTAGATGCTCATGAAGGAATGAAGGATGCACCCGGGAGTCTCCACCACAAATTTTTAAACATCACGGGAATAAATCAAAATATAGTGGCAGTTACCTCAGGTTTCCAGTTACATACGTGTAACTGGCACAATCGAACTTACTTCCACTCTTACTGAAATAGAGAGTGCCCTCAATTGGAAATTTTACAACCACTGCTCACTGGGGTCACCCTACCTCTGTTGATTAGTTTTATTCTGGAGGTTTCTACGCACAAAGGCCAGGCCACCAACCCTGCGACCAGCAAGCTGATTATTCGTGGAAGCCAGAGGAAAACCTGAAAGCAAATCATACCTAGGGTCATGCCATTTACTGGCAAAAAGTGATTTTGTGTAATATTTATATTTTAGTCCCTTTAATAGGCTTCTCAAGAAGTTGTATGGTTGAAACATACAAAAAAAAAAAAAAAAAAAAAAAAAAAAAAAACCTGCAGAGAGAATGAGAGCAAGAAACAGAAAAGTGGGAAACGTTTGCTGCAAGAGAAACCAGGAAAAGCAATTTTTAAACTCCTTTTGAATGCAACTGTATTCTTAGAAGTTACCTTTATCCTTCTGAGTGTGAGTGACTTACACGATCCAATTATGAGTGATGGGAAAACTGTGAATTGGACAGCTATCCACATACATTAAAATGCTATATTAGCATCAATCCATGTAATGTATTCCTCATCTGAAATTTAAACATGAAGAGAAAGAAATTCAATTTACTAGAAAATCAGTTTCTCTCCTCTCCCACTAAAATAAATAGTGAGCCAATATATTTTAAACACTGATATGAACAAATGCCAAATTAGCTGCATGAGGCACCACCTACATCTCAACCTAGGCCTGAGCAGAATGTAGCTCAGATAGAATCAGAGCCAACTCTATATTTCTATAGGTAAAAGGAGGCATCTTGATATAGACAAAGACATTGAACGCGGATACAACAGTATGTGAGTAGTGGCATGGCAAGTTACTAATCAATTTGGATAATCTATTTAGATTAGCAAATGGCAATAATAATGCTTATCTTGTAGAATTATTTATTTGGTAAGATAAATAAGCTTCCAGATATGTACAGAAAGTGCAAAAAAAATGTGTGTACATTTTAAGAAAGGAAAAAAACTATTAAAATTGTAATACTCAATATATACCGATAACAAAAGATGCATACGTGTGACTGCGACACAGTATAAGAGAGACCTTTGAACACTTAAAAAAGAGGCACTAGAGAAATCCAAACTAGCATTTCCTATCTTCGCTGAGTAATACTAGGGGATTTTCCCCACCAGGAAACAACTCACTACTCCTGAGAATGCGTATTGCCATATCCAGCAAATGCTACAGCGCTGACCTATTTGCCAACGTCAAATAGAATCTTGGCAATGCTTTTAGTGAACCGAGTTCATCATTATATTTAAGGCCACAGCGTCAGGTGAACAGGAAAATACCGAGAGCACTGCCTGCATTCTGCGTGTGGGAGTGATTGAACGGGTTTGGGGTGCTGACTCGTCAACAACAAAAAAGAATCAAACCAAACCTTCCTGTTCTTTTTCATGCTATTTTGACATTGCTGGGACTTCCCATTGTCGATTCCACCGTCCAATGGCATAGCCTGTCTCTACTAGGGAACATATATCCAAGGCCACTTTTCTTGATGACTTACTATTTGACATTTGACCAACAAGCATTCCAATAGCTACCCCTTTAGAGCCAACAAATGAGACATCACACAAATAAATACCATCACTTTTACTTCAACAATGGGAAAAAAACATCCATGAAAACTTTGCTATGAACTGAGTTAGAGCCCACTCTGCAAAGGGGGGAAAATATGTTTTCACATTTGCACAAATGGTAGCAAACTCTCACAAAGGCCCACAGCCTGAAAGAGGCACCTCATAAAACCTGCTAAGAAACCTTCTCCGTAAAACAACATTATTTCTCTGGGACCAATCCCTCCTGAAAATACCATGTCAGATCCTTGCTGGAATTTTGAACCGTGAGCACACCACTGGGAAAAACATGAGTCCCTGTCTTCAAAGACGCTGAAGCCTTTGAGCTCAGACTGTTTCATTAATCCTTGCGACATATCTATAAGGAAGTCAAAAACAGTCATTCTTTTTTACCCATTCTGCAGATTTTATGAGCTCCAGCACTTGCCTCGGGTAACAGGACATGTTTGTGGCAGAGCCCAGACTCCCGGGAAATTAGTGCTTTCTGTCATCATATGGTCACTCACTTATTCACTCGCTAAGCAAACATTCATGGAACACTGACTCCATGGCAGGCACGGAGCTGGGTGCCAGGACAGGGAGCTGATTAAGGAAAGGTCCTGCACCAAGAGATTTACAGTCGAGGAGCAGAGAGTCTGGGGAGTAAACAGATGATCACAAAAAGACACAAGAACCACGGGCAATATAACTGAGTAGTTAAGAGCATGTCAGGCATAAAGGAGATTTGGGTTCAAATTCCCGCTCAGCCTCAAATGTGCAGTTTTCCATAGCACTTATCCCCTCCCAGCATACTGTATAATTTACCTGTTTATTGTTTATGCACACACACAACACTGGAATATAAATTCTATGAGGACAGGGGTGTTTTTCACCTGTCTGTTCAGGGATGTGTCTACAGGGCCCAAAACAGTGCCTGGCATGGAATAGGTGTTGCATAAACATCTGCTGAATGAATTCACTACACTGTCCCGGAGAAATTTACTCGCCCCCTTCGAGCTTCACTTTCCTCATCCATAATATATGGGTTGTCAAGAGGAACGGATGCCATATACAAGTGCTCAAAACGAGCCTAGACCATAAAAAAAAACAAAGTAAATGGGCGTAACTGTTCAATATGGACGATGCGGTGGCCCCCAGTGCTGAGGGAGCGTGAATACACATTAACGATCTCTGGGGGACGTCAGGGGACCCTGAGGTGTTGAGTCTTGAGGAATGAGTGGAAGAATGTTGCTAGAAGAAAGAAAAGGAAAGAAAAAGGACTCAAGTCAGCAAGAAAGACAAGACCGAGGCTGAGAAGCCTTCCCATGAAGCGCCTCTGGGACCCGAGTGTTCTAAAACTCCATATTCCGGTTTTGTTCACTCACAGCCCTTCGTCCCTGGGCCCCCAAAGACTTCTGCACGTCAGAGGTACCTTCTCCCATACGGCTCTCGGGACCAGCATAGAGCAAAAGTCCCCTAATTCCTCCTACACAAAGGACTGTCCTTCGGGGCCCTGCCACAGGCTGGATTCTGTGTGCTCAGTACAAATCCGCCGAGATGAGGCTGGCCATGTAGTGACTACAACAAATAAAGCAAGAGCCTTTCTGCGGGATGACACACCTCTGATTCAGTCTGCCCTGACAAAGCTGGAGATTAAGTTTCCTTGCCTAAAGCTGCAAGGAGAAACATGACACCCTTTACTGGCTAGAGTGGAACACGCTTTATTAACCCGGCTTTAATTATATTCCATTTTGAGATTCAATAGTTTCGATTGCAACACCACATGAAACCAGGGTGAGTTGCACCTCATGGGACTCCGGCCACAAACGAGATCGGAAAAGTGCCTCCAAGGCAGTGACCCGCTTATGCCAGCCAGCCAGCAGTGAGCAGCCTGGAGCCCGTGCCCAGCTCTGGGGGAGCCCCAGAGGTGGCCAAATCAGGGCAGGGCTGAGACGGCCGTCAGCTAGGTAACGTGAATTGGTCTCTGTTTATGAAAGAAGTGATGTCGCACTGTGAAAAGTAAGAAGGAAATGTGGCAAGATTTCCGCACAGCCTAAACTTGCCAGGGAAACAGTAAACCCAACCATAACCACAAAGATGAAATTCTTTTTCATCTGATCCTCGCAATTCCTGTCTTCTTCTCACCCTCAGTTCTAGAAAGAGGAAGAAAATGACCTTTTACTTTTCAGTAGATAGATTATAATCTGCCTGTTCTAAGGCAAGGGAGGTAATCTTGCACTATTTTATTTATTTTTTTCTTTTTGAGGTCAAGTTTTCTCCAAATTATTTTGCCTGCCATCCTGCACTTTTCAAAGAAAGCACAATGATTGATCCAAAATCTGAATGTCCCTTTGCACACACCTGCCCCCACTCAACTAGGCAGCTGATTGGTCCAAGGGCTGACTGTCTCCACTGTTAACACCAATAGCTGCAAATTATTGAGCATTTACTAGGTATCAGACATTATGTTAAGGGTTTTATATGAATTAGCTCATTAAATTTTCACAATAGCTTTATGAGGTGGACGTATGCATTTCAATTTTCTAGTTCCCACAACCAGAAAAGGGCAGCAGTACAGCTCACACCCAAATTTATAGGATGCTCAAGCCCGAACCATTACTGCTACCCTCTGTCTCCAACTGGATTGCAGGATATGAGAAGGCGGGCAGCATGCCTGAGTCAGCTGGGTCCCCCAGTGCCTAGAGGAAGCCCTGATACACGGGCCTCGGTGATGTTTGGTTGGTTAGCTAATTAATTAATTAATCCATCAACCATTGGGCCATTTTAAAGAATCTTAAACTGGAAGCAAAGGGGCAAGTTGGAAGTCAGCTCTTCCAGTAACAGGCACGGTGGGTTTGAGGCCATCACTTCCCGCAGCCCTTGGCCTGCCCCCTTGAACACTGAAACAGTTGGATTAGATGACCTCTGATGGCTTTGGACTCAGGGTCTTGCCCCACGTTCATCTAGCCGGCCAGCATCCAAAGCCTGCATTGGAATCCTATCTGTCTCCCTGTCTCCCACCCCACGCGCAAGTTCACAGTCACAGAAACGAGCCCTCAGCCTGGCAGCACCTTGGCCTGAGCCCTGGTGAGTCATTCACGGGGCCAGGCAGGTACGTAGGCGTGCACATGACTTACTGCTAAACTCACCCAGCTGGTGACGAGCTGAGGGAAGAACAGTTAGCAGCAGCAGGGACCAGGGTTCTCTTCAATCTCTCAAATGGGAAGGATGAGTCCTTGTGAACCCAAGGGGGACTTTCCCCTCAATCAGGAAGATATGCAAACATTAAAGGAACCTTCCTGCACACAGGTGAGGTGTTTGAAATGGAAGTATTATCATGTAATCATGGTCACTAATACATTCAGGTCATTTTGCCACCTTCAGCAACTTGCTTTTCTAATGCTTATTCTGTAGCAAATACGACATGAGGCAAAGAGACTATAAAGAGGAAACAATGAATTATTCTTACCTCAAGAGCCCACAATCTTGGAGATTCAGCTATGATCCAAGTTGGACTTACAGGAGTGAACAAAGAAAGTACTAATTCTGACAGGATAATGGCAAAGGAGGAAGAGTGGCTGGAAACTGGGGCTTGTTTCTTAAAGGACATGACATTTGATTTAAACTTTGATAAGGGAATGGGCCTTGACAGGTGGAAGTGAAGGAAGAATATTTTACCAAAGGCAAATGATTATCTAGTGTTAGTTGTCTCTCCGTGACACGCACATATGCACACACACGCGGGTTATCCATATTCAGAATGTCCCTTTGCACACACCTGCACCCACTCAACTCGGTTTCTGCGGGCCCTGCCCTGGGACTGCTCACTAGCCATTAGGACAACTGGTCACATGTCTCAGAATGGCAAGATTGAAACACATGTCTCTGTTGAGTACAATTTAAACCATATGCTTCTGCTTTATTTCTGCCTAGTTCATCAAAATTGTCTTTAACATGTGAGTTTGGATAGCAAGAAGCCTTCCAAGATCTTTTTTTTTTTTTTTTCTTCTTTTGACATGTAGGAAGTTGTCTTTTTCCAAAGGGAAACATATTGAGATCGCAAAAGATTCCAGGCTGCTCTTGGAAGGAATTAGATGTGTTTAGATTCACACACAAAGTCTGAAGAGGTAGAGATTCTTCCAAGTTGCTCTGTGTTTTCCTCTCTTTTAGTACTTACCATAAAACTTAACGTGAATATATAATTTCATAATGGGATATAGGGCCCTAGCGCAGGGGTTAGCACACGAAAGCCCGTGGGCCAAATTGGGCGGGCCACCTGTTTACGTATGACATGTTAGATAAGGTTGGTTTTTACATTTTTAAATAGTTGAGAAAAATGAAACAATTCTATTTTGTGATACGTGAAAACGACACAAAATTCAAATTTCAGTGTTCCTAAATAAAGTTTTATTAGAACCTAGCCATGCTCATTTACTTACCTGTGTCTCTGTCTGTGGCCACTCTGGCACCACAGTGGCAGAGGTGAGTAGTTGTGACAGAGCCTATATGAGCCGCAAAGCCTAAAATATTTACTGCTTGGCCCTTTACAGAAAATGTTTGCCAGCACCTGCTCTAAGGATATAAGATGCTCACGCTGTGTTGGACGCTAGGATTTTCTTTTATAGATATTGATGCTGAAAAAAATCAAAATCAGCTTAAAGTGCTCAGTGGTTTTCATCTTCCAGGAGCCAAAGGATTGAATTTACCTTTGGGCCACACTCCCCTTTGTCCTTTGTTCTTGAAAAATGAATCCAGTGGGCCCTTTAATTACCCAGATGTAAAGAAATATACCCTGCCATTATATTTGAGAAAAAATGAAGTCACTATTAATCTGAAAGTAAATGTTTATACTAAGAAGTAAAGAATTCTCTTTGGTATATAAATTAGATGTTTGTTTAGGCATAGCTATGTCTCTGCAGACTTCGCAGCTTCTCTAGAGAAAGCATTTCTTTAGTTTTAATCTTCCCGAAGATTGTATATTATTGCTTGTTCTTGGGGAAGTGTGTGTGTGTGTGTTTTTCCTAGAATTTTTTTCACATGAGACTGAAAGTACAGACCTAAAAGACTTCAGGAAAAATGGGGAAGACTCTGCGTTGACTTGAAGCCGGAGTTGAGATTAGATTGGTTATGTTTAAGTTATCTTGAACTGAACTCTGATGTAATTTAAGTTGAACAACAACGTAGGCTTTGTGAAATGAAGATGAAATTGCATTCAGATGTGATGGTCTTCCTGAGACCATGGGCCCAGGGGCGTAGTTTCCCCTGAAAAGAATGGATGTCCTTCTGTACATTCTCCTCAAGAGAAGGAAAACCTTATGAGGACTAAGGAGGCAAGAATGGTCAGTGAGAGGAGCACAGCGGAATCAAACTCTCTTCTTACTCTGAGCCTTCATAAGATAAGGTCTAGACTCTGGGGAGGGATACATACTGTAGGTTAGAGAGGCTCCCATAGAGAGAGGAAAGCGGTCTCTTTGAGATAAGTGCAATGGGCAATGACCCTTCAGAGGCCCACAGAGACTGAGTCTGGACCTGTGGTCTTTGAAAGCAGACACAGGAAACAGCATTTTTGAATATTTTCTACTTGTACTTACCTTCTATAATCCCCAATATTCAATAAAGTTGTGTTCCAATTTATAAGCCAGGCTCAAGTGTGTGGTGGTAAGAGAAAAATCTTACTCCATATTTGGGTGCAATAAGAAAGAGGAGCGTGGGGCCCTCTCCTGAGACCAAGCGGTAGCGATGATAATGAGCTGACGATGGCCACGCCCAATGGGTCAGTGACTGGCAACAGAAGCTCCACAGCTTGGCAAAGAGCTGATAACAAGTTTACACGAGGGGCCTATTTATTTACACACTTAAGTCCGTGTCCAAAGGAGGCTGAGCATGAACTGAGAATGAATCAAGGAAGATACATGTTGGTCATCAAAGCTGACAAAGGCTCAAGCCAATAGGAACGGGTGTTAAAAGGGTGTGACCTCATTTTAAAGCCATAGGTTGAAGTGGCCTGGCTATACTAGTTACTTCTTCTGACAGCCTCCACCAAATTGTAAGCTCCTTCAGAGTGGGTAATCTTTCCATCCCCACTATTGTAATTCCTGACTCAAAGTAGAATTTGAATACAATAAATTACCAATAGAAAGGTGTGAGGGTTATTCCTATGCATTCTTATTACAAAGAGCGCCCCCCAATCAACCTCAGAAGCTTGCTTTAACAGTCAGTGAAAGTTCTTTAAACAAATCATCTTATAGCTATTTTACTGAGAAGCAGATACCCCTGCCTTCAAAACTTATCTTGAGAAATCTGCTAGAACAAAAGTGAGTAATTTCTAATGGCATGCAGTCATATGTTAGGAGAACATCTGAATTTCCGAGGAAGTATTAAGGATTACAAATAAGTATTAAGTCCACATATACGACCTGTCTGCTTATGACTCTGAAATTGATTACTCTGAGGTTTTGTTTTTCAGATTTGAGTTATAGCAACACCCAACAGATTAGCCATTAAAAACAATAGCTAAAAACTTTTAGCTAGGTAGATATGGCATAGACACTGAACATCGAATCACAGAATGTTCAAGAGGTCCAGGTTACATAGACCATTGAGCCCAATGCAAAGCTCACAATCTGCTGCTCTCGTTCCCATGCCTGTGGCAGACATCAACCAGCCCTCTTTCCTGTTAAACGTGACCATGATTTCACAATCCCAATCACCACGGTCCTCTGAGTCAGACACTTCAGGCAGTAGAGCACCGAAAGAGCCAAAACTTGATTATAGAAGGATAAAGATTTTTCAGATATTGCAATTGTTTTTGGCCTTCCAAAGGATCGCAGTACATAAAGAGATATACAGCATACGTGTGGCATTAAAATTACATGGGTGTTTGGGGTGACTACGTAAAAAAAAAAAAAAAAGTCTGCAAAGACTCCTTATGTGGTTAAGGACCCCCACGCTGAGTTATCACTACCAGGGCCCTGAAGCTGGCACATAAAAGGAAAGCTGTCTGTCATCCTGCATAGCCCAAGCCTCCATCTTACATATGGGGAAAGTGAGTCTCACACAGGTAAAGTGAATTGTCCCAGATGACATAGATAGGAATTGGCCAAGCCAAGTCTTAAAGGCTAACTTTCAATTAAGTTCCCAGTTCACTTCACAATGTATCATTGTCCTCACTGCCAAAGGAGAATTTACTTTTCAATCTATTGGGTTAAAACTACATTCTTTATAAAGTAGACCGGAGGGAATAATACAAAATATTAAAGGAAAGCTAAATTGTTCATTCACAGAATAAATGGTGTAAGGAAAAACAGCACCACTGATGCAGAATACCTGAGACTGGACGGAGCAGCTGCTGTGAGCACGGACCTGGGCCGTGTCCCAGGTTCCCTGTGAGAGTAGGCCAGATAATTTTGAAGATCTCCTTGTTCTGTCATGCTGTGTGGATCCCCATCTAATGTGTACATCAGTGACTTGAGAGAATTGCAAAGAAAAAAAGAAACGCACACACACACACACACACACACACACACTCATTCCCTAATCACTCAAATTAGTGAACATCAAAAGGAGGCTAAACTCCTCATTAATTGCTTGACTGTGAAACGGATGTTGTTGTTTTTTCTAAGTCATCCTTGAAACAGCCCACATGGACCAGACCGCTTTGACGAACGGTTCTACAATAGTAAAAATCCCAGGGAAACTCTGCCAAGGCCAAAGCAACAGACTCTCCATTCAGGGCATCCACTGTGGCCGGAGTGGTGGCTGCCAAAACTCTCTACATGGACAAGGAGAGTTAATGAACGCAATTTGCATGGAATACTGAAGCTCACACTGGCACCCCAAGGAGACATCTGTGTTGACATCTTACTCACTCATTTCTCATCTTTCCTCACTATTACCAGAGTGACCTTTCTAAAATGCACGTCTGAGCATGTCATTCCCCTGCTTGTAGATTCTGGATGGCTCCCTACTGTCTACAGAACCAGTCCAAACTCCGTGGCAAGGCACACAAAGGTCTCACGCTGGCTTGTGTCTGCCATGCCTGCCTCCTTTTCTGCCACCTGCCTTCTCACTCCATCCTCCTCGCCCCCTTTGGGCTCTACACTTTAGCCAAACCAGAAGCACTAGGTGATCCTCAAGATAACCATGTCTTTTCCTACCATTGCTTCTTTGTAGAAGCTGCACTCCTTCTAAGAGATCTACAGCTGATAAACCCTTATCCTTCAATACCCAGCTCATATATCACCACATATTTGGAACCTTCCCTCATCCACCCTCAGGCAAGGTTGAGGCTATATACCTCATATTGGAGAATTTAAAGTTCATACCATTACTAATGCTAATAAGACCACAAACTTCCTTCAGGGATGAGACTGTGTCTTATTCATCTTTGCATGGTCAGAACATAGCAGGTGTTCCTTAGATGTCACTGAGTGGATGAACAGATAAATACTGATTTATGGAACTGAATGAACTAGCAGAACTACTACTGATATCCATGTGTCCACCAGAACTACCCAACTTACCGCCAATGTTTACTCCTTAATTATGAAACTATGGTATTCTGCAGTATTTTACACAGGGTGGTTAACAGTAATTGTTTAATGATGTGTGAGAGAATTCTACATGGACACAATATTGAATAATACTGACTTGCATG
The DNA here is from genome assembly GCF_057876585.1 of Rhinolophus sinicus. Taxonomy (NCBI): domain Eukaryota; kingdom Metazoa; phylum Chordata; class Mammalia; order Chiroptera; family Rhinolophidae; genus Rhinolophus; species Rhinolophus sinicus. Next base: position 22,205,084 of record NC_142516.1, on the reverse strand, counting down.
TTGGGGAAGTTATTCCTTTTCCAATTCTATTTCAGTCCTTCTGATGATATAGAAAAGAAAGTCTCAGTTTGATGCCACATGACCTCAACACCTCTCTAAAAACATACTGAAATTTCCCTTTTTAACAAAGAGAGAGCAGGACTTAGGCTCAGAGACTTCAATGGGAATCAATACTGAGCTTACCTAAACTACAAGGATACTGTTTTTTATGGTTACTTTCCAGTTACAGAAATCGATATTCATTTTTTATTTATTGAAGCAATATGATGTTTTCTTTTTAAATATATTTATTTTATTGAAGTTTAAAAATGAGTAAGTTTAAAGATAAACAATCAGGAAATATCATTGAGTATTGAAAAAATAGAGAGGATGGCATCCAAATACCATCTAGAGGGAATGAAGTCTTAGAAGGCAAAAGATGTGAGGAATTCACAAGTCCTCTGCTTTGGGGTATGTTATTAACTCTTTTTTATTTTATTTACTGGGGTGACATTGGTTAGTAAAATTAGATAGGTGTCAAGTGTACAATTCTACAATACATCACCTATACATTGCATTGTGTGCTCACCACCCAGAGTCAGTTCTCCTTCCATCACCATATGTGAGTATTTGCAAAACAACCAGCCTCGGCACAGTACACCATTCCTTCCCATCCTGCCTCACCCAGGGTGGTTGAAATTGAACTTTATTGAGTTCTAGTTCAAGATACCCATTCATGTGCATGGATTTAAGCCTCCTCATTTCCAAATTCCTGTTAAAATGACCAAGGACATTTTAAAAATAAGAAAATATCTCAGGTATGGTGTCATTAATGGATCAAAACAGATGAGGAATTTCTGCCAGATGTAGGGCACACACAGACATTGGAGGAAACTGCTGATGAGCCTAGCCCACCACCCAAGACAAGTAAAGGAGGGACCACAGGGCCTGTAACAACATCAGCCCCTACACTGGGCAACAGGGGTAAGGGGACCCATTAGGTCGAGATGCAGAATGGAGGGAAGTGCCAACCTCAAACCCACAAATGACTTTCTGGGACTACAATAGTCCAGGCAATCAAGATGGGGCTGAGGTTGTGGGAGAGGGGTCTGTTGGGAGGACCCAGGTTTATGTCTGACCTCCAACCACACACAAAGAAGATGAAATACAAAGCAAAGAAGTAACTGGACTTCTTTGCTTAGTGTTTTGTCTTTTCCAAGTAACTGGACCTCAATTTAACAAAATAAAACTCTAAGAATCTAACCATTTCGCCTTATACTTTTTCCATAAAACTTCAATGAAGAATCTATAAATCTACAGAACCTGTACGATCTATACCCACCTCAACCCCAGACCTTAGGGAAGTTCTATAAGACTTTTGAGTTCATGCGAAGTTTAATATGTGACACCAGCAGAATTGGTCTGCCCAAAAAGCCAATGGTATTTGAAGCTCTGTTACTAGAGACAAAGTGTTCAAAGAAGATGGAAGGTAGGTGAATTTGTTCTGCTTTGCATAGATCACTGATGAATTCTAAATCGATACATACAGAAAAAAAATTTTTTTTTTAAATTATGTGTCTGCAATCCCCACCATCCACCTCACCCTTTCCTGCCCCCAAACCAAAGAAACGAGCCCAAGATGGGAGAGGAGAAGAGAAATTAAGAGAGCCTGACTGGGCTGATTTGGGGAGCTGCCTCAGAATTTTAACAGAGTTAGATGAAAGACTAAAGTGGAAGCAGAGAGAAATAGGGAAAGATGGAAAATATGAATTTCATGGTTTTCTGTGAGTCAAGAAATAAACCCTTTGGGGTTTTCAAATAACTTCATTAAAGATCTCAATTTCTTCTCAATCACTTTTGGTTGTTGACAAGCGCTTCTGTGAGTGTGACATGAGCCCTCGTATACTTCAAAAGGGCAAACTGAAGGGTGTTCAAAGAAGGGTGGCTCAACTGGTAAAAGTCCTGAGGTGGTGTTGCAGGAAGAAAAGCTTAAAGAAATGGGCTATTTATCTAAAATAACACAAGACTTAGGCGTATAAGCTGAAGGGACTTATTTGTTATATGTGGCCCTGAAAAGTACAATTGAAACAATCTGCAGAAACTACAGCAGAGACAAAAATCTGTTCACTATTAGGAGAAATTTATTTTCTAACTAACAGTGCTGGGTAAAAATGAATGGGCTTCCTAGACGGAAAGAGGAGGAGGAGGGAGCTCGGCGTTGCCTGTCAAAGGAAGCGCCCCAAACGGAGTTTGGAGCACCACTTCACAGGGACAATTCAAACAAGAGGGAGCAGACGATGGGCCTTGGCTTAATGATCCTCCTAACAGATACAAAAATTAGGAGAAAGAGAGGGGAAAGGACCGTGTCTCCCCGAAAATAAGACCTACCCTGAAAATAAGCCCCAGTTAAGATCGTCAGCCAGGCGGACGCATTTAGTACGTTATGACGATGTTCCAGAAGAAGATGACATGATTGTATTTGAATAAATGTAGATTGTTGTACATGAAAAAATAAGACATCCCCTGGAAATATTCCCTAATGCATCTTTTGGAGCAAAAATGAATATGAGACCCGGTCTTATTTTCGGGGAAACATGGTACCTGAATTTTAAAGAATCCAAAGCTTTAAGGACAATAGATACCCAACACCAACCTTCAAATGCCAAGGGCATTTTTCCAAATAGAGTCCTCAAAACGCATTCTCTTTGGCTAAATCAAAGATGCTTCTCTCTGTTCTCGCTAAAGAAAAATCAGCGCATGGCAACTCTCCCTGGCTTGTCTCCCATTCCCCTGCTTTAGGACTTTGTCCCAGACATGGTTTGTCTTCTCCATGGTGATGCTTACACTTCCACAGTCTGCTATACCTCTGGCCTAAGAAAGATCTGAGCCTTGCCTGGTAGGCCTGGGCTACAGCTGAGAAATCATAATCTCACTTTGGATTAAATACAGACTCGCAAAGGACAAACTCTCCTCTCTCAATGGTTTCTGCCTCGGCAATCTCATCTCAAATGGAGAGTGAGACTGAGCCAAACTCAAAGAATCCCCAAAGAAGGCTATGGTCAGGAGTGAAGAAACAGCAGCCGAAATCTCCAGAAGAGACTGCAGGCAGGCACTGGGTCTTCTCCATCCCTGGACTCACTCAGGCAATAGCTGGCCGAGCATGACTCAGAAGACACATCTGTGCCTGTGAACAAAGCCCGGGCATTTGGGCTGCATTATCGGCATATCACATTCACACGAGTGAGCCAACAGGTGAGCTGCTCTGACTAGTACATCAGATTGCTTTCTGGCCAGAATTTCTGCAGAGTCCGCTCCTTACAGGGAAGGCAAGAACTCTGAGTGAGACAACAGCAGCAACCGCAATGAATCAACAATAGGATGAGTAAATATGCACCTGAGCACCCAATACACCCTTGGCCCTGGGTGGGCTCAGGAAACTCATAGACGGAGGAGAGATGGCCTCTGCTCTTGAGACGCTCACAGTGCATTGGGAAAAGCAGATACATAACCTCAAATGAGAACATGATGCGGCGATGCCATCATGGAGATGGGTCCATTGCAGGAGCACAGATAAGAGAGCAGGAAATTATTCGTGGGGAGTCCTCATGCCATTATGATGTCATCTGAACGAGAGCTTCCAGGCTAATCCAAAAGGAAATGGGAAGCTAATCAGAGGAAAAAGCAGAAGCAAAGACATGACGACAGGATATTTGCCATGGTTATTTGGGGGTAATGAATGATTTGAGGTTCACTTAGAGAATTAAATAAAAATAAAACTTCTGTAAGTGATAATCCCCAAACTGAAAGTGTTTGCGGAGGTAGACCTAACTCTACCCATTGATGTCTTACCAGTGAAAATGATTGTCCCAAACATGTAAATTTTCTTTTAGAGCAAATTATACGTATCTATCCATGCCTATATAAATACACAAGGGAAGTGAGTAAGAAAGGAAAAAGACTTCTTCGTTTGGTGAGATTTTTAAAAAAGTATTAGCTGGGCAGAGACTTCCACTCTGCATATGGGTTAGTAAAAATGGTGGAGTTGAACGGAAGTGGTTCCGAAAACACTGGAAAAGTAGACAAGTCAGGCTGTTACACAGCAACATGACTTCTTTTGCTCTCTACAGGAACACTGAATAAATACATGAGAGACAACTATCCATCAAAATTCAGCTTCCTCAGTTCTCCTTTGACCACGTTTTGGACGAAGATGTTTGACAAGACGTAGCCTTATGCTTTAGGCCAACAGGCTCACTGGCTCCTTTCCAGGATAAACACTGTCGGTAAAACTATCCCTTCCCAACCTCCCGGGAGACTGCTGAATGGGGCTACCAGCATTCCCTAACTTTTTCTCTTTCGGAAGCTTAGAAAGGAAATCACATCACGGGTCACCAAATGAGCTGTCACGGACTTGGTCAAAGGAAAAACTATAAACAGAATCGTCTAGTCCATCAAACACAGGTGGCACTGCTCTCTTGTTTTATCACCAGTTCTACCTGAGGGGCAACTGGATGAACACACATTTCTTTATACTTCATTTCTGAAGGTATTTGAGGATGGTTGTCTCTCTTGGAAGATCAAGAGAAGTGTTGCTAGAGTAATAGAACGCGCTGCAGATCAAGAATAAAAAATAACTGGGCTTAACCTAGAACCACTGGATTCTTGTGTCATCTCAGGCAGGTCACTGCCCCTCTGGGCCTATTTCCCAGAGGATCTTCCCATTTATTCCAGTTTATTTTGAGAGACTGTGACTTTCAGGTTGATTGATAAGATTTATTTAAACACTGAATTCAACCTTAAGATTCAGATAAAAATATTATTCACTCATTTACTCAATATTTTGAGCTCCTACTATGTACCTGGAATTGTCCCAGACATGGCCTCAGATTTAATGAGTTTCCCCTTTCCTTGTTCCAAAGAGAATTTGAGGCAGTTTGCAATAATAATTCAGTACAATAAATGTGAAGTTTGAGAAAAATGAAGTGAAATCAGGCATCATATAATCACATATGTAATTACATAATCACATATAATCATTTAATTGATTATATAATCACAAATATTATACACGGTCTTATTATATAATCATATATAATCATCTAATTGATCATATAATCGCATATGTAGCATTAGGTCTTTCTCAGTTAATTGCTAGAGGTGGGTCACTAACTTATCTCTGAGCTTCCTGGCAGCCAATGCAAAGAGGGAAACACAATCTATTTCACAATTTTCTGTGTGTATAAGACACAAATAGCATCAAAGCTATTTCCAATGCTACGATCTGAATATTTAATATCAGCTTGACATAGTTAAATACCTCAAACTACAGAAAGCTTAATTCAACAAACATTCACTCACACCTACTCTGTACCAGCACCTGTGCCAGGTATTAAAATGAGTGGGATGAGTAAGATCTAGTCTATGCTCTTCAAATCTTTCTTAAGCATAAACCACAGATCAGGACTCGCAGGCTATCACTGTTGATTCCTCTCCATTCTGGAGTCTGCTCCATCAAACCCCCATGGAAGGAAGAGATTCTGAAGCAACAGTCTAGAGATCATCCTAGTTTAGGGGAAATTCCAGCAGTGTGTTAAAGCTAGGAGTACAGAAATGGGGAGATGGGAGCAAGAATGGGGAGGGGTTTGGAGATGCCCCCTCCCATCCCCAGTCATGGTTACTCTGGAACACACGTCTGGACAACAAGCACATGGAATTTGTATGTTTTTAAATGCTTTATCATCAACAACTAATTTCTTCTGCAGTGAATTAAAATGCTACCATTGGCAAATGAAAATGGTCAGACCCAAAAGCAGCAGCAGGGCCCCTCTGTCCTACATGAAATGCTGAGCTAGTGCCAGGTCAAGGGTCTCCATCCCTCTGCAAAAAAGCCAGATTGCTCTTGGGAACACAGCGGACTTAACTGAGAAAAGACACTGCCTTCAGGAGCATAGCTCCCCAGACCCTTGGCTCATCGACCTCATTTTCCCAACAAGGAATCCCTTCAAAATCCACTGAAGAAAGTGAGTCATGGACTGGTCAAGTGAATTACTCCAAATCAGGCAAAGCAGATGAGGGACCGTACTGCAGGGAGTACTTCATCACACACCTGGACCCTCTTCAGAATTTTAATCTCAGCCCCCCTGAAACTGTGGCTTCCTGAATATAGAGACCATGTTCTGAATGTCTCGTTTGTTTCTGCAACCTCAGGGGCTCACACTGTGCTGCTGTGGGGTTCTTGAAGCCCAGGGCCAGATGGCCTCACGCTAGCACGGATTCCCAACACTGGGAACACACCAGAGCTCCTCGGGAGCTTTAACAAAAAAATATCGATGCCTGGGCCCCACCCCAGATCGAGTGAAATCAGAATGCCAGGTGATTCTAAGGGACAAATGGGGCTGAAAATCACCAATCTAGCTTCTCATAGAATCAAAGCATGGCCGTTCTGCCTCGGGCTGGTGCCCAGAGTCACAAGGATCTCCCAATTCATTGCTCTTGGAAGGGCCGAGAGCCTTTCACCATGGCAGTCCCAAGGTATTCAAAATCAAGAGCAGGCTCCTTTCCCCTGTTAATGTTCATATACTGCCATCTAGTGGTTTCTTTGGCTTTTTCCGGAGGTGTGTCATTAAGACTGCAGTTGTGCCTCAGCTATAGCTGAGAGATTTCATGGGGTGCCAGACCCCCAGGCCGTTTTATTATTTGAATGCATTTTACTTGCAAAGTGTTCCATGATTTCTTCTTCCAGGTGTCTACAAGTCCTTGATTTTACTTGGATGGAGAGCCCAGGGTGGAATCAGACCCAGGCCCGAACTGAGAAGCAGGATGATAGCTTTGCAGGTGCAACAATCTGCACGTGAGCCCTGGCTCAGCAGCGTGACAGGCGTGTGCCCTTGGAAACATCATTTCACTCCCTGGTGCTTCCGTTTGCTCATTTGAAAGAAAGAAAGAATAATGGTACCTGCTCCATGGCCAGGAAATTTTTACAAGTAATGAGGTCGCTAACTTGCAAATTTGTTGCAAACATCCATTAATCATGAAAAGAAATGCACACGCATACGTGTGTATATACACACAACACAAACATAGACATATGCATTGTTATGCAGGTTCTGACATAATTATCAATAATAATTGATGAAATATCTGGGAGCTAATCCCATGATCTTGAAGATAACAAAATTACCTTTCAAATGGTTGGCTGCACCGTTTTTTTCAGATAATGGATAAAATTCACATCCCACGGCATTTTAGTGAAGACACACCAACTTGACTGATCACCCAAGCAGAGAACCTGTGAGATGAGGTCATCAGAGGCTCCCTAACCCCATTATCCATGTCAGGAGGTCACTAGGGAAGACCTGTGGAGGATTCTAACCAGGAAATCTGCATGTGACAGTTCTGACCAGAAAAATCCAAGGGGCGATCTCCATCCCAGGGAGACTACATGTGGAAGTGAATCAGGAAGCTGCAGAGGGAGAAGCCCTGCAGGGGCATTCAAACCACGGACGTTCTGCGTGCAGCTTCTGCCTGAGGACAGGGCTGCTTCCTAATGGCACCAGCGCACAAGGCTTCCTCTGAGGTCCACCTCCATGAGACGTAGTCACTGCACAGTCTCTTCTTTCTCAAATCAATTTTATGGGGGGGGGGGGGAATCAAGTAAGCTCATACTTGATTTAATTTTCTATCTTTCGTTGGTTACATTGGATTCAAAGAGCTACGTGTCTGGTAAATGCGACTTAAATGGAGGACTTTGGAAACAAATTTTTAGTGATTTAGTCGGAACAGCAGCAGGTCTCTAGTGTTTGTATGGATCACCTGGAAACTAGTCAAAATAAGCCCCAGAGCAGAGATCCTACATTAAAGCTCTGATGGGACCCAGGAATATCCATTTTTAATGGACACTGGCCAGGTGCCCCACAGACGGCACCTTGAAAAATCACGGTCAAGCAGCCCCTTTTTTTCCAGACTTCAGATGTTAAGAGGGCCACTGATTTTCATCCAGTGGGGTGGGGTACAAAGTCCTGAGACAGGTTAAAGCTCAGAATGGGGAGCAAACTGCCCTAAACATATGTAAACAGGAAAGAGCCCAGGTCAGCAAAACAAAGTAGCCAATTGTGGCATCAAACAGTTGGTGGAAGCCAAGATCAGAAGATGTCACCATCAGGTCACAAGACACAACCAAGTACTGGGCTTGACATTGCCAGCACGGCAATTCCTCTGATTCTCACCACAGGAAGAATGGCTGCTCATCGTCTCCCTTCCACTGATAAGGTAGCTTACCCCTTGCTATTCCTGCCATACCATCACCACTGAACGCTGCAGCAGTTTCCAGGGTCCCCTCAAGGGGCCTCAGAGCCTTTTGTATGTGCTCTTTCCTAGACTTACTAGTCCCTCTCTAGTCCCTGCCCCCAGCTGCCTCCCCTATCTGGGCCACTTAGATCTAAAGATAACTCATACATCTCTTTTCTTGCAAGACTCCAAATCAGAACTAACCATTGCTGAGATTTTTGAGCACCTATTTTACAACAAATCATGGGCCAGGCATGTTACAAAGGTATCTCATATAATACAATGATTACATAAGCTAGGAGAACACAGGTCTGCACAATATGGCCCCCAGGCCAACCAGTCACCTGTTTTAATAAATAAAGCTTTATTGGAACACAGCCACACCCACTGTTTACATATTGTCTTTGGCTGTGGCAGAGTTGAGTAGTTGCAGAAACTGTATGGCCTACAAAGCTGAATATTTACCATTTGGCTCTTTACAGAAAAAGTTTGCCAACGCTGGTCTAGAAAGATGAGTAACACATCTGAGACAGTCCAACAGGCATTTTGAGTCCTTCTTAAAGCAATAACTTGAAGCCAGGCTCTCTGACTCCTGAACTAATATACAATCATGCTTCCACTCTTTCTACTCTTGGCCTCTTGTTTGTATCTCATTTGACTCATTATTGCACTCATAAAGAGGCCATACAATTATTCAACTAATTTTTATTGAGCTCCTACAAATAAGGTAGGATTTGTGGTTTCAAAAATCTAACTACTAAAGCAATAACCTTTAAACTTCTCAGATCATTAACGCTTATCAGTAAAACAGCTTTTGAGCACACACCACAATATAGGTATGTTTATCAATCATGAAGTATACATGTGTACCATCGTACCTATGTATTAGGCACGGTACAAAGCATACAAAACAATAAAGACCTGAGTTCTAGTCTTCCCGTATCCAACTCTGGAAACCACTGGACTAGAAGATTTATAGTATATTGTGGAAAGTGGTAAGGAGAAAAGTGAACGTGGCTTAGAGAGAAAAGAGGAATTAAATGTGGGGAGGGGATATCACAGGAAGGACATTTGCCCTGAGTCTTTAAAAATGAGGAGATCACTGGGTAAAGAAAGGGGAGAGGGCATCCCATAGAGGGGAGACAGCTGCGCCAAAGACACAGAGGTGAGAGAGAGCATGCTCTGTTCAGATAAAAGGGTACTGTCTGTTAAAGGGACGTAGAGGACAATGAGGCAGCTCACCAGGAATGGCACCGGACTCTGAAGGGCCTTGAGTGACAGGTTAACTCTAAAGTTTATCCTGAGACCAAAGACGAGATATTCAAGCACAGAACTGGCATCATGAGGTTTATGCTAGAAAGATCTCTCTGGAAGCTGGGCAAAAGAAGGATTAAAGGTGGACACTGAAGGCAGGGAGGTTAGTGACACAGCACTCATTGAACACTTACTCGTTCCAGTTGTATAGTCCGGTCTCTTAATTAAAAATTGAGAACTCCTGAAAAGCAATGGGGGTCATGTGTGTCTTTCTAGTCTCCCCTCCTGCACCCAACATTGAGCAGATGCATAGAAACTAATGACTATTTGCTGAATTATCCTGAATTGACACTTTCTCCCATGGCAAGAATGACATTTCCCAGGGTGTGATTCTGCTGCCTCTGGAAACCCATCATGGCCCCGGGGTCTGTACCTGAGATGGGGAGATAAAAGGGCTTGAGGAGACATGACTCCACCCTGGAGGAGCACAGGCCTCACGAAAGACCAGCACCTGAGCTGACTAGGCACTTGGAGAAACTGCTGAGGACGCACGTCAGACCCGCCTGGCTGAGTCCGATCTCCAGGTCGCGGCTGCATGAGTCAGTGGTTGCCAGTCATGCCCCAGCTGGGCGCTGATGACTGCTTGGCGGTGAGGCGACTGATCAGACACGTGTGTAAAGACGGCTATGGAGTGCCTCCTGCCAGGGAGGTGAGGACGAAGCCTGGCAGCTCTGAGATGTCAGAAACAAGAACTCAGGAAGTGGCTCTTTACCTTCCACCTCTTCCTATCTGAGAATTGAAGAGAAAGGGGCTTATGAAGGGCCACAGAAAATGAGTTGCTCTAGGAGAAGAAATCAGACTTGAATGGAAAAGCCACCACCCGTGTGGCTGGACCGAAGGGCCCCATTTAGGGGCATTAGGAAATCTCAGAGTAGAAAGAGCAAACAAGTCAATATAATCACAGATACATAACCTGGGATAATTCGGTTCCTGGGCCTCAAAGAAAGCTAGCTGGTCGTCTAATGAAAATAACACTGAGGTTTTCAGAGGAAATCCTCTGTATATCAGATATCAGGAAGATGATTTTAAATACTCTCAGTTTAATACAACTCATAATAACAACAGGTCAAAAAGAAAAATCATATGCTGATCCCTGTAAACAATGGGGGGATGTTTGAAAAATGTTAAATCCATTCTTGATTTTTAAAAAAAATATTTTAAAATAAGAACAGAGGGCTGCTCATTGAGCACTAGAAAATACATATCTCAACCAAAAATCCGTCATGTGCATCAGGAAACGAATACAAAGAGCATTTCCACTATAGTCAGAAGTAAAACAAGGAATTTCTTTATCACCAATAATATCCTGTTTCCCCGAAAATAAGACCTAGCCGGACAATCAGCTCTAATGCGTGTTTTGGAGCAAAAATTAATATAACACCTGTTATTATATTATGTTATGTTATGTTATGTTATATTTAGTATACCTAGTATATATTATATTATATTATATTATATTATATTATATTATATTATATTATATTATATATTATATTATATTATATTATATTATGTTACATTATACCAGGTCTTACATTATAGTAAAATAAGACTGGGTCTTATATTAATTTTTGCTCCAAAAGACGCATTAGAGCTGCTTGTCCATCTAGGTCTTATTTTTGGGGAAACAGTATTTACACTTGTTTTGAAGCTACTAACCAATACAATAGATCGATAGGATAAAGAATATAAAAATTGGAAAAGAGGCAATAAAGTTATGAGTACTTGCAGATATTGTTGTTATTTGCTTAGAAAATCCAAGAAAAGCAATCAACAAATGCTTAGAAACGAGAGAATTTGTTAAGGTAGATGGATACAAAATTAATATACTGAAACTATTAGCTATTATATGTGCAAACAATAGTAAATTAGAAAATATAATACAAGGAAATAATCTCATTTACAATAGAGACAAAAAAGATAAAAGACCTAGGAATAAATAAGATCCAGATAAAGAAAACAGATATACAAGATTTCCATACGGAGAACTTCAAAATGCGAAGATACAAAAAGAAAGCAAATAATTGGAAGGCATGCTGTGTGCTTTGATAGAACACTCAGTAGCTTACAAAACATCAATTCTCTTAAATCAATCTATAAATTCAATACACTTCCAATAAAAACACCAATGGGATTTTTTTTTAACCAAGCAAGCATAGACAGGCACACTGTAAATTTTACATAGAAAATAAGTAAGAGTAATCAAAAAAATGTCTGGGGAGAAAAAAAGAGAGAGAAGAGTAACTGGTGGGGACCAGCCCTACCAGATATTTAATGTTTGAAAAGCTATTAAAAATTAAAAGTGTGAGACAGGCTCAACAACAGATAGGCCAAGAATGGAGCAGAAAGTTCAGTAATAAATACAAATATATGTTATAATATATGTAGGAAGAGGTAGCATTTTACATCAATGGGTTTGAGGAAAACTATTCAAAAGATGATGTTTTATCAAATGGGTAGCCACCTGGAAATAAAAATAAAGTTGGATTCATACCTCACATATTATCTGCAAATAAATTCTAGATATATCAAAGTTTTTAAATGTGAAAGAATAAAATTAAAAACTACTAGAAGTAAACAGAGGAGAATTGTTCCTTATATTTTAAAATGGGGGGAGGGTGATTCTAAGTATGACAGAAAACAAAAAATAAAACCTGATAAATGAGTCTACATAAAAATGACTATGTCTGACTTTTTACATCAAAAGAAAAACAATGTGGAGAAGATGCTTGTAACTCAGATCACAAATAAATGAATAATTTCCTTTAATTTATAAAAACTACACATCAAAAAGAAAGAAGGTACAGATAGTTCTTTAAAAGAAAATGTGAGCACCTCCTAAACAATTGTTACGATGTCTCAATATCAATCATAATAAATTAAAACCACAATGAGATATCATTTATCATGGATCATTTCGGCAAAGATCAAAATGTTTGGTAACACGTCATATGGGCCAGAGTGTGGAAGAAGCAGCATCCCACATGGCTGGCGGGGCTGTGGATTGCCAAAACACCTATGGAGAACAATGTGGCACTATGCATAAATTTCCTCTGGAAAAAAATACACACACCAAAAGACTGGTAATAATGAGTGCTTGCGTACAAAGATTCAGGGTGGCTAGGAAACAAGGGTGGGAGGGACCTTTATTTTTCACTGAATTCCTTTATGTACCTTTTAAATTGTGTAGCTAAGCACCACCTATAAAAAATACAACACGAATGTAGTATGTTAAGTGTGTACCACTACCACCTTTCTGTTGCTGAACCAATGTGTGGCACTGTGAATGGTCTGTCCGGACAGAGATTCAAGAGATCTGGAGACTGAAAGGATGTCTTCCATCATCACCTAGTCTAGCCTCCACTATAACTTTCAAGTCCTCCCTACAATCACGTAGGGAGTCCACAGACCAGCACCTCCAGCACCACCTGGGAGCTTGTCAGAAATGCAGAACCTCAGGCCCCACCCCAGACCTACAGAATCAACTGCTTTAACACGAACCCCAGGTGACTTCTGGGCACATTCAAGTCTGAGAAAGGATCCCTCTGTGATGCTCCTATCCCATCCCTGAGGAAGGGAAGGGGGAACCTTCCCTCTGAACTCACCTGTCCATCTTTAAGAATCACCACATACTGAGCGCCAGTGATGTGCCGGAAGGTCATAGAAGTCATTAATCTTCATTAATCCTCACAAATACTCTGTGAGCCACGTAGTCTCCCCAGGTGAGGAACAGATGCCAACAGCAGTGTCAGAGGATTCTAGGCGGAACACTTACATTGCATACCATTTTCTCACAGAGTGAGGATATGACTCCCTTTGCAAATCTTTTAATGCTTTTAATTATTCAAGGAGAAAGTCCCAGTTTGGTGCTAGTGTGTCTTTCATGGCTCTTATGTTTTATAACCCCCCCTCCTACAACTTAGACTCTCTCTTTCAAAACTAACTGAGCTATCTGCCTGTAGCTTCCACTCACTAGGTGTAATTTTACCTCTTAAGTCCACATACAGAAAAGAACTGCGAAAGGAATTTTCCCAAAGAGGTTTTAAAATATTCTCCACTTGGACAATAAACGGGTGGTGATGATGCAGAAATAAGAAGGCAGGTCAACAGAAAGCAATCAGTACTTTAAAAACAAAGCAATGATAAATGTCTATGACATTGCTTTGTACACCTGAAACCAATAAAAAAATAAAGAAAAAAAAACAAATCCAATTTATTTTAGACCTGATCATTAAGTAGCCATTTAAATGAGAAGTGCAAAAATATTAAATAATAATCTGGGAAAGTGTACACAACCAAGTATTGAATAGATTAGAGGTTTAAATGTGAATAAAACATATATTAATATGTGTATTATCTTAGAGGAGGATATTCCTAAACACAGCTCTTTTCAAAGCACAGCCCAAAGAATTAAGCTGATTTAAAATTGTTTAATTTCTGTACACCCCAACCATCACAAAGTTAAAAGACAATTGCTAACTGGGATAAAACATCTGCAATATGCATGGCATCACAACTAGCCATAAAATACAGATCTTACAATCAATAGGAAAATAAAGCTGCTGCATTTAAAAATGGGCAGTGACGAGCAAACAAGTCCAAAATATGAGATGCAAGTATCAAAAACACACATGAAAAAGTTTATCACCATTGATTAAATAAATGCAACATAAAATACTATTATTATCAACTATAAAATTAGAAACTAGTGAAGAGCATTATAATTGGAGATGTGAGGATACAGAGGAATGTGCATGATTATACACTGAGGGCAGAAGTTTAAATTAGCATGACTTTTTTTTAACTGCAATTTGTATTTTAAAAATTAAAAATAGTTTGCCCTCACAAATCTATTTCCAGAAATTTAACTGTGGAACTAGGAAAGGAAGAAGGGAGGGAGGGTGGGAGGGAGGGTGAGTGGGAGGGAGGAAGGGAGGGTGGGAGGGAGGGAGGGACGGCGAGAGAGAAATGAAGAAGAAAGCGGGATAGGGAAGGAGGGAGGAAGAGGATGCAGTACATCTAAATGTCCAACAACAGGGAACTGTTTGAATAAATTATGGTATGTCTGTCTAATGAAATATAATATAATCGTTTAAAAGATATTAGAGTAGATTTATTAACAACAAAAATGGTAATATATTACTGAGTGGGGGGAAAAGATTTGAGAACATCATTTTCAAAGCTATCCCTAGGTGTGTTTGTGTGTGTGTGTGTGTGTGTGTGTGTGTATGTATGTAATATATAAAAATATGTGTACAGGATATTTACTGCATTGTAATGATGGCAAAAACTAAACAAACTTGAAGCAACCTAAATTTCAAACAAAGCAAATTGGTTAAATGACCTTGAAGTGGAAAGAGACATTCATTCATCATGTTATACCTTTCTGTAGTGCTTGAATCTTTCCCATGTGCATTTATTACTATGTGTATATACAGACTCAATTGCTCATAGAAATACACACACACACACACACACACACACACACACACACACACACACACACGTATAGGTAAGGGCAGACCCAAAAAGCTAACAGTAATTATCACTGGCTGTTGAGATTATATTTTTATCTTTTTGTTTACTTGTATTTCCCTATTTTTCTATAGTTAACATGCATTAATAATATAGTTAATATATTTTAACTATTTTAAAAATAACTGATGACATAGGAAAAATATGATATAGTACATTTAAAAGGCAGAATACAAAATTTTATACAAATCTTGATTTTGTTTTAGTACATACTTACATATGCATAGAAAAATGATTAAAAAGGGAGTCAAATATATGTGATGGAAGGAGAACTGACTCTAGGTGGTGAGCACACAATGTGATATATTGATGACGTATTATGGAATTGCATACTTGAAACATATGTAATTTTACTAACCATTATCACCCCAATATAATTTTTAAAAAAATAGAAACCATAAAAAAGGAAAGAAAACGTGAATAATGCAATTATCTGTCAATGGGTTTAATGGGTGATTTTTTATTTTCTTCTTTATACTCTCCCTGTTTACCACTGTCTTCCATATTCAATAGTCACTATTTCATAACCAGAAAAACACGTTTTGAAAAAAAATGAAAAAAGGAACTACCCCATCGCCATGTTGGAAGAAGTAGATTTAACAGGGTGGAGGAAAGACACAGGGATGTGAGGACTCTTGGCATTAACATACAAGAGCAAATGTGACAGCCTCCTTGGGCACAGCTGGCATTAGATACATGTGGCAGGGGAGGTACAGAGGCTAAAGGATTTCCCTTGATGTGTACTCAGGGAGCTCTAGAATCTAGAAACTGGAACTTTCTATGTTACGTAATGAAATCCTTGAACTGAACTCTGATTTTGCCAAGGCCTCTGTTGCTCCAATACATGGGGAATGCTGACCTGGTCCTTCGCTGATCAACATCCTTGCGGACAGGAAGGAAAGGACATATAAGCATTGCGCATTAGTGGGACCAGCCTGCTCCCTGGGGTGGCCCTGTTCCTTGGACATGTCCTCCAAACATTCACCTTCCTAATATATGCAAAGTGTCAAACATGGTGGACTCAGCCCCTCCCTCCACCTTCTCCCAAGCTCTGGCTCCTCTGCCTCCCCTCAACAGGACTTGTCTCCACTCAGATGCGGACAGAATAGGAAGTGTGTCTGGGAGAGCCTTCTCCCAGGACCTAGGACCCAAGGGCAATAATGATCCAAGGGTATTCTACAGAGAACCACAGTGCGCATGGAAGCATCTGACTCAGTGGTCATGCCCACGACACCCTGGCCAGGGGGGCAACCACGCAACTTCCAGTGAGTTCCAGCTCAATTCAGATGGGAATGGGACACTCCCCTGCAACCAGCTTCAGACATTACTCACTCCCACACAGGTAGGTGGGAGGGAGTTTGCCACCACAGTGTTTCCATGTGCTTTGGCACGCAAGGACATTCCATTAAACCCAAAGGGCAAAGCACTCCTTTGAGAAATGAAGCATCCGCTTTTGAAGGGAACCTACCTGTAGGTGGGCATGAAACAGTTAAATTGCAAAATCCCAAAGGATACCAAGTAGGCAATTTTCACTCCCAGCTTCTGCAGCCCAGGAAGACACTTGCAAGTGAGAGACGGGAAGTAACCAGTAAGGAAAGAGCTTCTGGGTTGTGACGGAAGGCCTCCCATGAAACGTGAAACGCTCAAACCAGAAGTTGGTTTTCCTCCAGTAAAGTCAGGGATATTTGTAATATCCCTCCAACTACCAAGCGCAGGAAAGAGGGAACAAAGGGTGGGGGCAGGGTTAGTGCTCTCTCCTAAATCTAATTAGCTCACACCAATCAGTGTCCTGGTAAACAGAAATTGTTCCCGGTGGTTATCAGTCCTCAGTGCACATCAGAAACCACATGGAATGCATCTAAAAATTACAGGTAACGAAGCGCCAGATTTTAATTTAATTGGTATGGGACCATGGCTGGGCAGTGGTGCTTTTTAAATGATCCCCAGTGATTCCAGTGAAGAGCTGGATGCAAACCACTGAGCTAGTGCAACAGAAGTCTGATGGCTGCGCACTGTGCACATAAAAGGACAGACGTAAAAGCAACTTTGAGCAGAGAGGCGGAGCCTCAAGACTGGACCCTACAATCTGCTTCCACTCAGTTGCTGGAGAGGTCTTTCTAAAGAGGACATCTCATCACCCGACTCCGTTTAGAACCCTTGAAAGGTCCCCATGGCCGCCAGGATACGAGCTTTCTTAGCCTAACCTGTCAGACCTCTCATGATCCAACCTCTGTCCCCCTCTTGCTGCTCATGCTCTATGCTTCACTGTGCTATCCCATTTATTTTTCCCTGAAGTGTCACGTTTTGTTAGATCTCTGCTTCTTCTGTCTGAAATTTCTTCCCTCGCTTACTTATCTTTAAGGCTCAGGTCAAAAGGCTCCTACTTCCCATCACTCCAGAAGAAAGAACTGCTCTTCTCTCTGTGCCTTGTGTGAAGACCTCTCTCTCAACATCTGTTACTGTGATTTTCAGAATATTGTGACTGTGATTGGACATTTACCGGTGTCCCCAATAAACACAGCCCCATGCATCTAAATCAACATGTAGTCTAGAGATACTACGTCCAGTCCTAAGATCAGGCTGCCCCTAAGATTTTTAGAGCCCAGGTCAAAAATAAGAGTCCTAAACAGCGGATGTCTCAACTATGGGAAAGTTGTAAGTAAAACTTTCTGTCAAATAAAATGTACGCTACCCTTTCACCCTGAAAAATATACCCTCAGCTATTTGGAAGGCCAGATTCAAGTGTAGGCTTCTAGGACTGGGCAGGGGTCTGCACTAGAACTGGGAGACCCAAGGAATACAGACCCTTGCCCTAACCCCAGACATTTCCTTCTCCTTCCTGAACCAGCTCTTACTTGCGATGTGAAAGGTCTCTCAGGCACATTAGTCTGCATGTCCAAACACCATCCACGCCCTCCCCAACCAACCACTCTCTTCAGGCCTAGGAATTCACCTAGTGATGCAGTGAGCCCCAGAGAGAATGGGCCTGAGAAAGAGGAAACACGGGATCTAGAAATGGGCTGATCGTCTGGGCAGAAAATTCAGAGTTCAGAGTATCCACTGGGAGCTGGAAGAAGGCCAGAGGGAGACTCTCTAAAGCTTGGAACCCAGGGCAGGAACCCTTCTTATACAAATCCAGAGATGGTTCTGCTTAGGACTCATTTCAAGCATCATCACCTCCTCCAAGAAGCTTTCCCAGATTCCCCAAGCTAGAATCTGCCCCTCTCTACTTTCAAAGCACCTTGTGGATATCAAACTCTGCGCTTAGCCAGTGTATTACAATGATCTGTACCTTGGTCTGTCATTCTCACTACACTAGGAGCTTCTTGAGAGCCTGGATTGTACCTTATTCATCACTGTGGACTCCCAGGCATCTAGCACAGAACATGGTGTAGGGCAGAATCCTATCCAATGGCCAATGAGTGAATTCACGAAACATGATGACGGAAGAAGAGGACGCTCACCAGCTCCAGACTCTAACTCCCTTTATCTCTCCAGCCTAAGAGTGTAACTGGAGACCTCTTGAAGACAGAGTAGCAATTAACATTGGCAATTGAAATAAACTCTATTTCCACCTATATCTAATTTATGAGTTACTACAAATATATCATTCGTGGGGAAACTAAATTGCTTCATTTCATACAGGAATTTCAGCTCACAAATGATCTTTTTTGCTATATTGATAAAGTGACCTCCATCCACCCTACCCCCACCCCCAGAAAAAAAAAAAAAAAAGACATTCTGAGGTCTTGTTGAGGAGAAGAACCGGAACTGTGAGCCCATGGGGTTATCGCTGAGCAAAACTGTGCGAACACCTTTCCTCAACGGGACTTGTACTGAACTACTTCTGAGTAAGTGAGAATGGCCCTTCTTCCTACTCACGGTGCTTACCCCAAAGGACATTCCTAGTCCTTGTTGGTAGAACCACCTAGAAGCAAGCATCTTCCTCCCGTAGTGAAATGCCTCCACTAATCTCTAGATGGTGACAGAAGCAATTTGCAGATGAGATTAGAGTAACTCTTCTACAGTCGTATGCCTTTCGATTCATGCAGCAGGGGGGTCTATTGGATAGTTTTTTCATCCTCCGATTCACCCAGAGACGTTCTGAAGTTGTGCAATGGGCAGATTGCAATAGCCTGCACCCAGGGAGCGGCAGAGAAGTGAGCGCAGTGAGTCAGAGACCACAACAAAGCCCTTCCCGGCATGCTGGCATCACTTGGCAAACCCAGAGAATGTCAAATTGATGGCAAGACTAGGAGCATCTTTGTTATTTGTCAACAAATTGCGGTGACCATTGCGGAGGCTTGGCAACCTGACACAGGGAAGCCTCAGGGGAAAGAACGGGGGAGCAAGTGAATGCGATGATGGAAAACCCCACTCTCCAGATGACTGTCAGACAGGTGTGTCAACAAGGATTTTTTTATCTGACCCCTATGACCTACTTATTGTGTTCAAGGCAACAGGACGGTGCTCCTAGCTGCAGTGAGACCCTCAAATAAATATGAATAATCAACTGGCCTTGAAATGAGAAGACTTAAATATCTGGTTCTTCTAACCACCAGCTGTGTGACCTTGGGCAAGTCATGTGACATCTTAGCATCTGGTTCCGTATGTCTATAAAATGAGAGTGATACCTGCCCTGCCCAACCTATGGGATTGTTGTAACCATCAAACAAGGTAATGGAAGTAAAACAGTTTGCAGTTGCAAAGTTCAATACAAGTACAGTGGTACCTTGGTTTTAAAACGTAATCCATTCCGGAAGACCGTTTGAGTCCTGAAATGTTTGAAAACAGCCAACAGCCAGGACTCAGGATCTTGCTCTCAGTGGAAGCCACGTGACATGTTCCACTTCCGAGGCGTGTTCGAAAACCGAAGCATTTACTTCCGGGTTTACTGCGTTGGTAAACCAAAATGTTCGTCAACGGAGACGTTCCAAAACCAAGGTACTACTGTAATATTTTTATGACCATTATTTTCAGTACTAAGATACATTATCCAAAAGTCAAATCCAGAGAGACTGAAAAGAAGCTGATTTGATTGTATTAGGTTCATAGAAACAAACACATTTATAAACTAATGTGGAACCATCAGAATGTCTGCAGCTTGCTATACATTCTGTTTCCATCCAACATGGAAAAAATGTAGAAAAACATCACCTCCAGCCTCCCACATGGGGCTTAGCACCAGCACATCTGCACAACTGCACTCCTTGCGATCTAACTAAGGCTGAGGTTCAAATGTTCTTTCAGCCCACATTTATTGAGCACCAAGGGCAGAGCAGGACCTTTGCTGGTCACTGGGCATACAAATACAACCAAGACAGTCATGTTTCCTGCTCATGGTGCAATGGGGGAGAGAGACAAGTAAACCATGCAGAGCACTACAGGTTACAGATACTTGCACACAAGGCATAGAGAATGGGAACAGGATAGGAACAGCCATTTCTAATTATGCAGTCAGGAAAGCTCCAGAGAAGAGGTGATTCTTCAATCAGTCTTAAAAAAGAAGCTGGCATTGACCAGGCAAATGGCAGCTGGGAGGAATTGCCAAGAGAGGAAGCTGTGAGTGAGATCAAATGCTTGAGTATTCTAAGGAAACTGAAAATTACCTGAGTACAGGAGGGAAGGCGACAGTATTAGAGATAGGTGAAGGATAGGCAAGGGTCATATCATAAAAGCTCTAATATGGAAGCTGACCTTTACCCTATAGGCAGTGGGGAGTCAATGTTTTAAGTGTGAATACTACTTGGTTAGGTTTCTACTTTAGAACGATTCTGTGTGTGCTTGGAATATGGCACGGAAGGAGAAAAGCCTAGAAGCTGGAAAGCCAGCAAAAGAATGCTTTTCCTTTTTTTTTTAATACAGCAGAATCCTTCTTTCAAGTCAAAGTTAGATCATATGAAATGAAACAGATAAACGCAGAGCTGCGTTGGTAGAAGCAGGAGACCAGGGCCAGTAGTTGTGCCTATTTGGCCGCCTCCCAGTGCCACCATGGCACGTGAGACCATTTTCTAAAATCTTAAGGCTCCAAGGAAAACGCTGTGTGTTCAGAAGACACTGAGTAGCCCAGGAGGGAGATGCATAAGAGCAGAAACGGAGACAGAATCAAGCCCACAGGCCCTGGAGACGAACGAGCAGAAGAAGGAACCTAGGAACGACGGCAGGGTCTGACTGGGACAGCTGAGTGGAGGGATGACGCCATCTCTCCATTGCACAGCTGAGGGGGGTGAGAGGCCTGAGGAACAACGAGTTTCTTCACACATGACATGCTGAGTTAGAGGAGCCTGTGACACATCAGGTGAGGACATACGGTAGGCAGCTGAGGGGGAAATCTGAGCTGGAGGAGAACGATATGGGAGTCCAGGGCAGGGCCAAGAGAAAAGGTGACATCACTGGGAAAGAGTGAGGAGAGGGAGGACAGATGGGGTCTGGGTCAGATCCCTCAAAAACTCTTGTAGTTGAAACTTGTAGTATGAACCTAAGACAGGGTCAGAGGTAGGAAGAGAACTGGAAGAAAGTGGCACCCGACACCAAGGTGCAAGAGAAGCTCCAGACTGAATGTGCTACGTGAGGCTCCAAAGCGGGACAGCATCCAAGTCCTCCTGGGCTTGTCATGCAAAGAGACAGGGTGATGCCATCATGGCTGAAAAGAAAAGATAAAGCCACTTGGATCCTTGGGAAGTCACTCTTCTCACAGTCAGAGCCAATAGAAGGATATTCAATCCCCAGTGCATCACATCCTTAAAGAAGAGTGTAGACTCGGTTAACAATTAAGCAGTAGTGCCATAAAGTAGTGATTTAGGGACTCCAGGAATTGAGAGGGCCTCACAGTTCATCTAGTCCAATTATACCTGTGTTGAGTGGTCACTGCTTTCCCATTGCCCCACATCAGTGGTAATGATAATGATACTACTAAGTAGATCATTACTAAGTGTTTTGTGTGCTGCCTCATTTGATCTTCCTCAAAGTATCCCTCCAAGTGGTAAAGCAGTACCTCATCTTCTGATAAAATATTCGCTACCTCACAAGACAACCCATTCCACTTTCAAAGCATCTCTGTTAAAAAGTTCTTTCTTGTTGAGCTAAAATCTTCCTTCGATAGTTTTCACATCAGTTCTGCTCGTAAGGGCAGACAAATCTGGTTTCTTTGAAGAAAAAATGGTGTTTTCCCTGAGGCTTTCTAAGTCTCTTTCCCTCTCCCTCTCCCTCTCTTTAATTGAGACATATCAATCACCTCTTTCAATCATTCCTTCTGGGGCATCATTTTCAGATATTTCATCATCCCTGATAGCGCTTCTTTGGACGGGGTTACATGATTTAACATTCTAGACCAGCATAGAGAAGATAGGTGCTTCAGCTTTTCGAGTAGCTGTGTAGCATTCTACTCTGGAAATGCCCGTGGGTCTCCATCTGCCCATTCAGCTCAGCTCAGCACAGCACCTCCAGCCTCTAACCTCACCGTCCTTGCATACGTGCTTAGCTTTTCCTGAAGTGGGAAGATTCATCCAGGTTTCCTGCGGCTAATACCTCTGCCTCTCTCCCACTCCACTCTCCACCTCCATTTTGATTAGCTGGGAGGAGAACTAACACACGTTGACCACTTATTATGGGCCAGACGCTGGGAGAGATGCACTATCACGTGACTCATCTGACTTAAGTTTCAATGGCAGCTCTGCAGGACAGTTACTTCTTCAAAGTCACACAGGAAATAAGTGATGGAACAGACAGCCCAAGTCAGGTATTTCTAAATCCAAAAATCCCCCTCATTGAAATCTAGAGCGGCAACTGGCCAATACAACAGCCACATGTGGCTACTGCACGTGCACGTGTGAAAGGCAGCCGTCTAAACCGAGATGCCATGAAAGGGTGAAATACATATCAGATTTTGAAGACTCAGTTCAAAAAGAGAACGCAATATATCTCGTTAAAATTTTTATGTGATTGCATGCTAAAATGATATTTTTGCTATATTGCTTTAAATAAAATATATTGTTAGTTTCACCTGTTTCTTTTTATTTTTTTAATGTGCCTACTGGATGTTTTAAAATTATATATGTGCCTTGATTTGCGGCTTACATTTTATTTTTTTTTTTTGCACATCACTGATGTAAGAACACTAGAATAAAAAGCTCTCAAATCTTTGGCAATTACTATCCTGCTGTAAAAGAACCAAAACCAAGGAGTAGCCATTTAATTAGTCTGGTACCAGATGGGATTAGAAGATCTTGAACAGTAATGAAATCATTGTATTTACCTTTACACCTTTCTGTATTCTACTATTGTTTTGTGTTGTGGTTAGTTTTTCAAACCTCCCTGAGGCTTTGTATATGTATAGTCTTATAAATGAGTTCATATTGCTTGTGTCCATAAGTACATGTATCTTTTTATCTAATGTGTGTTACACTGTGTCATAATATTCCACATAATTACTACACCTGGATAACACCATGTATGTTCAAACTGGGGTCATCCTTAGTTGAGATGGTTGAAGCTTTTAAGAGGAAATAATCCTGTATGTGATATTTTTCTGTTCTTCTGGGATGATTTTTGTATTTTTTATTGCTCAGCATATTTGGAAAACAAGAAAGAAAGGAATTATTTTAAACAAAGAATTTCCAAATCAGAAAAATAAAATGTGGTAACTGAAACTAAAATCAGTTTAAGAGGTCACTGAGTTTACTATTATCTGATAGTAATAAAAATGGTAATATGTAACATATCACAGTGTCTAATGTATGTGGCCTCACTTTTGTAATCCTCACAAAAGCCTATGAAGTGGGCAGTAGCAGGCTTAGTATTAGGTTGGTGCAAAAGTAATTGCAGTTTAGGGGCGGCCGGATGGCTCAGTTGGTTAGAACGCGAGGTCTCAACAACAAGGTTGCCAGTTTGAGTCCCACATGGGATGGTGGGCTGTGCCCCCTGCAACTAAAGACTGAAAACGGGGACTGAACTTGGAGCTGAGCTGCGCCCTCCACAACTAGATTGAAGTATAATGACTTGGAGCTGATGGGCCCTGGAGAAACACACTGTTCCCCAATATTCCCCAATAAATTTTTTTTTTTAAAGTAGTTGCAGTTTAAAAGGTTAAAAATAATTGCAAAAACCACAATTACTTTTGCAGCAACCAAATATTATGCCCACTCGCCAAATGAAAAGTTGAGGCTCCCAGTAGTTAAGTGAATGGAACCCAGGGCTTCTGAGTCTGACTCTGGTGATCTTTCTACCTTGTTTCCACATTGGATCATGAAAGATATTACAAGTCTGACAGTTCTTGCTCTTGTCTATATTGTCTTGAGATTTAGAGAATGCTCCTTACCATGGAGTAAAAGATGAATTATGGAGTAACCAGATTAATTTAGATGCCACAGGAAAGTACCTGACACAGTGCTGGGTATATGGTGATTATTCAGTAAACTTAATTTCCTTTTCGTTGCTTTCTCATAACAAGAAAAATCCTCTTGACAGATAATGCTACAAATGATCCCTTGTCCCCGTTCTTGGTTTTCAGGTTAAAGATATGTGACTTCTTTTGCTGAGTTGTTTGGATGCTTTGTAACTTTATCACTGGTGTCATCACTCTGTTTTCACCCTCTCTGGTAAAGCGAACTTGAATGTAAAACTTCAAAATCCAGGCAAAGGAAAAATGAAGAGTAGGAAATGACTGGCATGATAATTAACCACATTTATTATTACCAAGAGTAAGCCTACATGCGGTGAGTGACAAGCCATCAGGTTCTCTATGAACTCCAAAGATCCCCATCACCTACCAAAACCTGCAAGCATGACATGTAACAAATGCCAGTCAGGGGAGCGTGCCTGTAGCTTAGGGGTCAACCCAAGCTGCCAATGCAAGGCTTTGACAGGAAAGAAACACAGAATCATCCACTATGATGTCAACATATCACACAATTATCACACTAATGCCTAACATGTATGATCACTTTGGAGTTTAGAAATTGTTCACCTCCGTAATCTCATCTTCATTCCCAGTTTACAGATTTGGAACTTGAGAAGGTACAAATCTTGTAAAACTAGCCCAGCGATGCAGGCTACCTGCCTTCAATTGTGTCAGCTGGGAATTTTTCAGCAGCAGTTTGAACATTAAAAGTAAGTTTTTGACTTATGCAACAAAAAAGTCCAGAAGTGGTACCGAATTCAAGGTAACTTGATGAGGCAACGATATGACCAAGAACCTGACTTCTCCCATCTCTCCTGTCTGTCTTCTGCATGGTCCATTTTGTCCTAAGACCAGCCTCCATCACGGTTGCAAAATGGCTGCCTAGAATTCCCAGGACCACGTGTTTCTTCAGCCACATTCACTGGAGATGGATTGGGGATTCTAGGCTTATACTACAAGGGTTTTCCTCCTGTTAGTGTGCTGAGCTGAGCAGGCTAAAGGGGACTTCAAAGATTTGCTTCCTAAAGCACTTAGTTACCATGAGTTCCTGAAGCAAAATGAGACCAGGAAACAAGTATCAACATTGAAACGTAGCCAATAATTGTGCAAGAAACAACACTGTCCCCTGCTCCCTATGCAAAATCAGAGCTAGGTGACACTGACATATTGACCACAGATTGCACTAATAATTAATGGGCTGACTACTGCCTGATACAAGGACCAAATGTTTTACACTCATTTAATGCTCACGACAATCTCTATGAAGATGAGACAATTACCACCCCATTTCACAGAGAAACTAAGGAGCAGAGAAATTAAATTATTTACCCAAGTTCATTCAGGATAGTAATTCCGCTCCATTCCAGAGTCCACACTCTCACACATTGTCTCATGTGGGCAATGGCAAAGTTTGCTTCTCTCTGGCTCCCTTGGAGACTCATCCCATTTGCAGGTAAGTTCTTGAAAATCAAAACCCTTCTCTCATCGCAATGCACCCCTTACAGAAAAAAAAGGAGGTCCAAAGAGCCCCTAAAATCTACTTTTAGAGTTTTTGACTGTTTTAATATTTTCAAGGAAACAGCAGTATTCCAGGGTCCCACAGACCCGTGTTCAAATCCTGACTTTGCTACTTACCAACAGTTTGACTTTTAACAAGCTAATTAGCCCTTGTGAGCCTCGTCTTCCAATCTGTAAGATGTAGATATTACTGCCCTCAGGATTGTCTGAGACATAAATAGAATCACAGGCTGGCACATAGAAAATGTGCAGTAATTATTAGCTGCTTTCCCTCCGCTCCCATTGTCTTTTGTCTTGCCACTTCCTTTGAATGTGGTTGTCCCATGTTTAATGATGGGAAGCTCAGAACATGTCTGCAGGGTCTTCTTTCTTAACATGTATTCCTTCCCAGAACTCTGGGTGACCCTATACACCAAATAGGACAATTTCATTGAAAAGTTTTTACTTTTTCTTGCTGAAGTCTTTTCCTATTGCTAAAATGGGAGAGAGAGAAACAACATTTTTCTTGTTCATTGAACCCCTTGGGCTTGCTTATAAAATGGATTCACATGCTCTTTTGCAGACACGGAGTACAGCCCATTTAAAGGGGGCCCTTCAGATTGAGAGGTAAGGCCTGTGGCCAATGCAGGCCCTAATGAGTTAGCTTAAGTATGTAAGCTAATTAGTCAACTCAAGTTTCCAGGGCAAGGAGCTACGATAAAGGGAGGTAGCCAGGAAAAAGCGCATCATTGGGAAATCATGCTGTTGATAGACCTTAATCACTTTGTCTTCCAGTTTCCGCCAAACTTTGGAGAGCAGAAAATAATTTCCTTTTGTTCTATTTTGTTTTGCTATGTTTCTCCTGAGCTAAGATATGGGAAGAAACTGGGCAGCTAGTTCATCAGATCTGCGAGCATTAGTGAGTAGGGAAGCCGATAGACGCCAAAGACCTTGCCCAGAGGAAAGAACACCTCCTGCAGAATAACAGCTTTGGGGGTGGAGTCACCCCCAGAGTTGACACCCCACCTGGTGGCAGCTTCCCACATGGCAGGCAGAGTAGGTGATAGGAAATAACCAGACCTTCCAAAGAAGGATGAGCATCACAGCAAGCCCTCAGGAAGTGGATCAGAAGAGCTGAATTCATATATCTGTGTTCTAACCACTGAATGCCATGCGTGGGTGAAGCTGGGCCCTCGTGGCGAGCCTTTTCGTGATGTGGTACCAACACGAAAATGAATATGCAACAAAGGCAGACTGGGAGAGCAGTTTAGAAACTATTACCAGGAAAGTACTCTCCTGCTGAATTTACTAAGTGGGAAATGTGCAATTAGAAATCTTAATATGAGAGAATAGGCTAGTAAAAGCTTGCCCCTTTGGAAGACAGAATTCTAATTCAGTTACTGAGTTGAACCATATGAAACTGCCACTTCATAGGTGAAAAATGGCTCAAAATTGGCAATTTCCTGTGGTTCAATCTAACATCGTTTAGGTATTTTATAAAAGGGAATTGATGGACACTGACTGGAACTTTTTGACCACTATTCCAATGTCAGCCGTGCTAATATATATATATATATATATATATATATATATATATATATATATATATATGTTACCTTATTTAATTTAACAGTTATCACAACTCTGTAAGACCACTGTTATTATCTTCATGTTCAGAAGATGAAGCCAACAAGTAAAAAAGGTGAAATAAATTGCTCGAGGTCATACAGAGCTGGGGTTCAGACAAACTCTGGGGCCGTTGCCAAAAACCAATGGTCAATTCTCAGTAGCACTGGATATAGCAGGTCACTCCCTCCTCCTCGAAAGAGTTTCTTCCTTTGGTGTCTTCTGGCCACCTCCGAGCTCATTGACCACACATTTACTAGAATCTCATCTTTCCAACCTGTAACCATACAGGGCTTTGGCCTCAGACCCACTCTCTTCTTTATTTATACTCTCACTGCCTGGATTTTTCTATCTAGTCCTTGATTTTTAAACACCAGCTATTAACTGATGATTCCCAAACTTGTGTCCCCACCTTTCCTCTAACTTCCAGACCAGCACATCTAACCAACTGCTTGTCTTCTTCACATGGAAACACAATAAGCAACTTGAACCTAATATATCAGAAACTGAACCCTCAATCTCCACCCCCAACCCCCAAAATACTTATCCTTTATCTGTCTTCTGGATCTTAGAAAATGGCAAAAACAAGCAGAGAGGAGACATTTTTGACTCCTCTATTTCTCTCGCAGTTCACATCTAATCCACCAGATCCTGAAGTTTCTATTTTCAGATCACATGCTGAATCCATTGATCCCACTATATTCTGATCCAGCCACCATCATCTCTCACTGGACTTTTGCAAAAGCCTCCTAACTGGTCTCCTTGTTTCCACCATCATCATTCCATAGCCTGATCTCTGCATAGCAGCCAAGGTGATCTACGTAAAACATAAATTAGGTCTTGTCATTCTTTGCTCAAAACCCTTCAGTGGCGTCCTATCACACTCAGAATAACATCTTCCATAGCCTGCAACAGCCCGTAGGATCTGACCCCTCCCTACTTTTCTCACCTCTTCTGTAACGGATGAGAGCTGGCCACTTTGATACTCCTCACATTGAGGGTGGAATCTGTCTCACCTGCCTTTGAATCTGAGTACAGCATGACCAAGAGTACGATGGCGATGACCCTAAGCCAGTTCCAGGCCAGGTCTTGAAAACTACCAGCAGCATGGTGTCTGGGAGACCTGAACCACCATGTGAGAAGTCCAATGCCCTCAGGCCACGATGCTGTTAGAAACCCAGACAGCATGGTAACAACACGGCCCCGGGTAGGCCCTCCAGTCAACAACCCCAACTGAGCTCCCGGGTAACAGCGTCAACTACAGCCGTGTAAGTAAGCCATATTGTACTCCCAGCCCAGTCAAGCCTTCAGATGTCTCCATCTGCACTGCTATTTGAATGTAACCACATGACAGACCCCAAGGAAAAACCACCCAGCCAAGCCCACTCGACCTACAAATAGATAATAATAATTGCTTTAATCCACTACATTACAGTTACGTAGCCACAGCTAACTGCGACATCATTTCCTATTATGCTCCCCGTTGCCCCCTCCACTCCAGCCAAACCAACCTAGCGCTGCTCCTCTCACAGACCAGTCCCAGACACGTGACCACCTCCAGGTCGTCACACCTCCTTTCCGTGTACATGGCGTGCTCTTCCTGCAGATATCCGCATGCATTCATTCAGGGCTCTGCTCAGACATCAAAGAGCGTTTCCCTGATGACTTTATCTAAAATAACATCCCATCACTCTGTCTCTTATCAAGTTTATTTTTCTTCTAAGCATTGATCACCATCTAACACATTTTAGACTTGTTTATTATTTGTCTCCTACTAACAAAAAGGAAAATTTGCAAGAGCCATGATATTGTCAGCTTTCATTTGCAACTCTTTCTCTACTGCTTGGGACCAGGCCTAGTATACCATAGGTATCCAATATACTGTACAGTGGGTGAATGAATGAATGCGATTCCACAGCCCAAGCATTCTCCTCTGCATTACAGTAGTATGGAAGGAAAAGGATGGAAGAAAGGAAAATGTTGTGGGGGGAGCATCCTATAAATTATAGACTTATATTAGTTTTATTATTTGCATTGCATTAAACAAAGTGGATGACAGAGCCCATGGTATAAACAAGATATACAAGCACCAGTTCAGCAGACCTGAATTTCACCAGGGTTGGTTTCACCCTTCCAGAAACTGTCCTAGTCATATCCCAATTCAAAAGAGCTGAACTCAAGTGCTTCCTACTCTCTTCTCAAGTAATACATTCTCATTTGGATCCATTTCTCACATTACAAGCCCCTGCCCGCACCATTTAGTCAGGGTCAGGGTGAACCTTACCTAATTAACAATGGCATAATCAAAACAAATATTATTTCATTTCCCCATGACATGATTAATTCCCATAGGCATTCAAGGTTGGGCCTGCTCTTGATGAGTAACCACGGAGCAAATGGCAAAAATCACCAACCATTTGAGCTGGAAATTAATTGTGGGCTCCCCTTTACCATTCTGGGCAGATTGAGTAGTTAGGTGACTTGCCCTCTAGTGATAGATGGCTATACATCATGAATTGTTTGCAATTTGTAAGAGATAGATGACGCAAAGAAGAGAGCCAAAGTCTTAGCAACCCCCTCCACTCGGTAACCAAGACCTACCCCACCACTCCTCCCACCGCCACTGCCAGGTTTCAGTCTGCCCAATGACATACTACAGACATTTAAAAGATTTCAAGATGCCATTTATTCTCTAATGAGAATCTTATTACATTCTATTACGTTCAACAGTCCCAGATCTAGAAGAGGCCAATCTATACTGCCCAGTGATCCTTGAAAACATTAAGGACTGTACACATGGAGGGACACCCAACTGCTCTGCA
The DNA here is from genome assembly GCF_057876585.1 of Rhinolophus sinicus. Taxonomy (NCBI): domain Eukaryota; kingdom Metazoa; phylum Chordata; class Mammalia; order Chiroptera; family Rhinolophidae; genus Rhinolophus; species Rhinolophus sinicus. The sequence continues at coordinate 22,174,628 of NC_142516.1, read as the reverse complement.
TACAGGTGAGGATATTGGGGACTCCATGAAGTAATAAATGGAAACACTAGTGACTATGGGGGAGCTGTCAGATCCCAATAAATTAAAAAGGAAGTAAAATGAGTAGGAAGCCAGTGAGCGCCCTGTCCATGGAAAGAGTCAAATAGCAGCTGGACAACAACTTTTCGAAAATTATATAAAGGGAGCTCAGGTACCAGATAAGAGTATTGCCAGATAGTCTTCAAGATTCCTTCTGATTCTGAAATTCTGTGACCCTAGGATGTATGAAAAGGATCTGTTTGCTTATCATCTGCCAAGAGTAGGAGCAGTGCAAGGATCCTTTAGGTTGGGCTCCCACTCTCCTGGAGTGTCATGTAGAGCACTTAGCATAGACTGTCAGCATTGGCAAGGGCGTTTTCTCCCTTCCTTACCGCCTAGGCGCTGGCTCAAGTAATGTATTTGCTCAGCGTGTGTGCAGTGACCTTGAATTCCCTGTGTTTTTTCAGGTAGCACAGACTGCCTGAGCACTGCCCAGGTGGCTCCGTGGACTTCCCAACTCCATGTTCCTTGACTTCATGGTCACAATCCACAAAACCTTGCCCTGCCATTGGAGTTTTCCTCTGAGTAAGTCAGAACCCTCAGTGGAATGAGCTGTCTCTACAAGGTGTGGGCCCTTGTCATTGAAGTGTGCAACTGAATTAAATATTCTTGCATTCATTTAACAAAGAACACTGTTGCTCTTTCTACATGACAGGAACAGTGCAAACCACTGGAAATACAGGAGTTCCTTGCAATTAGCCCTTTCCACCCCTAGTTTCCAACATTAGTTTTGTGACTGATAATATCTTGTGTCTGGATCTCTGTGTAGGCAATGCCAAGACTCATTCCTGAATGTGACAGAGAGAAGCATCACTGCTGAAGCCAAGTACGATGAGCTGAAATGGGATGCAGTGTCAGCAGCAAGAGCACACGCGATAATGTCCCCTCATAAACTCTCAAGGTGTCCAGGCTTCATTCGTAGCTCCCTCTTGGAGACTCTTAATACCTATTATCATATTAGAAGCTCTGAGAAGCCCTCACAGTACACACATCTTTTAAAACTGTTTATTAATCAAATGTTTATTTTTCATCAGCCCAATGTTTCCCAAGATTTTTTTTTTTTTTAACTACAGAACTCCTTTTGCGCTGCCTCTATAAAACTCAGACAGAAAATATTCAGTAGAAGACCAATTTGGTGAAAGCTCATCTACTCCATCCCATCAAGATGAGAGAAGAAACTGAGTTTCTGGGGAAAGACTTGTGAAAACATACAACTAAACCAAGACATCCAGCTCTCCCATCTCCCACTCTTTGCCATTCCTTAGTGATCCGTCAGCATGCAAGTAAGACAGGTCTGGGCTGGGTGATTTCACTGGGGACCTACCCTAGCCCCATACTCTAACCCAGTGTGCTGAGGAGCAGCTTAGGAGCAAATCCAAAGAAATGATTGGGGTAGGGAGGCAGAGAGGACTCCAACAGGGAAGGAGAAAAAGAAAGAGAGTGAGAGAAAAGTAAGTAATCAATAAATGTTACATGAGTGACTGAGAAAATCAGTGAATGGACAAGTGAGTAGATGAATGGATGGATAATAAAGCAGTGGAATGGATAGAGAAGTGAAAGAGTAAAAGAACAAACAAAGAAGAAGGCAAATGAATAAGTAGGTGAATGAATGACGACAAGGTTGGCCCTTGGCTGTGCTGTGATTCAAGAAGCAATGGCTCCGTCCTAGCAAATGGTACCATACCTTCTTATCACTCACAGGCAATGCAGAAGACCATGTATCTTCCCACGTTTCTTTCTAAAAATGAGGTGTTAAGGAGTTTGAATTTCACCCTGAAGACAACGGAGAAACGACGAAGAATGTAAGCAGGAGAGGAACAGAGCCATATTTCAGTTTTGGAAACACCACTCAGGGGGGGAGAGTTTGTTTAGAGCTCCTTGTGTAACCCTCCCCAGTGGAGCCTGGGGTAAGTTATCCCTTAGTCTTTGATTCTCCTTCCTCTTCCCAAAAGAAGTCATTAGAAGACCTTGAAAAGCAATGACAATATTAAAATTATCTTAGAAGTATGGAGTTTACTTTTGCTATGCCTTTGACTAATCTTCACTTCCTCCTGGCTTTGAACCTTAGAAAAGGTAGTAATATTGGAGACATCCACTGCTTGACTTACTTTTCTGGAACTTCCAAATGGACACCAGGACGGTATTGGAGAGCTCTTGGGAAATAATCACTGGGAGCATAACTGACTAAAATGGACTAACTAGGCTCGTCTCTGGCCTGTCCTTAGTATGTGTTCAAGTAACACTGAACTGAATATTGACAGTTTTTAAAGACAACTTAAATGACCTAAAAGGAAAATAATACTGAACAGAAAATGCAAAAAAGTTATGCTCACAAGTATATAATATGAGCCACGTTAGTAACAAGATTCAACGGTATCTGGTGCCCTGTACAAAGCCCACCACATAATAGGGGCTCAACAAGTCAAAGTTGATTAATCTCTACTAAACTCCTAAAGGGAGCAGATTTATTCATGTACTCAGTAAGTGTATACTAAATGACAACTACATGCTAGCACATAGGGATACAGTAGTGAATAAACAAAGTCCCTGCCTTCGTGAAACTTCCATTTCAATCAGGTGTGACAAAATCCCAGCACAATACAGTCAGAGTTACCTTACAGATCCTATAGCTCAATGCTCTCATCATTTAGGTGGAGAAATTCAGATCCAGAGAGGGGAAAGAAATTCCCTCAAGGTCACCCAACAAGTTAGCAGCAAAGCTGGAATTCAAACTCAGTTTCCTGACCAAAAAGCCAGTGCTAATCCACCCACACCAGTTTGCCTAGGTTAGGGAGGCTCCAGAATGGTGAATACCACAATCTAAAGGGAAGTCACGGTGCCATAAATCATTAAATCACAGAGACAGAAACACCATAGTCCTGACCTCAGTTCAGCATCTCAACATTCTTAAGAAGCTCAGGTCTTGGCCAATGTTTTTACTTAGCAGAGTAAATTAATTACTATTGTTTCAAGAAACCAAACCAAATTAACCAGAACTCAGGGATGACCAAGCCTAGCAAAGACAGAGAGAGGACTGTCATGTTGGGTTCTTTCCAAAGAGGTGACCAGGAATTAGGAAGTGGAAAGAGCATGCGTTTGGGAATCAAATTGAGTTCTGAATCCCAGTTCTGCCTTCTATCGGTTGTACAACCACAGGAAACTCACACTCAACTTCCCCACTTACAAAATGAATCCTCATAGAACTTTCATGAGAATTCTATGAAATAATATATGTAGAACAAAGGCTAAAAAAGTGGTCAATCCTTATGCCTCCCCACACTTCTGTTCTTGATGGCCAATTTCCCTCCTTTAAGACCTGTCAAAGAACTAGAAAAGGTTCAAACACTTAGGATGGTGAAATATAAAAATGCAATAACTTTTAAAAACTCTGAGAAAAATGCCCCTAAACTCATGGTGTGCACAACAGGCCTCGAATTTTGATTCTTTATTTGGTGGAGTTTTCATATTTTCAGCCTTTGGTCAGACTTAAATTCCAGGGGGAATACCTTGCCGGGTATTTTGGCACTTTCCCTAGTCACAGTTGGAAGCCAGAAGTATAGAAATGAGTGAAATGGGAAAATAATGAAAAACAAAAATCAATCAAAATCTTTTTTTTTTTTTTTCACTTTTTCTTTTTCCTTTAGTGATTTTTTTTTTTTTTTTTTTTCAGTAGATCTGTATAACTTTCAGTCAAAGCTTGGGATCAAGTTTTAGTTCTATAAATGTTTTTTTGTCTTGTTTTGTTTTGTTTTGTTTTGTTTTCCATTCTCTAATTTAGTAGGGTTCTCCCTACCCCATGCTGGTTACATTTTTGAAACCCAAGAGCTCCTTTTGCAGGTACTGTCTTATCAAGACCAGGGATTCTTGTGACTAATTCTCTGGCTGTGATCTTTGGAAAGACATATTATATGCACACAGGCCTCACTGGAGCTGAGCAAAAATAAAGCTTTTGGATTGTTGTTAATGCCACATGCTTCGATGCTGGTGCCAACACAATCTTGTGAATCCTTCTACATCCACTGCGATGGGCATCCGGGTTTTGGACGGTCCCTCAATCAAACTGCGTAGCTGCAGTTTAGCCTCTCCCATCACCCCACCATGCCTAAAGGAAGTCACATTTTCTTCTTGGCAGAATCAAAAGCAGGCAGAGATGTTAATGAGAGAACTGAATACGCACAAAAATTCCAGCACTTGTGTGCTCCAGACGGCGAACTGACAACACTCTGACAGGGATGCTCGCTCACTGTGGGATTTGTCAGAGGTTGGCATTATCAAGGGGACAGTAATACATCTAAATTCAGGAAAAGTAGAAAGAGTACCGACTCACCAGTGTGACAGTTGGGAAGAGGAGGAAATATCCTGATGGCTGTGCTTTAGCTCCCGTGTACCTTGCAGGAGTCCCCTCCCCACCTCGGCTGCACTGAGCCATCTCTGGACACTGAGGGGGCATTGGACTGGATGGCCCATAGGGGCCCTCCCAGGTCTGACACTGCGAGTGGACGAAACAACATGCTACCCACGGCGGGACTCCGAGAGCTCAGCCACACTGACAAGTCAGATGATGCCAGAACACTATCCACGTGGAGAACATCAGTGACAGGTGACAGCCAAAAAGTAACACTAGAGTGACCCAATTTGCATAGTGACGAGGAAGGAAAACAGGCAGCATTGGAGCCACTCAAAGTGCTGCCACTGTGGAATGTTTCATTCACTATGGAATGTGTTTTCCCCTCCTTATTCGAGATAGTCGTCAGAATGCCTAATTGAAGGATTTTTCTAAGCCCAGACATGAGCAGATTTGAAAACCTGGAAGCTGACTTCAGGGAAAAATTTGTTTTAATTAGAAACCCAACAAACTGTCCAACAAAGAGGGCAGGTGAAGCAGCTCTGGAAGAAAGAGACACCTAATATTCATGGAAACCACAAGGGACCAACACAATTCTCAACCCACACAGATAGATACACTGTCCCTAAAGGAAAGGTCAGAGGCCATAAAGAATGAAAAGGAAGCCATCTATCCTTCCTGGGGGTGTTAGAAGTGACACTACAAGGAGAGTGACACCACATGGTCCTTTCATGGAATTCTGGCTATGATAACAGGGTTACAAGTAGAGAAATGAAAGATAATGCTTTACATTTACAAAGGATAAGATCTTTGAAAACTGAATTGAACCTCTCAGCTCCCTCATCCCCAAGCTAGGAATAAGAATACTCATTGCCTCGTAGGAATAGAGCTTTTCAATTTCATGAAGGTTTAGGAAATACCTGAAATACAGAGTAAGCTACTCGATGTGATACATGTGTGACACCATGACAAGATTCAAAGGGGAAAGGACAAATGATATCGGGGCCCCATCTTCATGAGAACAGTGATCAACTATGAAATTATAGAGGCTTAATTAAGGTCGTATAATTAAGTACCTGCTATCTTTCTTCAAGGGACCATAAAATGTTCCCCATGTTAAACTTTTCCCATAATTCCTAAGGCATACTTAGAAGTAGAAAGAAATAGGAAAGGTATTATGGTTCTTCATGACTAGGTTGAACCTAGTCCAGCTTAAAGTTTAGAGAGACGTCCCCTCCCTACCCCAGCCACCTCCAGCCTGTTTCAGGTCTAAACATCATGATGAAGGTGGGACCCCCACTGGGACTCCTCAGCCTCCAAGATCATCAACCTCTATGGCATCTGTAAATACACTGAGTCCCAGCAGCTGTGCTTTAACTCCTGAGCATTTACTGAATGCCAAGTGCATGCATGTCAGGCCCAGAGATGACCCCAAGTAGAGCATGTTATGCAGAACTTGACTCCTTTACTCATCAACTTTAGAGAAGTCAGACACGTAACCAAGGAAAATTCAGTATGGAATGTTCTAGAACAATTCCACCTGGAACAGTCAGAGACAGTGCTACAGGGAAGGTGACGTCTGGGTTAGCAAGCACAAAGGGGTTAAGGACATGTCAGGCAAAAGGAATATTTTGAGCAAAGACTCTGAGGGGTAAAGAAACATGGGAACCTATTCAGTTTCTCGCTTGTAAAAAACAGTGAGATGTCTGGAGGCAGAGATTATGAAGGATGTGGCTAGAGATGTGGGCAAGTGCCAAGTCGAAAGAGGGCTGCCCTGTGTGCCAAGGCAAGGAGGCTGGACTTTGTCCAACAGCCATGGGGAGCCACTGAGAACTTTCAGACATGGGACTGACATGGACGTGACGAGTGCTCCCTCTGGGGCCCTGTGAAGGCAGCTTGTCAGGAGCGACTGGAGGCAAGTTAGGAGGAGTTTTATTGCTATTTTCATGTAGAACATCTGTTCTGAAAGGAACAATAGAGGATTAAGTCATGTGGCCTAACCACCTTCCATGTGGACTCCTGCGGAGGCTGTTTACCACCAGGTAAGTGGACACAGGTTGTAGAATCAGGACTCCGTGCTGAGTGAGGGGCAGGCAGCACGCAACAGTCTTGGAGGGAGAAAGACCCAACAAAAACTCCAGCTCTGCAACTTATCAGTTGTCTGATCCTGGGCAGCTCAGCCACGTCATGGAGCCACAGTTTCTTCTCGTGTAAGACAGCAATCAGAATACCAACCTGACCAGTTTGCTGGAGGCAAGAGATACACACAAGGCCCCTGGCAGAACACTGAGCACCGACGACGTCCACCATACGTGGTAGCCACCATTATGACAGCGGAAAGCCTCCTTTTGCCAAGAATGCGCTCAGAAAAGATCCATTCACCAAGAGCAGGCTTCCTCTGCTGAGCACCAGTAACCAAAGCAAACAGTACTGGGGACGAACCCAGAGTTATTACCTACCCGAGAGGCTCAGGTGTCCCTTTGAAGGAAAGCAAAAACCAGCCTGAATCTAACAAGCCCATACACACCGATCAGAGCTGCCTATTCTCAGCAGCCCTGGGCACATTCCCACGTAACCTGGTTTGACAAGCTGCACTGGCCCAGTTCCCAGCTTCCAATCGGAATCTACAAGGCCCAGAGATTTGACAATTTTTCTCTCTAGAAGGGCAGTTATGGTGAAGAACTGAGGCATCGATATATATTTTTTAAGCACATATGCATTATACTTTCATTTCCCATCTCACCTAGGAGGCTAAATCACTTCTAGAGAGCAACAGAGCTTCCACAGACAGCATACCTAATTCACGGTCTGGGAACAGTTTTGGTTCTACAATTAGGGCTCCTGGTTGGAAACATTCTGCTATTCCCAGCTCAGATGGGACTGCGATTCCTGCTCCAACCACCTGCTTAGAAAGGGAGGGCACTCATGGGTGAAGACACTGCTCGGTGCCAGCTGTTATCTCTCTTCTCGCTGATTCTTATCCTCTCACTTGCAAACATTCCGAAACTTCTCATGGCCCCATTCAGACACCAACTATCTCCTTCCTTCTACCACTGTATGTTGCTCAGAATATCCCACACCCACTGCTGCTTCTCATCTGGTAGCCACCCTTTAGCCCAGGGAAATCTCATTCTGCCTGCCCCAGGAGACTAAAAGGTTCTAGGCAAGTCACTAGCGACCTTTCCAAATCTTAGAGGGTCTTGCCCTATTTGGCTCCACTGCAGCATTCTCCACTTTGATCACTGGTCACTTCTGAGAACCCACCCGTCCCTTGGCTTCCTGACACCCCTCCCACCTTCCTGCGCTCCCCCTCCCCAAGTTCACAGTAGCTGATCACTCTGCCTCTGTCCATCTCTGGGCATAGGCTTTCTGGGGCTTTTTTCTCAGGGTTTATTCCCAAAATCCTCCTCCTAGGAGATACAACAGCTGCCCACCCTGGTTCCAGATACCGCTTCCTACTCCCACGGAATACAGAATCTTCTACAACTGCAGCTCAACTCTCTTGAAGGAGTCTAAAACAGCAAAGCCGGCGCCGTGGCGGAAGCCGTAGCTGCTTGTCCGACACCGGGCCACAAACATAGCTGTCCAGACCCAAACTACTGACTTTGTCATGGAAACCTGTTCACCTGCCCGTGCTTGCTGCTGCCTTGGTTGGCGGCACTACCGTCCTCTCCACCCAAAGTAGAAGGCTCAAGCATTCCTGACCCTCCTTCTATTTTACCCACATTTCTAAGTTGCATCTGGCCCTTCCCTCCATCCTTCCTGCCCCAGCTCCTGGCTGAACTTTTACCGGAACGTTTGCCATCACTTCATAACCAGTCTTCCTGCTTGCGTGCTTAACGTGACTTTTCAGAGTCTCCTTCTCATTGCTGTCTTTCTAAAGCAGAGAATAATACCTGCAGATCAAAAACCTTCACTGCCCCCATGCCATCTTCTTAGCATGGCATCCAACACTCCACAATGTAGTAAGAACATTGGGTCTCACTCTCCTACTAGATCATAAATTCCTCACCGACTACTATTGCCCCTCAGTGACTGAGGCTCAGCCAGCCTGACCCACAGGAGGAACTCGATACACACTTGAACAAATGAATGAACCTTCAGGCTGTCAGTTCGCCTCCCGTTTATCCAGCTCTGCTCTCTGAAACCAAAACGCCCTTCTGTGAACATCTTAGGATTAAGAGCTCCTTCAGCACAGTTATGGAACATCCACAAAAGTATTCCAAAATGTTTAGAAGTAACGAATGCCCTTCCTTAATTTCCATAGCATTGAACTGCTTCTCACTGGTTATTTATTCACATGAAGCAAAAAGTCTCCTCATTATGTATTGTGGTTAACAAAAATAATTGCATCAAATTTTTTTACTTCGATTTAACTTATCAGTCAGGATCCAACCAGAAAAACAAGAACTCACTCTACTTAATACAGATGGAATTCAGTAAAAATAGTAACTGATTATTTAATAATCCAGGTGACGAAGCTGCAACATTTAAGCAACTGAGGGTGAGGTGACCCAGGAAGCAGGAAGCTGCTATCATTTCCAGGCTGGAAGGACAAAGGGGGGACCAGGGGATGTGTGACCTAGTGGAAACAGGAACCCTAGCAGAGGAGATTTACCATAAAGCTAATACTTTGGGGCTCCTTGCCTTCCTGGGTCTCTTCTAAGGCCCTAGATCTAATTTTGTATTCTTTTTCCTTAAAAGGGATCCCCAAATTAGATAAGTTTTAGTCTTCACAAAACCTAGATCCTCCACAAACCATGGAGGAAACATTACCACAGCTGAAGATGTCTAAGGCTAAGACGGGGAGAAATCCCCTGGCTTTTTTCCCCTCTGTCCACCTTCCAATTTACTGCACATACTTCCCACTGGCCAAACCCAGGCACACACCAAGTGGCATGAGCCTAGAAAACACATACTTCAGGGTCAGCCTTCCTGTGGCGTGGAGCAGAGAAGGGGAGAGGCAGGACTTGATCTGAGAGCAGAAAGCCGAGGATCGGCGTATGAATCTCACTGTGGTACCCAGTGTTAGCGCAGAACGAAGGGATACAGAGCTGTAGGGTGTCACCAGGAAAACGCTAAGTGGCCCTCTCTCTCCCACGACGTCCAACAAGGCAGCCTGTCCCAGTGTGCACATGACACATTTGTATCTGCCTCCCAGCCTTGCAGAGTCTGAAACTCAACCCTATCATTGCCCCAAAGGCAGTTAGATTTGGGGAGGATAAGTCACGCTAACCAAGCTTGCAGAAGCTTGAAGCAGAAGCCTGAAAACCAACACCACAATAAGCCAGGAAGACATACCCTCCACTCCACAATGCAGTAACATGTACATATCCAGGGAAGACATATCCGTGTAACATGGAGCACCACACTTACGTTGACAAAATCCGTGCAATGGTCTTGCTCACGAAAGCCACCCAATAATAGACTTGACACCACGGCAGTTACTTCCAAGCAATGCGAACACAAATGCGTGATACCCAACCCTGCTCCATAGTGATCAGTTTACAGTAACGTCATAGACAAATCTAGATCAAATAAGGAGAAAAATTTTTATTGAGCACAGACTGACAGTCAGTCTTGTTAACATGACCTGAATGTTTAACGACACCAAGCTCTGACAGATACAGAAGTCAGTCTCTACCAGAGCGACAGAGCTGGCAGGACGACTGTAAATAATTGTTTGCTTGGCAGAGAACGGACACCCTGGAGAGAGCCCAAGTTTGCCTCCCTGACTCGGTGTTTCTATGTCCCACACTGACCACCAGCTCTTCCAATGGGCACACGCATGTAATGCCAACCACCACATTCAACAGGCCTGGGAGCCATTCGCTCACACAGAGCAGGCTTCTGGACCACTCTTCCTCTTTGAGAGTGTCATAAAAGCTTCAGGCTCGCTCTGAAACCCACATACACCGATTTCGTACACACTTTCAGAAGGTTCTCTGACTTCATTGTCTCCAGTTCCTCTTCTAGAGCAGGATTTCTCAACCTCAGCAACACTGGCATTCTGAACTAATCATTCTATGTTGTGGGGCTCTGTCCCTTGCATCCTAGGATGGTTGGCAATATCCCTAGTCTCTACACACTAGATGCCGGTCGCCCAGCCTCCACCAGCCGTGACAAGCAAAAGTATCTCCAGACATCGCTAATGTTGGTCCCTGGGCGGGACAACATGACCCCCATTGAGAACCACTGCTCTGAGAGACCCCACCAGCTCTGCTCTTACGCCATGCGTGATGCATGGAGGGTCCGGCCCGAAGAGCGGCGCGGCGTCCTGCACCTGCCCTGCCAGACTGTATGCTACCAGTTCAGCAGAGGAGTTAGCTTAAAAAGAAGAATGCTGAGAAGTGCCTGCATTCTGGCTTTACCAATATAGAAAATAAATGTCTACATGCGGATCGGGGTCGGGAGGGAAGTGGAAAACATGTGGTCAGGTGACTGATCAGGGTAAAGGATGTTTAAGCTTGTTTTCTGTTGGTTTCTGTCATTGGGGTGCATTATGCGACAAGCCACGATATGACCACATCTGTTAGCCAGCAACCTGCAGTCCACCCGGAGCTGCGCGCCATCCTTCGCTATCCAGAGGAGCTCCACTCGTTTCTGGTACAGCTGGCATTACTGTCAGTGTCTCCTAAAGGATTAGAAACCTCGAATCCATGGCCATTCTCAAGGCCCCCGGAGGCCTTAAAAGAGGTCATCACCTCCTCCACCTCCCAACACACACTGAGGACTTTCTGTGGGCCACGCACTGTGCTTCACGTACAGCAAATCATTTAAACCTTACGACATGCTAGCGTCGTAGGCACTATTGTTCCCACTTTAAAGTGAAAAGAAACTGAGCCTCAGAGAGGTTTAGCCAGTCGCTTAGAGTCACACAGCCAGCAACTGACAGAGGGGAATTAAAACCCAGCTCCTCTGAGACTAAGACCAGTGCTCTTTTCCTGTGGCTGTCATGTGTCTGGTTCAGTTGCAAATTTCAGCTAAGATTATTTAAGACATAAAGAAGTGGCCTCTGTGACACGAATGGAAATGAAGGCCAACAGCTCAACTGTTTTACTTCAATAGGGAAATGCAGCAAAACAGATATGTGACGTCAAACCAACATAACATCTTTAGAACTGTGTGAACCCACTTAGCGCAGTACTTGGTTAGCACCTTCACATTCCCAGAGCCTTCCCATAGCATACGAGGCAGCTACACGCAGAGCTGAGGGTAAGGCAGAGGCCCAAGAATTCCGGCTTGGAGGGCTTTCCTCCTCATCTCAGCAGCAGCTACAAGCCACTGGCTCTGAGCAGGAAAGCATTCATTAGCCTTTTGTTACCAATTCAAACCAGGGCCTTCCTCATTCTGCCCACACGCCAGGGGATGTCTGGGACGAGGACCGAGAGACCAGATTGATGGGGCTAGTCCAAAACACAAATAATGTATTTCCTCCCAAATACAAAAACAATACTTGAAGCCAGGGTGTAATAATAGGTTTTCCCGGTATGGTCGCTTTCATAGAGCATATGAGTGTCCTTTGATTATACTTCTAAGAATATCGAGTCTGGATTTCTTCCTTCCTTTCCGTCTTCTCTTGCCTTCCCTTCCTTCCTCCTTTCCTCTTCCCAAAGTCATGTCCTGACCTCGTCTTTTGCACCAGTCCGTATGCTGGGACGTGGGGATACTGGATGAATGGAATCAGACTGTCTTGCCTGAGAGCCTAGTGGAGGAGACTGGCAAATAATCCCAAGGGAGTATGACGCGCACTGCAATGGAGTTGTGCTACTGCCTCTCAAAAACGATGGAAACATTCAAAGTAGTGTGGGGAGATCACTCATGCCCTTGAAATATTGGAGGTCAGGGTCCAAAGGGGTATCCCAAAAGGTACAGCATTTGTGCACAGCACTGCAAATCTGGGCCTCAAAACTGGTTAGGAAAACATGCCTTGGACGGGATCCTTGAATTCTATGAGATGAAATCTTAATAAAAAGTGATGGGAACAAAGTACTTTCTGTTTCCCTTAGAGAGCACGGGGGAGGGCTAAGGAGACTGGTTAATGGGTGCTGCTTTTCTTATTCTTCATTAAATTCATTGAAATTGTATTGTGTTTTAGTTTTCAAATTGCTTTCGCATGCATCATCTTAATTTTGCTTTACAGCATCCCTGTGAAGTAGACAGTATTATCTACCAGTAAGAAATGGAGGCTTGGAGAGGTAAGTGGTTCTCTCGAGGGCCCACAGCTCGCCAAGAGAAGACTGGGCCTCTCAAATCCACCTCTGCCTGCCTGCAAAGCCCACGTCCCTCCCTCTAGACGACTCATGGCCTCCATGAGTGTCATGAGTCCTGGGAAATGAGGAATGTTATTTAACTGCAGTCTCCCAGGCATCACACGTGGAGAAGAAGGTGTGTTCAAGAGGCTCTGGGGTGTTGAGAAGAGAGTAAAGTGGGTTTTAATGGAAAAGATTGTTCTACTTATAGCGGCTCCAAAAAAAAAAAAAAAGTGATTCACTCTTCAGGCCTGACATGTTTTGAGAGACAGACATGCCTGTAAATTTGGCCAGACTCGTGGGTGCCAGATGATAATTGACAAAGACCCTAGGGCTTGACGATCCAGCCAGGACTTCCTCATGTTCCTCACTGGGCTCTCCAGGGGCCAAGCACACTGCATAATTAAGTCAGATGGTTGCAGAGGGGAAGAGATGGGTCATTTTCTCGATGGAGAGGTTCTCTTCTTGGCAAGATGCAGAATGACACACTTCAGGCAGCAGGAAGATCATTTCCATAAAAGTCAGCGGGGAGGGGAGGGAAATCACAGTTACTGAAAGACAAACAAAGCCCAAATACCATAAACAGAGTATGGAGTTCCCAACCAGAGGCACAATTATCTCTTACCTCAAACTTGGAAAGGGCTCAAGCGAGCATTATAAGAGATTTTCTCATGCACATGAGTAATTGCCCCACTCATTAAAATGTTATAGATGAGCCTCACTTGGAAAGCAGCAAAGTGTGAATTCCAATGCAGGACCTGGAGGAGGCTTAAAGGGGCCCCAGAAAGTCCTAGCAGAAAGCTTCAAGGCGGCCCAACAGTCTTCTAGGAGGTAAAATGGTGGCCACAGAGAGAAGAAAGATTTGAAGAAAAGGTTTCACCCATACGAACACCGCTACCACACAGGCACAAACGCCTGACATTTCACTGCCTTCCATTTAATGAAAACCCAAGTCTATAAATACATATGAGATTATTTATGTCCGGAACATTGAGGACAAATTCTTTTTTTAATGTCACTTATAGGTTAACCACTTGGGACTCTTCTTTCTTGGACCAAAGTCAGTACCAGTTAAAAAGAAAGAATAGACGAGATTAATAACAATGTAATTTAATGAAGGTGTGATTCATGTGGGATTTAACGACATGAGAAAGAACCACACTAATATCCTTAATCCGCTAGTTTGGGGGACCCATCTTCCCATCATCATAGACATTTTCATATTTTGAGGCTGCTCAGCCAGCCCAGAAGAGCACAGATATGAATTTCAAGCCTCAAAGTTCCAGTCCAGTACCTCAAGAGATCACGTGTGAGCTAACCCTGGAATCTGAAACAATCAGATTTGAATTTTTTTTTAAATTAAAGTTTATTGGGGTGACAATTGTTAGTAAAGTTACATCAATTTCAGGTGTACAGTTCTGTAATACATTATCTATAGCTCACATTGTGTACAGCTTCACCACCCTGAGTCAGTTCTTTTCCATCACCATGTATTAGACCCCACTGACCGTCTTCTAGAGCCCCCCTGCCCACTTACCCTCTAGTAACTCCTAAACTATTGTCTATGTCTGAGTCTTTGGTCCTTCATTTGTTTGTTTTGTTATTTTGTTGTTTTCAGTTTTATATACCACATATCAGTGAAATCATATGGTTCTCTACTTTTTTGGTCTGACTTATTTCGCTTAGCATTATAATCTCAAGATCCATCCATGTTGTCACAAATGGTCCTATTTCGTCTTTTCTTACCACTGAATAGTATTCCATTGTGTATATATACCACAACTTCTTTATCCATTCATCTATCGAAGGACATTTTGGTTGTTTACATGTCTTGGCCACCGTAAATAAAGCTGCAATGAACATTGGAGCACACTTGTCTTTATGGATAAATGTTTTCAGATTTTTTTGGTAGATACCCAGGAGAGGGATTGCTGGGTCATATGGTAATTCTATTCATAATTTTTTGAGGAACCTCCACACTGCCTTCCATAATGGCTGCACCAGTCTGCATTCCCACCAACAGTGTATGAGGGTTCCTTTTTCTCCACAGCCTCTCCAACACTTGTTACTATTTGTCTTGTTGATGATAGCCATTCTGACTGGGGTGAGGTGATCTCTCATTGTGGTTTTTATTTGCATTTCTCTGATGATTAGTGATGTTGAGCATTTTTTCATAAGTCTATTAGCCATTTGTATGTCCTCTTTGGAGAAATGTCTCTTCAGGTTGTCTGCCCATTTTTCAAATGGGTTGTTTTTTGTTGTTGAGTTTATGAGTTCCTTGAATATTTTGGATATTAGCCCCTTATCAGACGCACTGTTTGCAAAAATCTTCTCCCATTCAGTTGGTTGCCTCTTTATTTTGTCGATGGTTTCTTTTGCTGTGCAGAAGCTTTTAAGTTTGATATAGTTCCATTCATTTATTTAAGCTTTTACTTCCCTTGCCTTTGGAGTCAAATTAATAAAATGCTCTTTGAACCCAAAGTCCATAAGTTTAGTACCTATGTTTTCTTCTATGCAGTTTGTTTCAGGTCTTATGCTTAGGTCTTTGATCCATTTTGAATTAATTTTGGTACATGGCGACAGATAGCAGTCCAGTCTCACTCTTTTGTACATGGTTTTCCAATTCTCCCAGCACCATTTATTGAAGAGGCTGTCTTTGCTCCATTGTACGTTTTTTTGCTTCTTTGTCAAAAATTATCTGTCCATATTTATGTGGGTTTATTTCTGGTTTTCAATTCTATTCCTTTGGTCTGTGTGTCTGTTTTTCTGCCAATACCATGCTGTTTTGATTATTGTAGCCCTGTAGCACAAGCTAAAGTCAGGGAGTGTGATATATCAGGTATTGTTCTTTTTTCTTAAGATTGCTTTGGCTATTCGGGGTCTTTTGTGGTTCCATACAAATCTGATGATTTTTCGTTCTGTATCTTTAAAAAATGCCATTAGGATTTTCATGGGGATTGCATTAAATCTGTATATTGCTTTGGGTAATACAGCCACTTTAACTATGTTGATTCTTCCAATCCATGAGCACAGAATGTCTTTCTATTTCTTTGTGTCTTCTTCAGTTTCTTTTAAAAATGTCTTATAGTTTTTAACAAATAGGTCTTTCACATCCTTGGTTAAGTTTATTCCTAGGTGTTTTATTGTTTTTGTTGCAATTGCAAAAGGAATTTTTTTGTTTTTATTTCTGTTTCTGAGATTTCATTGTTAGTATATAAGAATGCAATGGACTTTTGTACGTTGATTTTGTAGCCGGCAACTTTACTGAATTCGTTTATTGTTTCTAATAGCTTTTTGGTGGAGTCTTTAGGGTTTTGTATATATAGCATCATGTCATCTGCAAAGAGTGACAGTTTAACTTCTTCGTTTCCAATTTGGATGCCTTTTATTTCTTTCTCTTGCCTGCTTGCTCTGGCAAGGACTTCCAACACTATGTTGAAAAGCAGAGGTGATGGGGACAGCACTGTCATGTTCCTGAACGTAGAGCAGAGGGCTTCAGTTTTTCACTGTTAATTATGATATTAGCTGAGGTATTTTAAGGTATTTTCCTACTGTACCTATTTTTTAAGTGTTTTTACGATAAATGGATATTGTATCTTGTCAAATGCTTTTTCTGCATCAGTTGATATAATCTTGTGATTTTTGTCCTTTATTTTGTTTATGTGATGTATCACACTGATGGATTTGTGTATGTTGAACCATCCTTGTGCCCCTGGGATGAACCCCACTTGGTCGTGATGAATAATCTTTTTAATGCATTGATGCATTCAATTTGCTAGAATTTTGTTTAGGATTTTTGCATCTGTATTCATCAGAGATATTGGTCTGTAGTTTTCTTTTTTTGTGTTATCCTTACCAGGTTTTGGTATCAGGGTAATGTTGGCCTCATAAAATGAGTTAGGGAGTATCATCTCTTCTTCAATTTTTTGGAAGAGTTTTGAGTAGGACAGGTATTAGATCCTCTTTGAAGGTTTGGTAGAATTCATTAGTGAAGCCATCTGGTCCTGGATTTTGCTTTTGGGAAGGTTTTGGATGACTGGTTCAATTTCCTTACTGGTGATCAGTCTATTTAGATTTTCCAATTCTTCATGATTCAGCCTAGGAAAGCTATATGTTTCTAAGAACTTGTCCATTTCTTCTAGGTTATTGAATTTGGTGGCATATAGTCTTTCATATTATTTTTGGATGATCCTTTGTATTCCTGTGGCATCCATGATAACTTCCCCTCTTTCACTTCTGATTTTATTAGTGTTGTCTTTTCTCTTTTTATCTTAAGTGAGTCTAGCCAAGAGTTTGCAATTTTATTAATCTTTTCAAAGAACTAGATCTTTGTCACATTAATTTTTTCTATTGTCTTTTTGTTCTCTATTTCATTTAGTTCTGCTCTGATTTTTATCATTTCCTTTCTTCTGCTGATCTTGGGTTTGTTCTTTTTTTTTCTTCATTTGTTCTTCTTTTTCTAGTTCTTTAAGGTGTAACGTGAGGTTATTTATCTGGGATTTTTCTTGTTTCTTGAGCTAGGCCTGTAATGATATAAATTTCCCTCTTAAAAACTGTTTTCGCTTCATCCCCAAAATTTTGGTAGGATATATTCTCATTCTCATTTGTTTCTATGTAGCTTTTGATTTGTCCTCTTATTTGTTCTTTGACCCGGTCATTCTTTAAAAGTATGCTGTTTAATCTCCACGTATTTGTGGTTTTTCCTGCTTTTTTTTTGTAGTTGATATCCAATTTCAAAGCCTTGTGATCAGAGAATGTGCTTGGTATGATTTCAATCTTCTTAAATTTGCTGAGGCTAGTTTTGTGTCCTAATATATGGTCTATGATTGAGAATGTTCCATGTACACTAGAAAAGTCTGATGTTGTAAGATGCAGTGCTCTATAAATGTCAATTATGTCCATTTCATCTAATGTGTCATTTAGGGCTCCTATTTCTTTATTTTCTCTTTGGATGATCTATCCTTAGCTGGAAATGATGTATTTAGGTCCCCTAGTATAATTGTGTTTTTTCTCCCTTTAGTTCTGTTAGTAGTGGTTTGGTGTATTTCGGTGCTCCCTGATTGGGGGCATGGATATTGATGACTGTTATGTCTTCTTGTTGTATAGTTCCCTTTATCATTATGAAATATCCATCTTTGTCTATTGTTACCTTTTGTATCCTGAAGTCTGTTTCATCTGTTATCTGTATGGCTACACCTGACTTTCTCTGGGTACCATTTGCTTGGAGTGTCAATTTCCACCCTTTCACTTTGAGTCTATGTTTGTCCTTGTAGCTGAGATGTGTCTCTTGGAGGCAGCATATGGTTGGGTTTAGTTTTTTGATCCAATCTGCTACTCTGTGCCTTTTTATGAGTGAGTTCAGCCCATTTACAGTTAAGGTGATTATCAATATGTGAGGATTTCCTATCATTCTATCTTTGGTTTTCTGGTAAGACTGTGTCTCCATTGTTTCTTTGCCTTTTTTGTTGTTGTCTATTATTCTACGATTTTTCCCTCTGTTTCTTCTTTTTTTACATTATATATTATATATTTCAGTTCTGGATTTTTTTTTTTTTTTTTTTTTTTGGAGTGGTTACCATTAAGTTTATGTAAAAGAAAGTTTCATATTTAGAGTATTCCATTTTCTTCAGCATGCTTACTTTTTCCACTCCCATATTCTGGTTCAGGCCTTTACTCTGCCCCCTTTTATTTTTATGTTTTGGTTGTTACAAATTATACCTTTTTATGCTGATCAAATAGCCTCATTCAGTATTTCTTGTAGTGCAGGTCATGTGTTAGAAAATTCCCTCAGCTTCTGTAAGTCTGGAAAGGTCTTCATTCCTCCTTCATATCTAAAAGATACCTTCACTGGATATATTATCCTTGGCTTATAATTTCTCTTTCAATAGTTTGAATGTTTGATTCCACTCCCTCCTGGCTTGTGGAGTTTCTGCTGAAAAATCTGATGATAATCTAATGCGCTTTCCTTTGTAGGTTACCGTCTTCTTTTCCCTGGCTGCCTTGAGAATTCTTTCTTTGTCATTAATTTTTGACAGCTTCAATACAATGTGCCTTGGAGAAGGCCTGTTGGGGTTGAGGTAATTAAGTGTTCTATTTGCTTCTTGGATTCGAGGATCCAGTTCTTTCCACAAGTTTGGGAAGTTCTTGTCTACTATTGGTTTCAATATACTCTCTGTTCCCTTCTCTCTTTCTTCTCCTTCTGGTATTTCCATTATTCTTATATTACTCTTTCTGATGGAGTCAGAAAGTTCTAATTCTGCCTCCATCTGGTCAACTCTACTACCTAAGCTGGATATTTCATTATTCATTTCCTTTATTAAGTTCTTAATCTCCAGAAATTCTACTTGGTTCTTTTTTAAAATTTCAATCTCTTTGGTAAAATGTGCATGTTGTTCTTTGATTGTGTTTCTGAGTTCATTAAACTGCCTGTCTGTGTTTTCTTGCATCTCGTTGTTTTTTAAGAATTGCAATCTTAAATTCTCTGTCATTTAAGTCACATATTCCATGTCTTTAAGTTCATTTTCTGGAGACTTTTCATTTTCTTCCTAAGCTGTCATGCTGCCTTGGTTATTCATGGCAATTACTGATGTATTATTTCTCTTCCTAGACATCTACAAGAGTGGGGTCTGCAACAGGTTGATATAAAGAGGTCTTTCTTTTGTTTTCCAGTAGGTGTTGGTAGAATGTTTTATTTTCTCTCCAACTGCAGTCTTTTATTCTATCTCACACTGTAGTGTTATGTTTTCTCTGCACTATTCCAGCTTCTCACACACTGAGGGGATTCCCTGGGAGACGGGCTTCTCCTCTGTTAATAGTTCACCTGGGTCACAGGGCGCAGTGTCCATGTGGGTATGCAGAGAGCTTTTGAAATTCCAAAGCTCTTCCCGCACCAGATTCAGAGCCCGTGTGTTTCAGCAGCTCTGTTTACTCCTGCAGGGATCCACCCAGGTAGGTGGGGACAGGGGTGGGGTGGGTTGTAAGAGGTGGCCCAGAGCAATGGTGGAGACCACCACCACAGCTGGTCCTGCTTCCACAGCTCCCTCCCCTTTGCCAGAACTAGTTGGGCTGCAAGTCCGTGTCTTCGGACCACAGTTTTCAGAAGTGCAAATATTCTGTTCTGTTGATCTGACACTGCTACTGTTCCGCTTCTAGCACTGGGCAGGTGGTGGCGGGGACAGCTCTGGTGGGGAAGGGAGGGGGCAGCTAGTCTCAGTGACTAAGGCTTCCATTCTCTGCTCGGCAGTGAGGGCTTAAACCACCGTTTTCAGCCTTCTTCCCTCAGACTTTTCTCCAAGGTCTCTGCCGTGAGTGTTGGGTTCAGCCGTGTTATATCCTGTCCCTTTAACCCTGTGGGCCATAAGCAGAGCCCTAGCAGTCCAGATTTGAATTTTTAACTCTAGGTATCACCCTGAAAGCATTGAGACTTGGTTGATAATGGTAACATTCACCAAAACAGAGAAAGAGTATCGTGGCAACAAAAATTAACGTGTCTGATATAAGAACCTGTTGAACCTGAGGCACATACTGGACATTTCCAGGGGCGGGGTATCCCACAGACCATTGATTACCAACATCTCAAAGAGCAAAAGCAGAAAGAAAACACTGAAAAATTAGAGATGATATTTACTTTTCTCTGCTTTCAGATGTAAATGTGTTAGTTGATTCCTGCTTCTTTGTGGTTATTTTCGCTATTTGTCATCAGATGTGGGAACTTTACTCCTCTGTGCTGCAGCACTAAGACTTGTGAGTTAGGGCCAGAATTCTCCAGGGCAAATTTCAGGCATGTAACACATTCAGACTCATTTTATCTGTAAAGCGCTGAACAAGGTAAATATCATAGGAAGACAACGTGTCCATCGGCTTTCATGGGAGAAGGGACATCCATCCTGTCACCTTAGCCAACATGATGACTCACCTGAATATTTACCAAATACACTATGACAACTCTTAAAATATGACAGTACCCCCACAAGTGATGAATATCTTTCCAGATCACAGGTAGCTATCCTAGTTTGTTTTTTATATTGGTTCTTCTGATTATAAAGTAATATATATTCATTTTAGTATGTTTGGAAAATGCAACAGAACAAGTAAACAAAAATTACCTTCAAATGTACCAGAGATAACCACCTTTACTAATAGGCTGTACTTCTCCCTGTTGACTTCAATTTGTTATAAATATATGTATTTGGGGGTACAGGACACCATTCTGTACATACCACTTTATACCACTTTTTTCTCCTTAGCATTATATATTAAGTAATATTCCATGACGTTAAATATTTCAGTAACATTATTTTAGTAACATGATTTTTCTTGGCTAAATAACACTTTATGACATGAATATATCATAACTAGTTTAATCCTCCATCAACAAAAATTTGGTTTGTTTCCAGTTTTTTGTTAGTATAAGTAACAAAACTAAAAATTTCTCTTACTTAAATCTGGTTTTGCCCCTGTATTAGTCAAATCCAGACAGGGCGGCAGACGCAAAAGTAGTTGCAAGAGAAGAGTATTTACAAAGGTATTGGTGGGTTTGCGGGAAACCAACAAAGATGGGGAGGCAAAAAGGGATGGAGCCAGCGGCAGTAGGAAAGCCGTAACTAACCAGGCCTGAAGGAGCAAAGGCCTCTCAGAACTTGTGCGGGCTGCAGCAGAAGCAGGGGCCACCTGACAGGGGATGTGGCTTTCGGTGAGGAGGACAGCCACTCCTAAACCATGGCCCAGCAGGGAGAGCCAAAGGAAAAGGAAAAAAAAAAACACCTCACCTCTCTTCCTACCTGCTCCCACTGCTCTGGCTTCCCAACAGCAGTACCCAGCCAGCGGACAGAGGGCAAGGGAGCTGTGCTGATATGGGCACAGAGTAGGGTGGAGAAGGTGTTGGATGTTTCTAGAGAGACAAGTAGAGAATATCCAGCTCAACATCTGGGCTTATGCCTTTTCTAAGTTACAGCCATGAATACCACGAAGGTTTAAAATACATACGGTGTGGCCAATATGTCTGACTTTCACTGTCTGAGAACCAGATGGCTGCAAAGTCGCCCAGCTTGTCTAAGTCTGTTTGTGACAGGTCGAGGACTGGGTCCACCCCTCCTCCAAGCCTTGGTGTCGTGCGGCCACTGAGAAGGTTTCTACTATTGGTCACGGAGCCGGTGCTGACCAGAGCAGCCAGCCTATTGGCACACTCAGCCAGTTTGGGAATTAGGATTGCTACGTAGGCCGATTACCCAATACAGCGTGCTCCCTATCCCAGTATTACATCATTATTAAGCCTATCTCACGGAGCTTCTTCCCTGGGTCCTGAGTTTTAGTTCATATTCACTGGGCTAGAGCAGAGCCCTGCTCTTAACACGAGCTAGTGGTCTGTGGCCTTGACGCCTGCCTAATTTTGGCCAGCATGACCTTCCGGGAGGCTGGTCACTGCTTCCTTTCCAAGCAGTTGGCTAGCTTCCTGCCCCAAAGTCGACAGACCACTTATAACTATGCCCGTGAAATGAGTAAAATCACTACTTGCTAGAAATACTTGCTGTCAAGCTCTGCTACCAGGTTGAATACCTTCGGTTGCCAAGTCTAGCCCAGATGGAGGCAAGTTTAAAGCATTTTTAGGGACTGTGTTTTGGGGTCAGTCCTACAGTCTGGTTATGATTCTAAGCATAGCTCGACACAGCCTGAATCTTCTACCCACTGAGGTTCCATTACGTCTTCTAGTCAATTGCACGATAACTGGTTAAGCATTAAGGTCTACGAACTGTGAGAAAGGGCAATAAAAATCTAGATGATCTGGCTGCTGCCTTTTGGAAATGACATCACCTCCCCTCTATGGCCTCTGACCCTCAGGTCCAGCATATGGGGTTTGAATGTTCTGCTTAGGACCCGGCAAGTAATTTGGGAAACGGTCTTCTCTAGTGCAGAGAAACAGCTCATTTTTCTTCTCTGATTTGTAGCATTGAACTCTTTTCCTGGGTCCTTGGCCGTGAAACACACCTCCTGTGTTATTGTGGGAAGATTTGCCTCTTTGGGGGCCTCCTGAGTGCCTTTGAAGTCAGCAGCATCAGAAGTTAATTCCAAGCAGGTCTTCTCAGCCCTGTGCATGCTTTGGTGCTTTATAAATTGCATTAAAGGTTAATTGAAGCTCTTGCAGCCCCACAGACATTGTCCTGTGTGCCTCTATTGCACCTCTTTATTTCCAACAGTAAAAGCTCAAGTCCTGTCTTTGTTTTGTCAGGTGGGTCCCATTAAAATCTTGTATTAAACTTTGCCTCTTTTGAAGTCCCAGGCCTCATCCATCTGTTTTGTTTTTTTAATGACTTTGTTTAGAATTTTTCCGAAGTTAATGGAAATATTTGAGGGATGAAGAGTCTGGTTAATTGATCTTTCAGTTAACTGAGGGTTACTGTCAACCAATGTTTTTAGATTTTTGTGTTTCATTTCATCTCTCTTCAGATATCCTTTCTGTTTGTTTCTGATGCCTGTGCTCTATTAAGCAAATTTCTCACTTTCTTAAATCCTATTTTAGTCCCTTCTGCGCCCAAATTTGAGATCGGATGCCCGGAAATTATAAGCACCCCAGAGAGAATGCATGCCCAAATCTATGAAGCAAGTCTGATAATCATGGGCCATATATAAGCACCAAAAGGGTAAGAGTAAGAACATAAGGAAACATGGCTGAAGAGCACTCACTGGATCGTAGAGGAAGTGGACTGGAAACGAGCAGAGGATTCCAGAACACTGCTCACAACACTGACAGGTGTTTGGCCTTCCACATTAGGATGCTTCTCAATACTTCACTTGTACCAAAAAATAACATAGTAAGAACAACAAAACTCATGTTTGCTGAATGTACAGAGAAATAATCCTATTCCCACAAATGTTAAGCAATGCCCTTTACCACTGTATATACTTTATCGAGAAAATGTCAATATCATCATTGCTGTTTAACCAGAAATTTTACACTATCCATAAAGGAAACAGTTCTGCTTTGTGTCAAACGCATGTATTTACACACCAGAAGTCAACTTAGGGTCTAGCTCCTTTATTTTCTCTTATTGTCTGGAATAAGTTTATTGTTTGGAGTCTTCAGCTCTCACATATTAAAAGAAGTAATGCTTAAGAACAAGAGATTTGACCCTGGGCTTCCTTCACATGCTTGAGTATCACATTTCATGACCAGGATGAAGACGATAGGACACAAAGTTCCTAAACAGATGAGGCAGATGAACTAGAACTAGTTCCAGCAGCAGTAAGTTGGATGCTATGAACAGTTATGCCCATGTCATGAAAAAAATTTTCTGAGGACCGTGGGACCTCTACATCAATACCAAACATGAACAAAAGTAAACCCTGCCCCACATTTGGAATGAAGTAATTTAAAAATGACTGCAAGTTCATATTGTCTAGGGGATGTTTAAAATATTATGGAGGAATTATCAAGGTGTGGTGCAAATGGGGAAGCAAATACACAGTTCCAACTCCAGAGAGAGCGCAATTTCCAACCAAAGGAATTTTCAAACTTCCATGTGATCTGAACACAGAGAGAATCCAGCCACCAAAGAAAATAAATGGAAGGCGGAAAGGCACAAGCAAACATCACGAGGACATTCAAGGCTAACAAGATAACATGACTAAGAAGCCAAATGGTCCAGACCAGAATGGGTGAAACTGACCAACGTGGGACATGTTGGAGGAATATCCAGATGAAACCAGAATGATCGCCTAAGCAATTTCAGTACAGAAAAATCAAATGCATATTATGTATTTATACACTGTCTCCAATACAGAATGAAAGCTAAGTCATTGTCAACAAAACTCTTTGTCTTCTTTATAAAGCACCCCCTGGCTATGAACGGAACACACCTGGCTATAATCATCAAAATTCTAGTGCTGGGGGGTGGGGGGAAACAAAAGCAGATAAAGAACACTCATTAAACAACCCTCTTAAGAAGACTCTTATTTTTAAATGAATCAAATAGATTCTGTTTCCTAGAGGGAAAATCAAAAGGGATAAACATCCGTTCTTTCAGACACTGTGAGCAGTTTGAAGGAAGGTCTCATTCTCTCCTCTGTTCTTTCTAGATCGAGGGGGAAATGCAACCAGATGATCTTGATCTTGGCCAATACTTGGAGCCCATGTGCACTTACCCACAAACATGGGTCCAAGTGTGATCACATTGGACAGATCCCCATTAGACATCCTCATTGCCCACTCTGTTTTTCTCCATAGCATTTATCAGAAATTAGTAAGAACACACTTCTGTGACAATTTAACCAGTATCTGTTTGTCTTCCTCACGGGCTCTAGGACAGGAGAATCCAGGTCCACTTTTGTCCCTGTGTCCCGGCATGTGGTATGGAATGTGGCAAAGAGTAAGTGTACCATAAATATTGGTCAAATGAATGTTGAAAGAATGTACATCAGTTTCCTCAGCTGAACAATGAGGGGATTCAATCATGTGATCTCTAAGGTCCCTCCAGCCAGGACAGCCAACTCCTTAGGACACTAAATCACATTCCTTGTGGCTAGGAAGGCCTAATCGGACCAAGGAGGAGGTACATTTTAAGTCAGGAGAAGTACGTACTTTCTAACAGAGGGACAGCCCAACAACGGAAGTGGTTTCCCTACAGAGCAATGGAACTAATCAGTCAGCACTACCTGATTCGCTGCCAGGGGCGCTGGAGGAATAATTTCTGTGTCCAGTGAGAATGGGACTAAATGAACTCAACATCCCCCTCAACTCAGAGGCTGTGATTCTGTACCTGTGTGAAATAACCACAGTCAACTCTAAATCCCAACCAGGTGATTAAACAGTAACATATTTTATGCAAGATCCACATACATTAAAACAAGATTTTAACCCCAAAGGTGAATTGACACATTATATTTTTAACAAATACTGATCCACCTTGGGTCCATTGTAAAAACACAAATTCTCCATCTCCCAGTCTTGAGAGTCTGATTCAGTAAGTCGGGCTATTTTTAACAAGAGACCCCAGGTGATTCACGTGCATTGAGAAAACTCATATGGTCAAAAGAGCCCTGGACTCAGTTAGAAAACCTGGGCTCCAACCAGAGTCGATGGCTAATTAGCTCGAGGCGAGTTATGTGATCTTTCTACAGGCCATAACTCAGGCATCATCTTAGAAACAGGAACAGTACTTTTAAATCGCCTAACGTGAGCTTACATAGAAGCTGATTCTTAATGATATCAAGTGCTACATTGATCTAAATTCACTACCTCTGCAAAGGATTCTCAAGCTTTTGTCTCAAAAGCTTACAATGAATCTGTTTCATGTTTGGCCTCCCTTCAGGGAATGGAGGCATATTTCACTTCCCTCAAAAATGATGAGAATTTTGGCAAAGATGAACTCAGCCACCTCAGTGACCAACTGTCAAAACAAGGTTTCGGGATTTCAAAAGCTTCTCCCCACAAATGAGCCTCTTAGAACAGATGTGGGATTACAAATGACATCCATCTAAGGTAAAAACCTGCCTTCATTTTCCCTTCCTGTCACTTTTATTTTGTTCAAGATTCTATCACCTTTGGAAAGTGCATTTAAGAACCATTATTAAAGTAAGAATGCAAGAACCTATCCAAATCATTTTTTTCTGCTTCCATCCTGGAAATTTATAGATATGATACATTTTGAGATATCAGAAGGGAAATGGAAGTTGATATTTTTCTTGAAAAGCCGAGGCACTAGATTTCAAACCTACTAACTAGTCAGAGCACACAGCTTCAGCTAAGCTTTACTCATTCTCTCAAGCCTTCATTAACCTTCAGACATGTTGCTAGTTTCTGCATCTGGAAAAGAAAACCTGACACAGTTTCTACCCTCAGGGGCCTTATATTCTAGGACAGCTTCATTCAATGGAACTTAGTACATTCATGGAAATACTCTCGCACACGCTGTCCAACATGGTTAGCCACAGGCCACATGTGGTCATTGAATATCTGAAATGTGGCTGGGGAATGGAATCTTTCATTTTATTTAATTTTAATTAATTTAAAGTTAAATAGCCACATAGGGCTGGTGGCTACCATACTGCACAGCTCTAGAATAAAAGACAGACGTTAGAAGAAAAATCAGAAGGAAAGGTGAAGGAGGAGGAGGGAGAGAAAGAGTAAAAAGTGTGGTGAGTGTGATTATAAATGTATTACCGAGGGTGCCAAAAAATGTATACACATTTTAAGAAAGGAAAACTGTAGTAAAATTGTAATCCTCAATATAAACCGATAACAAAAGAAAATACAAGTCATGTTTGATTTCTGCAATTACAAGAGGTGCTCAAAGTGGTCGCCATCAGCATCCAGACGCTTCTGATTACGGCGAACTACGGCTTGAACAACGCTGACCAAAGTGGCCATTTGTATACATGTATTTGGCACCCCTGGTATATATGAGCTATCGGTTATATCGATCATGTGATGACTAACTTTTCATTGAAACGCTGGAGGGTCATGGTAAAGGTGTTTAGGAAAAGGTGCAGAGTGAAGGTTTCATATGAAGAGCGAGGGCTGTTCACCAGATGGAAAACGGGGAGGAGCAGCCTCTACAATAGAAGTCATAACCTCATGGAAGCTGAAAGCACACGGTGAGTTTTTAGGATTACAGTTTGGTTAGGTTGAAGCACTGGCTACTTGGGAAGGAGGCAGAGTGAGGAGGGAGGGTTAATAATGGGACAGGACTGGGGCTGGGGCGAAATCACAACTGAGCCTGATGTATAGTTCTGAGGGGGTTGGGCTGTTGTCCATAGGCAAACATTTCTCTTGGGTACGCTCTAAAGCTTTCCCGTGGTGGTTGATGTGCTTGCTGTGTGTCTGTTTTCCCAGAGATGGGAACGAGAGCTGGTGTTTTCATTGTCTTTCACTTCCTGCTCCAGCTTCATGCTTGGATTTTCTCGTTGCACAACATTCTTGGTTTCTATATTCACACTGCCCCAGAGAAACGGAAATAGCACAGTTAAGTTTAACTCAGCTGCAGTCTTTCTTTCCTCAGCCCAAACAACTACTTAGACCTAACCTTTCCAGGCAGCAGGTGAACCTTGTTTTCTTATAGGTATTATCATGCTTGCAGACCTGCCAGGGGCTACCAACAAGACCCCAGTTGCTCAAAAACAGTGTTCCAGCTCTTTGCAAAGTATAGAACAGAAGGAAATCTATGCATGGTTCAGTCAGACACAGTACAGCTCTGGAATGACCTGGGAAAGTGATGGAGTGGGGCAGGAGTCTGTGATCCACGGAAGCACCAAGGTCTCTCGGAAAGACGACAGTCACTGTTAGTGTTAACTCAGCACTGAAACATTGTTGCTTATTAATTATAAAATATCACCCCGTATTGAGCACCTACTCTGGCAGCGTGCTGAGCATTTTGCCTACATCACCCCAATTTGTCCTCACCACACTCTGCAAAGGTAGGTATTCTTATCCGGAGTTCACATGCAGATAAAGTGAAGCTCAGAAACACTGTTCAACATGTTACTTGCCAAGAGTCACACAGCTAGGAACTGACAGTGCCAGCTTCAAACCCAAAGTAAGCTGCTGAGAGAGGCGCTGCTAAAAGACATTGGTGTCGCAATTAAAACAGAAGGCATTCCCACCTCCTCCACGGACCCTAGTGGTCTTTGGTAAATCACATTTAACATGGGGATAATTAGACCTTCACTCCAATTCTGCAAGGCACGGGAAAAGCTTTGACATTTACATTTAAGCTGGAAATCAATCATCCAACCAATCACTGTCAAGAACCTACAATTTACAAAACCTTCAGTTAGGAGCTAAGGATATAAAAGGAATTGTTAAATCTCAAGAAACTTTCCATTTAGCAGTTAGAAATCACAGTCCTTGTAACATGCCACTCAGCGGGTCAGGAATGGTGGGGGGTGCTCCACAGGGTTGCCCATTCCGGGCACGAGGATCTTTAAGGTGTTAGGCAGAGGAGCATCCTAAGTATAGGGAGGCCTCTTCTGAGTTAATCACACTCTCCAATCTCCCTTTAAAACACATGGACAGACACGCAACGCACACAGACCAGACAGCAAGCTACTCCCCAGCACATTACAGTCTGTTGTTGGCTTAGCAACAGTCACCTGGGTTTGAATCCAAATGTGTTTGTGAAAACTGTACTTACTAGTAAAACGACATAATTTATATATTTTGGGAATCCAAGAAAGTATGAATGCAGTAAGAGTTGCATCTGAAAAATAAGTTGAATACTTTGAAAAGACTCAATAAGGATGAGTCACTAAGTAAATGCTTTGGAACTAGATGTGGGTGACATGACTGCCAATAATTGGGGGAGAGGGGATTCATAAAAGTCCAGGATTGTAGGCCCAGGTTGCTTCACAAATGGTTTGAAATCCTTATTCCTCCTTAAAGGAAGCAGAACTGCTAACTGTCGATGGTGCGTCATGGCTGTGCTGTATGAAAGAGAATGGCTACAGTCAGTGAACCATCCCCAGAGAAAAGCTGTGGCCTAACATGAAAGGGTTGGCAGACGCATGTATCATTCCATCCCCACTTTACCAACTTTTAAAAAAAACTCCATCCAACTATATCTGACAAGAGGACTTCTGTATTAGAAGAACAGAGTTATTTGGGGTTTTTTTTTAGATTCTAGTTTTATGAACATGGCAAGATACTTGTTGAACATGGCGAAACCCATGCCCTGAAATGAGCATCTGGTTACTGTCTTCTATGGGACACGTCATAGGCTCTAATTTCGATCCTAGGCCTTTGCATGCAGCCTGGAGAAGCCCCACAGCCAGATGGGCAGCCGGGACGTGTCCGTGCCCTGAGCTCCACATGCTCTTGTGTGTCTGACACTGATAGTATCCCTCACACCATGTGACGTGGTCAAATGAGTACTAGTTTTTGTTCTTGTTTTGTTTTGTTTACCTCTAGGACTCCCATTTCTGTTTTACTCTTTGCTTATACTCTTAAACAAATAAGTGATTCTTTACAATTGATTTCTATGGGAGCAGCCTTGCCTCTAACTTGTAAAATAAATAAATAAATAAATAAATAAATAAATAAAATAATAATAATAATAATAATAATAATGGGCCGGCCTGGTGGCTCAGGCGGTTAGACCTCCATGCTCCTAACTCCAAAGGCTGCCAGTTCGATTCCCACATGGGCCAGTGGGCTCTCAACCACAAGATTGCCAGTTCAATTCCTTGGGTCCCGCAAGGGATGGTGGGCTGTGCCCCCTGCAACTAGCAACAGCAACTGGACCTGGAGCTGAGCTGCGCCCTCCACAACTAAGACCGAAAGGACACAACTTGAAGGTGAACGGCACCCTCCACAACTAAGATTGAAAGGACAACAACTTGACTTGGTAAAAAGGCCTGGAAGTACACACTATTCCCCAATAAAGTCCTGTTCCCCTTCCCCAATAAAATCTTTTTAAAAAAATCTTGTTTAATTAAAAAAAGAATGGCCCCAAAGAGGCCCCTAGGGAGCCACTTGTTCCTATTTGGCAAATACTAAACTACCCCATAGATTTTCATATCCATGTATATCTAAGTACTATTTACCGGTTGCCGACTGAGCTACAAAAGATGACTAAAACTGGGTATTAAAAAATATTAAAATGAGTACATTGCTAACATGTACTGAACTCTTTAATTCGGTGGTTACCAAAAACGTCTGGCTATTTCTACAAAACACAAAGTTCTTACTGTGTGCATACAAACGCACGTGGTTGGAATTCTAGTAATTTTCAGAAAGAATCCACTGTTCCCAGAGCTTTATCACTGGGGTCTGAGGTTAACTATGATCTTCAGTTGCCTCTGCTCTTGTTTTACCCAACAGATCGACAGAATTACTGTGAGGTTTTATTTCTGCTGTGTGGTTCCTATAAAACCAACTACATTGCTATAATTTTGACTATTGCCGTGATGTTTATACTACTCCCATAGTAGTACGTGAAGTTTTTGAGAACCACTGCTTGGCTTGTTCATCAGGACGACAGGGTGAAGCACAGCTGTCTCTTTGACTTGAGAATTCTATATTCTTCAGCAGCTGCCATCTCTCTGCCCTGATCAGTGTTCTCTATGCTGTGGGTGATGTGTGAGAGTTTAATCCCCTTCTGGTTCAAAAAGTCCCTTCCTACTTTGAGTCTGAATTGAAAAAGATCGCCATTTACAGCCCCATGATATTTCCTGGGTCACACCACTAAACATCTCTGCAGTAGCCAATACACTTAATCATGCCATACCTAATATGTCATGCTCCCTGTGCATGTAAACAAAAATTGTAACACCTTGCTAACAGAATTAGGATTGATTTTACCATTTCTTTCTGTGCACAGATTTTCTTACTGAGACAACACTTAACAACAGTCTCCATGCTTTTGGTTACCCTTGACCTGGATCCATCTCCACTGAACTACCAGATTTGATCATTTAACCCTTCTAGTTGAAATGAAAAATAGACATAAGTTAACTAATTAAGTAATCTACCTTATATATCTACCACAAACAGATGAAAATTTATATACTTTTAGTCCAGTATGCATACCATCCATGGTATGAACCCAAATTTTCTCACTTTATTTCCCCCCACACACTCCCTTTTATATAGTCTTCTTTTTAATAAAATTGAATTGCTCCTGGTATCTGATTTTAAGATGCCCTGCCCTGCATGGGGTGATCCATCTGCCTGACAGCCCCCCTACTTTGTGTGGGTACATGTCCTCAAAGTCAGCCCTAAGGCCACCTCCTGTAAGTAACTTCCCAAATTACCCTAAGCAGGAAGTGGTCTCTCCAAATCCCAATGATACATTTCCTGGCTACTCCCTTAAACTCTGCACTTCTAGCCTCGCATCTAAGTTCACCCCATCTGCCCTTGGGACTGCAAGCTTCTTGATGACAAGATTTGTGTAGTGTTTACCTTCCTGTCGTCCCACTCTCATACCCGTCACTGGGCCTTACAAGCAGCCACAGTCAGTAAGTGAGTCAATGAACGAAACATATGAATGAATCCAACATATGTATAACCAAATGGTTCTTTCCTCCTAAAGCTTCATTTCTTGACCTTTATTCTTAGATGAACTGACCTTGCTAGGAGTTCCCCAGGCAGGGCACAGCAGATTAGCAGGGAGTCTGTCTGTCTCTCTCTCTCTTTCTCTCTCTCTGTCTCTTGATTTTGAGACAGAAAAGTACAGCCTGTTGCAGGGCAGGAATAGAGCACAAAGAACTGTGCCAAGGAAATTCCTCCCAACCACACGTGCAGAGAAAGAAAGAAAGGCTTTTACTCAGCCTCAGACCTTCATCCTCGCACAGAGTGACCATATAATTTGTATTCCAAATTTCTGAGAGTGAAAGAGAGGTTTATGAATGATTATTCTGGGGCAACAGATATGACGCAGGATGGTGCCAAGCAAAAAGGGACAAGGGGTCTCCCCACCCCTGGATAAGTTTTCATCATCTGCAAAGTGGGGATAAATAATACTAACCTCAGAGTTTTTCACAGGATGAAACATGACCGTGAAAACCAAGCACCAAGTGAGCACACAAATAGTCTGGCACACGAATGGTATTCAGTAAATCACAGCTCCCTCCTCTGCTTCTTAATAAAAGTACCTTATCTTATATCTCCCTTTTTATATTCATTGGCCTATGTAATCGTCTCAACAAACCTTTGTAGTAACCAGGGGAGACATTTAAATCTTTCACTGAGAAGCATGCTGACACTCAGAGAGAGCAAATGAGGTTCCACTATAGGTCATACGTGATGAAGGCAGGATGTAAAGCCAGGTACATCTGTCTCCAAACTGAAACTCTAATGCAACACCCAGGCTCTATGAAGTGGGACTTTGAATCTGACTGGACACATTGTCACGTGGCTGAAATCATAGAACAGTGGGGCAGAGGGCTCAGAAAAGGGCGCCTGGAAGTGCATACTCTTCTCAGTCCCAGGGGAGACAGAGATTCCAGCCTGGAAACACCAGTTTCATCAGCCTCATCTTTTCCAAGAGGAGACAATTTCCTGGCTCTGTCATAATCAGTTTCACGCTCCATCTCAGAGGTGGCTGCATTTCAGCAGAGGGTGGGAAGGGAGCCGGAATTCACCACAGTGGTCTAGACTGATTAGGAGCCCAAGACTGATCAGAGAACGGTAATGTTCTCGCAGGAGGCCGTTTTCTGGTAGGTTTAACAAGCGTGCAACGACATCAGTTATGTGTACACATCTATAAGCATCCTGGCTCAAGATCAACTGCCCACTTCTGTTCCCAAATGAGACAAAGCAATTAGCAAAGCCAGGCATTATCCTTTCTGCTCACGCTTCATTTCCTAAAGACAAATGGTAATTTGTCTAACTCATCTATTATTTCTTTATCTTTATGTTATGTGAAAGTGTTAGCTGTTCTTGACTCCCTTATGAGCGATACAAAACTTATTACAGTCCAACCCAATTTGTACATGAATATTTCCTACTTTACAGAGAATATGAAAGGCTTTCAACACTAGTACCATATGCCCCTCCTCCTCTAAATTTAAATATAACAGCACTCGTGCCTTATAATTTCCTTCTCTCAGATGTCCTTCCTCAACTCCAGAGCTAGTTTGTTGTTCTGTGGACCAGATTCTTTCCCCTCCATCTTCTTGCAAGACTGTGCTCCATCGGCCATCTCCTCTAATACTACCTGTCTTCAATTACCTCCACTCTAGTTTCTTCCCCTCAGCCTGAAAACAAGCTCAAGTCTTGGAGAAAACAAGCTCTTTCATCCTCCTTCCAGTTCCCACCTTACCTCTAGGTTTCTCCCTTCACCAGACGTATTGAACGTGTCATCTGCACCAATTGTTCCTACTACCTCGATTCTCTTTTGTCCCCAATCCATTACAACATGGCGACCCAAAGACGCCCGTGAAATATCATCGCTGGGATCACCAATAGCTTGACAACAGAAAGAAACATCTCACAAGTTGCATGAGTAAACTTGTCAAACACAACACCCTGGCTGATTTCTTTTCCTCTTTCCCCCAGCTTTAGAGCCAGAAGCATGGGGGTCATCCTCGGGGCATTCTCCTCATCCCCCCACAGCCAATCAATCACCAATCTTGTATGAAAAGAGCCCTAGATGGAGAACGAAGTATCTGGGCCCCAGCTCGATCTTGCTCCCAAATTATTTTATGACTTTATATTAACCACTGCCGTGTCCAAGGCAGCACCCTCAGCTGTAGGATGGAGGGTTAGCTTCAGAGTGAGTGAGCTCGACCCCCCCTGTAAGTACAATCCACCTGAGTCATGGCCTTCCAGGCCCCAGTTGTCTATCGAGTGCCAAAGGATTGTTTACTTTAAAGTTTACAGGCTCATTCCCCTCCAAACATTGTCCGCCTTACCTCTCCTTACCATTCTTTTTCATTGTTGCTAACACAGCTGAATCCATCCATCACATTCCCCATAGCCCTGGTTCTGTATGTTCCCAACTGGCAAAGAACTGAGGTTTCCATTTCATCAAAGCCTGTTTTCATTAACAATTCAATTATCATTGCATTACTGAGCCCTTGTTCTGCTATGGATGAGCGAAATCACAACATCGAGCAGTTTCCCAATGAGGAGCCAAAAAAAAAAAAAAAAAAAAAAAAAGCAAAGGAAGTGATATCTGATGATATCCAGTGATGGAGAAGAAACTAAACAACTTAGGAACTACATTCAACAGAGACCCGACACCAAGCTGCAGCTGAGCCAAGGTCCAGGCTTCTAGCCACTCATCTTCTTACCCAGCTGGAAGGAGGAGAACTGACCAATCGGAGACCAGTTCCATTTAGATCAGTTCATATTTACCATGCCAGACACTAGGCTTGGTGCCAGGTACTGCGATCAGGGAATATGGAAATGAAGACATAACCCTTGTTATCAAAGCCCTTACCGCCAAGGAACCAACAATCCATCTTTTCTTCTGGAAGATGGTCAGTGTGAAGCCAAAAGGACAGCATTTTGGTCTCAAGCAGACCTGTTTTGAATTCTGATAACTCCATTCATTA
The DNA here is from genome assembly GCF_057876585.1 of Rhinolophus sinicus. Taxonomy (NCBI): domain Eukaryota; kingdom Metazoa; phylum Chordata; class Mammalia; order Chiroptera; family Rhinolophidae; genus Rhinolophus; species Rhinolophus sinicus. Next base: position 22,139,966 of record NC_142516.1, on the reverse strand, counting down.
GTTATGGGACCTGAAGCAAGTTATTTAATCCCTCCAGGCTTCTCTTTTGCCACCTGTAAAATGGGGATAATACCTTACAGATTTGCTAAGAGGGTTAGATTTAACATTTTAAAAAGAAAGAAAGAAAACTAGCACATTGCTTGGCATAAGGTAAGGGCTCTCAAAATGATCATGATTAATAGTACTAGTGGGAAAGTACATTAGGCTTTGTCACTTGCAAGATGTGTGAAATTAAATAAATCACTTTGCCTCTCCGACCGTCAGCATCTTTATCTTAAAAAAGAGCTAACAGGATCCAGCTCAGAGGACTCTGTGAAGGTCAAATTATATAATGCACATAACATTTTTCAATAAGCTATATAATAGTTAGGCCCTATAAAATATTATTAGTGACAAAAAGGGGCTGGAATAAGGACATTCCAATCTCACGGACTCATAGGTCATTTTCTCTTCTAACAAAAGTTTATTTTCATTTTTAAACAACCATTTATATGCCACTTAATATGTGCCAGTCACCGTCCTAAGTGGTTCGTAATAGTAATCCCTCTGATCTTCATATAATCTTTTAAGACTAGGTACTTTTATCATCCCCATTTTAAGATGGGGAAACAGAGCTTAAAGAAGCTATGTAACTCACCCAAGTCACACAGATTGTGCTTATGTACCGTACTTCACCAACCACTGGATTATCTCTAACACCTCAACTGTGCCTACAGTGACGTGTTCAAATTTGGAGCTCGTAAGCAAACTTCTCCCAAAAGACTAGCTAGTTAGATGGCCCTGCTCTATGCCTCAGTTTCCTTCCCTGTAAAGTTAGGGAGAACTACTAGATGGTTCTGACTCTGGTACAGTGGTGTTTGAAGATTCAATCATGCAAACCAAAAACATTTCCAAACGAGCATCATTATTTTAATGAAGCATTTTCCTACATGATTCCCCATTAATTACTATTCATTCTTACAAACTACTTGGTGGGGACAGAAAGCATTTTGACAAGCGCAATAATGCCCAACAAAAAATGCACAGACTCAGGTAGAAGTTCCTTTATTGTCGATAAAGCACGACAATAAGGCTGCATGAAGGCAGCTGTGTGATACGGGCGGCTCAGCTTCATCAGCCCCAGTGCAGGGAGGAGCCCTTCCAGCCTTCCCGTCTTCACAAAGCCACTTGCTATTGATAATAGTACCTGATTGAGCTGCCCTTCAAGAAATCCCCAAATGTTATTTTCTTCCTTACTCCTTTCCCCAAATTATGTTCTTTGGGGAACAGCTGAAGGAGTATAAGGGCTTCTGAGTCTGGAAAAATGAAACCTCAGAGAAGAACAGAATGATGGTGATCAGAGAAGAGATCCTAGAACTGTTTTAGGTGGTCCTCAAAAGACAGAACTAACATTTGATGGATAAAAGGTCTGGGTTGGGGGATGAAGGTAAGGATGAGGGTGGTATAAAGTCGGCTCATCATAGCCGAGAACCTTCCAGCATTCAGCTGCTCTGAAAGTTTTCTAAGGAGGAAATCATTCTTCATCTACAAGTTATGACCTTATGAATAATTCTGCTCATTAGCGTTGACAGAAAAACTTGACCATTTCAAAAGGACAACTTAAAACTCTTCTGCAAGCATTCGCAGGCACTAAGAATCTACTCAGAGTCAAGAGTGTAAGCCTGCAGATGGTCTCTTTCCCAAAACCCCCACAAAAGATTGCTCTAATTAACGGGTATGGTTTTGCCTTTCAAGACAGACAGACATCTCCAGAAATGGGTGTAGTCTTGAGTCATCCTTGTGTCCCCAGGACTGGCACATACAGGCACTTATCAAATGGTGAATGAATGAGATGAGATGAATGCTAACTACTTTCTGTCACTTGTGATATATGTTCTGTGCATGCTGCTGCTGTCCATTTTTAAAATCATTTGCATACTTCCTTGGCAAAGATGCCAGTCACCTTCCCAAATCTGTTCTCCTCCCATCTCTTTAGTAGCAAAATCCTCAATTCCTGGACTTACTCAGAGCAACAGCATACCTAATTAAAGGACTGTATTTCCCAGCCTCCCTGAAAGGTAGGTGTGACTAAGGCTGACCAATGAGATTTAAGAACTGAGTGGTACTTCCAGGAAATTTCCTTAAAAGGAAGAGGAAGGGTCCTTCTTTTGTCCTCCCTCCTTCCCACGGACTGGAAGGTAACAGGTGGAGCTCCAGCAACCATCTCAAACTATGAGTACAAGGGTCACGCCCCAAGGATGGAAATGCCAGGAGTCCAAGTCCCTGATGACTTTGTGGGACTGCCATAACAGCGCTGGGCAACTTACTCCCCGACTTTCTTTATGTAAGAATATAAACCTCTGGATGTTTAAGCTACTTTAGTAGGCTCTCTGCTAATCCTAAAAGATTCTACTCCTCAAACCCATTCTGGTTTTTCTGGTTGCAACAACCCAATCCCCTGCATTTCACAGAACTGCCTCTAACACAGAAACCTGAACAGACAACCTTCCCCTGAATAATTAGTAGCTTGATACCTTAATCACAAAGCTGATGCTTTCTGCAAGGCTGCCTTTTGACTTTTATGGCTTTTTAAGTATTTTTCTCTAACAAAAGCTACCCATTAACCCTCTTCTGACCCCTATTCAAGGGCTGCTATTCCCAGCTTAGCGTGGTGTCTGCCATTCCACCCGGTGCCGTCTTGTCCAAATCCTCTCCCCCCTCTATTTACCCACCTCAGTCACTGTTTCTAGTTGGAAAAATCTCACAAATACCAGTTCACACTTGCTTCGGATTCTGAGGCCCAAAAAATGCCACAGTTCTTGGATGGAGAGTCATCACGACAGTGACTCAACCCAAACTCGAAAGCAAACTTCCACCGCCACAGGACCAAACTTGATGGGAATTTGGGGTGTTGGCCTGACATACCAAGCCCAGGAACGTGACTTTTTACTCAAGCCTAATCACTAACATCACACATAAGACACCCAAATAATTTTATGATGTTCCCAGCGATTTATGGTGAGGTGTAACAGTGACCTTTCAGGAAATGCCTGTCTTATGTCTCAGTGTTTGATTTTGTTTTTAAATTGAAGCTGCAGAAGACATTTCTCAGGTAGGGCAGCTCACGTGCCTGCAATTCCCCACGTGACTTGTGGGCATGATTTTTCACTTGAGTGAAAATCCATAGAAGGTCTCCTTTACTTCCTAAATGTCAGAAAACTGGCTCTCATTCACAGAACCTCACTCTGTCTGGTGTGTGTGCCTGTCTGTTGGCCTCCCTCAACTTTGTCCCCACTTGCCATTCTGCCACCCCAAGACCACTCATAGACTAAGGGCTCATAAGAGCCCTTAGAGGAAGCACTCATCTTTTCCCATCTCTGTGTATAGGAGCTCAACTCACATTAATTTATTGGAAGACTCCAAGTTCTATCACTTAAAGCATATAAAGATGATAAGATTAGCCTCCTTATAAGAGCATATATATCATATTGTCAGATATATGAATATAAAATTAATGTAACATACTAGGAAATCTTTGATGTAAAATCTTTCAGAAAATCCCACTTCATTTTAGGGAAGAGTAAGACACACCACACCACACCACAGGTACGCGCACACAAGCGCACACACACACACACACTCCCACCCAAAGAAATCTTTCCACGGATTTCCTTTTTTTTTTTTTTTTTTTTTTTTTTCACATTTTTCCTTCCACATCACTTTTGCTTCCTTAATTCTTATCACTAGAAATGTGACTGTCACGCTACGATCAGTTCAAAACAAAAATGAGTCCTCCTTCGGCTCCTTTCCTGGAAAGGGCAGTGTATAAATGTTGACTGGGTCACACTAAGTTCAGGCCCCTTCTTTGTAAGGGGATGAAGGAGGCTTCTATTCAGGACTTTTAAGAACAAAAGGGGAACTCAAGAGAAAGGAACCCCATCTTATAAAATGAAGTGTATATAGTTCATTATGTCCTGATGCATAAATACCACAAAACAAGCTACAAATAATTTACCAGCCAAACCACACCGTGGTTCTGGTATTAACCCCCAATCTTTCCCTAACTAGAAACTTGATGAAGCCCTTAGCTAACCCTGGCTTAGCTCCTCCACTCCCGTTGAGTCCTACATCTTTTCATCTGCGGAACCCCCTCTCTGCCCCCACGCTGCTAGACATCCAAGGCGCTCGCCTCCTTACAGAGTGCTGGTAGAGGTCTCGCAGAAAAGTCTCCTGTCTGCAGTTGTTTGCGGTTTAGAATCTTTTTTTTTTTTTTAATAACTCAGTAATTCTGCCATGGCTTTTTCTGGGCTCCCCTAAATCAACCCCTCCCTGAACCACAGCCTGAAAATTTCTCCGGGCAGCAAAGGAGGACGTTCGTAGTGTTCACCTCAATTGTTTCTCATCTCTTAGAGATCAAAGGTACTTCATTGCCTGGCGTCCGGTGTCTTGAAACTTGTTTCATATATTTCGTCTGGTTTGGGGGGGATATTTGAGGCAGAAGGATAAATCCAGCCCTTTCACTCCACCCTGACAAGAAGCAGAAGTCCTGTGTTCACTTTTAAAATCATATCACAAACAAGATAAAACAAATAAAACAAACTAGACAATAGATACATAGAAATAGATAGATAGATAGATAGATAGATAGATAGATAGATAGATAGATAGATAGACAGATAGATACCATGTTTCCCCAAAAATAAGACCTAGCCAGACAATCAGCTCTAATGAATCTTTTGGAGCAAAAATTAATATATTATGCTATATAAGACCGGGTCTTACATTGTGTTATATAAGACCTGGTCTTATAGTAAAATAAGAGCGTGTCTTATATTAATTTTTGCTCCAAAAGATGCATTAGAGCTGATTGTCCGGCTAGGTCTCATTTTCAGGGAACATGGCAAAGAAAGAAAGAGAGAGAGAGAGAGAGAGGAAGAAAGGAGAGGGGGAAGGCAGGGGAGGGGGAAGAGAGGGGAGGGGAGGGGAAAAGAAAAGAAAAGGAAAAAAAAGAAAAGAAGAAAAAAGAAAAGAAAAAAGAAAAAAACAAACTGAGGTTAGATAAACTTGCCAAGATATCTTTAGAACATATTTTAGTATTAATCTGCGGAAACGATTGCTAGGCCACTTTTTGCTTGACACCAACTTCCCCCTTAAACACAATAAAGCATCAATTGTTTTAAAAAGTAAATCATCCTTAAGTCTGTTCTCTTCCGGGTGATAGCCGATACTCGACCATCTTTTCCAATGTAGGAAAGTCACGAACATCCTCACCAAGTCCAAAACGTTAACAGCATCTACTGTGTGTGATTCTCTAGCCTACTCTTCACCCTCCTCATTCTGTAAGTCACTTTTCATGTTTCTCCTGGGTGTTCCGCTTCCTAGGCAGAGAAGAACCACATAGAAGACTGTTTGTAAAAGTGAGTTTTGTATTTCTTGGTTTTGTTTTTGCTTTGTTTCACTTTTCCTTGCCGATTTTTACTTGGAAAATATTCTTTATTGTGCTCCTTTTGCTCGTGGTCTGGCTCTGAACAGTATGATGTGTTCTTAATTGTATTACTATAGCATCTCTCATTTACACCAGTGAGTAGAGACAGCATCCATTCTGTTGATCCTATCGTCTCAGCTCTCCTTTGCCTATGCCTCACATTTTAAGAGGTCTTAAACTGTTTTCCTCTCCAGCCAACTGTCCTCAACTACTTCTGGGTGCTTTCCTGACTCACAGGATGGACAGGGCAGTACAGCTAACCCAAAAGGCTGGGCCTCTGCTACTCTACTCACAGTCACCCACAGTTCAATATTTAAATTAGTCTGTAATCCTCATTTTTTTAATTAGTTTGTTGGGGTGACAAATGTTAGCAAAGTTACATAGATTTCAAAATTTTTCTTTTTTCTGCTCGCTGTTATACGAACTCTTACAAGAGACATAGCCAATATGGTTTTTACTCCAGCCACCTTCCAGACCCAAAGACAGCTCTTCAAAATACCTTCACCATTCTACGTAAAAGAGTTACATTACTTCCCAGCTTTTGGAGGAAAGGGATTTCATCGGGTAGCCAACTATCCTGGTTTGCCCAGGACTGAAGGAGGTTCCTGGTTTGCTATGGTACTTTGTTTTAAAACCAAACAGTCCAGGTAAACAAGACAAGTGAGTCAACCTAGTGCTTACTGGTTAAATGCCACGAAACCTCTGGCTCACCCTAACAATTATGCCCAACTATGGGATGATCGAGAAAGATGACCAATGCAAAATGTTAATCAAAATCATGTTCAAAAGTATCCCCAGTCACTGACTTCTCCAAGTACCGTTATTTTGAATGCACATTAGGGCAGTTTGGCAAACATTTTAAGTGTCTTTAAACATATTTAACTGTTTTTTGAAATGTTTCAGAAACATTTTCCTGCTCTACTGATATTTCACTTTCACATATTACTCCTTTCCTTCCATTTTAAGAAATTTTGGAGTCACTTTAATGGCCAATGTGATGGAACACTCAAAAACTTACCGCTTGAGTTACAAACATTTTGCTTCATATAACCAAAATAGCATAAATCCATTTTGTAGCAACCAACAATGCACACATCTGTTACTTAGAAAAATACTAACATATAAACATGTATATTATATCCAGGTAGAGACAAATAAATGATTATCTCTGCATTCAAAATCTAGAAGGAAATAAATCAAAATGTTGGCAATATTCATATCTGAGAAAGTGGGATATGAGATTATACTCTTTTTTTACCTGTTTGTATTTCTGTTTTTTTCTGTAGTAAATATGAATATAAATAAATAAGAAGAAAAAAAAGAGAGAATCTGGAATTTAGAATTTTGTGAGTTTGGAAATTCATTTTTCCCTCATAAAATTTTTATAATCCTTTCTCATTCAATATGCTTAGCCTCTTTCTTGACTATGATTTTATTTTTGTGGACAGTACAGAGGAAAATTTACTTCAATTAATACCATTTTTGCCACTTAAGTTCTTCAATTAATCCTCTATTACTGATTACTTCCTTTTTCTAATGAATCACCTCTTATGAGATATAGTTTACTTCAGCTTTTCCGTGTCACAAACAGGGAGGCACAGGAAATACAAAACCACCCTCATGATATACCGTTATTAAACTTACTTGAAAAAAAGAGTAATTGTAAGACTTTCATTTTTTATCAAATCCTCATTTTAGCCATATCATTGTGCTAGCCAATTCTTCCTCAGCCAACCGCTTTGCACAATGTTTTCAGCCATATCACCCAGAATCCTGAAGTATGACTTACACACTCATTTTGAGGAAGGATACAGACCAAGGTAAAAGAGCCTGAAGAGGGAAAGAATAGAGACGTGTTGAGATAATTATTACTTTGAAGCCATCCAAATTCACTGAGAGCATTCTTGAAGGTGTGAGGGATGGTGGCCAATACAGAGAGGTCTCCACAATCTCATGCTTTGCCCTCTCTCTCCCTGTACCTCCCGTAGACAGCATCCCAGATTAAACAGATGCCATGATGTCCCCCAGTACCCTACAAACTTAGAACACGTACTCCTCATTTTTATGTTAAAGTTTATATACTCCCAACATTCTCCTTCATGTTGTAGCACCTGTTCTATCAGTTACGAAGCTCTCAGCTGCCTGTTACTGTGACTCAAACTGGCTCAAGCAATATGGAAACTGGTTATTTCACTAACAGAGTCCAGAAGTCAAGCAGGCTTCTGGGTTCCTTGGTTCAATGACAAGTCCATGCCATCAAGAGCTTCCTTCCGTCTCCCCACTCTACAGCCTCAATTCGTCAGCTCTGTGCAGAGATTACCGGTATGAATGGATGGAAAATGGCTGCCAATAGCAACAAGGGAAACACATTTCCAAGTTTATGCCCAAGGAAAGACGAGGATGCCCTCCAAACCATGGAAGATAAGGCTTCCGTTTAGTCTAAAATGACCAATTTAGAACACACTGTCTACCCAGAACCAATAGCACTTACCAGGAAAATGCCCCATACTGACAGACCTAGACTCAGAGTAACTAAGTTTCAGCCCCAGAGCTGGAAAGGTGGTGTCTAAATAAAGCCAGGGTTCTCTCAGGAAACAGCAACAGGGAAGGCATGCTCCGTAGGGAACCAATGGACCCGATGGATCCAATACTCCCATGCTGCATTTTTCTTACAAGACCCCTTCATTCCACGTTGATTAAATTATCCAGCTAGCGGCTGCCTCGCCATCTCCCTGGGCTTTGTAGTTGAATTACAGTATGGTGGTGAGGTGCTCTGGAATCCCAAGGTCATAGTTCACCCCCCATTCTGCCACTTCATTCCTTTGTGAAGTAGTGTTATGAGCTTCGGTGTTTTATTTGATCTCCCTCTGCTTATCCCCACAACTGTAAAATGGGGTGGTCACAATCCTATTTCATGGGACCGTTAGATGAATTCCATAAGACAGTCCATGCTCTCTTATGACATTTAGTGATAGCCTAGCAAATATTAGTTTTTCTTATTAATAATACTAGGAAGTTAATTGTACGTAACTGTACGCAAAATAGTAATTGATCTTTGCAGTGGTTCTCAAAGCGTGGGCTGCGGACCAGCAGCATAAGCATCAACCTTACTAGATATGCAAATGTTCAGGCTTCATAGCAGACCAACTGAATTAGCAACTCTGGGTGAGGACCAGAAATCTGGATTTTAACAAGGCCTCCTGGTGATTCTGAGGCACACTCCAGTTTGAAAACCATGGCTCTACATCCACCTTCCCTCCAGGCAAACTGCACCTGTCACCATTTCCAGAAAGTACTTCACAGCCATTAGTCAATACACCTTCACTCTTGGTTCTCCCTCTCCCTGCTGTGTTCCCTCCGCTATAGCTCTATCTTCAAGGCTCAGCCCAAACATTACTTTACACTGATGTTACCTCTGCCTGAAATGCTCTTCCTCTAAATCCTTGCGGCACTGAGTTCTTCTTATTCCTGAGGGCTCAGATCAAACAGCACCGTCACCTTATAGTGCTTTATTGTTTCCACAGCACTTATCACTATCTGATTTTGTTATTTGTTTATTTGTTAATTGCCTGCGTCCTCTCACTATGATATTAAGACCCATAAAGGCAGGGACCTTGTCTACTCAATACTGTAGAGATCCTTAGCACCTAGAATAGTGCCTGGAAAATAGGAGGCACTCAATAAATGTTTGTTGCATGAATGAGTCCACAAAATGACAGTGAGCTTTTCGGTAACGCTGATATAAGGGCTGACTGAGCTGTTATGCTTCTCACATGACTCAAGTCATCACATTATAATGCTCACAAGTAGACTGAGAAGTCAAAGGATTACAGCTCCCACATGGTACAGAGGGCAGGGGGTCCCCAGTTCCTTCCCTCGTCCATGTAGGCAGGTAGGAAACAAGCCAGACAGTTTCATTCACTTTTACCTATAAATCTATTCAAGCCTTTTCCCCACAGTTTCAGTGGTTTATCTGTTTAATTACCCTGACAGTTCAGAAAGTTCTTCTGCCTCCATGTTAGGCTCTATTTCCTGACATCCTGACGTTTCTGGAGTTGGAGAGCATCTTGTCCATCTCTACCTCCTAATAACCCCTTACGGCTGGAAAGCGAGTAATGAAGTCAATCCTCAGCTTTCTCTTTTCCAAAGGGAGTGACTCCAAGTCCCCTCAATGCCCCCTCAGAGGCCCCTTTAAAAATGTCTCATGTTTTTCTATGGAGCCTCTCCAGATTTGTCCCATTATTTATAAAATGAGGACATTCAAACTAGGAACAATGATAAGAAAGATTCAGAACGTTTGTTTTTCATTAAATTACAGTTGCTTACAAATTCTGCACTGGACATAGTACAGAAATGGTGTGGCACAGGTTCAAGTCCCCAGTTAGCCCTTAAGAGCCTTTAAGCGCTTTGGATACATTGTTTAACCTTTCTGATCCTCACTTTGATCCCTTTAAAATGGGAGTTCTTACTCCTCAAGATCTTTGTGACAATCACACAAGAAAACATACATGGAAGTGTGTAAAATGTGAAGTGCTTTACAAGTATAAATAATTGTTTAAAGAGAGAGTGCTTTTCATTTCTCTTTAAAAAGTCAATGGATACAAAAGTCATTAATAATAAGCTCTATTTTGTATCAAGAAAGAAAAGGTACCAGCTGTAAGGGAGAACACTAACCCTATCTGCATTAGCTCCTTCAAGGATCCACTTATATGTCCATTGACAGATGAACTGATAAAGAAGGTGTGGTACATATATACAACGGAATGCTACTCAGCCGTAAAAAAGATGGAATCTTGCCATGTGTGACAACACGGATGGACCTAGAGGGTATTGTGCTAAGTGAAATAAGTCCAACAAAGAAGGACAAAAACCATATTCTTTTACTCATATGTGGAATATAAAAAACAAAAAATGAACAAATAAAACCAAGACAACAGAGGGTAAAGGGAGTCAATTCCTTTTGGTGATGAGCATGCTGCATACAGATATCAAATTATAACGGTATACACCCGGACCTTCTATAATGTTATAAACCAATGTTACCTCAAAAACAGAAAAGGATCCACGTATGGTAAAAGCAGAGTTCACGTTCCTAAGTTCCTTTAGTTCACTGTCAGAGCGCTGCACGCTATTTGTTGACCTTCACTGGAAGAATGGCTGCACTGAGTGTTCTGGGAAGAGTTCTCTTACACATCGAGGGGAATCAGAATAAATAGCTTTAGTTGCAAACAATATATTGTCCTGTTCAGAAAACAGATTCTTCATCATGGCAAATGTGGTCGCCATGAAAATGTACCAACTACAGGGAGCAGAACTGACCAATGGACCCAGCTGCTGCTCTGAAATCCATCATTTCTTTGCGCTACAGCCACACCTCCCACAACTTCTTCCAGCCAATTACTTAGCTCTGCAGGGAATGCTTGGGTGGCCTATTTCTGAAAGACGGGACATGAAGGACTCTATTGGTTGGCTTCGGTTCCATGTTGTCCCCTTGCCAAATCCTTGGATGGCACGGCCATCTAAGATGCTCCCACCCGTCATCCCTTCCTCACCCCTTCCCTTAGGTCAGACCCCCATCGCGGTCTGCGAGCCCGGCCAGCGTCTCCAGTTCCCACCCCAATTCTCTCACAAGCATTTCCCCTAATAAAATCCTTGGCATCTTTTTCTTAGTGGATCTGGACTAACACTGTAAACAAAACAAAAAAGAAAACACTCAGTTTTCAAAGAACTTTTGCATCTATAATCAAATCTATTCCTTATAAATAGCCAATAAATTACACAAAAGGAAAATTGGAGTTCCCACTGTTTAGATGAAGAAATGGGTTAAGGGACTTGGCCAAGATCAATTACCTCTTTTTTTTTTTTTTTAAGTAGTTTCTCCATTTCTTAGTTTTCCATGCTCAGTGTTTAGGGAAAAAAAAAAAAAAGCAAAACAAAACTGAATTTGCTTTTCTCTTGATTGTGATTTTCCTATTTTGAATAACAATAGCACCAACAATGTATTAAGCAGGTACTGTGCAAGCACTTTGCATATATTCACTTTTTCTTTTAATCCTCACAACTCAGGAAGGTAGGTACTTCCTCCTCTTACGTATGTGAGGAAAGAGCTTCCAGAAGTTAAGTACCTTGCTCAAGATCACTCACCGGCTAAGCAGAGAACCCAGGGCCAACTCTTGACGCTAAATCTAGTCCTCAAAGCACCCGTAATAATAACAATACCTCCAATCTGTGGAGCATTGTACTAAGCGCTTCTACATGCATTAGGAGGTGGGACGGGCCCCCACCAGTAACTCCCCGTGCAGAGGTCTGGAGAAGACAAGAGCTAAGGAAAGGAACAGAGGGTGCCAGGAGCTAATAAGGTGCCAGCAGGAGTGAGGGCGACTAACCTCCCACTGCTTTCTCTCAGGTGCCAGAAGAGTCGCTTGTGGCCATCTGTACTCCAAGGGTCCTTATTTCAAAGACAGTGTGAAAGCAAATGTAATTTTATTTAAGAGATTGCCAGCAAATATTTTCCCAAGTAATTCTAAAATTATTAGGAGATGGAACCCAGCTCCCTACCATCACGGAATGGGGAAGAAAGCATTAGGCCCTCGAGGTTCTCCATGATCCAGTTCTCAGCTGCCTCTGCAGCTTCCTCTCCCCTCATGCTCTGTTTGACTGATGTTTCAATACAACAACATCCGTACTCTGCTGTCACACGCCTCTGTACATTCAGTCATGCAGTTCACTGTCTAGTTCACCCTTCCGTCCTCATTCCTCAACAACTCAGCTCAGCACCATGTACTTGAGGAAGTCTCACTCAACACCCAGACTGAGAACTCCCAGAGGACCCCTCCTGTGTGCTCCCCAATCCTAACCCCAGTGCTTACTTCACTTCAACATTCGCCGTACGATGTGGAGATTACCTCATACGAGACATGCAAACAGAACTGTCTCCTTAGAACAGCACCCATAATTCTGGCCCATAAAGTGCTTCAAGAGGCATCCTATGGGCGATGAGAGAAGAGCCAGGTCCCATGCTCTGGCCTTTGAGGCCCTAAATGGTCTGGTGCCTGACCTTGGCTCCAAACTCCCCCTTTTGCCCTTGTTCACTGTCACCCCACTGTCTGTGTTCAGATCCAGTACCATGTCAAACCTTTAATGCCTTAAGACCTATGTCCTCGGCAACTAGCAGGGTTGTTTCTTTTTATTCTCCAGGTCTTTGCTTGCATATTGCCTTCTTACAGGTGCTTTCCACCTCTGCTCTAGAACTATCCTTATTCTCTCCCACCGTTCCCTGTTCATTTTCTTCAGTGCAACCTCAGGATTGTATACCTAAGGTACTTATTTATTTATTCATTTGTTTTTTATTTAAATCTTTGATTTAGTAGAAAACACATCCTCAACTCTGCAGGCTACTTGAGAGCAAAGATGCATGCTCATTAAACTACGTCTTTCCAGGGTGCTTGGTGCACCAGCAGGCCCCCAATTTGCTGAACAAATGAATGAACAAGCGAAGTTCAGGAAGGATATGAGGAGAGAAGGAATTACAAAATAGCAAGGATTTATAGAAATTGAATATTACTCCTAGTTTCCATAATGACTTGTGTTGAGGGAACTCAACACAATATTTATAAATATTAATTTATACTCTATTCACAGGAAGAGCTCATTATCTCTAACTTACGAGCAAAGAAAGTAAAGCCAAATGAAGTGACTTTTTTCAAAGGCAATACAATGAGTTAAATAGGGAGCTTGGTCTTGCCTCTGAATAGCTCTATTTTATACCCTGTCTTGTTCCCAAAGGAGTTGAGGTGGCTTTGAAAAACACAGACAGTTACACAATTTGGAGTGTCCACAAAAACAAAACAAGCCAGTTGCTCAGGAGAAGCACGACTATTCCTGGTACGAGGGCTGAAAGAACCTTCTCCCTTGGGTCCTCACAAAGAGTCGCAAACCACATCCTCAATCACATCCTCCAGGACGTGCAGCGATGGGGCTCCCAGGGTTGTTTGCTAGCATTCCTCTGTGTGGGCTGATGGCACGAGGCCAAGGCTGAGATCCACGGAGCAAGTCTCCAAGGAGCCAAATCAAGACAGCCCAGGTGTGCAATTCTCGGATGGTCTGTCTTAATCCAAAAAGGACATCTGGAGATTCTGGAGGAATCATGTAACAGCACACCCTTCAGATGCTGGGCTCTGTGAATTTTACTTCTCACATTGAAAACTTCTAATACGCAGTAAGTAAGAGTGAGGCGAAAGTGACAAGCACCCAAAACACGGTCAACATTGTGGAACTAGGGAGAGGTCCCTACAATTTATCAGTCAGATGCCCTGGGGAAGGGTATATTTGCTAAAGTGTAGGGTAAGCTGCTGTAACAAAATGACCCCAAAATACAGTGACCTAGATAAAACTAAAGCTTATTTCTCTCTCATGTGACAGTCCAAGTGTAGCAGGATGGTTCAAGGCAGGTGGGCAGCGCTGTCCCCCAAGGCCATGCAGGGACCCCGACTGGCAGCATGCCTCTGCCATCCTCAACAAGCAGCTTCCTCGACCAGGCAGATGCTCTCATTGTCTCCGTCTTAGAGCCAAAGGAAAGATATGAAAAGAGTGACAGGCAAACAGCTTCCTTGGAAACATGGGATCTAAAAGTCAGACATATAAATTCTGTTTGCATCCCATTGACCAAAATTTAGGAATATGGACACACTTAGCTGTAAGAAAGACCAGGGAATGGAATCTCTAATGGCAGCCTCATATCTACCTAAAACTCAAGATTTTATTACTTCCAGGAAGAATGGAAGAGTACATGAGGAAAACCATACGAATCTGCCACGGGGACTTGACATCCGCTTAAATAGAATTATACCTGGATTAAAGGCCAACCGACTATGAGGCAGAGGAAAATAAAGGTACACACCAAATACAGGTTCAAGTTTTCTACATCTGGGTCTTCTGTCTTCTGTCCAGTGCACAGACAATAAAGGATCAAGACCCCAAAGCCCTATATTGTATGTATGCATGGCTATGCTCATTTTAGCCAGAAAAAAATTTTAAGTTGTTCCCAACTGCCCACTATCACCATGAAAGAATCCACAGAGCCTCCATATAACATCAGGTATTAAGAAGTGTCGTTTCCTCGTGAACCCTCCAAGATCAACGAGTTGCAAAACGTAAGCAAAGGTAAGCAAAGAGACGACAACTGCACAGGGTTCTTAACTCTAAGCTAGTTAACTGTCAGAGGGCTTTTACCCAAATCCAGGAAATTGGTTTTGGAATAGTTGATCTTACGCGACCTCTTTCTGGCAGTCATTAGATGACAGCATCGGTTCGTCAGTTGAGGTATTCTTAGTTGAAACAATAAAAATCATGATGAGGTCAGCATATTGTTATTCTCTCTATCAAGGGACATAGGAAGCATATGCCCATCTCATCCACATGCAATGTCACATTATTACGAGTTTATAAAAATGGGTCAGCGGGATACATCACTTACCCCACTAAAAATAATCTCCTCCCTCAGATTCTGTATGAGCATTAGTCTCTATGGAACATAGATTTTATCCCATAAGCAATTCCTTTCCACGGAGTGAACATTTCAGAAAAAGTCAACAAAAGCTAAAACTCTTAGTTTGTTCTTCCTAATTTTCTCCACAAGGTGGTAAAGAATATAATAATGGCCAATGGTGTTTAAAGCTGACCTCCTCCTCATGTAATAGATTTGGCCTAAGAAGTCCACATGTGTACTTTGCCAGAAGCAAAGAGGTACTTCGTCTAGACGTTAGGTTGGTAAGTGTACAGGTCTATAGTTTGGGAGGAATAGGCAGCCACTCTATTAAATACGGCGGGGACTACACGCTATCAGTAGGCAGGCCTCCAAGTAGACTCTCATTAATAGGATGAACAGCCAGTGTCAATCCTGAGTAATTTGCCTTAAGCATTGATTTATGTCCTTCCAGCTGTGATCTTCAATGTGATGTGTTCATATGTAGGTATGTATGTATGTACATACGAGTAGCCGTGTGTGTATGAGCGTGTATATGTACATATATATATGCATATATTATTCACATATGTATGTACATCTAAAGAACAATGCACTCAACAGAGCTAGATTCTATCTAGGCACTATCTGGTAAGTGGAGAAGGAAAGGAAACTAACATCTGTTGAGTACACTATGTGCCAGGAGAAATACCATGTCCTTTATCTTTGTTTTTGCATTTATTTCTCACAAGCACCCTGTGAGACAGACATTGTTATTACCATTTTAGAGATGAGGAACCTAAATCACAGAGGTGTGAAACGACCTGTCCAAGGTCACACCGCTCAGGCACAAAGAAGCTGGAACGCAGTCTGACGGCACAGTGCATGCTCTTTCAAATCAACCACACTGTTGCTCTGGAAGGCTACTTACCCCCCACTTACTCTGGGCACCACAATGTTGACCATAAAAGGAGCTTGGGTCTACACAGTTTAAGTAGTGGTAAAAAGGGATTTTTAGTCCCACTAAAGTTGTGCTAATAGGCTCCTAGAGAACAAAGACCTCATCTGTCTTATTTGCTGCTGTCTGCATCAGCTAAAATGATGCCTGCACCCTCCCCCTCAAAAAAAGATTTTTAAGTGAATGAATGAATGAGACAAGTTACTTCCTGTAATGAGGGCAGTGTACTATTTCCAGAGACTTCTCAGTGTCTCTGGAATTATTTGGAATGTAGCTTGGATCTCTTTAATATACAAAGCCTACCTGAAATGCATTTCATAAAATTCAACAACTATTTCTAGTATTATTATTAAACTGTCATTTAGTGAGCATTTACTATGTTCCTGATATTTTGTAGGTGCTTATATGGATTACCTCACTTATTCACACAATAACACTACAGAGGAGGTACTTATTTCATTCATGAGAAAGCTAAGGTTTAGAATGATTCAGCAACCCAAACAAAGCTACTGAGGTAGACCTAGAAAGTTTAACATCTGAAACAGATCGTTTTTTTTTAATTTCCACTTCTGTACAACAAAATTATGTTCAGCAATATTGCAAACTAATCATTATTTTATTTATTCTTCAGTTTTAAAACAACTCAAAGAAGAATAAATTTCAGAGTTAAATACATCATTCAAGGTCAGGAGACCACTTCACTCGCGTACACTACAACTCGCACTCACCAAACAAAGGATGACACCTCACACTTCGTACGTGGTCTCACTGTTTTACATCTGAAGCACCAAGAAAACCTCTAAGGGGTTATACAGACTGACAGAATGATTTAACTGAAATTCTGCCTCTTTCTATTCACTATCAATGTGCTATCATTGTTTCTTTCAACCTTTCAGCCTAAACACAGGGATCCGTGGGATACACTGGAGACACAAAGCACGTATGAAACGAGCAGTAACGAGCCCAGATCATCATGAACATCCCTCTCAAAGGCAACGCCGGTCGCTGAGTTCATGTGTACTGAGCACCGACGGCATAACTGGGAGTCTTTGGAATTAACTTCCATGTGGAAGACAACACTCGTTACAGGATAAGATACAGAAACGTGCCACTGTGAAGCTGACGTGTATGCTGTTAACAGTGACCCCTAATACTCGTTGAAAGTATTGTATCACTGACATGGGTGAGAACTGCCAGTGTGTGTGATAATAAAATACAGATCAACGCTTAGTTATATTTACCATGACTTTTAAATTTTCTATAGATAATACCCCTCCTATCACCTGCATCTGAGGCTGACCCTTCCCAACATTACGCCTTGGTAAACCACTGCTGAAGGAGGCTCTCCATCTACCAGTCACCTTTGCACTCACGAATACTTGAGCCCAGTTATGCTCCTTTCTCTTCATCCTTCAAATGTGTGCAAATCTCCACCTGGTAGAAAGACCACTTCTTCTCCAAATGGAGCCCTAGGAAGACATCCTTGCTTTTAGAAGGAAAGAAAAGTTCCTGGCCTGTTACCTAGAAGACCCACCTAGAAGACGGTTTGCACAGTAAACTGTCTTGTAAGGTTGCTTCCTATGCACCACTGAGAAATGCTGCCTCATTGTAGGCACTAGAGTGACCATCTGTCTTCTTCCTGTCTTGGTTAGTGTCCTGTTATTTGTTTCATGCCTTCTTACTTGTAAATTATGTACATAAACTAGCATAATCTGGAAAAGGGGGAAAATCGTTACAGTCACTATTTAGTGAAAAGCAAAATCATCATCTTTAATGTCCTTTTCCAACTGCTAAACATACCCAAGAATCCCTCTGAAAATAAAGTCTAAAATAAAACTCTAAATGGACTATAAATTGGAGGTGAGAGGGGGGGAAACAGAATAAGAAGAGATTTAAAATAATTCTGATTGCATCAGAAAGATTTTGTGGGAATAAAGCAATTATGCTTAAATTATTTTTTTTTGCATTGCACACAGTGTCTCATATGTATGCCATACATAAGAGAAAATTCCTAGTGCTTAGGCAGTCTCAATAAACAGTTCATGAATGAATGGGTTTGTGTGATAAATATTATTTATACTGAGTCAGAATATTCTGTCATTTATAGCTCTTTCTCCGAAAATGATTCACCTCGATTGCAGCCAAATTGTATTTGTCCTTAGGGAAATTTAATCTCTTGACAATTCTTTACTAATCTTTATTAATCCCTACAGTAAACTGAGATAGTTAAGAGGTCATTAACTTCCCTACTTTGGAAATGGTGACAGAATAATTCCCTTTAGTGACTCAAGGTGGGTGACAAGAAAGGAGGTGAGGGTGGGTCCCTGAGACTTGCTGTCACCAACTAGGAACAGACCTCCAGGAAGTTGTGGAATCTCACGGGTAAAAGGGCACCTCAAAGATCACCTTCCTACCTTCCTAACCTAACCAGCCTTAGCAAACGCTATGCCCCCACCACAGCCTTCAGCCTCCATTGGCAAGAACGCCAAGAATGGGGAGCTCAGCATCTCCTGAGTTGAATCATCTTGTTTTGGGACCTACATCTGTGACCATTAAAAAAATGCTTCCTCATGCTGAGCTGCACTCTCTCACTTGATATGTTCTACTCATCATTCCGAGGCTGAACAGAACAAGTCTAGTCTCTCTTTCGCCTGACCTGCCTTCAAAACCATTAAGGCAGCAAGCACTTTGCAGTTGGTTGACCCAGGTCTTAATCCGTTCTCAGGCGACGTCATCTCAAGCCCTCTCACCACCTTAGTCACCCACCTTGCAATAACTTGCCCTCGCAGAAAGCAAGGCTTTGTGGCCAGAGGCATTATCTCCTATAAAACTGGACTTTAATTCATCCTTGCTTTTCTTTATTTCTTTGCTGAGAAGCCAAGAAAACAGAAAACAGCAGAGAAATTTCTGCTCTAGTCTTCCCAACCGTGCCGACTTTCCAGTCATTTTCTAACAACCAAAGTGATCTTGTTAAAGTTGCTCCGATTTACACAATGTCCCGCAGAACATAACACATAAGAGAGATCTTCAGGTGGTAAAGGGTGAAGCTTCAGTCAGAGGTCACCACTTTACTGAAGAGAAGAGGAAGATTTTCTTTCTTTAAAAAAATATTTTATGTGACTACTGTTTACATAAATAATGCTAGAGTGATGGTAATAAAAGGAAAAGGAAAAAAATACTCCCAGAATTTCATCAGTCACCAAAACAGTCCTTTCATTTTTCTCTTTTGCCTACCAATTCTTGCCCACAGGCATAAATATATTTACATTTTTTACAATTATAATGTAAATGTTTTGGGATTCATCATGTTAAATCTAACATTATATTGTAAATTTTATTCATCTTCCTTCATGGTTTTTACTGTTTTAATTAAAATGTATACATAATATTCCTCACAAGAGACAGACAATAATTTACTTAATTCATTTTAAAGCTTTCTAATAGATTTCTAAATCTTATTATAAATAGTGCCAGAAATTTCTTAATGGTTATAGCTTTTTCATTCTTCAAAGTACCCTTATCCCCATTTTACAGATTACTAGGTCAAAAGGGATAAGCATTTAATTTTATGGCTCAGAAAATATTCTAACAATGAAAACTGTTTGTTTAATGGACTGGCTAGCCCTATGAGATAAAATATCTATCCTTTGCTGGGGCTGTGGTATGCACAGTCTCTGCTCGAAAGGATTTCGGAACAGAGTTCAATTTAACCCTCAATGGAACTTAAGAGGAAGGCATTGTTTTATCCTGGAGGTAAGACATGAGGAAACAGAGGCTTATAGAAACTACGTGATTTGCCTGTCATTTAGCTAGAAACAGAATCATCAATTTAGAAATTGAGGATCTGAACCCACGTCTTTCTGGATTTAAAACCCACACTCTCTGAAACTCAGCTTGCTCATCTGTAAAACAGGGATTGAACTGGATGTTCTCTTAAGGCTGACCTAGTTGAAGTACTCAGAATGTTTCTGATAGTTTCAGATCACAACGATTCCAGGCACTAACGTTTTGTTAATAAAAATGTCCCTCATGGATTATGCGGGTGCTGTTCTAGCACTTCTTTGCTTATAAAAGATGCTGATACCCTTTTCCCCGAAAATAAGACCTAGCCGCACAGTCAGCTCTAATGCATCTTTTGGAGCAAAATTTAATATAAGACCTTATATTATATTACATTACGTCTTCTATTATATTACATTACATTATATAAGACCCATTATATAAAACACGGTAGCAGGTATTTTCAACTAAAGCTACCTCAATAGCAGTGGCAGCTCCAGGTGTTACCTTCCTATCAGCAACTCTTACAATGACCTCTTGTATTACCGTGTTTCCCCAAAAATAAGACCTAGCCGGACCATCAGCTCTAATGCATCTTTTGGAGCAAAAATTAATACAAGACCCAGTCTTATTTTAATATAATATAAGACCTGGTCTTTATAATATCATATCATATATCATATCATATCATATCATATCATACCGGGTCTTATATAAGACGCATTAGAGGTGATGGTCCGGCTAGGTCTTATTTTCAGGGAAACACAGTATGTGAATTCCTTCCTTTGATTATCACATGATAATTCTACAACATTCCTCAGTCGCTACTAAGTCTCTTGAGAAAGTGCTTCACTTTTTGAAACATACCTACACTGATTCCTAAGTCAACCAAGAACATATTTTTGGCTTTGTTTTGTTACTAAATGTTCTCCTGTCATCAAATGAATTTTACCCAAGCATCTGTGTATGCTACCTAGAATTTACTCTTGAATCATTTGGAGGAATAAGCTATAAGACATGAGATTTGTTTTGCTCAGTGCAATCTACAATCTTAAATTATATGGTTTGGAGGAAGAGACTCCCTATCTTCTTAACTTGAGCTGTAGCTGACAAGTCCCATGTCACATAGCCCCTGTATTTTCTACACTATATGCTTTTTGCACATGCTAATCCATAAAAAAAAAAAAAAAAAAAAAAAAAAAAAAAAAAATGTCCTTAGCTACCATCCTGAACTCTCTTCCTGAGTAAACTGCCACTCACAGATACCTTCCAGGAATGGTCCGAATGACCATCAGTGCAGCAAGCTAGAGAGGGAATAGCAGGACAAGTACTTCATACATCACAGGGTTCAATCAACACTGGTGAAACTAAAAAGGGTGGGGGTTCCATCTCTTTGGACCCCTTCAACCTGAATTGTCTCTAGTCCTTGGTACTTGCATTTTCAATCTATAGTTAATCATAGCATTCCCTGTTTGATGATTCTACATGTAGCAGGCTAGGTTTAAAGGTGGTGTTTTGTAACCAAGATGCAGGGAAGACATATAAAAGCCAGGGGAGAGACGGGAAGCAGAGCGATGGGGAGCAGAAATTCCAATCCTACCTTGAAGCTCACTTCTACCTTCTTTCCTTTCTCACAGAGCCCACTGACTGACACAGAGGGTGTTCAGATTGCAAGGAGAAGCGGGGACAGGGAGTAGAGCGGGGGAGAGGGAAATCAAAGTGCCTGTGTATTTGCTCAAACAGAACGAAAATAAACAAGCCTGGTATGTAATATCTCTGCATAACCCTGTTGCTAATAAACACATAAGCAACCAGACCACATCTGGGATTTTGCAAATAGAAGTGACAGACCCTGCCTTCAAGGGGCTCCTGGTCTGAATTCCACAAAAACCATGGAAAGCTGGGCTGGAAAAGCAAACCTGGGCAGCTAGGCAAGAGGAGGCGTCCATGACCAGAGAATCTCCCTCGGGAAGCTCAGAATTTGCTCCTGAAAGATCGAGAATCTCCAGTCTTAAATTTGGGCCCTACCTGTGACTCCCATATGTGAAACAGGACTAATAGTAACCACTAGGCAAGATTATGGTGACTGAAAAATAGATAAAGCATGGAGAAAGAGCTCTATAAATGATGAAGAAACATGCAAGTACAAATTAAAACTTGAGGCTTGGAAACAGAATTCCTACGAAAATGTCATGTTCACTATATGCATTGGTAATTCTCACGCCTTCCTTTGCCTCCACTGTTAACTCTATGTTAATATTCATTGAGCATCAACCTTCACGCTACCCACATATACATGAATTAACTTTAATCTTCCCAAAAACCTGCCAGGTAACTATTTCCAATTTACACATACGAAACTTCTCTCAATCTGTTTGTAGTAGTTCTTTCAATATGTTTCTACCAGAATATTGAGCTTGGGTATCAAGACCCTAGTCCCATCCAGTAATTTATTGCATTAGTTCATTCACAACCAATATTTATCGAGTCCCTGCCAGGTGCTAGGGATTCTAACAGGAGCTGCAGACACTGTTAAACAGAAAAGAGAAGGGTTCTGCACTATGGCGGAGACAGATGATAAATAGGTAAACAAATACATCAACACGATACTATCACTTCAAGACAGGTGCTATGAAGAACATTTAAATACCTTCGAACAATAACTAAGTGAGCAAACAAAACTGACATTTGCACTATTAAAGTTTGTATTTCCCTCAATAAAGCGCAAAATGGAATCTGTGGGATGCCATCCATCTTGTTCTTCCGCCAAAGACAAACGATCTAAGGGCCAAAGGTAAACACTTCCTGTTCTGTTGAGGAGTTGTGCACGTTGGAGGTATGCGATTTCATCCAACAACCCTCATTAAAACACCTTTAGCTATTTACATCTCCTCTTAGGTTGCCCACCGGGCCGAGGCTATGGAATAAAATGGAGAGTTCTGAAGAAGTTCCTGTCTGCAGATTCCACAGCTCCTGTGATAAAAGCCCATTATTGTCAGGCATAATAGGATCCAACACCTGCATGTTTCCTACAAGGAACAGAGATGTGAGTGCTGCTAATGTCAGAAATAAAACGAGGGGCACTTTGAGCCAACATGAGGGAGACAAATACCACTCAAGAACATCTCAGGGAAGCGTCCTACAAAATCCATATGGATTCCTGGCCAAGGCTTCTCGGTTTATTACCACGGCAAGTTAGTTCTTTGTTTGATTACACTGCGAACCGTGATACGTACTCCAATCTTCTATAGTTTTCTAATGACCAGAATAAATGCCAAAGCATCAAGCATAGTTCCTGGGCGATGACACATGTAAATCTTTCTGGTATGTTGCCAACCAAGTGCCCAACATAATGTGATCAGTGCCTTCGACAGGAATAATTCAACTTCCTCATTTAGAAAAGCAATCTTGATAAATAGCCCTCCTTGACAGTTTATTACTCTCTGGGTGGAGAAGTAAAACAGTAATGGCATAGTATTTGGGGATTAGGACCTCATTTGAGACATATCTCTGGTATTTCCTAGATGAATCACCTTCTATAAGCTACTTACCCTCTTTGAGGCTGTTTCCTCATCTGTAAAATGGGGCGAGTAATACCCATCAATCAGCATTTTTATGAGGATTAAGTAAAGGACTATGCATCATAAAGGGCCAAATATCTTATACCTGGTTGTGGCTATTCCTGGGAGCGCCTGCTACTATCAGGATAAGACATGTGTCAATCACACATTCACTGCCCATCCATCATTCAACATCATATACTCATTCAGTAAGTCTACTCTGAGGCCAACGAGGACTGTTCAATGGCTGGGTTCACAGTGCAGGAGGGGAGGCAGATAAGTCAGCCAGTGACTGCAGTATCCTGCGACGAGGGCAACAGAAACACCATCTAATAAAATTCTGCTGATAAGGCTTCTGGTTTTAAGCAGCAGATACCAACTCTGGATTATTTAAGCAGCAATGGAATTGATTTGGAGGGAAAATTGCACACAGAATTTCTGGGAAGCTTGGAGAACCAGATGCCGAAAATGGGCAGAAACTAAGAGGCCACACAAGACCACAGCCAAATCCCACCACAGGGAAGATGTGGTGAGGACACTGTGACCGGTCCTGTTCCCACCGCTACTTGGAAACAGGCTATTCTTGCTGCTGCCAAGTTCAGCATAACCCCCACGGCCGCTGCCAGGTAGGCAGGGAGATGTGACTGAGAGGCTGGGGCATCTGATGAGCCAAGCCCAAGCCCTGGGTCCCAATGGAGACGGGGAAGCAGCAGCTGGCCTTTCAGCTTTGAAGGTGGAATCAGTCCTTCCAGGACTCATCCTGAGGGAATCCTCCAAAGATAAAGAGGAGTTTCAGATGACAGGCAGCCAAACGTTTACTGAGTGCTTCCCATGTTCCAGACACTGCTCAGCAACCTGCTGGCCATGTCTCATTTGTTCCTCACCTCACCAGTACCTGTAAGACAGGTACTTTACTATCAGACTTTACTGACAAACTGAGATTTGGCAAGAGGAAGAAACTTACCAAGTTGTACAGCTAGTAAGCACCAAAGTCCTGACTCCAACCCAGTTGTTGACAACTGCACTAAACAACAAAGAAAGAACTACAGGGATTCTCAGGATCATAAGCAAGTCCCTGAATCACACCGGGAGTGGGAGAAGGCACCCCACAGAGGGTGGGAAGTTGCAATGAGATTTAGTGGATGAGAAGTCAGTTAGACATTGCAGGGAGGTCGGGGGGGGGGGGGGGAACTGAGGGTTGGGGCAGTGGGGGTTAGGAGACCCCAAGTAGGGGGAACAACATATGAAAAGTGGCATGAAACAAACTCAGATTTCTTAGAAACAAAGGTGTTTTCTTCATGCAGTACAATTGGAGAAAAGAGTACAAAAGGGATGGGTGTGAATGGGAAGTACGGTACCCCAACCTCGGCACACGCTTGTTGCTAGAATAGAATGACAAAAGAGATTCCAGGTCATTCCATTATTAAAGAGCACTCCCATCTAGTCTCAGGCATTAGAGTGTGACACTGAAATCATTTAATTCCTTTGTCTTCACTGAAAAAGTAAAGGGAATGAAGAACATCCTGACAACTTTCAGAACCATTTTCCTGAGTTGATCCCACCCTCCTAACCCTAGAATCCATACAGCGAGAAATTTTCCAGGAGCAGCCAGAATTCCAAATGGAGACTCCTCAACTCGGAATGATCCTGAGTACTGAGTGGTGATCCAAGTCTCTGCTGACAGGGATCAATGACCACCTCCTGACACATCTGGCCAAAGTCAGGACTTACTGGGACCTTCCCCCGGGCAAGACCAGCAAGGAGCAACGCTTAATGCCTCATTCACTCAGCCCAGGCCATTGCCCCGAAGTCTCCCCACAATAGCATCAGCACCGACTCACTGAGGAGGTGTGACTGGGTGGAGGGTGCTTTGTCCGATTAAATTTTCAAGCACTTCACTTTGTTCTAAAGAGAGAAAGTTATGTTTTAAACTTGATGTCGGGGTGTATATCAACAACTGTTAAATGTCCTCCAAAATCCATTCTTTCCTTCTTCTATTTAGAATTAGAACACACATACCTCCACCCTGAGTTTTACAGAACACATACCCACTCCACCAGACTCTTTGCAGCTGGGTGTGCCCGTGTGACCATGTTTCCCGAATGGTGTGTACGTAGGAAGTGATGTGGACAACTTCCGGTCATTTTCTTCACAATAAATGACTTGCTTTCCAATCCTTTTCTTCCTCCCTCCCCAAGGGTTAAAACATGGACATGTTCTTGGCAAGAAATTGACTATCCAGATGAGGAAACCTTCTAGGAGGTGGTGGAGCTACAAACAAGGAGAGAACTTGGTCTCTGAATGACCTCATAGAGCTCCACAGCCATCCTGGACCCTCCATCTGCAACAGGGCTGTGATGTGAAAGGGAAATAAGCTTCTATTTTATCTAATGCACTGTGCACTTGGGTTACTGTGTTACAGCTTACCCTTTGCCTAACTATACCGGTTTTATCTGAAGGTATGAGAGAAAGCATGTGTTTTTTGTTGTTATTGTTATTTGTTTGTTTTTTAAGAGAAGCCTTTATTTCCTTGTTTCACAAGTACAGCTGGGTGTGCTGGTTGCTAACTAAGCATGTGTTTTTTGAAGACGTACAGACTTAAGTTCTAATTCCTGCTTTACCACTAATTAGTCATCTACAGTCAGTTAACTATCCTTGGTCTCATTTTTCTCACATGAAGAAAATGCAAATAATACCAAACTTTCCGCTTGTTAAAAAGATTATAAAGGACCTTGTGTGGTGCTGGTACAAAGTGAGAGCTATAATTGCTGCTATTTTTATTGTTACCGTATTTCAGGCCACTGATAAGGCCTGCTGCAAATATCACAGGGCCCTGAGGCTTCCAACTTGGAACCCTGTAAGTATGTTAGAATTCTCAGGCTCCAATATCCTATGAGCAGTCAAGTCCAACTGATACAACATGATGTGAATTCTATTAGCTGGCCCTGGACTTCATCTCAGTCTTGCACAGCTACAGCCTTTCAATGTGGCACTTCTGCAAGTCGAATGTGACGGGAGGTCTCCACACCTGAGCAGCAGAGGGTAGATCTGCGCTCAATGAACCCTGCAGGTGGGAAGGTGCTCTCCGCCTGCAGCCAGCGATTCAATTAGAAGCTGCTTCTTTCATTTCCGTGATATGACTGATGCCATCTCACCAAATATGGCTTTTGGGGACCGAATTAGGTGACAAACTTGGTTCAGAAAAGGAGACCTATGGAAGAACTACATCATTGGCTCTACTGCCCTCTTATATTTTATCCAAGAAGTTTCCAGAGCTGCAGCATGGAGGCAGCAGGCACACCCTGCAATATGAGCAGGACAACCTGGCCCAGGTATCAATTCCGTTCATGAAACTCAGAGCTCTGAACCATGTCAGTGCTGATGAGAAGTGTAAACTGCCAGTTCTCCAGAGTTCTTCAAGTACCCTCATATCGTGTGAAGCACAGGCAGGGAAAAGGCCCCTTGTGGACACCCTCACCAGCCCGCTCCCAGAGGGTAGCAGACTCTTCCATCTGGAGCCCTGTGTCTGTCAGCTTTGGGTTTTAACCACTTTATCAAGGCATGATTGACATACAAAAAGTCATACATATTTAATACATACAACTCGACGAGTTTGGAGCTAAGTATACACGCATGATGTCAGCTTTAAGAAGGAACAAATTCTCCTCAGCTCATAAATCCCAGGTAACATCCTAACTGAAGTGAAGTTTTTCTATAGGCCCCAGAGAAAGCAGTTGTTTCTGCTCCTGTGCCAGGGTGGGTACAATAGCTCACTGTTTGCCATTGGTTCTCCAGTCAATTTAAGCTGCCAACATTTTCACTAAAACTTCCTTAAGCTCACGGCTAGAAAATTTCGCACGCAAGGCTGTGACCAAGGTTTCAACAAAAATTCAACAGTCCTTTACTGCTGAAAACACTCTTCTGACTTAACTCGACATTGCTAAAGCATGGAAGAATGTGAGTTTACAAGGAAACAAAACTCCAAACGCTAAACCCCACTGCACCCTCTGGCATGTACAGCAGCACTCTTTCAATTTGTCATTACCTTCCTGTTTCTAGTTCTCTTTTATACAGAAAAAGATCCCTGCTGCCAGCTTGCCCAAAGGTGATTCCATGGAGCTTTAAGGCAGGAAGGAGGTCCTCATGCTGACAGTGAAAGGAGTCAGTTCCAAGCACTTGCCCAAGGTCACCTAGTGGGTCAAGGTAAAACGATGGACTCCCCGCTTCCCCTCCAAGTGCCCAGCATGCAGCGTTGTCACTGCTCCAGCGGACAGGTCATCCGTCATGTGTCTCCTTGCCGCATTCACTTTCAAGGGCCAGAACCATGCAGGCGTTCCTGCCGAGCCCTCACTGACAGTGGCAAGCATCCTACGAGGCCTTCCATGAAAGGAGAAACTTACTGCGTAAAACCCAGCCATCCCGTGTCCTGTGTGACGTGAGGTCAGAGGCCAGGAGGGTTGTAGCAAAGATGTGCATTCTGCGTGGAATGCCTCGACCTGCCAGATCGCAGGGAAGTTGGACTGCTCCCAAGGAGAGCTTCGCCCTGATTCTTGATAACTGTCAGCACGTCTCACAAAAACAGGAACTCCCGAGATAGAGATGCCAAGCAGCCGGGAACCATTAAGAATAAAACTTAAGCTGCTGAAGGAAACTGGAGCCTGAGTGATTCATCTTCCCTGGGCTGCAGCCTGCAAACTTGGAGAACGAAGTGCCATTTACTGCGGGCCTGCTCTGGACCTGACTCTTAATACACTTGACTCCACGGAGGCCGCTGAGTGTAGTGCAAGGTTTCTGAACCGAGGCACGATGAACATTCTGGATGAGATCATTGGCCGTGGGGCTGTCCAGTGCACTGCGTCCCTGACCTCTGGGCACTAGACGCGAGTGGCACCTCCTCTTGCCACTTGGGACAACCCAGACTGTCTCCAGACATTACCAAATGTCCCTTGGGATGCTGAATCTCCCCAAGTTAAGAACCACAACTACAGTGGCTAATTTGGCAGGTTCTGGAATCAGATAGCCAGAATCAAATCCTGACTGCCTTACCCCATGTACCGGGTAACTTGAGAAAATTCCATAACTTCTCTGTTCCTCAATGTTCTTAACTGAAAATAGAGTTAACGTCCTACCCACGCATAGGATTAAATGAAACATCACGCATGAAGCACATAGAATCGGGCCTGGCTCAGAGAAAGCAATGTTCAGATAAGTATTATCATCCTCATTTTTCAGAAAAGGGAAAGTGAGGCTCAGAGAAGTGACTACGAGATCACACAACCAGCAAGCAGCCCAGCTCGGATGTGATTCCTCAGGCATTCAACAGCCATCGAGTGAGCCGCTAGCATGCACGAGGCCCTGCTCTGGGCTCTGCGGCTAAAGAGGAAACAAGAGCCATCCCTGTGCCCAAGGAGCTCTGCATCTGGTGAGGGGGGCAGTCCCGTGGCCTGGTGGTTGCAGTAATGCCCGCTGTTATGGGAGAAGTGCAGAGAAGTGCTGTGTGTGTGTGAGGTGCCTGAGGGACCTGAACCAGCCCAGGTCATGGCGGAGGCAGCACCTACATGGATCCAGAAAGACTCCAAAGCTCTTCCCACTTCCCCACACTGCTTGTTTAGTCAGACAGACAGCTTTCAACACAGACCAGAGAATGAAGCATGAGGTCCACAGTGAGTGCGGGCAGACCTATACCAGTCTCCAGGCATGTGTGAAGAGGGAAGAAACCACACAGACTCACGCCGGCTGAGTCAGATCTCTTCACTCAGAAGCACACAGTGGGTGACTTGAAAGCTGCCCCTTGCCTGGAGTCCGTGCATTCCTCACCAGTTTGGCAAGAGCGGTTCGCACTCCCCAGGCACCAGTACGGGGCTCTTTGCTCAATTAAAACTTACTCAGCATGAACAGGCAGAGATGATGAATAAGTAAAAACCCAAATTGCCACAAGAGCAAGTCCTTCCTTTTCCTTGAAGAAGCTGATTGCATAAGGGACCGTGATCCTCACGATAGACAAAAGGTTTTCACAAGCAGAGATATGTTAATAGCCCTGTATTTCACTTAATGAGCTGACTGCTGGAGGTACACATTCGTATTTTTTTCTAGTGGCTGGTGTAACACCTGCCTCATGGCTGTGTCATCGTGCACCTGTACAGACCCCAACTGCTTGGACCTGTCCTGCGTGACGGCCCTGGGCCCTGCCAAGAAGGTGGGAGGGTCAAACCCCAAGGCAATCCTTTGAGAACAGCATCCACTGCCACTGCTTCTCATCAATCTCTGAGAGGAAGGAAGACCCCATAGGCCAGTATGTGGCCCTCAGACAAGCAACATCAGCGTCGTGTTGGAAATGCACGTTCTCGGACTCTACCCCAGACCTACTAAGTCAGCCTGTGGCGGTGGGAGTCTGCATCTTAACCAGCTCTCCACGAGACTCTTACATTAAAGTTTGAGAACCAATGTCACACACCACCTTCCCTTCCATTCACTCATTCAACAAGTATTTATTATTTACCTTTTATAAACTTGCTACTAGATGCTGGGGGTATCACAGTGAAAAAAACTGACATGGTGTTTGCTCTTGCACAATTTAAATTCTCTTCTGGGGAGCCATGGGAGTGAAGGCCACTATTTGGTGAGAAAAATATGAGGGAATTAAAAGCAAACTCTGATTCCTGGCAGATATGCAGGCAGAGTCATATCACATGATAAATATGAGAAGACTAACCCAGTAGTAGGCATCGGATAAGAAAATGACAGAAACAGTGGATGAAAATTAGGCAATTCCTACTTTGTCTTTCTACGGCCCCCTGCAGACCCTGCCAAGGACTCTGCATTCAGTAGCTTATTTACACTTCTATTTCCCCCACCTGAGTGAGCCCCTTGAGAAGGGCCAATGTCCCACTCACCCTGGCGTCCCCAGGACGCAGCACGGCACCTGAAACTCACTCAGGATTTGCTGAATGAACAAGGAAAAGAATAAACTCCAATTAGCCTGGGAGGTTCCCCCATGCCCTCTGTGTCCTAGTAACCCCCCCAGGTAGCCTGCAGCCTGTCCCCAGGCTAGGAAAGCAACCCCTCCCCCATACCCCCTGCCCCCACACATCAATAACTTGGATGTCTCCAAAAATTCTACAAACAGGACCCTGTCTTTACACGCCGGGTTCCCATCTAGAGGGCTATGGAGCAGAGCTTCCTTTAAAGAAATGAAATCTTTCTGGAAGCACCTTACTCTGTGCCAGATGGTTACAGGAGAGGCTGAGAAGAAAGGGCAGGAGAAATGTGCCTCCCTGGAGAGCTGCCTCAGGGGCAAAATTAGAAATGAGCCTGGGTGGGGCAGGGGGGACTCCCAGAAGTGCTGTCCCCTGCTCAGCCTTCCTGGAAAACAGGTACATCAACCGGTTCGCACTAACAATAAGCAGCTCAGATCACAGACGCTCACTCAACTGGAAATCCGTAAGCAAGTCAACAGTGAGAGATTTCTGCCTAATTTGGACACTTGATGGACTTAAGCTAGACTATGTGTTTACTTAGGAAAGAGAAGAATAAAACATTAAATCATATTCTTCATGCTGAAATTTCATTATCCAAAAGCAAGGGGAAAATAGGTATTTCGTATCATCTTTCAGCTCTCAAGGAATCCTCTTAATATGTGGACTTATTATTTGGGTTTTGCTCGTGTACTTTCTTATAAGAAAAACATGATATGTGATAGTGGGAGCTTGCATGTATAATGTAAGTGAAGATACTTAGGAGCTACAGGAGGGCTCTAAGAGAAGCAGAGGTGGGAAGAGCTGACAGGGCGTCCATGGCTGAGGCCACCAGTGGTCAGTAGCTGAAGGAAGGGCCCTCTCTGCTTCCCCCTTTGTGCACCAGCAGGATTTTCCTCTGCCTTACCAGAGTAGCCCAGAAGGTGGTGTAAGCCTTCCTCATGGCTCAGGTGTGATGAAAGAGGCCCAATCTAGGCTCACTCTTATCCTCAGTGTACGGAGGTTTCTAAGATAAAGCATGAATAAAAGGTCTAGCGTCTCCCTCACCTGGCGCAGGGGAGAGAGAGGGTCTCCCAGGCCACCACCCACCCACCACTGCCCAGTGAAGGAGGCCCTGGGCTAAGGTCGCAGTAGGGCTGCTCAGGGGGCACTGAGGCACTGGAGAAGAGAATCACTGTGCCAAGCTGGAGATGTCACAAAGGCCCAAGCAGCTCCTACAGAGACCTCAGGCTCTGGGACTCAGATCTTCTAGGGGAGCCTACAGGCCTCATGGGCCCCAGAGCAGATGCTTGAGACCCATCTGCCTGCCCATCACCATTCTCCCACGTGGTGAGTCAGGCAGGGGCAGACAGAGGCCTGTGAACTCCTAGAACTGGGTCCCAGAGGGAAGGAGAGAGAGAGATGGCGATTGAGAAAAAAGGAATGAGTAAATGAGACCAGGGGGGAGGGACAGACAGCAAGAGAAAAGGAAGTAAAAACAAGAGTCATTAAAGTTAACCAAACACTGCTTTAAAAGTTTCACATATATTTACTCATTTAATTAAATCCAGACAGTGTCTTCTAAGGCAGGTATCGCTATTATTCCCTAAACAAAAGTTTAGCGCTAGTAAATGTCCAAACCAAGATACAAACCTAAACAGTTTGGTTCTAGAATATGGAAAGAAAACAGGAGAGGGAAAAGGGAGCGAGAAAGAGAATCTCCTTAATATGGAAGACATTTAATGGAGTGGATGGACAGACGAAAGGTGACACGGAGATCAGTGTAGCAAGTCCAACATCTCACTATTAAATCTGAACACTGTCACTCTTAAAATGATCAGTCACTTCACAGGGGCTGCCCCTAGGTTTGTCTAGCTTTCTCTCTATCCTGTCTAGGTGAAAGCTGCATAACAGAGCTTATTATGTCAAATTAGTTCCCCAAATTTGGTTCCCCAAATCAACCATTCCTAGAAAGTAAGAACTGGAACAACACACGTAGCGAACAAGGTGGGACTTAGCCTTGCCCTCCAAGGCTAGAGACTAAAAATGTGTCCCTTAGATTATGAGACCCAGAGAAAGTTAAATGAGTCTTACTGTTGTATAAACTCCATTCAACAGATAGTAGCTGCATGCTCACCCTAGGCCAGACGCTGTATGAGGCAGCACAGAAGAAGGAAGGGAACGCTGGGCTCTCCAGTGGCTCAATAACTGTCTCCACAGTCCCCAGTCAATGCTGTGAGTTCTATACACATAAGTAGAAGAAAAACCCATGGGAGCACAGAGTAAGGGGAGCAACCTGTTGTGCCTGGGAGGGTTGAGGAAAGTGACATTTGAGTTAGATCTTGAAGGATGAGCTAAAGTTTTCCTGGTGGGAAAGGGTATAGCTGGCAGTACCAGGAAAGGAAATCCCATGAGTACAAGGCTGGAAGCATGAGAACGCGGAATGTTTCAGAAGTTGTTAGAAGTTCAGAACAACAAAATGGTATGGGGACGAAGTGTCAAGCAACAACCCCAATAAAAAATGTGGAGATCAGACTATGGTGGTCTCGACTGCCTCTCTAAAGTATGTGAAGTTGGGCCTTTGAGGTCAGGGACTGGTTGAGAATCTAGCCAAGCTCTGGATCCACTCATACACACATATACAAATGTTTGCATTTGGGAGTGCTTCTGGTCAAGATAGCAGAGAAGGTAAATACTTTGCTCACCTCCTCCCACAACCACATCGAACTTACAACTAAATTACAGAACAACCATCACTGAGAATCACCTGAAGTCTAGCTGAACAGAAGTCCTACAACTAAGGATATACAATAGAAGCCATGTCAAGACTGGTAGGAGGAGTGAAGATGCAACTTGGGCTGGTCCTACACACACGTGTGGTGGGGTGGTTAAAAATCAGGAAGGATATCTTGGCTGTAGAGGTAAGCCCTGAGGAGCAAGGAGTCCCAGCCCTATACCAAGCTCTCCAGCCTAGGATTCCAGTGCCAGCAACAGAAGTCCCCATAACTTCTGGCTGTGAAACTGAGGGGGAAATTGTGACTGAGTAAGATGGAGTGCCGCTGGAGTCCCAGATGTTCCTCTTAAAAGGACCACACATGGACTTACTCGCTGACAGACTCACTCACTCTGAGCTTGTTTTGAGGCAGCAGCTCAACAGGTTCCAGGGACATACAAGGAGGAACTGAATCATCTGGCTTCAGCACAGAGGTTTTAGGGGAAGCTTTATCTCATACATAAGTACTGGCAGAAGCCACTGTTCCTTTGTTGAGCCCTCCCCCTGCCTAGCCTGCATGCACAAGTGGACACCATATCTGAGTCTCCATCAACCTAGCACTGTTTGCCCCATCCTGGTGATCCCCTAAGACCCCACCCCTAACTAACCTGCATGACCACCCAAGCCGCTTCCAGTGGCTTTTCCATACAAACAGCCAGTTTTGACTCATGCTTCAGACTTTCCTAAAATCTCCCAAAGGTTCACAAATCCCAAGCAAGCATCCTCTAGCTTCAGCATGCCTCATACTTCTTGCTAAGCAGCCCCAAGCCTGGCACTAGCAACAACTGGCCTCAGTTCAAAGCTTAGCTTCTCCCAGGCACCTCCAACCCCAGCACAAGTGATAACCATCTGCAGATCACTTTATAGGTGATACCATATGGTCTCAGGCAGGGCACAGGCAGCAGCTGACCTTGGTTTACACCCGAGTCCCTCCCAAGAGGCCTCAGAACAACAATCCAGGGGGCCAGCTTCGGACCACACCAAAGCATCTGCCAACCATCCTCACAAACAACACACCCAAAAGGCACACTTGGCAGGCAGCAGAGCCCTGCTACAGCAAATCATGCTCTGTAGGGTAAGCCCCTACACATCAGCTCTTCCACTGAGTCACAGCAAATCCTCACAACCAATAAACTTGAGAGTCAATCCCTCTCAGCAGGGCACATATAACCCACACAAGGGACATATCTGGAGCATCCGGCTCAGGTGACCAGGGAGACTCTATCACTGGGACCCACAGGACACCTACTAGATAAGGCTCCTCTACCAAGACTGAGAGAGAGTGCAGCTCTACCTAACACATAGAACCAACTCAGGGAGGCAGCCAAAATGTGGAGACAAAGAAACAAGGCGCAAATGAAAGAAAAGCACAAAGCTCCAGAAAAAGAACTAAACAAAATGGAGACAAGCAATCTACCAGACGCAAAGTTCAAAACACTGGTTATAAGCATGATCAATGATCTCAGGGTGAACTTCAACAAAGAGATAGGAAACATAAAATGGAGACAAAAAACATCAAAAAAAAAGTCAAAAATGAAGAATACAATAACTGAAATAAACACATTAGAGGGAATCAACAGTAGATTAGATGAAACAGATAATCAAATCAGTGATTTGGAAGATAAGGTAGCAGAAAACACCCAATCAGAACAGTAAAAATAATCCCAAAAATTGAGGATAGTTTAAGGGGCCTCTGAGACAGCATCAAGTGTACCAACATTCACACCACAGAAGTACCTGGAGGAGAAGAGAGAAAGCACGGCATTGAAAACCTGTCTGAAGAAAAAATGATGGAAAACTTCCCTAACCTGGTGAAGGAAACAGACATACAAACCCAGGAAGCACAGAGTCCCAAATAAGATGAACCCAAAGAGGCCCACACCAAGACACATGATAATTAAAATGCCAAAGATTAAAGACAATGAGAGAATCTGAAAAGCAGCAAGAGAAAAGCAGTTACAAAGCAGCTCCCACAAGACTGTCAACAGATTTTTCAACAAAAACATTGCAGGACAGAACCGACTGGCACAAAATATTCAAAGTGATGAAAGGCAAAGAACTACAATGAAGATTACTCTCCCCAGGAAAGCTATCGTTTAGAATCAAAGGACAGCTAAAGAGCTTCCCAGACAAGAAAAAACTAAAAAAGTTCATCACCACCAAACCAGTATTACAAGGAATGTTAAAGGGACTTCTTTAAGAAGAACAAGAGAAGAAAAAAAAAGTATATATATATATATATATATATATGAATAAAATGGCAATAACCACATATCTATCAACAATTACTTTAAATGTAAATGGGTTAAATGTTCCAATCAAAAGACATAATGTGGCTGAATAGATAGAAAACAAGACCCTCACATAGGCTGCCTACAAAATACTCACTTCAGATTGAAAGACACACAGAGACTGAAAGGAAAGGACTGGAAAAAGATATTTCATGAAAATGGAAACAAACAAACAAAAAGCTAGAGTAGCAATACTTATATCTGACAAAATAGACTTTAAAACAAAGGCTTTAACAAGAGACAAAGAAGTAATTCCACTTCTGGGTATTCATCTGAAGAAACCCAAAATACTAGTTCAAAAGGACATATACATCCATATGTTCATTCCACCATTATTTGCAATAGCCAAGATATGGAAGCAACATAAGTGTCCAATAGATAAATCGTTAATGAAGAAGTGGTACATATATGCAATGGAGTATTACTCCACAAAAAAGAACCAAATCTTGCTATCTGCAACAACGTGGATGGACCCAGAGGGTATTATGCTAAGTGAAACAAGTCTGGTGGGAATAGGGAGACCCAGAGAATGATCCCAGGGCTCACCTACCACCCCAGGAGGTGCCTAGTCCCGGGTCCCTGCTCTATGGATGCCTGGCTACGTTGTGTGCATTTAGAATGAGGTTTAGTGCTGAACAAAGCAGGCCTGCTTGTAGGAGGTCTGTGCTACTACTTCCTTTACAAATAGATGGTGTCTGAGCCTCCTAAAGCCAGAAATGTGGGATTAGAGAATGACCAAGCAAAACAGTCACTCATAGTATTTCCAAACAGATTTCATAACCAGGTTCTGCCTAATATTTAAACTTGGCAACTACCAGTCTATTCTTCAGATTGTGAAACCAATATTCAAATAGCTGATGAGGTAGATTACCAATCGAATGACACAGGTTCCATTGAAGATGCCGACTGAAGATATGTCATAGACACTTCACTATGTCTCATATAGGAGAAAGGGCACAAACCATTGAAGGGAGCTCTGCTTACAGAACACAAATTCCAAGTGCCTGGTACATAGTAAGTCCTCAATAAATAATTGTAAACGAATGAAAAGAAAGTTACCACTGGACTTTCCAAAGTGAAAGAGAATAGACTACAGAGAGGGTCTCAGGGTTTATCCAACTAGTCCAGTCTCCCATTCTGCAGGTGTGGAAAGGGACACTCAAAGAGGCAAAATCATATTCCCAAGGACTTGGTACTTGTTATGGGTTAAACTGTGTACCAAAAAATTCGTATTTTGACGTCCTAACCCCCAATACCTCAGTGTGACCTTATTTGAAGTTAGGGTCTTTACACAGGTAACAAAGTTAAAATGAGGTCATTAGAGTGGGTCCTACTCCAATATAACTGGTGTCCTTATAAAAAGCGAAAATTTGGGCACAGATACACACACACACACAGGGAGAACACTACATGAAGATGAAGGTGATACTTCTACAAGCCAAGGAACTCCAAAAGTTGCCTGCAAACCATGAGAAAGCTAGGTGAGAGGCATAGAACCGATTTTCTCTCACAGCCCTTAAAAGGAACCAACCCTGCCAACACCTTTATCTTGGACTTCCTAATCTCCAGAACTGTGAGAAAATAAATTTCTGTTGTTTAATTCACCCAGTTTGTGACACTTTGTTATAGCAGCCATTAGCAAACTCATACAATACTCCCTCTGCTACACACCCAACAGCTCTGGGGGAAAAAAAAAAAAAATGGAGGGCCATTTCAGCTGACTTTTAACAGGCAAGCCTTAATATTATGATTCTTTACAAGATGGTCAGAAGGTTAATGAATTGTAGGCTAGGGAATTTGATTATTCATTCATTTGACTACTATTTCCTGGACACACACAAAGTGCCACCACAAGCACAGTTCTGTCCCCATTGCTGAGCACACATGAGCCACAGAGGTGGACACTGAAATACCAGGCAACTGAAATACAGCATGATCTGGCTCAGAAGACTCCGAGGTAGGAGAATTAGGAAAGATATCACAGAAAACGTGATATTTGAGAAGGTCTTAAGGGAAGATTAGGAGTTTCCCAAGCAGAAATGGTAGATGAAGAGTACTCTAAGAAACCCAAACCCCATAAGCAAAATTCCGGAGTCCCCATGGCAGGGGTATTCTGAGGGCGCACTGAGAAGGGGCTCCAGGATGGAGAGAAGAGGTGCAGCAGGTTACGCATCATATTGGGAAGGGCTGAGCTTGGGTTGTTATCCAGCACACGGAAACACGGAGTCCTTCAGCAGTTGGGCTGTTATCCGGTACACGCAGAACATGGAGTCCTTCAGCAGGGCAATGATGTGATCAGATCATCTTTCAGGATGACCCCTCTTGAGGAAGGAGCCTAGAGGTCAGGAGACCAAACAGCAAGAGGCTCTTGTCACCGTATTGGTGAGGGATGACAAAGGCCTGAGCCAGAGAATTTGCAGAGGGGATGAATGGATCCCCAAACCATTCCTGAGGTCCAATTAGCATTCTGTGCTAACCCAGGCTCCAAGGGATTTAAGGCTGCCCAAGAGGAGGGGACATTGGCCTACAAGGGAAGGTGCCAATGTCTTCTTCCTGCCTTCAGGAAAGAGAACAGGTGCCCCCAGGTTCTCAGATCTCACATCTTAATAACTCTAGAAAGAAACTCGTGAGGAAAATGTCCGGAACAGGAGAGCCCACGGAGGACAAAAAGGTGATGTGGGTGTCATTTCCCTTAAAGGGTTGTGCACGCCCGGCGAGCTCTGCCTCCGTGTGGCTGGCGGGTGGGGGCCACGCGGGGCTGTCTGCCGGGCCGGAAGTGCTCCAGAGCAACTTACCCTCGTAGGCCCTGGCCCATGACTGCAGACAGAAGTAGGACATCAGAACTCTAGGCACTGGAAGCGCATCCACGGAGGGGTCCCCGGGGATGAGGGGGAACGGAAGTCCTCCCAATCCTGTCCCACTCTGCTGTAGAAGCCCCGAATCTTGCGATTCACAAGGACTCGGCAGCCCTCGAACATAGTGGCATCTACAGCCTTCCATCAGCTGCTTGCCCAGCTCACATTTAAACTCCTCCAGGAACTAGAGGACCTGGCTCTTGAAGCCCAGCTGATCTTCAGATCAGCCCTAACCATTAAAAAGTCTTCCTGACAGTGAGGCCTCCCTTACGCCCCATGGAAAGGTTTAATGCTGCTTCTACCTGACCCTCTTCAAGAGTCTGAGGGTAACACTTGTGTCCCTCCCCCCTGCTGGTTAAAGCCCTCCAGTGGCTTCAGCATCTCCCCATGGAGTGACTTTACATTCCCCTCATTCTGTTCATGGTCCTCGGAATTCATGCCAAGGCCAGAAAACATCCACTGTATCACTGGAAATTTATGCAGAAGGAAGGAAACGTATGCCAAAGATTTCTCCTTTCTGCTCTGGCACCCAAAATCACAAGGAACTCTTCAGCATGTCACTAGACCTCTGTGCATTCCAAAGACATTTCTGGTCTTTCAGGGTAAAATACACAAAGAATACCCAGTGAACACAGAGGTAGACATGGGGAAAAGGAAAGATGGTGTATCTATGTTGAGAAAGCAAGATACAGGTGGTGACTGGAGTTGGTGGGGTGGAGGTGACCCCCTTTTCCTTTGCTCTGAGTCTTGAGTGTACACTTGGGCTTGTCACTGTCATTATCTGGGAAGTTTGAAAAACAGTGAATTCGAGCCTGGTTCTGTGATGACAACTGCGGGTTCAATTCTCTCATGCAGAGCTTTGCTTTGCTTTGAGCAGGAGGACACTGATTGTTCTGAGTCCTGGGGGTGAACGTCTCCAGGGGTGTGCAAGACAATTCAATAGGGTAAGGAGAGTAAATGCATTAGCATTTTAATTTCTGGGGAGGGGGTGGGAAATGAGCGTACGGGGGATCAAATATATGGTGATGGAAGGAGAACTGACTCTGGGTGGTGAACACACAATGGGATTTATAGATGATGTAATACAGAATTGTACACCTGAAATCTATGTAACTTTACTAACAATTGTCACCCCAATTAACTTTAATTAAATAAGTTAATTAATTTAAATTAAATTTAAAAAAGAATTTTAATTTCTGATTGACTTATAGATCTCGTTTTTAAATCTGATTTTTGCATGCACTATGAGTCCATGATATAATTTGTAAGTCAATAAATATACATACATTACAGATGCACGCTCAACATATTTGTCCTGAGATGCTTATATAACCAAAAAGGTTTAAAGAATGCTGCTCAGGATGGCAGTCATTAGCCCACACGTGCCTTCTACGGGCTTCGGGATGGGCAAGTGAGAGGGCGGCTCCTCGTAGTGAGGCGTCAGCACTGCTGTACAAGTAGTCATTCTGCACAGGGCCTATGGACGTCTGGAAGGGGCATTACTGAAGAGAGTGTGATTTAAGCTGCATTAAGAGTGGTAGGATATCTAGAATGAAGGAGGGGACAGTCACATTGGGACAGTCACATCCAGACCACACCTAGAGGATTGTATGCCACGCAGAAAGCTCTATTTAATGAGATAACTTCAAAACTGGAGACTTTTCAAAGAACAGTGATGGAAGATGTAACGGACACTTGAAACTGTGTCATCACAAGAAGACTGGATGGAACTGGGGGTGTCTAGCCTGGCTGGTGTATGGTTTACCTACAGCTGGCTTCAGACTCCTGAAGGGCTGTCTTAGGAAGTGAGAACAGACCGTCTATGTGACCCAAGAGTCAAAGCCAATGGGTAAAACTGCAGGCAAGAAAATTTGGGCAAAATCTGTGAACTTTCTAGCACTGCTGTCTCAGGAGAAAGAGTGAGCTCCCCATCACTGGAGATGTGCAAACAGATGCACGGTGACCACTCGTTGAAGATGCTACAGAGTAGACTCCATCTACAGATGAGTGGTTCGTGTGGCAGACAAGTTTCCAACAAAGTTAGAGCATAGACAACTGGTGGTCTCTAGGGTGACTGTAGGTGGCACCTGAATGGATATTTTTTAATAGTCATAAGGCAATCTCACAGATACCTATGATTTGGATGAGGCTGGACTTAGTTAAGTCACTGATCAACATGAAGAAAACCATCAAGTAAAAGCAGAAGCAACGTGGCCAAACTCTTAAATGACTGGGTATGAGGAAACAATGGGGACAACAAGAAGACCCAGGAAGCTCCTCCCTGCCTCAGGACTCCAAGATTCTCTGATCTTCAACACTCACCCTTCAACCAGAGATCACTTTTGATTTCTGTCTTTCTCCTTCCAACAAAGCGTAGGCCCAAAGCGGGAGTCCCAGAGCCCCTGTTCCCCTGGCCTTCCAGAACATCCAGTCTGGCACCTTTCCTTTCCTCTCCCCCAGCCAAATACACCTGTCCTGGACTCTGAACAACCTGTTTTCCTCTTATGCGACAAAATGAAACTGTTGAATGTACCCCCCTTTGTAACTTGGCTACCTCTTCCCCACCTCCATCTCAAGGAATACATGTTTATT
The DNA here is from genome assembly GCF_057876585.1 of Rhinolophus sinicus. Lineage (NCBI taxonomy): Eukaryota > Metazoa > Chordata > Mammalia > Chiroptera > Rhinolophidae > Rhinolophus > Rhinolophus sinicus. The sequence goes on along the minus strand of NC_142516.1, from coordinate 22,099,277 downwards.
TGAGCAATTGTCTCCTGTAGGGTACATCTGAACCTCAAGAGGAAACTACAGAGTCAAAGAGAGAAATGATTTTTAGTCAGAAACAGCCTTAGGGCACCCGCCCAATTATGCACTTACAATAACATTAGAATCAAGCATTCAGCCTTTCACAGTTTACAAAGCATTACCCACACCCATTTTTCATCGGATCCTCACAGCAACGCAGTGAGATGGGTATTGTCCCACAGCGATTATCCCCATTTTGGGACAAGTACATTGAGACTCAGAGAGGTTGCATCATTTGCTCAAGGCCACATAGCTTTCGAACCCACATCCAAATCCCTACACCAAATCACCAACTCAAACCACTGTACCACACTGCCCCCCAGTGTCCCAGAAGAGGGACTTTCACCCACTTACAAAAGCAGCAAGAGCAGCTGCTGTCTCCACATTTTAGTTTTTGACTGTCTGCGTTGTGATGTAGGTGGATAGCCTCAGAATGATTCGCTCATAGCTCACATCTGCCCCTCCAGGAGTCAGGCAGTGTCCTCATCTGCTTAATACACATGGCTGATACCTACCTGTCTCCTACGATGGTTCTAAATGGAATCACGTAAGCGAAAGGGTCTGGCACACAGTCGGGGCTTGAGAATTGCATGCTAGGTAGGTCTGCTGCTACTTGTCACTTTTCTATCAGAAATCCTGGTTAGAAAAGGAGGTTTGAAACAACTAGCTGAACCTGCAAACTATACTGGAACCAAAACCCCAGATTTCCAGATCACGTGTTTCCATTTGAAACCTGAGTGCATGCCTCTTCGCGTTTGGGGCCTGCAGGAATTTTGTGAAATGAATCATTTCAGCAAAATGCATCTTCATGTTAGGGAAGGCAGAAACCTAGGAAACTGGGGGTGGGGGGGCAGGAAGGGGGCGGGAAGCAATATAATGAATACAATTAAATCCACTGCCTCTGAGTGCACATGGTGTCGTAAGCGTGTGTACCAGATTTGCCAATATGGTCCTTACTTCAGATGCCCTAGACCTTATTCAGACCATGGGGCGGATACTGTGCCAGGACACATGACTCCATGTGGGCTGAGGAAAAGATGGTCAGTGTAAGTGTGTGCCAGACGTCAGCCCTACAGGTGCTCACAGCCTAGAAGAGAAGGCAATGGAGAAAGGATGGACCAGTGGGTGAAATGACACGGTGCAGGAGGGAACCGAAGGACGTTAACCATGCAGAGGGCACCAGGAGAGTCAGAGGAGGTTTCACAAGGAAGGGACATTCAATGTGGACACTGAAAGTTGACGAGGAACTCACCCGTGGAGAAGAGGTAAAAGTACCTATTTGTGTCCCCACTCTGCCGCCTGCAATCCCTCGCCCACTTGCTGCAAAGCTTCCGCTCCTTATCTGACTCTGGGGGCTCACCTTCCCCACCCATCCCCATAAGATGGCCCAACCTTCCTTTCTTCCCCTGAGATTCCCATCCAACCCATGCCTCCTCCCTCCTCCACATCTTCCTTTCACCATGAATCACGAGGTGCCTTCAGACCTTCCTTTGCTCTGAAAGACTCAAAACGGCTTATTTGTCTAAGACTCTCCCTCCACCCCCAGTCCTCTGCCCTCATAGGACAGCAAAGTGAGGGAAACGCCAGACCCAACAGAGGACAGAGCGTGGAGGTGCTGCCGTCTCGTGATTCATGATTCAATAGGGATGAGTGAGAGGCTGTGGTGGGCGTGGGAGCAGCGAAGCCACAAAGAGAGGGAGAAGGATTAATTGAACTAAGCCAAGCTCAGCCTTAAAGATCCTGCTTTGGTTTGTTCCCGAAATAGGGTTGAGCTTATGGCTGGTTCTTACTTGTTAGTAACCAGTTCACCGATCCCTTCTAAGTCCTGGTTCATTAATCTTCTTAAAGAAAGCAACTTGACACTGTCAGGTTTGCTGGCTACGTGTCAAAAACCTGTTCTTCCACTAAGAGATTTCAGGGGTGAAGGACATATATAGAAATCTTCAGAGAAATTCCATGCAGAGTAGGGAAATCATTCTCCCGACCCACTGTGGTGAGGTATACACTGGCGAAGAGCCACATGGTGGAGCACCAGGAAGCTGCATGCGTTTATCCGTTCACTCACTCATTCATTTATTCGTTTGTTTTTTAAAACATATGTATCGACTGGGATCCAGACATGAGCGAGGTGCTGTGAACACGAGCAACAAGGAAAAGTCAGGTGTGGTCTCTGCCCTCATAGAACGATGAGGACGTTAGACACGTACACAAATCACTGCGACAGACTGTCATCGGTGGCATAACAGAGACCCTAAGAGCATGCTTTGGGAATTCCCAAAGGAATCAAAGCTGTTTTCACAGAGAAAGTAATACTTGTGGTCTCTCTGAGGTGAGGCGCGGTGCCCTACGTATCACTGTATGCCCCAGGCGTACAGCACAGGGTTTTACTCATCGGAAGTGCTCCTAGATGTGTGCCAAACAAGTTATCAAGACCTCAAGAGAGTGAGTAGGAGTCACTAGACGAAAAGGAGAAAGCAGGTGTGTTACAGGAAGAGGGCACCAAGGCTCAATGCACAGGCCTTTGGGGGAAGGGCACTATGGGTGTGGCATTACTAACAGGGGACGATGAGGCAGCGAAGGAAGCTGGGTTCAAATTGGGACACGCTCAGGATGTCGTGCAATGGACCCGGGGCTTTATCTGGGAACAAAGGGTAGATTGTTTTTAGTTTGGGCCTGCCATGGGTAGATCCCTGTAGACGTACTTTCTCAATTAAAAACATTGTCACTTTGACTTTAATAAGTTAGAGATTTTTTTTTTTTTTTTGATTTTTTTTTTTAAACAGAAAAGTGTTCACTCTGTGGCCTACCCCAGGAAGTGAATGCATAAGGATTTCAAAGTCTAGCCAGCTATCTGGCCAGTCTTGATCTCTCCTACCCAGGTGTGCCCTTTACACTGGGAGCCCAAATCTTCCACCTTATCCTTCAAATGTATTAGAAATGTCCCTGCTAACTGGCCGCTACTCCTCGGAATCTTAGAGTAGGTAGCATATGCACAGAGCAGAGAGAGAAGGCACTAGAACCAGAGGGACACATGGACCCTCCCAGACACCTAACAGAGCTCCAGCACACTGAAGCGATAACCACAAGTCAATGTTTCCTGAAAGTTTTGCCATAAAACAAAAAACCACAACGTTGCTCAGTTTTCTTCTCTCTTTTTACTTTCTTTTTAAACAACACTCAATATACATATACCCACCCGAAAACCTGGGGACAATCCTAGCTCTCCAACTCACCGCGACACCGACAGGGTCACTTAAGTCTGTGACTCTCAGTGACGTCATCCATAAATGATAATGATGCATCAACAGAGCTCTTACGGGAACTGAGGGACGGGAAGTCTCCACAGCCCCTTGTCAAAGAGCCTGGTGCTCAGACGGCACACCTGATGCCCCTCGTGGCCTTCCCAGCCCTTCTGGGGGACGCTCAGTTCTGCCTCCCTATTAACTGCAGGTCACAGGTGCTCTAAAAGGAAAACATCATGCTGTTTGCTTTTACAACATACCGTGTTTCCCCGAAAATAAGACCTGGCCGGACAGTCAGCTCTAATGCATCTTTTGGAGCAAAAATCAATACAAGACCAGGCTTTATTTTACTATAAGACCGGGTCTTATAACATAACACAACACAACACAACACAACATAATAATATAATACTGGGTCTTATATTAATTTTTGCTCCAAAAGACGCATTAGAGCTGAAGGTCTGGCTAAGTCTTATTTTCGGGGAAACATGGTAGTAATGTGTCATTTCCTAGTGACACCCTGGGGACTGGATGGACATCAATAAGCTGAGAATAGATACAGCAGCAAGTGTCTGCTCCTTAGCCTGGTCCTCTCCCTTCCTGAGCAGCATCAGCACCCAGCCCGCCTCCCCCACACACTTACACACCTGGGCTTTCAGGCCCTGCTGTTCTGCTGTCCTGCGCTTTCTCCTGGGAATGCCCTTCCCACATCTCCTCAGTTGGCTGATTCACTATCTTTTATGTCTCAGCTCAGGTGTCACTTCCTTCAGTAAGGTGTGTGTGTGAACTCCGGATGAGAGCACACACCCCTTCCCTGTGCTCTTTGCTCTCTGTATCTCATCACATACCATGTCGTGGCAAAAATCTCTGGTTTTGAATCCATCTCCCAAAATGGACTCCAAGATCCCCAAGAACAGGAATCATGACTGGGGTGCCATTTTATCCAGTGCCTCTCACAGAAATGGAGACAAAGTGGGCCTCCAGCAGGGAGTTATGGTAAGGAGCTGGTAAGAACGAGAGAGAGAGTCCTGGAACATTGTTTCCATGAGTGGCCTGTTAACAGACCCTTAGTCTCCAAAGGTGACTCTCCGCCACCCCCACCAATGAACCATATCTCCCTGTGTCCACGCCCTCGAATAGTCCTCTCCCCTGGAATCAGCTGTCCTGGGCTCACTTTGGACCCGCAGAGTGCAGAGGCAGTGCCTCTGCTGAACTTCCAAGGCTAGGTCATAAGAAGCCTTGCAACTTCCACCCACGTTTCTTGTAATACTCTAGGGCAGTGATTCTCACCCCAAAGCAATTTTGCTTCCCAGGGGACATTTGAGAATGTCTGGAGACATTTTTGGTTGTCACGACTTTGGAGAGGGGTGAGGGGAGGTGCTACTAGCATCTAACGATAGAGGCCAGGGATGCTGCTAACCTTCCCTGCACAGGTCAGCCCCCTGCAACAAAATGGCCAAAATATCAATAGTGTCACAGGTTGAAATTGTTCATTTCTCATCTGGGTTCCTTCTCTTCAAAAATGTGCTGTTCTAGACAAGATGCTTGAGGGCACACTTTCAAAATGGAGTACACACTCCCCTTGGGAAACTCGAGGCACTAAAGGGGATGAGGAGAGTGTCCGGGCTACATCATATGGTGATGACAAACAGCCCCGAACTCTCAATGGCTATTAACAACAGCATTTACTTCTTGTTTACCCAGCCTGTCCAGCCCAGCCCAGCCCAGTACAAGAACTTGGCTCATCAGCCACGTGGGGCCCCAGCTGATACAGGCTTCCTCTCAGCCCAAGGTTCTACCTCTCCACAGCAACGCAGTGCGGCCAGCGGTGCACCGGCCAGACCTGATCTGCTTCCCTTGGCCAAAGAGTCATGTGCTCATACCTGACTGTAGGTGGACAGGGACACACAACCCTACTGTGTGCCTGGAAGGGGGGGAAACCAGAATGATGAACAGCACTAATAGCTATCACAAGGAGTCATAAATTTAGAGAAGCACCTTCCCAAAATATCAGTTCTGCTTGGAGATGAACAATTCAAAACACTGACTGAACACTGAAACAAACAGATATACATGAGATCAAGTCTAATGGGCTCAAGTTCAAAAACTGTATAAATTTTCAAGTTAAAATAAAAAGTCTGAAAGAGAATTCAGGCTTTTCTATTCTTAAGACTATAATCGCCAAATTCCTCTCGGTCACTATCCTTGGCTATTTTTAATGGTTCCACAGAAAAATTGAGAAGCACTAGTTTAGGATAAATATTCCACTCGAAGGACATGGAAGCAATAAATACATTGCAGCACTCAAAATAAGCAGCGGGTAATGTTCTAGATTTCTTGGCAGTTGAGGCAGAGGAAAACACAGCAACATCACCTATTTTGGGTCAGCAGAAAGCAAACATATTTATGGACAGAGACGGGTGTCTTTCTGAGAACGTGCGACATGGACAACGAAGCCATTTCCAACTACTATTTACGAGAGAACAGAAATGCTAGTCTTGCACCAACTGCTAGCAACTAAAGGGATCACATCCAAGTTGAGTCAGTGACGTCACTTCCTGCAGATCAGACCTAATCCCAGGGTGGGCCTGGGGGGACTCTTGAAAGATAGATAACAGCTATACACATGGAGGGTCTGTTACGTGCCAGGCACTGTTCTAAGACATTTCTGTGTATCAGCTAATTAAATCCTCAAAAACACCTTATGTGGTAGGTGTTATCATTATCCCCACTTTACAGATAAAGAAACTGAAGCCCAGAGACATTAACGTGCCCCAAGTATTAAGTGTGGAACCAGGATTCTAACCCCTGGCGGTGCGACTTCGAATCCGCACTCGTTTGCATCAGGCTGTTCCACTTACCTGATCACCTGGCGCCCTGGGCATCTGACGTATTCAAGGAGCTCTGAACACGTGCTACAACTCACTCAGCTCCCTGGGAAGAGACCCAAGTGGAACAGGGCAGACAGGCTGTGCGATACCTCACAGCACAGTCCACAGGCCTCCCTTCTTCAGGACCCCAGGGAGGCCCTGCCCCCTCCGAGGACACTTCTGGACCGGATTCGGTTCCTGCCCACACCCAAGGCTGCCCAAGTCAGGCCTGGCGTGGGCACCCGAGGCCAGTGTGAAATTCTGAAAGGAGATTTGCATTTTCTCCAGCTCACTCCCTAGTGATTGATGGAGAACCCAAGCTCCGTATACTACATAAAATTGAAGAGATGACCTCAGTATGGAAACATTTCAGGGGATGTAATACCAGCTGCCCGCCCTTTCTGTGAGAAAACTAACAAAAGTGAACTGACTATAGCCCTAGGAATGTTCCTTACTTTACAAAGAAGAAAAGAAAAACTCTTTTAATTGGAGCTATTGAAAGAAGCCAGCTTCAGATTATTTTTATTTTATTTGGGCAACACTGGCCAAGCATGTAGTATGTGCCAAGTCTGTACTATAGAATGTCCCCACTATCACCACTACCACCATCATCCCTGCCCCTAAAAGTCCAAGAACGGTACCAGAATCTGTGCTTGCCACAGCGGTTTGGGCCTATTCAAGCCAAAGCTGATTGTCCATGAGGCTGAACAAACTGTATCCGGAATAGAGGTGACCGTCAGGACTAAGTGAGGAAAGACCCGGAGAGATCCGTCGTGCAGGTATGGGCCCTGTGGGAGGCATGCAGTGCTTCCCTAAGCCCACGGGAAAGAGTGCAGGTGTGGAAGCAGTAATCAGAGCTGGGAGTACACACTCAGCTCTCCACAGGTTAGAGCTTGGTAGCAGAAGGACCACAGCGAACTGGGAAGCACACGCCCTGCCCCCATCCCATAGTTCTTCCTCCACAAATGGGCAACCCAAAGAAAACACGTGTTGAGACAGGGCTGAGCTGGGAGCTGCCCACTGTGACCTCTGATGCACGTGAGGCAGCAGCACTGAGGGCTATAGGAGCAGGAGCCGGCCATGGGGCTTCTCTGAAGCCTGACTTCCTTACCACTCAAGGAAGGGAAATAATCTCTGCTTCAAAAGGATTATCTAGAGAATTCCATAATGATAACAAAGTTCCCCATAAACACTTAATTTTGAGCTCCTTGAGGGTGGTGACTTTTCCACCACCGGCTTCTGACATTAGCAGGTCTGGCACAGTATAGGTGGCTGTATGAATTTTGAATGAATGAAATGTATGCCTACTGGGCGCGAAACGTTGCCCTGGGGTCTCTACAAGTATCTCATTGGAAAGTGAGGGGCTCAGATGCAATCCCATTGGTCATAAAGCCAAGTCTTCCAAATTCAGTCCTTGTCCTTTTTTTCACCGATTCTTTAAAACAACAGTGGGTTTTTAGGCAGGAATCAGCGAAGGGGATGGTGGGGTTGGGATCATGGCTGATTTTAATTAGTTGCATCTAAAGGGACATTTCTCTCCTTGTACCAACTGAATTGCTGGCCTCCTTTGCTTATTCATTTATTCACCTCAAGTTCCCTGCCCCCTCCAGCCCCCAGACTGGGCCCCACACTGGGCCAGGGGACAGAGAGCCGGTGTCCTGTCCTGGAGGAGCTCACCTTTTAGGTGCATCTGTAGGACTCTAGACAAGAACACTGCAGCCTACAGCACGCCTCCAAACTACAGCAGTGTTCTAAGGAGCAGCTGGGGTTTTATTTTTCATTTCCTCAGCACACCCATCTCTCCACATTTAGTTGATATGCGCTAAAGAACAGGCCCTGACACCTGGGGGTATGTTTCTGAAAAATGTGTGGACCATATGCATACCTAACATGCAACAGGGCCATGGAGAAATTGGTACAATGCGGCTTGGCACCAGCCAGCTTTTCTTTTTTTTAATTCCTTAACATCTTGCCTACAAATTGCATCCTCAAGCACTTCAGAGAGTTGAACAACCCCCAAATGCTTATAGCTTATTTCATTATGCTTTATTGGGGCTTTAAAGGAGGGGTGACCAGAGAATGTCAGGAACAGTTTAGCAGCACCAGGCTGATCAGGTTGAAGAGCATTCAAAGAAATTTCTATATTCCTTTTGTTACCAAGATCATGTGTTTCGCTGAAAGCGATCTTGTGATTGCCTCACAAGTATGTTTCCTAACCTCTCATGAGCCCATTAGCTATTGCTTGGCTGCCTTTTATTAATTCTTTAAAAAAGAAAAGGGGGCAGGTGGCAGGACTAGACAGCACTCTTAAGGCAGCAGCCAGAGTAGAACAGACCCTGTTCTGGGAATGGGGAAATCCAGCTTCTAGACCCCTCGATTGCTTCTAAACAAACTGTGTGGGCTTCAGCCAGCTATTGCACTGCTCTGGGCTACAGTTGCCTCCTTTGTTTAAATGCAACAGAAGTGCTGATGTCCATCTCTGAGACTGTACTGCGTACAAAGCCCTGCCACACGCATTGTCTCAGGGCCTCAAGTCGGGCCTGGCATGGAATCTCAGCTCCAATCTGTGAGCTGTGTGGCCTTATGCAAGTTAACTAACCTCTCGGAACTTCTGTTTCCTTGCAAAACGAGGAAAGGGACAGAAGAGCAGGTGTGAGGCTCAAATGAAACACAGGATCCAAAAATCCTCTTTAAAAAGTTACACAAACATTTACATTCACCTCTCCCCTGGCCCTCCATTATCTTCACCGACATTTTCCCCAGCTGCCCCAAATGAACAAATGCATGACATAAGCAAACACAGTGCATGTGCTATGCAAGGGTAGCTTCCAGACAAGTGTCTTAGCATCCACTTCCAGCCAAACTGCTTTCCTCAATTCTTCCTATACGGCAGCTACCACTCCAAGTTACGTAAGTGTCTCCAAGTTACGTAAGTGTCCCCCTCCTCCCGCTCCCTCCATCCTCTTCCTTGTCATCTCCTCCTCGTTCTTCTCGTCATCCACTGTATGACGCACCCAGTTACTCTGGATTCTCAGGACTTTGTGATCCAAAGACCACCTTCCAACAATACCCAGAGGGAGACTCTAACACACGTGGGCTGTAATAGGACATAGTATTCCAATAGATAGCTAATGTCTGCACAGGCATTTACAAGAAGCTTTCACATGCGTTCATTATCCCGTTTGCACCTCCTAACGGTCCTGTGTTATATCCATTTTACAAATAATGAAACTAAAGTTCAGAGAGCTAAAGTGACTTGTCCCAAGTCACGCAGTAAGTAAGTGGCCGATTGCAGATGGGAGCTCAGGTTTTCAGATTCCAGATCTGGTAACCAGTCCTGACAGCGTAAGAGACCAGTACCCCACTTTACAGACAAAGAGACCATGAGTGGCTTACCCAGGATCCCACAGGAAGAGAACCAGACATTGGAAGCCAGACCCGCCTGAGTCAAGACCTCAGCTTTCCGCTGTAATACATGCACATGCACTGGTTCTGCAACCTGGGTCATGTGCTTCGCCCAAAGGCATCTCCACTTTTAGCTGCTTATACCTAAGGGTGGAAGGAAGAACTCTGTTTCCTGCTAAAGGTCGTCCAGGTGAGTTAAGAACTGGGAAGGAATAAAAGGGTGAGGAAGGTCAAGGAAACCACAGAGGTCGCAGTGGATCTAGCCATAAATTCTACCCGGAAGGTATAGTAGAAGTCAAACTGGAAAAGGGAGTGAGGAGAAACCACCAAGAATGGCTTCTCTCCAGCCCCTCTGAGAAGCATGGTTGTTGCCCCCGTTGGAACTTCTGCCGCTAAACTGAAGCAGGAGACAGTACCCAGCAGGCCCTATGCCTCCAGCCTTCCCCAGACTCTGCCCTCCTTCCCGATGACCTGTCTATAAGCCACTCTGCCCTCCCGCATCCCTGCCCAGCCTTCCATGGGTATGTGCTACAAGAAGATGTTCATTTAATTGGTCAACACAGTACTTTCTAAACACCTACTCTGTTCCAGGCATTGTTTTTAGACACAATTTCATTTTAACCCTACCATACATGTATTAGTAGTGTTATTCCCATCCTACAGATGAGATAAATGAGCCTCAGAGAGATTATGACTCACCTAAGGTCATCCAGACAAGACCAAGATTCTGCCTCGGTCCTCCAGATCAGACCTCCATGTTCTTTCCAATCCCCACATGCCATTCCTGAAGTCAGCTGGGGAGGGGCTTATTCAAAGATATAGCATTGGGCAATACTGCAAACTTGTGCAAACGAGACTAACTGTGCTAGTCTGGGTCATCTGAGAAGCAGATATCAAGATGGGATTAAATATGCCAGAAATGTATTACAGGAAACAGCTGTGAGAAAACATGGCGAGGGAGTCAGCAGAGGCTGAAAAGACTACCTGCCCATGATGTAGGTCTGACCCTAAGCAAAGGAGAGAGGAAAGGAAGGAAAAAAGAAGACTGAGTACAAGTATCTCAGGCAGCCATTCGGGCCTAAGGAAAGTTCAGCCAGGCCATTTGGAGGACTCCTCAGGCCAAGTGGCCCATCAGAGAGTAAGCACCCCATCGTGTAGGAACAGGCCACCTTCAGTATCTCCACCAAGCTCCACGGACCGAGAACAACCAGTGGGAAGTCGTGCTTTGGCCTGAATGCAATGACGAACTTCAGAGCAGGTGGGGTCTTGGTCAAGCATACGCCCTAGAGACAGAAAGGCACCTTCTTATGGCTTCCAGGGTAATTGTGTACAAAATCAAGTAAAAACATTTAGAACTCTGCTGAAACACTTGTTTTGTTTACAACCCAAGTTGAACATTTTGCAACTTATTTTTAAGCACAAAAATTGCCAAAGTAATAAAATAAAGCCTTTTATAAGAGACACGAACTCAGCATGGAGGACAGTTCAGGCATTTTGTATATAATAAAACTCAGTTCTTAAAAGAATACAGAATATCGGTAAGAACAGAATTCTGTGATGGGTGGGTATCTCCTTTGCCATCCTAACAAAAACTCTGTCTCTCTAGAGTCACTCTTGCCCTCCTGCCAGCCTTGACGAAATAAACTGCTATTTGTGAACATCCTAAGGAGAGGGCCGTGTGGGAGGGCACCCAGGGCAGTCTGTAGCCTGAGGGCCTCAGTTCTTACAGGCCACAAGAAAACAAATTCTGTCAACGACTTGATGATCTTGGAAGCAGATTCCTCCCCAGTTGAGCCTCCAGATGAGAATGCAGCCCATCTGACACTTTGCAGCTTTATGAGACTCTGAGCAGAGGAATCAGCTAAGCCATGGTCAGACAGGTAACCCACATAAATAGTGAGATAATAAATACGTATTTTTTTAAAGCGCTAAGCTTGTGGTAATTTGTTACACAGCAAAACTTAATTGATACAGTCATGAATATACTTTGTGTTGGACACTGTTTTAGGCACAGCGGCCATATTAGCTTGATTAGACCATGGAATCAGTCCTAGGCGGGGAGAGTGGGAGGTGAACTAGCTAAGGAGAGATGATGATTATACCTAAACTACAGTATAACTTAGAAATTTTTATAATAGACTTATAAACAAATTTCTGAATGTGTACATCAACAGAAGCAATTATTTCTGCCCTAGGGAGTTGGGGAGAAAGCCTTATATTAGGTTGATGCAAAAGTAATTGCGGTAATTGTGGTTTAAAAGGTTAAAAATAATTGCAAAAACCACTATTACTTTTGCACCAACCTAATAGATACAATATCTGAACTGGGAAGGAAGTTCTAACACAGTGAAATCATTTCACAGTCATACAAAGTTCTATACTTTGGGTTTAAATGATAGCATCCTTGACACAATGGACATTCATATTTTTTTAAATGTCCACTCAAACTCTGACCAAGAGAAATAATTTTTCCATCACGAAAGAATGGCATGATTAAGAATATTTTTACCCTAGACTTTCTCCTCTCCTTCCCTGGCTTAACAAAAGACACACCTGGGCTTCCCTCCCACATAGGGTGTGAAAGAATGGCTTTCATGCAAGACCCAGAGGAATAAAACAGCTGTTGGCCACGTCACTGAGAAGGGTTTCCCTCACCCAACTGCCAGTCTCCATGGCAACTGCCAGCCACAACCTACAAACAGTTACCTCGATTGCATTACACATCCCTGCAGAACTCCCATGAAGGGAATCCTTGTTGATCTCTTGGTTGCCATGGTTTCGATCCCCACCATGATCTTAGATGTTCTCGAAGCGTGTGTATACATGCATGTACGTATATTCAAGTGTGCATGGCAGCTTAGCACTTTGCTCTTGGTGGAAGCCAAAACATGCCTGAGGAGTGACTAGTGTAATCTCTGTGATGAAAATGACACAGTAATCATCACCCCCGTGAAAGGTCGGTGGTTGCTCATAGGATCAGCTGAAATTCCTTCAGACCGACATGAGGATACAGTACGATTGAGTCTCCCCAGAGAAGTGTACATCTGCAGGCACTAAAACTACTTTTTAATTTTGTACTTGTTAGAAAAAAACTCACAATGGAGGCGTCAGTTTTACTTAGGTTCCAAAGACAGTCAACTCTGGTTTGGAAATTAGTGCACATATTTGTGAGATTTGCTCCAAGTGACTAACATTTACAGTCTCAAACAGCAGCCATTTCATCCATAATATCAGAAGCATGAGCAAGAGAGTCATCATTGGAATTATTTCTAAATGCTATATTTGTATTTCTATCTTCATGTTGAGGAACCTGCACCATTGTGATGTGGGGGCCACCAGTGCTTCTTGAACTTTAACATCAATGTAAACCACCCGCAGGACTTATGAAAATGCAGATTCTGGTTCAATGGATGAGGCTGGAGACTCAGTACTTCTCACCTGCCCCCAGGTAATGCTGGTGATGTTAGTCCATGGACCACTACTGCAAGGCTGAAAGGAGTCTGCACTGTGACTAAAGCATTATAGTGGGGACTCTCAGTAATGGCATTTATGTAAAATGCCACACATGGCACCTTGCATGATGGGGTAAATTCAATAAATGTTGTTTCTCTCCTCTGCAAAGTATTTCAACTCTCAGAGCTCACTGGATCGTCAAAACAACCTTGCAAGATAGTTGGGGCAGCAACTGTGTGTAACCACCATTTAAAGATAAGGAAACTGAAGTTTAGGGAGGTAAAATAATTTGCCCAAACTTATAGAGCTAATGGGGCAGAGGCAGGAATTGAACCTGAGTCTTCTAATTCCCAGTACTGTGTGCTTTCCATCGCACCATCCTAAGAGCCTGCATGTTCACATTAGAAGTGTCACTTAATTAATTCAAGATGAAGACCATCTCATATTTTTGAAAGCTAGAAAAACACTGAAATCAAAATCTGGCACAGACACTCCTCTCAACCAAAAAAAAAAAACAAAAACAAAAAAAACTCTATTGGCCAATCTCAAAAACATAGAAGCAAAACTCCTAAATAAAATATTATCAAATCAAATCCAGCCGTGTATTTGAAGAATAATACAGAATGACTAAGTAGAGCTTATTTCAGGGATGTAGGATAGTTTAATATAAAGAAGTCTATTAACATAATTCATCACATCATTGGGTCAAAGGAGAAAAACCATATGATCATTGTAAAAGATGCCAAAAAGACATTTGATAAAATCCAAGTCATTCATGATTAAAAAAAAAAAAAAAAAAAAAAAAACAACTGGGGAAATTTACTTCTTTAACATGAGAAAGGATAATTATCTGAACGCACTAGCCACTAATCTACTTACCTGGGAAACACTTGGTATAAGATAGAACTGCCAACCCTCACTCCTATTTTTAACCTTGTTTTAGAAGTTCTAATCAACGCAGTAGGACAGGAAAAATAAATAAGAAGTAGAAAGAGTTGAAAGAAGGAAATCAGGTCATAATTATTTTCTGATGCTAAGATTTTCCACCTAGAAAAACCCAAGATAATTTATTTTAGAAACACTAAAAAGAGTTCAATGGGATAAGCAATGACCAGTTAGAAAAAAAGATTAAAAAAAAAAAAGATTTCATTCAAACTAAGGAACAACAACAACAAAAAATTAAAATGTCAACTAACAAACTGAAGTAGTATTCATTAAACTTCAAAATTTTACAATGAGGCATATACAGAGATTTAAGTAAATGGAGAAAAACAGAAAAATTCCATTCTACTGGATGTAAAGTCAGACTTTGGAAAGGAGGTGAGCCTTCACATTAATTTACAGACTTACCACTTTTTCAACCCAAATTACAATAGCACTCTTGGAACTTGAGAAAGTAATTCATAAGTTCAGCTAGAAAAATAAATGCATAAGAATCTTCATGAAAATATTGAAAAAGAAGAAGAATGTAGATAAACTTGCTCTACCAGATTTTAAAATATACTATAAACCTATAATAAATAAAGTATTTCTATACAAGTGCCAGAAGAGAAAGCTAGATCAAAGAAGCAGAAAAAGCTCAGAAATGATCCCAAGAATGACTACATAAGAATTTATTAAACGACAAAGATAGCATTTATGTTCCACCATAAATTTTATTTAACTAATGGATTAACTATGTGAAAGTAAATTAAGTCACACTTTTACTTACATCAGTGTGTGTGTGTGTGTGTGTGTGTGTATACATCCTAAATATCACAACAAAATCAGAAAACTTAAATCAAAATACCGATACATTGAACCATCTGAAAATAAAGAATTTTCATAATGTAGAGAAAAAAGCTAATGACAAATTAGAACACTTAAATAAAACATATGTAATAGGTAAAAAATTAGTATCTTTAATACATTAAAGAAATTTTATAATACAATGAGGAAAAGATTAGCCCTACATTATAAAAATGGGGACACTGTATGGAGTCAGTTTCCAAAAGAAGAAATAGAGTTGGTAAATATATGAACAAATACTCAATTTTACTAATAATCGAAACCATTCAAATTAAAAGCTCAAGATGGGGTGTGTTCCCCATAAAATTAGCAAAGACTATATATAACTCACTGAGGTTGTTCGGATACTGACACTCTTCTACACTGCTCAGAACATAAATTGGTATATACTTTTTGAAAGGCAATTAGCAATATATCTCAGAAATCTTAAAATGTGTGTACTCTTTAGCCCAGCAATTCTACCTGTACAAATTCATTACCCGCTCCCAAAAAAGTATAAAATAGAAATATGCACAAGATATATGATAGGAATGTATTTCATAAAGTTATTTATAACAGAAAATACTCAATGCTTTACAATATGGAATTAAATAAGTCAACTGTGGTAAATTTATTCAATGGACTGTAATGAAACCATTGAGTCATTGAATTAGTCTAATGACTCGAAAAAATGCTCAGAATATAGTATTACTAAGGGAAAAAAACCCGGTAAGATACAGTATGCACTGTTTTATAGCATTTTATAAAATTCAGAAAACCAGAAATGCTTACAATGATTATCTTAAAGTGATGGGATAATAGCAATCTGTTTATTTTTCCATTTGTGTTTCTGTATTTTGCTATTTTGGCACACTAAGCATGAGTTGCTTTTTTAATAACCACAAAAATTGTGTGCCTCTTATTTTAAGGAGGCAACTGGGAGCCAGTTTTCATTCGGAGCAGTGTAGTGACGCAAACTAAGTGAGGCTTAGTGAAATTTGTTTTCACTGCTTGGAGTGAGTTAGGTCAAAGGAGTGGGAACTTGAAAGGAGGATATGCACATCTGAAACAGGCTGTCGCAACTGCAGCGTAAGATCTTTGAGGCACAGCCTGGAGATAGATGGTGGCCAGGTTGAAACAAGTGAAATCCAGGAAGCCCGTTGAAGGTGAATCATCAGGAAAATGTGATAGAGAAATAATGGGGTGGCTAGCCGGGGGAGAGAGGGTGGGGTAAGTCCTGGGGACAAAGGGCTGTGATGCAAACGCAGCCACAACAAAGTGGATGAGCACAAATGTAGAGGTGGGGCATGAGGCCTCAGCCAAGAAAGGTGGACTGTGAACAAGAGAAGTTCCGGGCAGAAGCGTCACTGGGATGGAGGCTCAGTCTCTGAAACACTTCCTCCCCTGGGAATCATTCTTTACAGTTTACAAACGTTGCTCTCTCATCTGATTCTCTCAGATGACCTGGTGAAACAGGCATGGCACTCAGCATCATTCCAACTGGTGAAGATGAGGGAACTGAGACCATGGTAAGCAGTTTATCCCGGTCTCTGTGAAGTGGTAGAGTCAGGAGTGGAATTCAGGCCTACCTATCTCCAACTCCAGTATTCGTTCACACACATCATGCTGTTTTGCTATAAACATAGGCAGTAGTTGCGATCACATAAGCAGATGAATTTGCTTAAGAAAAGAAAAGAAAGAAAAAAGGTGGAGAGTGTGGAGTAGACAAAATAGAGCCTCACAAGTTAGCAGGCCAAAGGCAGTATAATTACACAAATGAGTAAGAAATATAAAGATTCCTTAGAATTTACAATGTAGTAGGACTTATTAGGACTTACAGTGGTGAGAATAGAAACTAACAATGGATTTATCCATTCAGTAAACAATTCTTGTATCTGTCAAGAAAGTCTAGATATTATGATTAACCAAAAGAAAAACAGATCTCAGGGTCTTAAAACAATAAATGTTTTCTTTCTGCTTCATAGTACAAGTTATCACAGGTTGTTAGAAAAGCTCTCTGTTCAACAAAATCACTCAGGAACACAAGCTGAGCAAGAAGCCAGAATCATCTAGAACACTGGCAGTCCTTGCTCCAGGAAAAAAAAAAAAAGAGAAAGCTCTAGAGACTCAGCACCAACAATTTAAGGCACTCAACAGAAGTGACAAACATCACTCCCACCCTCACCTATTGGCCCCAACTGGCCACATGGCCCACCCAGCCACCGGGGCCAGGAAGCTGGAGAACCCCAGACTCCGTGAGGGCACTCACAAGCCCCTGATCTGCTGAACAGCAGTCCTCAGCAACAGGAAGAGTGCCACCATTTACGGAGCAACGGTATCCCAGTGAGGAAGCTGACAGGTGGATGTAGGCAGAAATGCAAAGAATCCATCTAAGAAAGGAAGAAATCATTTCACTGATTTCTAATAATAATACCTCTTAGGTAAATCATTTGAAAGAAACTGTTGCTTAGTTAAATGGCAGGACTTAAAAAAAGAAAAGAAAAATTCTGGTTTTCTTCGTCTTCCAGCACAGAAGTAAAAAAAATATCTGAATGTTGAACGTTGAAGAACCAGAGTCCTTCCTCTGCCCCAGATGAAACTATTTGGTGTTCTTGGTAATTTCTTTGCTATGCTTGGCTTGCAGTGGCAGTAAGATACACTCAGAAAAAATCGTATGATTCTGTACCAGAAAGCTAAAGTTTGAATCTTAACTTCATTCAAGTTATTTATTATGTAAACTGATGATAATAACCTCGGCTTGCAAGGCTGCGATAATAAGGTAAAGTGTGAAAAATCGTAACACTTAGTAGGTATTCAATAAATGCTCTTTTCCTTGCTTTAACATAGCATCTCAAGTGTTAGAGGATCTGCCACATGCAAGATTCCAGATGTGTGAAGCATGTTTATGACCTCAGATTTCATTTTACAAGACTTGTATCTGGACCTCGTGTAGTAACTTCAGTAGAGAAGGTGTTAGATTCTTTTTTCTCACATAATTTCTTTTGCATATTGTATCTCCTTCAAAGGCCAAATTGTTAGTTATAAAGCAACCGCTTCTACAGGTCTGCCTCGTATCATATGACAATTAGACAGCCCGAGAATAAAGTTCAAACATATTCCAGCTAACAATGAGTTTGAGGGATTTGTCAACTGACCAAACATGAACACCAGGAAATCTGACAGCCTGTTAGTGATGCTCAGGCCTCTGCTTTGAGTCAGGTTAGAAACAAAAGCATTTCCGTAAGGACCTAATTTATCGTTGGAAAAGATAGCAAATACGTCACTAATGAATGAATAAATCACTCTCAGGCACGCAATGACTTCACTTTCTCTCAGGGGTGCTCAGCACCACATTTTTTCTGCAAACAGTACCCTTAGGCCAGCTCACCAGAGTCCTGGGGAGAGGCTAAAATGCATTTCTCTGTAGGCCTCGAGCACCGTTCTGTTAGCGGAGCAGCAGATGCCCCAACGTCCTGCAGTGCAGAGCCCTGTGTATTGGCAGACGAGTCAGTCTGCCGTAGACCGAATAGTGGTGTCCCCCCCAAATTCACAGGTTAAATCCTAATGCCCAACGTGTTGGTACTTGGAGGTGGGGCCATTGGGAGGTGATTAGGTCATGAGGCTGGAGCCCTCATGAATGGGACTAGTGCCCTTAAAAAACAGACTGCCCCTTTCGCTATGTGAGGACATAGTGAGAAGATGGCCATCTATGAAACAGGAAGCATATCCTCACCTGACACCAAATCTGCTGGTGCCTTGATCTTGGACTTCCAGCCTCCATAAATATGAGAAATAAAATTTCCATTGTTTACACTCGTAAGCTCCCCAGTCCCTGGTGCTCTATTTTAGCAACCCGAACGGAACAAGACAGTCCATCCTGGTGGGGCATGGCTGGAGGACAGCTCTCTTCTCCTGGTCCTTTGACCTCTTCTAATTGTGAGAAGAACTAACCAAAATACAGATGACCACATACTGCATTGTGCATGGGCTTCCTAGGAAATCGTCCCCTCGGTGATTGAGCCACAGATTGCACAGAAGGCAGGAGTAAACAAGGAAAGGGACGGGAGCGATTAGAGAGAGGGAGAAGAAGGCCGCTGGGACAGGAGAAGGGGCACCAGGAGGGGATCGATCCTCTGACAGGAGGAACCAGGAAACTAACACAAGTCACAGTGAAACTGCTACTGGGGATCTGGTCGTGAGGCCAGTGGTGTGAGACAGCCAAGGTCAATGGAAGGAACACTGTATATGGCAGCAGAAGACCACCCTCAAATCCTAACTTGGCTGTGGTACTTTGGAAGAATCATTGGCTTCTCAGAGCCTCTGCTTCCTCATATGTGAAACAGGGATAGTATTCATCCACCACAGAGAGCTGGAATGGAGCTTAAATGAGACGGGATATGTGAAACCACAAAGCCTGCCTAATATCAATCATTATGATTATTCTGGAAGTTTCGCTCATTCTCTCACTAAGCATTCACTGGGTGCCTTCTATATGCCAAGCCTTGTGCTCGGTGCTGGTGACACAAAAACGAACACATCAAAAATAACAAGATAAAAGCTATCTCGGAGCTCTACGTCTAGAGGGGCAGACGGACAAGAAAACACTGTGGAATGCTACAGTGCAGGGATCAGCACACTTTTTGCTATTTAGGGCGAAATGTAAATATTTCAGGCTCTATGGCAACTGCTCTGTGGAGGCAGGCCACGACGACAGACAACGTGCAAGAAGGGACGTGGCTGTGTTCCCAAAAATATGGTGGGAGGCAAGGTCAGGACGGCAGGGAGGCCTCGATTTGGTAGGGTCCGGGAGGCCATGCTAAAGACTTGGATTTGATCCTGGGGACAGGACTGAGCAACCCTCCCTCCCTGTGTGTAGTGGCACTGCCCACAGTCCATTCCTGGGGAACCTGAGATGCTGAGGAGCGGCTCCTCAGAAAGCGTCCCATGCCTGTGACACTGCCCTGCGTATTCTCGATATGCATAACACATGAAAGGCTCTTAGAGTTCTTGCAAAAAAGAAATCCACTTAATTTGACTAAACTTTTCACATGTGCTTGATTAGCGAAATCTTTTTTTCCAAAGAACACCTAACAAAACCCCCTGGACTCTACACTTTGGGAAACACCAGCCAACGAATGAAAAGCAAACTCCGTAGCGGCACATTCATAGCCACGCTCTGCCTCCAGGCGCCTTCTCTGGCCTGTCAGCTGTTCCTCACACTCGGGACTCCACTAAACACTCACGGCTCCCTCGATACAACACGCTATTTCAAGCCCCCTTACATTTACATGTTCTGCTCAAGATGCCTGTTCTTCTCTTCCTTGTCTACCTGCTGAACTGAATGCTCTTCAAATCCAGCTCAAGAATGCCCTCCTTTGTGAAATCCTGAACAACACCTGTCCCTGAACCCATGCTGTCTTACACAACACACACACATATGAAGGCCGGACAATCAAGTTCGTGAACTCCTAGAAAAAGTGCTACACACCTCATTGCTGAATATCACTACGGTCACCTTCGAAGTCCTCCCCTTGGGAAGCTATGCACTGATGCCAGGGCCTAGTCCATCCTTCAAAGCAATTTTGGAACTCTTTTTCTGGAATGACCATCAGAGCTGTCATAGTATTACCCCTGATGTCCTGAATGTCATCAAAATGTCTCCCTTTCAGTATTTCTTTCATCTTCAGGTAAAGAAAGAAGTCATTGTGAGCCAGGTCAGGTGAGTAGGGAGGGTGTTCCAATAGTTATTTGTTTACTGGCTAAAAACTCCCTCACAGACAGTGCCGTGTGAGCTGGTGCATTGTCGTGATGCAAGAGCCATAATTGTTGGCGAAAAGCTCAGGTCGTCTAACTTTTTCATGCAGCCTTTTCAGCACTTCCAAGTAGTAAACTTAGTTAACTGTCCAGTTGGTACAAATTCATAATGAATAATCCCTCTGATATCAAAAACGGTCAGCAACATCATTGCAACAAGTTCGCAAACTTAACTATCAGACCTCGTATACATATGCCCACGCACGCGCACACACACACAGGGCACTATTCCCTTCTCCATATCACTCCATACCCTGGGCTTAATTCTGCTATTGTTCATATTACATTATATTACAAATACATGTCTACCGGTTTGTGTCCTCTATTAATCAAGACCTCTCCGGTGCCTGTTCGTTACTAGACACTACAGAGATGATGTTTAAGGGAATGAATTCATTCACTCATTTGTTAATTTCATCTGTGTGAAAAGCACATGATGCATTCCACTCCTACTGAAGTCCAAACTCTCTCATTTTCCTGTGAGAAGATAAAGGTTATTTCATTGGGGGAAAATCCAAGGTAACACAAGAAAGCATTTCTAGTCTTTGATGTTGTGAAAGACACCGGCTTCACTAACTTACTTTCAGGTACTGCACGTGCAGTTGCAGTATTTTGGTGAACTGACCTCCCTCACTCCTTGCCGTCAGTTAGCTGCGTGAGAGATCATCACAGAGAGGGGTGTCAGGGGTGCCCCTGCCTTCCCATCATGCAGTGCCAAGGTCAAACTAAACCGGGAGTATGTCTCATGGTCACTGAGGCCAGTGATTCTCGAGCTCGAGCAGGCATTAAAATCACGGGGAGGGCTTAGTAAAACTCAGATTGTTAGGCACCACCCTAGACTGTCTGATTCTTAAGTGGGACTGAGAATTTGCATTTCTAAGTTCCCAGGGGATGCTGGTGCTGCTGACCCAGGGACCAGACTTTGAGGACTTCTGATCTACGGTTCACTGCCTGCCTCCCAAAGCCAGAACTGTATGAGCAATACAAGTACGCAGCGTGCTCACTGCTGCTCTCAGGGAGATCTCAAAGACCAGCCTAGTGACAACTGGCAAATTCCAGAACCTTGGAACACCTAAGCTTCTTCCACAAAAACACCGGCACTTACCAACCCATCAGTGCCTATCCTCACTGGTTTGCTGTGTGACTGTGATGGGAAAATGACCTACAAGTGTCTAGACCCCAGAGAGCCCTAAATAATGAGAAATTTGATTGGAAAAGATAAAACAAACATACGTGAATGGAACAAAAAAAAAATTTAAGGTGTGTGGGCACACCTTTAAAGTGGAGGGTAATTCAGAGAAAGAGTTCAGAGATGAATTTCTCCACATTAATCAAAAAGTTTTCACACATGAACAGGTAGCAATAGCACTTTGCTTTTAATCATTAAAGGGTTAGTGTGCTCCTTTTTATCACTGAGAAGTATTCCGTAGCATAGATGTAGCACAGAATTTGTTTAGCCATTCACTCATTTAATGAGAAAGCATTTTTTAAAACACATGGAGGATGAGAAAGCTCAGGTGGTGTTCAAAAAACACTGAACGTTTTTAAATTTATCCTATCTTGTCCCAAAAATTATTTAAGACAGAGGCACAAAGTAGATCTATTTGCTTAGAGCAATGGGTTCATCTAGGGCAGGGATCGGCAAACTTGTTTTGTGAAAGGCCAGATAGTAAATATTTTAGGTTTTCTGGGCCATACAGTTTCTATCAAGACAATTCTGCTCCGCTGCACAAACGCCATAGATAACATGTAAATGTATGGGCATGGCTCTGTTCCAATAAAACTTTATTTACAAAAACAGGCCCGAAACTTAGTTTGCTGACCCCTGATTTCGAAGAATAATGAAAGATAAAGCTGAAAAGGCAGGTTGGCATTGTAGAGAGCCTTGAATGCCAAGTCAATTAATTTAGACTTTCTTTGGTAAACATTGAGAAGTCCCCAGAGACTATTTGAGCAGGTATTTGGTGACAACAGGAACATTTCAATCACAATGAAGTGAAATGTTTGGTAGATTAATCTGGAAGTAATAGATAAAATGAATTCACGGTGTGAGCAAGAGAAAATGGAGGGAGATAAGTTAAGTAACTACTGTGACTGTCCAAACTGAAAATAAAAAGGTCCTGAACTAGGCTGGCACAATTGGACATGAGAGAAACGGATGGAAGTAAATTTTAGAGAGATGTGACCCTGAACTGGAACAAGCAGGTTGGAAAATAATGATCTTACTTGTTTTTATTAATCTTCTTTGTTTCTATGAATCTTTCTTAAATGTATGTATAGCTCACATTTAGTTCAATGCTCAATATTAGACGTGTTTTGGGTCTTCATTTATAAGTTTGATGTTTTTGTGACTGTAAGAACTTAACTTTGGTTTACATCAATTAGCCGATGGTAAAACTGGTTTCCTTATATGTCATTTTGCTTAAAGTCGCAGTTTCCAAGAACCTACTGACAGCATTAAGTGAGGACTTCCTGTACAGGCTTTGTAATGAAGCAGACCTGAGCTTCAATTGTTTGTTCTACCATTTACTTGAGCAAATTGTGAAATCTCAGCTTCAGCTTCCTCATCTGGAAAAGGAGTAAGAGAGTAAAGTACGTTCCTCAGAGTGAAGTTGGGCAGATGGAACGAAACAATGCAGGTGAGGCCCTTAGCGCCGTGACTGTTATTTAGCAACTGGCCATTAAATGATGCTGATCGTGACACTGACTAGACCACAAGATCCCTGTCCAACACCCATCCCTGTTCTAGTCACAATGCTGCAACCTAATTTTCTCACTTTAAATATCAGGAGCACTTCATGATATCCCCATTGTGTGCAAGTTCCATAGTTTGACTACCCACCTTTGTTGGACATCTTGTTTCCAATATTTCACTATTTTTTTAAAACACATATGATGTTTTCAAGTGAGAGGAAAAAAAAAATGAAGTAAATTTGTTGAGAAAAAAATAAAGCTATATTTTCCCAAATACTATCAATTCTCTCCTGCTAACTCTCCCACCTCCCTACCTGGGTTATTACATTAACTTTGGGATACAACATTCAGCTTTTTTAGCTGCAAAGGCTACAAATTATGGGACCACATCTCAGGTCACAGGCAGAAAGAACTTCCAGCAAACCTGTATTTTCTTCCCTTTCTGCATCCAGATGGGCCACCTTTAGCAATGCTTGTCTCTTTCTTGCAGAATCTTACTGAAGTCACATAGAATTAGGCCACCCATGCCAGCATCCTGAGTTGTTCCTACCATTCCCCCAATACTGCACCTCCAAAGGCTTATAGTCGAGATCCTAAGGTATCATAGGTGAGAGGTTAAAAAAAAGTTTCATGGTGATACAAGAGTCACCTACTTCTCAACCTGAAGTAACTGGGTTATCTCAGCGCAGGATATTTCCTCTACTATTTAGCCACTTCCACATTTTTTTTGTCAATTACTTGTAATAGTCAACTCCTGGTACCAAATTATGAATCAGGAAGGATTGCAAATAATTTTAGGTTGCAAATAATAACAACTACAAAAAACTCTCCACTCAAAACGGCTTAAATGTGCATTATTTCACATAACAATAATAACTGAAGTGGGGCAGCTCTTATAATGGTTAATTCCACCGTTGTATGTAAGCTCATCATCGGTATTTCTCATTTTATGACTTGCCTATTTATGTCCTGTGCCCATTTCAATTGTGGTATTTGTCTTCCTCTTTTGATTTATAAAAGTCCTTTACATAGTAAGGATTTCAACAATTTTTTCTATCATACATGTTAAAAATATTTTCCCAGTTAGATAGCTTCTTTTTAATTTTGTGATGTTTTTGATACACAGAAGTTTATACTTTTGTTCATATTTTATAAAATTTATCAATCTTTTTCTTTGGAGTTTTATATTTAGTTTATTTGCTTAGAAAGCCCTTTCCTACCTAATATGAATTAACTCTAGCCTCTATTTTTTGCTAAAATATTTATGCTTTAATAACTTACACAGAAATATTTAAATTAATTCATCTGAAATTTATTTTGGTATAAGTATGCGATAGAAATTTAATTTTTTTCTAAATGGTAGCAAGTTATCCCAAAATACTTTTTATCCCAAAATACATCCTTTCTCCCCTCTGGATTTGAATGTCACCTGTGGTATATATTAAGTTACCGTGTAAAACTGATTTGGCGTCTTGAGTTCCCATTACGTTTCATTCATATGTCAGCTTATTCATGAGCCACCGTCACACTGTTTTAACTACTGTAGCATAATAGCTTGTTTTGCTATCAGGCATGAAAATTCCCTACACATTTCTCTTCTTTTTGAGAAGACTCTTGGTTGATCTGAATTTTTTTTCTCTCAGATGATCTTTGTATTTGTTTTTGTCCAGCTGTCCCCAAAATTCTATTACAATTTGGACTGACATGTAAATAAATGTTAACATTAATTATGGAGAGAACTGGAATTTTTATAATATTTAGTTCTCCCTCCCACCCCCCGAAGTGTCTTTGTCATCATATTTATTAAGTTTTCTTCAAGGACTCTCTGGGAAGTTTCATAGTTTTCTTCTTATGAGAGCACACATATTTCTTAATTTCCAGGGCTTATGGGTGGTGGTGGGAGAGGAAGAAGGTCTTATAGTATTCTTACTGTCTTATTGTTGCTGTTATGAATATTTTCTATTATCTCATTCATAATTATTATTGTCTAGTTGGTTAGATCTTATATGGCCATCTTAACTGAACTCATTTATCAGGACTCTTTATTAAGACTTAATTTTTAATTGACTGCTGTTGGTTCTGCAGGTAAGCAGTTTTATCCTCTACAGCTAGTATTCCCAATATTATACCTGTTTTTTTCCTCCTTTCCTATTAACCAGAACTGAATTTCTGGGAAAATGTAATATATTAGTGATTGCAATCGTCTTGCTCTTACTGTTGACTTTAATGAGAATGCTTCAAATATTAGGATGAACCATGTGAAATTTCTAATTTTTCAGACCGGAAAAAAAAAGGTCGTCAGCCAATTTCATACCTTTCGATATATTATTTGGCCATTAGGTGAAATACTAGAATTTGATTTCAAACAGGAGTTCATTATTAATTAAATATTTTTGAATGCCTACAGTGTAACAGACATCGAGTTAGGTTGTGGAGATGTAATTCTAAATAAGACAAATAGGTTCTGCCCTCTTGGAGTTAATATTAAGAATGCTATGGTAAACAGCAGGTAATAGTTAACAAGAAAAATGTTTAAGCTAATTAAAATAGTGAAAAGAGCTCACAGGACTTACTATGTGCTACAGACTGGAGCGAGGGCAGTCAGGATGGTCCTTTTAAGGGGACACAGGCGGAGAGGGGAAGACTGAGACAGAGCCAGCCACTCGACAAGCTCTAAGGACACCCTCCAGACAGAGAGAGACCGGGAGCACGCTCTGAATGAAATGTGGCTGGTGAATTCTAGAATCTGTCAGGAGGCCAGTGTGGCTAGAATGCCACCAAGTGGGTCCCCAAGCTGCAGGCCAAGGCTGAGCTGGTGGCTATGTGAAGAACAAGTTATGAATTGGATGCAGATTAAGATTCAGATTTGGATGAATCTTTTAATACTCGAAAATGAGATCTCTCTTATAGCTCAAAGTGACCAGAAGCCAACGAGTTCTGTCCCGAGTTGCGAGGCGAGGTGGGGAAGGAGCACTGATAGAGTACATCTGGAGGCACTGACGGGAAAAAACACAACCACTTCCCAATTGTACCGAACTGCATTCAATCATCCCATAAACCAGTTCCACAGGCTGGAGAGGAAAGCTGAGGACAGATCTGGGCAGATGTTGAACTTTATTTTAGAAACCAAAAGGAAGCAGTATGCTTTCTGAACAAACATTTGACTCTCCAAAATCAGAGGAGGGTTCCTAGAACCCTAAGACAGAAGAGAAGGAGAAAGGGCCGGGGTTTGCCTCCCTGCAGCCCTCACCTGTGGCTGGGTCTGCATTATGTGTGCATTCTTCTGTAAAAGCCAGCAGAAAGCTCCAATGAAACAAGGTACATTTTCTGACTCAAAAGCTGTCCGACTGGCCTGTTGTCACATTTCAGAAAAGACGAACCAGTTATGTCGGGGGTTAGCTAAAAGACCAGTGGCAGAGAAAAGCCAGAGCTGGGTTCCAGCCAAGCCTATAAGGACTCGGGAAGATTCTGGAGGGGAAAGCAGGTAAGGAAGGCATAAGCAAGGTGCAGTGTCCAAAGGAGTAAGGTTCAGAGATGGTGGGAGAAGCTGGGGAACATACTGGTGACGGGCAGCGTGTGGGAACCCAGGCAGGAGCAGTTGATACTGTACGGAAGACGTGGCCGTGAGACGTCATCACGTCCCTGTCCCACAAGGCAACTGAGTCCCAGGCTGAACCAAGGCTCCATACCTCGCAAAAGGCCTACAGGACCACACGTTTGATTGGAACAGGGAGAGTAAGACACACACACAAAAAGAGATCTCCAAGAGGTTGGGGCTATTTAGTCAAATCTGACAAGATCTAAGACCTGAGCAGCAGCCAGTTTGAAAGTGGAAAGTCAGTGAGTTTGGCCTGGGAGAAGACAGCAAAGCCGAGGCAGGGACAGGGGCTATTTGGCCTCACAGGACATTCTTAGCCTGACCACAGCAGCCTTCCAACCTGACCCCTTTCCCTCTTCATGAGGAGACTCTCTTCTCCCACACTGCCCTTCCCTGATTATGTCTGGGCATGTTAAAACTCTGACGTGAGCTGCTGGAAACGTAACTTGCTACCAACCTACATGTAACGATGTAACAGAAGAACGAGGACACACTGTGAGCGTCACACAAGAGCCGCAGAACCAATGGGCCACTTGTCGCCTTGGTAACCACAATCAAAACAACAATTCCAGCTTTCCTGTAGCTGGTGTTTAACGACGATTGTGTTACACAGAGAGTAACTAATCCCACAGTGCATTATAAACAGAGTTGTTAGTATCCAACATCATCAATAAAGAAGGAAAATAACTTCTAAGTGGACAAAGTACATTTCCCAGGGTGTATGTGTACTTCATGCCAAAAACGCAAGACAATTTCTTTCAGCTCAGCTTGAAGTTATTGCTTTATCCCAGCCTCCTTTTTCCCCCCTCCCCACCCTAGTTTTCAAGGAGGAATAGCTTCATGAACATTTAAAAAAACATGATAAATTTTCTTATAAACTCAGATATGCATATTCTTAGCCCTACAGGCAAACCAGACAGAAATGTAATGATTACTATGAAATATTTGCATTGGGAGTGGGTCTAGAACTTTCTTTTATGTAATCAGGACAATATATAATCCAGGTCTATCTCTTTGAAGGGGATTTTTCCTTCTAAATGCCTGATGCTAATGTGAAACACAACCTTTCTTCTTCTTTCCCAGTGTCCCTCTCCCCTGGCCGGGAAGTAGGATGTGGGTTCTAGGTCCACTACTGCCACCCACTGGTTGGGAAACCAAGTCACAGCTTCCCTGGGTTGTGGTTTCCGAAGTCTCTCAAGGTCACCCAGCAAAATCATTGCAACCCTGGAATGGAGTATAAGTTCAACACTCTTATTTTCTCTGTTTCAAAGCCTGTCCCCCTTTCCATCTCCCATTCTGATCTCAGAATGAGAGAGCAGTCTGGGCAAGAGGGAAACAGGCACACAGCGAAGCCGGCTTCAGTTTTCTTTTCCACTGTGACTCATCATTTGGGCCAAGGGCCCAAGGCCAACTTACTCCAGTTCCCACATCTCACTTCAAATTTGCATAGAAAGTCTACTAATATGCTGATCAGGCAATGAATTGATCACTCTATGGTCAGGTGTCTACCCTGGACCAATCAGCTCTGGCCAGGGAGGCTCCATCTGGTACCAATGTAACTATACAGAGGCCACTCCCAAAAATGGGGGTACAGAAGTGTTCTCAGGAAACCATGCTTTTCCTTAGGCTCTGATGTAGCTTAACCTTTAGCTGTTAACTTTCTTTCACTGTGTGTGCAAATCCTGGACTTTAACATGGAAATGGTGTCATACACAGAATAGTAATCAAGTGCCTCTCTTTGGGGGCTACACCACTTTCTGGCTGTGCAATCACGAGCAATGACCTAGCCTTTCTGAGCTTCCATTTTTTTTCACCTATAAAGTTAATCTGCTTCATGGGATTATCATGATAATTTTTCAAAAGATCACGTAGGTAAATTACTTAGCATGAGGCCTGGTACAGTCAACGCAAAATCAGCATCAGTTATTATCACCACCATCATCATTCAGCCAGGAAGGCCATTTTCAGAGCTTCGAGTTGAGCACCAAATTTACTCCCAGCCAAGTTCAGCTGTCCCTGTCCTACGATTTACACCAGTCAGCTGGTCGTGAATCGAAACACTTGCTGTTACTACCCAGGATCTCAGTCCTCCCGTCCAGCACGGTGAGTGGAACAGATCAAGTCGCTTCTGATCAAAATTCCACCAGAAACTGGAAAGGCCAGAGATGCAAAAGGACACGGTGTGAGATGGGGGGAGCGGGGGAAAGAGGCATCTTCTCCCGCTTTATGACTCCTGAACGCCGGAGTAGGAGTCCTCAGAATGATGTGAAAGCTGAATAAACCAGCAGAGATGGAATTCTAACAGTAAATCTGATCCTGTGTCAAGAAGTCTATTTGGGAGAAAAACATTCCCAGAGAGCAGGAGGATGTGTCAATGGACTTATCAATAAATCCTCAAAACAAAAAAGAAGAGGCTCCCTGTTGTGACTTCATGGGTCTGGGGGACACTGAAAAGCAATCTGGCTGTTGGGCTGCTCACACCCTCAAGACCCTAAAGGCCAAGTGACTGGGAAGGAGATATATGGCCGAGGTTGCTTGCCACCTCTTCCGCTAGTTGCTCCTTGTGGAAAGAACTTTGCCTGGAGATGCAATTGACTTATTTCTTGGAAAGACTTTACAATCTAAATCACGGCAGGAACATGGGGGTGCGGGGAAGATACGTAGGCAAGGCCAATACTCTGGATTTCAGAGAACTGACTGCAATATGCCAGCTCAGAGACCCTGGGCAAGCAACCCAATCTCTATGTAACAGGAGAGAATTGAAAAAAAATCGATGATTTTCAAGCATCTCCACCAAGCCCTGCTGTCCCTCTATAAATTCAGAGGACACAGCCAGTTTTGGGAGGAAATATTTAAAGAGTCCAAATAATGGGTGAACCTCTGGTTCCCACCACCACTCCTTCAGCTAGACCACTGCTTTTGAAGTTCCACATAAGATTTCTTTTAATCCTTTTTTCCTTTCTTTTTTTCAGAAAAAGAACTAAATGACCTCCAAATCCCTTCCAGCTCTGACAGTCTACCATTCCAGGTGGAGGGGACGGGATTACTTCAACAAGAGGCTGGAAGGCTGGAAGGGAGGGCTCACAGGAGATCACGGACGGCCTTCACACCCTGCCTTACCCAGCATGGAGCCGTGAGAGGACAGCAGTATGAGCAGCTCACCAGCTAGCGAAGCACCTTGAAGGACGGAGGGAGTAGAGGAAGCGCGGGGAGTTGGGGGACGTAGCCCAGAGCCCACACTATTCCAACACTCCCCAGACAGCAGTCTATCGGGGTTTTATCAGAGAGGTGAAAAACAAGCACAGAAACATGGGTGGGGGGGAGGCAGCACCTTCACTACTCAACAGTCTCCATCCTGTTTTGGGTTTTCTTGTTCATTTGTTTTGCTTTTGCTTCTCTTTGTCTTCTAACTCCATTCCCATCCTCAAAAAGCGGATGAAAAATGCCTCTTTTTCACTTGTGCTCAATGTTGTTGACCAGTCAGTTCCCTCACACCAGATGAGCACGACACCGTGGCCAACGGCATGTCTTCAGCTAATTAATACAGGCCAGGACACTGGTCCCCAGCCAGATCATGTCGACGGTTGGCCGCCTGTCCTAGATGGAGCCCCACTTCCCCGTCACCCAGATGCTCCCAAGCTCCCAAGAATCCAGCTGCACCTCCCCCGTCGGCTTCAAAGAGGGACGTTCATAATATCTCCGTCCCAGCAGCCCCCCGGCCCACCATACCTGCCACCATCATCTCAGCCAGGGCAGGAAATTCCTACAATGTCCCAGTGGACTTGTTGAAAGATGGAAAAGCCACACCCAGATCTCTGATTTATGATGTGGCATAAACTCGACACTTTTCTCACATTCTTGAGTCCAACACAAATGACCAAAGACAGACAGTTAAAGCTGGCGCTAGGAGAATATGCTGCACCTTTAAAAACTCCACAGGTGTTTTTACACCTCAGCTGCCCTGCAACCTGGTGCGGGGGGGCTCACAGAGAAGAACGAAGAACGGTACCACTCCTTGGACGGTGACCACAGACCCAGTTCTGGAAAGAGCGGCCCACCCAGGCACCCAACAGCGGGCTTCTCCCATCCCTCCCTCCCGGCTGCCTCGCCCTCGCCCGGGTGGGTACACATGCTATTCTTCCAGCACGAACACCCTTCCCCAGACTCTCTTCAGTTATTCATACATTTAAGTCATTTTTGAGCTAGTTCAGCAGAGGGATGAGTGGCTGACAACTGCTTCCTGTAACCCACCTTCTCGAAATCATAGCAACAAAATTTTGGAACCAGAGACTTGAAATGCAGAATTTTCAATCATCATCAAGTCCAACCCATGCATTTTGAATTTGAAGAAACAGACCCAGAGAGGGGGAAATGGCTTCTCTGAAATCACCCAAGAATAGCCAATGCTAACAGTTACTGACACAGGTCCCAGGGGCTGTGCTAAGTACCTCACACACACTATCGCATGTAACCCCCCCACACACACCAACGAGCCCAGGAGGTCAATGCTAGTATTAGCCCCATTTTACAGGAGAAAACTGAAAGGGGAAATGAGGAGCCCAAGTTATATAGGTCGGATGGTGTCAGATACAATTCTAAGCAGGTGACACCTGGGGTTGGGCAGGGAGAAAGAAAGAAAAGGTGGCATGGAGGGTTCGCTCCAGGAATAGGCCAATCACTTCCCCTCTGTGAGCCTCAGTTGTTAGTTACATCCTGGAATTAAGTATAATTCACTTAGCTGTAAAACACTATACAGATGAAAGAGGAAAGGGAATTTTTTTCAAAAGGAAAAGAGGATTTATTATTATTTTCTGTTTAAAATAACGCATGCTTATGTTAAAAAGAATAAAACATTACAGAGGAAAAAACATGAAGAAAGCAAACACTATCCAAATTTCCATTATCCAGACATTAGCATCTCGACACTAATACTGCTACAAGAAATCTGTCTGTGTGTGCATATAATTATTAATAAACGGGATCATACTATTCACGCTGTTTTATGATCTTTTTTTTTTTTTTTACTCAAGTTATAATACCTGGTGAAAACTCCAGAAAACTTTATGTTCAGGAGGCCATTCTTCAGAGCTTAGATCAGCCCTGCGAAAGGAACCAGGTGGTTATTTATCATCCTCTTTATGGCTCCTGAAACTCGTCCTCAGAGGCAGCGTCGTCACCTAGAGTGGGTACAGGCTGTGCCCTGCACAGACCAGGGGGACACATGGGAGCTGAAAGCCAGCCTGCTCCAGTCTCCAGGCCAATTCCCCTGGCACAGCTAAACACCTGGGGGGGTGGGGAGGGTGTCTTTGTGTATTTTCATGAAGGCGCCATGTGTGCTGGCTTATGAGCAGCGCCAAAGCTAGCCATGCAGACCCTGGAGCCAAAGAGCCTGCTTCTGGGCAACACCGGAGCCAGCGAGTGCGAGCAGAGTCGGCGCCTTCCATCTCACACATCAGTGCCAGATCTACGCCCTGGGCCCCAGAGCACAGGGTCCAATTATGGCACGTACAGAGCAGTCTCTGAGAATGGGTGCTAAGTCAGTCGTGCTCTATGTATGGAGGGCTTGTGGTGGTTTCATTCTTTTCCTCTAAGCAAATCTTAGGAAAATATCCAAGTGATAGGAAATGGAGCAAAGCTTTGGCCCAATCTCTGTTCCTGCGCTGCCTGGGAGAACCAGAGGCTCCAAGTCCAGTTTCCTGTTGTGCAGTCTCTGGGGGATCTCTATATTTACCCAAAGTTTACTGAATGCCTCTAAAGCAGTTGCAGGGTGAATTCGTTTCCATATTGCTACATAACAAATTACCTCAAAATTTAGCAGCTAAAAACAAAAATCATTTCTTCGGTCAAAGTTTCTGTGGGTCAGGAATCTTGAATGCAGCTTAGCAGGGTACCTCCAGTTCAAGGTCGCTCATGAGGTCACTGTTAAGCTTCCAGCCAGGGCTGCACTTGTCTCCAGGTGCAACTGGGGCTGGAGAACCTGCTTCCAAGCTCACCCACAAGGCTACTGCCAAGCTGCAGCTCCTTGCCACCTGGGCCTCATAACATGGCAGCTCACTGCCCTCAGCACAAGGGAAGCCCAGAGAGGTAGAGGAGAAAGGGGGGGGGGGGGGGAAGGGAAAGGGAGAGAAAGGAAGAAGAGGGAGAAAAGAGAGGCTACAGCCTTTGTGCAACCTCATCTCAGGAATGACATCACATCACTCTGGCTGGAGGCTATTCCTCAGAAGCGAGTCACTAGGTCCAGCCCACACTGGAGAAGAGGGAATTACAGAAATGCACCAACTCCATCCTCCGGCCTGGAACATGGATGTAATAGTTAGACTCCTGCCAGCCTCTGGCCAGCGAGAATGAGGGCCATAGCCTAGGGATGGTGGTTCAGAAAACAGGAAGGAGAAGCCTGAATCCCTGGGGATTTCATCACATCATCATTGCCTCTTACTCAAAAAATAAAACCTTAAGTGTTAAAACTTCTCTTAACTTGGGCCTCTTTCACATGCAGGTGAGTCTAATCTTAGCTGACATAGGTTGTTGGCACTAACCTCAATTCAAGGCTCATATTCTACCAGCATTTATTTCTTTTACAAATGGGGCACCTAAACGCAGAGATGTCAAGTCATTCACCCAACATCACTCAGCCAGAGACTGGCAGAGCCAAGACCCAAACTCCTGGTCTCCACGTTTACCCAAGTTGGTCTGAGAGTCCCCAAAGTATGTTGAACACTCAAGGCTCTGTTTGGGATGTTCCTGGCAGCTGGAAATTTTCTGACTCCCCCAGGCTATGTATTTGTACCAGAACATTCCCTACTCTGTTCCTCTGCTTACCAAGTAAACAAGTCAAAAGGAAGAGGGGAATAATTTTGGATGAATTGATGTTTGCAGTTCAAAAACTTTTGTCTTAGGCACACTCAAGCCAGTAGCCATGGCAACCCTCATTTCATCTCCTCAGCCTGACTCTTTGCACACATTTCCTTCTTTTGGAGCCCAGAAGTTAGCAGCAGCTATGGGTTAAATATGTTCTGCAGAGCAACGAGGTGACAGTTCTCAAAGGACCTTGGTACACATGTCCGTAACCTGGAAATGATGTTTTCACTAGCATTGTTTCAGATGACTTGTCTCTTTAGAAGAAGCCTTCCATCCCACCTGCCAGAACTGTCAGCAGAGCCGTTCGGGACAGAATCATCAGAGCTGTCATGTTAAACATGTTAAGTTGCAGAAGACATGCTTGGTGTCCTTGCCCAGCCACATCCCTGGCTCCAAGAACAGCTACGCTCGGCACCTGCGAAAGGGCTGGACGTCAGCCGCCATATTAGAACTATGTGGTACTGCTTCCACGGTCTCAGGTAGTTGGACCTCAACTGACCCAGGGGAGGCCAGGGTATCAGTTAAGAATCTTTCTCTTGAGTATTTGAAGAAATGCAGAGACTGCCATTATTGATGGTGGGCAGTTAAACTAAAAGGTCATGGAGCATGAGGGCCGGAGCTGCCCTTTTTTGGCCTTGTACATAATAAGAAAAAAACAGTCCGCCAAGAAAAGAGTGGCTGGCTCAGATAGAGATAAAAACGAAAAGGACTCACGTGGTCCGAGAGAGAGAGAGAGAGAGAGAGAGAGAGAGAGAGAGAAGCCACCTTGATTTCTAACAGCTTCCCAGTTCTCAGCTCCAATTCCACAGGGGAGGCCGCACTCCATTCCGGTGCCATTCCTCGGGGCCCTTTCAGGGCCTAGAGTCTGAATGGCTTTCTCCTCTTGCCACAATGATGCACCTTCACCTTACAAATCTTTTCCACCTACATTACCTACTCGCTCTTTCCCAAGTCCTGGAAGATCAGTAGGCCGGGAAGGATTACCTCACTCTTCTTTTACAGGTGGGGAAACAGAGGCCCCACGCGGGAGGGAACTTCCGCAAGATTACTCACCCAGCTAGTTATAAGGGGCAGAACCTGAACTCAGGTCTTCTCACTCAGGGCCGGTGTTTTACCTACCACATCAAGTAATCAAGAAAAACAGAAGTGCCATCATTCTCTTGGGCACTCAAGGTCTCATGATGAGACAAGTAGATGCGGAGCCTCGAGGGTGAGAAAAACAAGCCAAAGCACGAAGCCTGTTTTAGTTTAATGATTTTATTTTGTTTATTGGTTTTTCTCCCTTTAGCCCATAGACTGCTAACTCAAATGCCTACAGGGGCCACGCAGGTAGAGAAAGAGGGTCACATACTAGTGTGTGACAACTGGGAATGGTGGAGACCGGGACAAACTGCAGTGCTCGTGACCAACTTGAAAAGGTCAGTTGCTGTGTCAGCTCCAGTCAGGTGGGAATGCAGATCCTATATGACCAAATCTCAAGTGTTATGGAAAGCTAGCTATCTAACTTATGCGGAATTTCCTAATTGTTAAAACACATGTCAGCCGAACAAATTATACCTGCCGGCTAGATACTACCCTTGTAGCACCAATCCGCCACTTCTGCTCTGGACCGCAAGCACTGAGGACAAGACTATATATTATTCATCTTTATATCTCTAATACCAGGCACAGAGGAGGCACTAGGGTGATTTGATTAATTTAATTAATTGAATGAAACCCATGTCATTCTGGCTTCTAGTCAAATGATGCCTCCTCAGAGAGGTCTTTTCTCACAAACTATGGTTACCCTCTAATTTCCATTCTATTTTTTCTATGAAAAAGACCCTTGGCTTTTTAGCCAGGCATGTGGCTACCCGGGATATAGAAAACGTTTTCTTGGTCTCTTCTGCAGCTAGGTGTGGCCACGTGACTAAGATCTGGCCCAAAGGATGAAAACAGAGGTAATGTGTGTAACTTCCAGGAAGTATCTTCCAGGAAAGGGCTGTGTCCTTCTTTGCTGTCCTCCTTTGTGCTAGAATGCAGATGTGATGGCTGGAGCCAGGCAGCCATGCAGGGCCACGATGCGCAAGCCAGACACATACTGAGGATGGTGGAACAAGGGGACAAAAGGAGTTACGTCTTTGATGATTTGGGAGCGGGCTTAGCAACAATGGATTGTTTGATCTCGCAGGAGGTAAATATATATGTAATTTTGCCTTTTTCTATCTACTGTTTTGGGGGGGGGGGGTTCTGAAAGAACAAATCCTCTATCCTCTCATCCTGCTTTATTTTATTTAGCACTGAACACACCTAACAGCGTACATGTATTTGGTTTACTTATTATTTTTGTTCCCTATGAGACTGTAAGCTCCGTGAGAGCAGGAATCTTGTTTCACTTACAGTCATTTCCCTGGTGTTTAGAAGAGTGCCTGGCATGTGGCGGGTGCTCAGAAAGTAATTGGTGAATGTGTAAATGAAGTGGATTAGATTGGGCTACGAGTGAAACTGAAGTACACGATAACCTAAACCTAATTTCACACCAGCCACCATCAGCTGAATTTGCTCAGTTCTTTCAACAAATTACCCTCAAAGGTTTTAGTCAAATGCAAAAGGGAAGGGGGTGGGGAATTCAGCAATCCAAAGGACTTGTCCCAAATGTACAAAGATTCTAGAAAAGGAAAAAAAAAAATTCCCAAAACATATTGCCACGTTCAAAAGCAGCACTTTCACAACAGCTGCCCCATTTTTACTCAGAGACAGCCAGACCCCAGTCCAGGCAGGGCTCCAGGATGGACGTAGCGTGAGAGAGCACATGCTGCTGGAGGGAGCCATTCAATGTACCGGGTTCAAGCCTGGCCTCCGAGAGCCTAAGTAATGCATTTTTTAATTGTTCAAGCCACGTTCCAAAAGGGGAGTGCTGCCTCCCTCACAGGAAGATAAGCCTCTGCTCTCAAGCCCCCAAACAAGGCCTGTCCCGCCAAGTGAAAGCCCAGGAGACTTGGCCCAGACCACCACCAAACATGGCAAGCCCCAAGGCATTGCATGGCTCCTTCTCAAAGCAGTAGCAGTGATTTTCCTAATTAACAGAGCAAGTCTGTAGGGAGCGGAGGAACCCCAGAAGATGTAACAAAGCCCAGTGAAAAAGACTCCAAACTCACAATGCTGGCTCTAACACCCGGGCCTGAAGCAGCAGGCCAGAGCCCGGACCTTTCTTGAAAGAACATTTGGGGTGAAGCAGGGCCAGCGTGGGGGAAAGAAAGACTGTGTGCTAAAATGCCATATTATAGCCTCAAAATAAACACCTGGCAGAACACCTCCACATCTGGAGCACGTCACAAGACTCAATTCCATTTGGTCAGGCCAACTGCCCCACAGCTGTTACAGGGTAAAGGCAGATAATTAAAAACAGTAGTTTGCCATGTTGCAAAACTGGTCACTGCTAAACAATTTGTGTGTTTGTCTTTGGAGCTAAAGTACTAGAAGTGAGTTATGTCTATGAGGGGACAGGAAGGTGATTTCTCAAGACACCCAAATGAGAGGAAATAAAGGATAAAAGCACCTCCCCTGTGCCAGGCACCACACATGCGTTTTTTTCTTTTAATCCCCATCACAATCCTATAAAGAGGAATTATTATCCCCTTGCTCTGGACGATGAGACGGAGGCTCAGTGACATGCCCGACT
Organism: Rhinolophus sinicus; assembly: GCF_057876585.1. Classification (NCBI taxonomy): domain Eukaryota; kingdom Metazoa; phylum Chordata; class Mammalia; order Chiroptera; family Rhinolophidae; genus Rhinolophus; species Rhinolophus sinicus. The sequence goes on along the minus strand of NC_142516.1, from coordinate 22,061,870 downwards.
CCCACAGCACAGCCAGCTGGCCCAGCCAACATCCACCCAGGTCTGACTCCAGACCTGCCCTCTTAGCCTTCGACCACCAGCTCCCTGGTCTAGGCTTGAAAAAGCCAATGCTGCCAGATGATGCCTCGGCCCAGGGGGGAAGAATGCCAACGAGCCCGTAGACATGAGCAAAGCACTGGTCCCCCACGTCATTTGCTAAAAGGACATTCTTTGAACACACAAACAGATACACACACATCCACATTTACTACACATTAATCATCTGTCAAGAGGGGCCTCAAGGCTTCAGGAGAATCAGCAAATGGCTCTTTGATCCAAAGGTGAAGAAGAGAGGCTTCAGAGGGGGAACATCACTGCACATCTGTATGAGGAGGGCAGGGCCAAGCAGGAGCTCTGGCCTTCAGGGTCAAGGTGCTCGCCTGCGTGAGAGGAGGGTGCTGCACGAGGCCACACACAGCAGGGGGTGGGAAAGAAGGACCCTTCTCCTTGCTCGGCTCCCATCAGCCAGATCATGAGGCCGTGAACCCCAACTCTCTGCAGTGGGTTGGATTGGTGGTCTCCAAAAAGATATGGCCACAGCAAATCCCTGCCACCTGTAAATGCGGCCTTATTTGGGAAAAGGGTCTTTGCAGATATAATTATACTGCTGGTCTTGAGATGAGATCATCCTGGATTATCTGGGTAGGCCCGAAACCCAGTGACAAGTATCCTTGTAAGAAAAAGGCAAAGGGAGATCTGAAACACACAGAGGAGAAGCAATGAGAAGACGGAGGCAGAGATTGTAGCAAGGCAGCCAAAAGGAATGCCAAAAGCCACCGGAAGTTGGAAGAGGCAAAGAACAGATTGTCCCCTAGAGGCTTTGGAGGAACTGCAGCTCTGATTTCGGTCTTCTGGCCTACACAACTGGAAGAAACTAATTTTCTGTTGCTTCAAGGTACCCACTTGTGGCAATTTGTTACATCAGCCCTAGGACATAAATGGAACCCTTTGCCACGTTTCCACTCTGCCCCAGTGGGGCGGGGTAACCACACATGGGCACATAAGCAAGTTGTAACCACCATGAAAGGTCCACGGTTTCCTTGTCTCCTGTTGTGTCATCCTCTGTAGGCTCTTGGGCCTCTGTTGGCTGGCAAGTCATGTAACTGCCTCCTGCCACCATGCTGCAAGCATCCACCAACGGGGCACAGCAAAGGCTGTATCCCTTGATGCTCCCAAAGCCACCAGCCCTGCTTCATGCTGCTGCTAATACTGCTGCCCCCATTATCAGCCCCCATTAAAGCCCCTGATGCTGCCACCTAATAAAGTTGCTGGTACACCCTCTGCCATGGGGATCCTCAGGAAAATCCATCAACGGGGCCTGAAACACCTGGCACCAGCCTTGACAGAATGCTTTCTCTCTAGGGACACAAGGGCGAACTAATAAATCCAAGGTAAGCCCCCATTCCTCTAAGACATCTGCATGCTGGCATTGAAACAAAGAGGGTGCCGTCCACTAAACCCACACATGGATCTCCTCTGGTGTCAGAAATGTGTTGTATGCTCTTCTGAAATGCTCGTCTCCATAAATAAAAAGACAGTTGTCCCTACATCCCAGATGAAGCAAAACAAAGTCTAACTGAACGTCACCCTGAGTCCACAATTTCTGCACCAAAGCAAATAATGAAAAGGGTCAGAGGAGGCGCCCGCAGACGAGGGCAGCCTTGGCCGCGTGAGCATAACCCCTCTGTCTTGGTCCATCCCCATCAGCTCCGGGGCCCAGAACCCTTCAGGCAATGGAAGACCTCCACCATCAAGCAGCATGTTGCCTGAGCATTGAATCTGACGGTGACTAAAACCTGCATGAGACTCTTTACAACTCTCTGTCCCTAGTGGCCCCCAATTTCCATCCCATTAACTTTAATAAAAATAGAAGGGTCAGACCCAGAGCAAGTAGGTACCCCTAAGTTGGGAAGACCCTGAAAAGACACTCCAGTGCTCCCGCTGAAGACTCACTCTACCCACTGATGTCGGTCACTAGGCCAAGACCCTTCTAAGATGCCAGAGCCCTGCGCTGCCCCCATCAAATGGGAAAACTCCCCTCTCCTACTCTCATGCCACATTCTATTGCATTGAATCTAAAGTGTATGGTCTTGGACTCCGCATCACAGAATTATTTTACCAGACTTATTAAGGATAATTGATATATAAAAAACTGCAAGCTTAATGTACACAATTTGATGAGCTTGGACATATGCATACACCTGTGATGCCATCACCACACCAAGTTACTAAACATATCCATCACCTTCAAAGGTTTCCTGTATGTGTGTGTGTGTGTGTGTGTGCGTGCGTGTATGTGTGTGTGTGTATGTTAAAAATGCTTAATGTAAGATCTACCCTCTTAAATTTTTTTTTTCTTTTTGGGGAATATTAGGGAACACTGTGTTTCTCCAGGGCCCATCAGCTCTAAGTTGCTGTCCTTCAATCTAGTTGTGGAGGGCGCAGCTCAGCTCCAAGTCCAGTTGCCGTTTTTCAATCTTTAGTTGCAGGGGGTGCAGCCCACCATCCCATGTGGGAATTGAACCGGCAACCTTGTTGTTGAGAGCTCGCGCTCTAACCAACTGAGCCATCCGGCCGCCCCTCCCTCTGTAATATTTAAGTGTGTAGCACTTGGTCATAACAGGCACCATGCTGCACAGCAGATTTCCACAACGCACTCATCTTGCATAACCAAAACTGTATACCCATGAGCAAAAACTCACGATTTCCTTCTTCCCTCTGCCCCCAGCAACCACCATTCTACTCTCTGTTTCTATGACTTTGACTAATTTAAGACACCTCATGTAAGTGGAATTACGCAGTATTTGTCCTTCTCTGACTGGCTTATTTCACTTGGCATAATGTCACCCAGGTTCATCCATGTTGTCACAAGTGGTAGGATTTCCCTCATTTTTAAGGCTGAAAAATATTCCACTGTATGTATACGCCACATGTTCTTTATCCGTCATCGTTCCATGGACATTTGGGTTTCTTCTACCCGTTGGCTATTGTGAATAATGCTGCAATGAACATAAGCACGCAGGTATCTCTTTGAGACCCTGATTTCAACACAAAATGATTTTAGACCAAAGAAAAAAAGAACTGCTTTTATACACAGCAGCCTCTCCTCTCACGATGAAGACAGGAACCCACAAGGGCTGAAGCAGAAGGGGAATCTAAATGAAAGCAGGATCAGAGTTGCCCCTGCCCTCGAGGCCTCGATCAAAGTTACGCTCCTGACTCCTCCTTCCCTTGGAGGAACTTTTTTTCGCAGGAGGCTCCATGGTGGATGATGACAATAAATAATGAAAACAGATGACTGTTGGGCACAACCCATCAGCTCTCTATCCAGGTTTGACTCCAGCGGGGCAAGGTTTAAATTGGGTTACTTGCTGTACAAGTTCTGAATAGTCCCATCCAGTCTCTACATGAGAACAGGAAACTCATCCTCAATTCTGAGAGCCCCTTTCTTCTAACTAAATAAGAGGCTATATTTATGAAGCACCTATTACATGCCATCCATGTCACAGACATTACATTTTGTTGTTACCAGTCCTGTAGGGTAGGTTTTATTATTCCTATTTCACCCACTTCTGCTGTGACCCATCCTCTTACTGGGGACAAAAATCACAGGCAGCCTGGAACAGAACATGAAAAATACTATGGCTGATAAACGTTAGCTGCTCTAACAAGTCCTGGGCAGGCTGTACCACAGGCTAGAAGCTTTCCTTCTTTCTCAAAACATGAAGCCCACAAATTAGAGGGCACCCGGTCCTGACCTCCACATCAGCATCCGCTTTCCTGGACTCTTTTCTTTAATAAGCAGACTACTTTTCCTGAGGAGAGCGCTCTTCGAATCCTACACAGAAGCTAAGTCTGGCATGTTCTATGAGCACTTAAGACTCGGCAATCCAGGGACTGATGGGGTGGGGAGGGGGCGTGGAGGATGATAAGTGAGAACTCACTGAAAGTTTAGCAGGGCTTCGCAGCAAGAACTCAACCGAAATAATAAGACTCGTGGTTCTGAGTATTTGTTTAAAAGTTTGACACATTCCAGCTAGGATAGAGAGGGTCAAAAGAGACTACTGTTTCTGCCGTAACAATAAGACCAAGCCAAGTATACTACAAAATCATAGTTTTTAGGAACACATTAGAGAGATGACATAAAGAAACCCAAATGAGCTAAACTCCAGAAAGTGGCAGACTCTTCCTGGGGGTGAAATGAAAGATCCACTACAGACAGAGAAAAGAGAAACCAGCTGACCTTGTAATGAATTGTTACCATCTAGGTGTAGCTTGCAGTAGTGGATCAGAATTCCAAGGGTCCCAGTTACAGGCTAAGTCTGACCTCACAAACCAAGTTTTTGCCACGTCTTCACCAAGTGCACGAGGATGGTATTCCAAAGGCTTGGAGTGAGACAGGAGAGCTGAGAGAGCTCCCTCCGAGATACATGGAGACTTGCCTAGTCCAAGCTAGGGACCTACCAACCGCTAAGGAAAACTGAGGACACTCCTTCTGGGTCACTATTGGACTTCACAGAGTGCTCAGCAGTGGCCTTCCAAAAATGGGGACAAGCGAAATTGCTGAGACAACTCCCTCACAGACCCTGCAGGCCTCACCCAATGCACTTCTGTGGCTATGAGAACACTGAGGGCAGGGCAGCAGGATCTCTCAAGGAGCAGAGCCCAAAAGCAGAAGAGATGAGGGAATACAGAGTAAACGCAACAAGTAAACTAAAATAAAATGATTACCTATAATACACATGTCTCTTTAAAAAACTACTGACATCCAAGATAAAAATAATAATAACAATGTATTATGGGGTTTAGAGCATAGTTAAAACTAAAGTATATAACCAAAGGACAAAGGTTGAGAAAGGGTAAGCCGGACCCAACAAATTGCATTATATTGTTGTAAAGTTCTTCTATTGCTTGTGAAGAAGCATAATGTTATTTGAAGTTAGATTGTTATAAGGTAAAGATGAATACTGTACCATCCAGAGCACAAATTCTCCATCAGGGGCAATGTTCCCCTTCCGCCCACCGGGGGGACATTTGGCAATGTCTGGAGACATTCTTGGTTGTCACAACTGGAGGAAGGGCATGCTACTGGCATCTAGTGAGCAGAGACCAGGCCTCCTGCTCAACATTCTACAATGTACAGGACAAACCCCCACCACAAAGAATTATATGGCAATAGTCCCAAGGTTGAAAAACTCTGCTCTGAAGCAATCGCTAAAAAAAGTAACACAATGAGCTATAGGGAAAATATGACAGTGGCAATAAAATGAAATGCTTAAAAAACACTGAATTCACCCAAAAGAAATAGGGAAAGGAGAAACAAAGAGACAAAGACTAACTAGCAAGACTTCAGCCTTAAATTAACTATATCGGTGATTACGTTAAATGTAAATAAATGTAACACACCAATTTTATAAAAGGCACTGATAATCAGACTGGATAAAAAAACAAAATCCGATCATATGTTATTTTTAAGAAATATGCTTTAAATATAATGACACAGAAAGGTTAAAAGCAAAGGGTGAAAAAAAATACACCTTGCCAACACTACACATAAGATAGCTGATGTGATTATATAAAAAATAGAAAAGTAAATTTCAACATAAGAAATATGACTATGTACAAACAAGGACATTTCACAAAACTCAAAGGTTAATTCATCAAGAAGACGTAACTTTAAATGTATATGCACATAATAGCAGGGCTTCAAAATACATGAAGAAAAATTAACTGAAAGGGAAAATAGACCAATTCACAATCACAGTTGAAGATTTTAATGTTCTCTCAGTAAGTTAAGGAGCATGTAAACCAAAAAAGAAATTAAGGATATAAAAGATTTGAACAATACTACCAACAAATTAATCTAATTGATACTTACAAAACACTGTACCCCCCAACTGCAGAATATATATTCTTTTTAACTTTCACTCGGCTTTAATTATAATTATGCATTTTAAATTCAAACAGGTGACCAAAGCTAAGACTTTCATTCTGAATAATTTAATTATAAGGCTCGTTAACTGAAAAAAAAAAATCTCTACTACAAATATTTAGTTTGCTATGAATTCCTAGAAAAAGATTTAGCAAGTAATCTATGGATTAACAGGTTGTGACTCTCCAGGGTCATGTGACATGACTGAATAGAAATGGCTTGAATCCTAAGGATACATTAATCTAGATTTGATGTTGGTTCAGAATCTATTTGCAAAATTCTAAATAAATATAATCCATCTTGATCTGAATGTTTTCTTTCCATGTCCATAAAATGAAGAGCTTTTCCTGACCACGCATATACAGCAGACAAGTAAATCTTGCGGCACTATCCTTCAAAATGAAGACGCTAATCAATGACATCAATAGCTTCATTAGTATTCATCAACCCCGGGATGCTGGTAAGATTGTCAGGTTTTAACCAAATAGTTTCCCAGCAAATATTTTCCCATATGTTTTGGAATTTTCCTTTGCATCTGAGCATCTTCACCTAACAGCTCCGTTACACCAACAGCCATTATTCCGACCACCCATGAACAATTTCCAAGTCCCGACACAAAAGAACCAGACTATACATTCTTTTTACGTGTATAAGAAATATTCACCAGCATTGACCATATGCTGAACCATAAAATAAATCTCAATGAATTACAAAGGGCTGAAATCATACAGAGTATGTTCTCTGGCCACATCTGCATTAAATAAGAAATCAATAACAATAAGACGTCTAAAAAATTCTCCAAATATTTGGAAATTAAGTAGTGTAGTCCTAAATAGCTTTTTAAAAATCACATGAAAAATCAGAAAATATTTTAAATTAAATGATAATGAAAACATGATGTTATCAGATGTGTGGAATGCAGTTAAAGTATGAAAAGAAATAGACTTACATGCCTGTATTAGAAAAGAAGTAAGGTATAAATCAATAATCTAATCTTGAACATTAAAAAAACTAGAAAAACAAGATCAAACTAATAGGTAGAATAAAATGAAAAATAAGAGCAGAATCGATGAAATAGAAAGTGGACAAAAAACAGAAATTTTTAAAAGTTAAAAGCTGGTTTCTGACAACTTTATGCTAGTAATTTGAAAACTAAGATAAATGGACAAATTTACTTAAAAAATAAAAACTTTACCAAAACTAAACAAGATTAGACGATTAAATTCCCCCATATCCATTTTTTTTTAAATTCGGTTCACAATTTTAAAATACTTCCAACAAAGAAAACTCCAGGTCCAGATAGTTTCACCAGTGAATTATATCAACTATTTAAGGGAGACATAATGCCAAATTTATACAAACTATTTTAGAAAACAGAATGTAGCAAAATACTTTCCAACTCATTTTTCAAGGCCAGCATTATCTGATATCAAAACCAGACAAAAACATAACAATGAAATTACTCATAATCATACATGTAAAAATCCTTAACAAGACACCAACAATATGTAATTCAAGTATATATAAAAAGGATAACACATCATAACTACATGAGGTTTATCCCAAAAAGGCTTGGATTAATATTAGTGAGTCAATCAATTAAATTAACTAACTAAATTCACATAATAAGAGAGAAAAATCATGTGATGAGAAATAGATGAGAAAAGTATTTGACAAAATTCCATACCAATTCATTAAGGGGGAAAAAAAATAGAAGTGAGGAAAAATGAAACTTCCTCAATCTGATCAAGAGAATCTGCAAAAAAACTTACTGCTAACATAATATTAAATGATGAAACTTTGAATGTGTTCCCTAAGATCAAGCATAAGGCAAAGATGTCTGTTCCCACCACTTTCATTCAACATTTTATTGGAGATCCTGGTTAGTACAATAAGGCAAGAAAAAGAAATAAAGGGCATACAATTAGAAAGTAGCAAAACTGTAGTCATACAGAGGAGACTCACTCGGTGTGTAGAAAACCCTACGGATCTAAAACATATATTAAGTTTATTTGGTAATTATTCAGAATATAAGATGAATATATGAAAATTAGTTATAGTTCCATGTATTAGCAACAAGAAAATTAAATTCTAAAAACTAATGCCATTTACAATAACAATCTTTAAAAATCAATTATCTAGGAATGAATCTAATGAAAAATGTGCACCTCCACATTGAAAGCTATAAAGCACTGCCTAGAACAACGAAAGACTTAAACATGTTGAGATAAACATCAGTCTCATGGATTCAAAAAGGCAATAGTGTTAGGTATCTATACCTCCAAACTGATCTATAAATATAAAGATATCCCAATCAAATCCTGACAAGTTGATTCTAAAATGCATATGGAAGACAAACGCCCTAGAATGGCCAAAACAATGTTAAAAATCAAAAGCAATGTTGGAAGATTTATGCTATCTGATTTCAAGGCTCACTAAAAAGCTACTGTCATCAAAACAGTGTGATACTGGCATTAGATAAGCAAATAGATAAATGGAACAAAATAGACTTCAGAAATAGACCCACACATATAGTGTCAATTGATTTTTTTTTTTTTTGATTTTTTTTTTACCAAATCAATGAGAAAAGTTTTTTCAACAAATGGTGCTGACACACTGGCTATCTATGTGGGGGGGAAATGAATATATAAAGAACCCTTACAAATTAATAATACAAAACAACCCAATTTAAATGGGCAAAAGCTTGAATAAATAGTTCATAAAAGTAAATATACAAATGGCCAATAAACACCAAAAAAGAAACTCGACATTATTAGTCATCAGAAAAATACAAATTAAAATCACAAGACCCTGGGCTGGCCCAATGGCTCAGGCGGTTGGAACTCCGTGCTCCTAACGTCAAAGGCTGCTGGTTCGGTTCCCACATGGGCCAATGCCAGATGGCTCAGTTGGTTGAAGTCCGGGCTCTCAACCACAAGGTTGCCAGTTTGATTCCTTGACTCCCTTAAGGGATGGTAGGCTCCACCCCCTGCAACTAAGACAGAACACAGCTTCTTGAGCTGAGCTGCCACTGAGTTCCCGGATGGCTCAGTTGGTTGGAGCGCGTCCTCTCAACCACAAGGTTGCCGGTTCAACTCCCACAAGGGATGGTGGGCTGCGCCCCCTGCAACTAGCAATGGCAACTGGACCTGGAGCTGAGCTGTGCCCTCCACAACTAAGATTGAAAGGACAACTTTACTTGGAAAAGTCCCGGAAGTACACTCTGTTCCCCAATAAAGTCCTGTTCCCCTCCACCAATAAAATAAATCACTCAATCAATAAATAAAATAAAATAATAAAATCACAAGACCCTCAAAATACTGCTCACAAAAACCAATTTAAAATGGATCACAGACTTAAATCTAAAACAGAAAACTACAAAACTCCTAAAAGATAACAGAGGAGAAAACATAGATGACCTTGGGTATTGTGAGGCCTTTTTAGGTATAACACCAAAGACACAATCAATGAAAGAAATAATTGATAAGCTACCTTTCACTAAAATGAAAACTTCTGCTCTCTGCAAAAAAACAACATCAAGCGCATAAGAAAACAAGCCACAAGCCGGGAGAAAATATCTGCCAAGACACATCTGATAAAGTACTATTATGCAAAATATATAAAATAACTCAACAATAGGAAAACAAACAACTTAAAAAATGGTCCAAAGATCTTAACAGTACCTCACCAAAGATACACAGATGGTAAATAAGCATAAGAAAAGATGCCCCACATCACACGTGTCATCAAGGAAATGAAAACTGAAACGACAAAGAGATACTACCACCAACCTATTAGAATGGCCACAATCCAGAACATTGAAAATACCCAAGGCTGGCAAGGATGTGGAGCCACGACAGGAACTCTCACACATTGCTGGTGGGAATGCACAATGGCACAGCCATTTGCGAAGGCAGTTTGGTGGTTGCTTACAAAACTCAACATATTCTTACCATATGACCCAGAAATCACACTCTTTGGTAGTATTTATACAAAGGAGTTGAAAACTCAGGCCACACAAAACCAGCACACAGATGTTTATGGCAGCTTTATTCCTAATTGCCAAAGCAACCAAGGTGTCCTTCAGTAGGGGAATAAATAAACAAACTGTGGTACACCCAGACAATGGAATAGTATTCAGTACGAAAAAGAAATGAGCTATGCAACCATGAAAAGGCATGGAGGAACTTTAAATGTATATTACTAGTGAAAGAAACCAATGTGAAAAAGCTACATGCTCTATGATTCCAGTATATGACATTCTGGAGACAGCATAAAGATTAGGGGTTACCAGGGATGGGGGTGCAGGAGAGATGAATAGGCAGAGCACAGAGGATTTTTATGGCAGTGAAAATACTCTGGATGATGTAATAATGATGGATATGTGTCATCATACACTTGTCCAAATCCACAGAATGTCCAACATCAAGAACAAGTCCTAAGGTAAACGATGGATTATATGATGTGTCCACGTAGGTTAATCCGGGGGGGGGGGGGGGGGGGGGGAAGTACCAGGCTGTCCTTTCAGGTTGTTATGGAGGCTTCTTTACAGAGGCATGATTGATGAAATCACTGGCCACTGGCAACCTATAAGCCTCTAGTTCCTACCCCCTCCCTACAGGTAGGGGGGTGGGACTGAAAGTTCCAACCCTCTAAGCACATGGTTGGTGCTCTTAGAAATCAGCCCCCATCCTTAGGTGCTTTCCAAAAAAAATCACCTCATTAACATAAACTCAGGAGTGGTTGAAAGCGGTTTGTTATGAGTATCAAGACACCTCTATTGCTCTTACCACTTAGGAAATTCCAAGGCTTTTAAGGAGTTACGTGCCAGAAATGGGGACAAGGACCAAATATATATTTCGTATTATGAATGACAGTATCACAGGGGAGTTTAGGGGTTCCACGAACTCCCTGAAATTGTATGCAGAATAGTGTGTGTGTGTGTGTGTGTGTGTGTGTGTGTGTGATGCTTGGGTTGGGGAGGGTATGTGGCATCCTTGGATTTCATCAGATTTCCAGAGTCTTGTGACCTTTTTGAAGGAGGTTTAGAATAAATAATCTAGTCTCTAAAATCTCTCCCACGGACATTTTCCATGACTTCCACCCTTTCCTATATTCCAGCGACTCTCATGCTATGTAATCTTGGATAAATTACTTAATCCCTACAATGAGAGATAATAAAATCTATCACACAGGATTGTTGTAAGGACTGAGTAACATAATTACATAAGGAACGGAACGTAGTATACCTGCTATGCAATAAACCAGGGGGCAGCTAATTTTTTCTGTAAAGGGCCCAACAGCCCACACGGTTCCTGGAAGAAACATTCTTGCACGCCTTTGCCTCCTACCACTGAACAATTCCGACTCCAAAATCTCTCTTCACTTCTCGTTCCCAGGATCTCTAACTGCCTCACTTGAATGTTCTTTTGAAACACAACACATCAAGGATGGAGATAATCATTTGTCTTATCACAGAATAGCTCTCACCAAATCTAAAAGTCCAACTTGTTTGACATTCCCCAGACATGTCAACATCCCCACGCTTTTTTGCTTCTTAGGCAACCCCCTCCGCTTCCCTTCCACCATCCACTGCTCAAACAGTTGTTGAAACTCTTACTTATCCTTCAAGACCCAGGTCAAATATCAACACTTCTCAATGGTGTTTCCCAACTTCCACCTCACTACCAGTAGCAGCAACCTTGAGGGAAGGATTGTGACTTTTGTCCATGTATGTTGTACATTCCTTGATGGTATGTGTTATTGTTGTTTGTGCACGTATGTCATGCAGGGTGTCATGCGGGGTCTCTAGTCCCATTCCCGCACAAGAACGCAGGATACGGTGAGGCCAAAAAGGAACACCCACAGAGCCATAGATAGGGGAGTCATACCACCATATTCTCGCTGGCAGCTGGGTTGGAGACACAGGGAGCAGGAGCCACACAATCCGCAGCCTTCTGCTTCTCTGCCAACCAACCTCACTTGCTAACTGTAACCCACCGCTTGCCAGCCATCATTCCCTGCTAGCGTAGCCATGGCAGTTATATCAGTGGCCAATGCACTGATTACAGGTGACAGCCAACTAGCCACAGCTGATGGCCATCCGATCACAGTTGATGGCCATTTACTACCCGAGCCAGCACTTTTCCACGTGAGGCCAAGAGCCTGGAAACTGCACTCCTGGCTCTGTCGCCACATTCCACCACTCCAGGGTCTCGCCTCACAATCTACCCGAAAAGCGTCTTCCGCGAGGGGCCCTGTGCGAGGAGCCTGGAGGTGAATGCAATATTCTGGACACAGCCAGGCTCTCTGGGTACAAACAGGGTTTCTCAAGGCACCGCCAGTCCTTCTGGGCACAGCCAGACTTCCTGGGCTTCTTAGGGTATCAGCAGTCTCCCCGGACACAGCCAGGATTTCTCAGGGCACTGCCTCTCTCTCTGAGAACAGCCAGACTTCCTGGACATAGCCAGAGTTTCTCAGGGCACTGCCAGTCTTTCTGGGGACAGCCAGTCTTTCTGTGCAACAGCCAGACTTCCTGGGCACAGCCAGTCTTTCTGGGCAACAGGCAGACTTCCTGGGCACAGCCAGTCTTTCTCAGGGTACCACCAGTCTTTCTGGGCACAGCCAGACTTCCTGGGCTTCTTAGGGTACCACCAGTCTCCCTGGGCACACAAAGGGCCTCTCAGGGCACTGCCACTCTCTCTGGGCACTGCCAGTCTTTCTGGGCACAACCAGTCTTTCTGGGCAACAGCCAGACTTCCTGGGCAACAGCCAGGGTGCTTACATATTCTCGATGGCAGCCGGTCGAGACACAGGAAGCAAACATCCACCGGTTCCACTGCATGGTGGTACGTTCCCAAAGAAACAGTCAAATGGTCTGTCAAATCAGGGATGGAAGGCAATTCCCCATAGTCCACAGTCATTCGCCAGGGCTGTGCACCAGCCCCACAACGTGTGCCCTCTCCACAAGGCGAGGGCTCCAAGTCTTCCCCAACCTGGGGTTTAGGGTCTCAGCAAGCAATGCCCAGCCCACACGGCCGCAATGACCTTCACTTTCTCCGGCCTATGCTGGTTGGAGAACCATCCACATCTTCCCACCCCTCCACGGGGGTCCAGCTCTCCAGCAGTTGCACGGCTTTTCCTGTGCTGGTCGGAAACTTGCTCGCTGTGCCAGTTGTCCGAGTGGCTGATGGCCCCGGAGTAAGATGTCCACAACTCTAGGAGCCCACGGCAGCTGCGGACCACCAAAAGGAAGGTGACGCCTTCTATAGCCAAGAGGGTGGTGTGCCATCGGAGGCTAGAATCTCCCAGGCAGACGGCAACTCCTGTTCCTGGTGCCGCTCCTCACGAGCCTCCCGAAACTGAGCTTTCACACATATAAACTGCTCCATTACCTTTCGGAGAGTTTCGGCCGACACCACACCCTGCTCGCTGTGCCATGTGTCATGCAGGGTGTCATGTGGGGTCTCTAGTCCCGCTCCCGCACAAGAACGTAGGACATGATGAGGCCAAAAAGGAACACCCACAGAGCCATAGATAGGGGAGTCATATCACCATATTCTCGCTGGCGGCTGGGTTGGAGACACAGGGAGCAGGAGCCACACAATCCGCAGCCTTCCGCTTCTCTGCCAACTTGCTAACTGCAATCCAACGCTTGCCAGCCATCATTCCCTGCTAGCGTAGCCATGGCAGTTATATCAGTGGCCAATGCACTGATTACAGCTGACGGCCAACTAGCCCCAGTTGATGGCCATTTACTACCCGAGCCAGCACTTTTCCACGTGAGGCCGAGAGCCTGGAAACTGTACTCCTGGCTCTGTCGCCACACTCCACCCCTCCAGGGTCTCGCCTCACAATCTACCCGAAAAGCGTCTTCCGCGAGGGGCCCTGTGCGAGGAGCCTGGAGGTGAATGCAATGTTCTGAACACAGCCAGGCTCTCTGGGTACAGACAGGGTTTCTCAAGGCACCACCAGTCCTTCTGGGAACAGCCATACTTCCTGGGCTTCTTAGGGTATCAGCAGTCTCCCTGGGCACAGCCAGGGCCTCTCAGGGCACTGCCTCTCTCTCTGGGCACAGCCAGACTTCCTGGACATAGCCAGGGTTTCTCAGGGTACCACCAGTCTCCCTGGGCACACAAAGGGCCTCTCAGGGCACTGCCAGTCTTTCTGGGCACAACCAGTCTTTCTGGGCAACAGCCAGACTTCCTGGGCAACAGCCAGGGTGCTTACATATTCTCGATGGCAGCCAGTCAAGACACAGGAAGCAAACATCCACCGGTTCCACTGCATGGTGGTACGTTCCCAAAGAAACAGTCAAATGGTCTGTCAAATCAGGGATGGAAGGCAATTCCCCATAGTCCACAGTCATTCGCCAGGGCTGTGCACCAGCCTCACAACGTGTGCCCTCTCCGCAGGGTGAGGGCTCCAAGTCCTCCCCAACCTGGGGTTGAGGGTCTCAGCAAGCACTGCCCAGCCCACAAGGCCGCAATGAGCTTCGCTTTCTCCGGCCTATGCTGGTTGGAGAACCATCCACATCTTCCCACCCCTCCACGGGGGTCCAGCTCTCCAGCAGTTGCACGGCTTTTCCTGTGCTGGTCGGAAACTTGCTCGTTGTGCCAGTTGTCCGAGTGGCTGATGGCCCCGGAGTAAGATGTCCACAACTCTAGGAGCCCACGGCAGCAGCGGACCACCAAACGGAAGGCGACGCCTTCTATAGCCAAGAGGGTGGTGTGCCATCGGAGGCTAGAATCTCCCAGGCAGACGGCACCTCCTGTTCCCGGTGCCACTCCTCACGGGCCTCCCGAAGCTGAGCTTTCACACATATAAACTGCTCCATTACCTTTCGGAGAGTTTCGGCCGACAACACACCCTGCTTGCTGTGCCATGTGTCATGCAGGGTGTCATGTGGGGTCTCTAGTCCTGCTCCCGCACAAGAACGCAGGATATGGTGAGGCCAAAAAGGAACACCCACAGAGCCATAGATAGGGGAGTCATATCACCATATTCTCGCTGGCGGCTGGGTTGGAGACACAAGGAGCAGGAGCCACACAATCCGCAGCCTTCTGCTTCTCTGCCAACCAACCTCACTTGCCAACTGCAATGCACCGCTTGCCAGCCATCATTCGCTGCTAGGGTAGCCACGGCAGTTGTATCAGTGGCCAATGCACTGATTACAGCCGACGCCCACCTAGCCACAGCTGATGGCCATCCGATCACAGTTGATGGCCATTTACTACCCTAGTGAGCACCTTTCCACGTGAGGCCGAGAGCCTGGAAACTGTACTCCTGGCTCTGTCCCCACACTCCACCCCTCCAGGGTCTCGCCTCACAATCTATGCGACAAGTGTCTTCCGCAAGGGGCCCTGTGCGAGGAGCCTGGAGGTGAACACAAAATCCTGTGTTCCTGTCTGGGGAGCGGGACTAGAGACCCCGCATGACACCCTGCATGACAACGTATCAACCTCCCTCACTAGAACATGAGCTCCTTGAGGGCAGTATTTTTTAAAGTCAACATTAATGCAGAAATTAATCTAAATTAATGAAAACATAATATGACAAGGCCAGTGCTACAGAGAGGCAATTGAGATAAGTCATGCCAAGTTCTAGGTCAGATCCTGTCTTTATTTAAATTTTTTTTTCACGCATTTTTTTTTTTTTTTTTGCATTAATGTGAAATTTTTAAATATTGCATGAAAATATTAGTTACTTTGATGACTGAGTTTGTTGGGTAACCCTCTAAATTTGCACCCAAGGTAAGAGCCTCATTCTCCTCATCTGTGTCCTGGCCCTAAATTAACAACCAGCAGCTCTGAGGTTCTCTGATTCCAAAGCCATACTGCTTCTAAAAGTCACAAAGACCAGGCAGTATTCAACCTCCCAAGGAGCTCATAGTCTGGTGGCAGATTGTGACAAGGAGGTGGACAGTTACAAGAAAAGTGACATCCACACCAAGGGTATGACTACAAGGAACAGTGTACAGAACAGTGAGTAGCTAACCTGCCTTGGGCCCATCAGGGAAGACTTCACAAAGGAGGAAAGGCTGGAACTTAAGGGATTTCCCTGATAAGGATTATCCCACTCCACTGAGAAGACAGCAGCAGCTACAGTAACTTTGGGACAATTTTTCATCTCTCCACCAACTGTATTATAATGATCCCTTCCTTCTTTGTGTTTCCCATTAGATGCTGAGCTCCTTAGGGATAAGGCTGAGAGACACACCGCAGATGGTCAGTAAGTAGGGGTGTATGTCTGAGGGAGTGGGCCAGTGAGTGAATGGCATTGCCTGTAATCCTGCAGCCTCCCCGCGCACACTGATGGAGCAGCAAGGCCCCAAGCATCAGGGCACTGCACAGGGATGTACGTGGACAAACAGGGGCAACCACAACAACCTCTGTCCCGAGAGGCATTCTGAGAGACTGTCAGTCCCCCAGGGCCTGGCCTGGGAGCTGGGTGCCTGGGCAAGTGCCCACACGAGGGCCCACACAATGCTGCCTGTGAGCACTGAATGGAATGTGCCTCTGGATGGTATGTGCTGTGAAGAGCCTCCAGTGTCCACTGCCAGGCAGATGGCACTGGCCTGGGAAAAGCCTAGTTCTGTGTCCACAGCAATAAAAATACCATCTGCAGCCACGCTGGGCAGGGCTGGAGACACACCAAGGGAGGAGGTGGCAAGGGTGCGGACCGAATAAGAAGCCACTGTCAGATCAGACCACAGCAGAGGACAAATGCAGGAGCCACCATCTCTTCTTGAAGAAGGCAGCCCAATTCTGAAGAGAGTCTGATGCTCCATTAATAAACGTGTGACGTGTACAACTAGCCCACTTTCCTCATCTATTAAACGGTGATGAGGAGTCAGAGACTTAGGTATAAAAATGCCTCCCCCAGTGCTTCACACATTGTAGGTGCCCAGTAAGTATTAATTCTATTCTTGGACTGCCTTCTCAATCAGATAAAGAAAACATGGCTCCAATCTAATAATCACCGGGGCCTCCTCAGAGCTGAAAGTGATGGCTACCTGGGAAAACAGGGCCCAAACCACTTGTGCTTCTCTTTCGCTCAGTCCCAGGATAAGATCCAGCCTTGCCTTTTACCGACTGCTACCTTCTGCAGGTGACCAGAGCTCTCCACTCTGTTTCTTCCCCCGCACAGTGGGGAGAACATGAGTGGCAAGGTCTGATAGCTCTTTGAAAAGCATAAAATTCACTGCAAGTTGCTCATTCATTTACTGGTTGGGTCCACTCTTTCGAGCCTCCTGTGGGCCAGGTGCTGTGTGTCCATAGCTTACGTGGTGCTGCAAGGATTCTGTGAGGCAGAAACTGAGGCTCAAAGAGGTCAAGTGATGTTTAAGGCACCAAAGGTCATGAGGGGCAGAGCTAGAGTGGAAGCCCGGATGGATCTGGCAGGAAACCTCAGCATATTCCATGACAAGCAAGTAACTCGCATGTTGAACAAGGCAGCAAGCTCTGTTTTCATAACAGTAAAAAGCAATTAATGTTTGAAGCCCTGCCCCAGTGAGCCACAGAGGAGGTGATACGTGAGCCTGACCTTGGCAGTAGATGCTGTTGGTGCCCCCGGCCCAGCAACTCTTCACTTGGTTCACCTGCCCATCCCCCCAGAAGCTCTGTTAGCTGCCAAGGGCTCACCGCTACACCCTTTGCAGAGAATTTCCTGCAGAGACACAAGCCACCTGGTGGCCTGACAGGAGCAACCCTCAGTCAATACGGGACTGACTGGGAATAGAAAAGGCCTTCCTGCCCCCTGCCTCATGGTGCTCTTCCTGCTCCCGAGCTCCCTGTGTGATGCGGGGACGGGGAGGGTAAGACTTCCACTGAAAGCTGCTCTCGGATTGGCTTCATACCTGCCTTCTCCTGTTGCCCTGCTTCCTTACAGGTTTGCCTTCAGAGAGCTTCCCCTCACAAAGTATATGCACAACTATCCCCGTCTCAGACTCTGCTTCAAGGAACCTGACTCCAGACAGTCTCAGGAATGGTGGGGGATGTTCTAATTAAGAAAAAGGGAAGGACATTTCAGTACAAGGGAATGTCTTCAACAAAAAAACCATTAAGTCCCCACTTTGTGTTAGGCACAGCAGTATGCACTGAGAGAGAGAAATCAAAAACGCTCCCAGCTTCAAGGCGGAAGAGGGACTCACAGAGTTCTGTCAGGACAGAGGGGTGATGTGAGAAGTGTAATCAGGATTGCACATGAGAAAGATGCCCCTCGTCCTAGCAGGACCATGAGAGATTAACGGATTGAAAGAGACAGAGACGAGAGGCAGGGAGATTGGCTGTAACATGGTGTTATCATCCGAAAGACTTAATTACAGTTAGGACACATACTGGAAGGGAGAGGAGCATAACATCAGAGAAAAGCCCAGTGGTACCTAAAAATGTGACACTTGTCCACTTGTCCATAACACTTTTCAAAAATTAATGTAATCTGATGACTTTCCCCCTCTCCGATGGGTGTTTCTTCCAGGGCTCAGGGATAGAAATAATCCTAAATCCAATTCAACTGGGAGCCCCCCGAGTGCACGGCCCTGTGTTAGGCACCCACAGTCCGGTGGCTAAGACCATGGGACAGCTGCCTCGAGGATTCAAAGACAAGACACCAATAACCTTTTCCTTTTAATGTCAGGCCTGCCCTGGCCCCTTACTACTACCATGTTTCCCTGAAAATAAGACCTCAACAGAAAATAAGCCCTAGCATGATTTTTCAGGATGACATCTCCTGAACATAAGCCCTGAGGCATCTTTTGGAGCAAACCTTAATATAAGACCCAGTCTTATTTTCAGGAGGACACGGTATTTCTCATGTCATCCAGTGTGCCACCGATGAGCAGTTTACTTTGGGCAGGACCAGAGTCCTGATAATCCAGTGTTTTCATAAAGGTTGCTGCAGTTTGAAAAGACCACAGGCCCCAACATCAGAAAGACCTGGGATGAAATCTCAGCAATGCCTCTTGCTGGCTCTTTGCCCCAGGCATATACTTCAACCTCCCTGAGCCTCATTTTCTCACCCCAAAAAATGGAGAACTATAATATATATCTTTGAAAGTGTTCGAGAGAATTCAGTAGGATAAGAGAAATAAAGTGTTTAGGACAGTGCCTGGTAGGTGGCTCAACAAGTGGTATGAATTTTATTCTCATTATTTAAATCCTTCTTCAGTCATTCCCAAACATGGACCTGGCTTCCTCCTCTGGCCTTTCATCTCCTGATTGGCCAATCCCTGTGTCACTAAAAGGGCTACTGCTGAAAACAGATGTCATCACGTGCCATGAGAGCAGGTATGTGGTTTCAGAACAATTACTGGCTCAGGCGGGTCAAGTGGCATCTGAAAAATGCAGAGGAAACATGTATCGTGGCATAATACCCTGAGAAGTGAGCTTTTGTTCCCTCCACCACTTTACTTTCAAAACACGGAGGTGACATCTGTCCATGTTCCACATGCCTGGGATGCCAGAGAGACACAGTCAATGGGTGGGGCCCCACATTGGAAGGGCCCAGTGTCTCAGCTGGGCCCTTCCAATGTGGGGCACCCAAAGGCCAGGAATGTGAGGAACATGAGGGCAATCACCTCCCCACTGCCCTGCCAGGTGCCTCCAACCCTGTTGCCTAGACAGACAGAAACTGAGAAGGCCATTACTGCAGCCCCCTAAGCTCAGGATTCTAAAAGCTGAGGCCTCAGCGTCCCTGCTAGGTTAGCGCAAAGGGAATGGAAACTGAAATCTCAGCTGAGTCATTCCCTCTGCCCCCGACGATCCTTAGGGTCGCTTTCACCACCATTTATGGAACAGGCCACCTGATGAAGTAGTGAGCTGCCCATTGACGGGGGAACACAAATAATTCCTGGCACATTAGTGAGAACACCACCACATTCTAACAAAGAATCTCTTTCTTCTCCAAGAACTGATATTTTATGACCTCGCGATACTGTGTGAGGAAAGTCACAGAAAGACTGAGAACCACACTAGTCAGTTCCACTGACTGTCATTCCAGCAAACTTGTCTTCAATACGCAGGGCAGGGTGGTTTGAGGCAAACATTTTGATGCAGGGTGGGTTGCTGAAAAACACTTCACATTCAGAGAACAAGCTCACATTCCCAAACGTTTGCTTATACCTGGGCAGGAATACCCAAATGGGTGCAAGGTGGTGTCAGGTGGCAGAAAGAGTGGGAGCTGCGAGTCATGGCTGTGTGACCTTAGCCTGTCTCTAGCCCTCTCTGGGCATCAGGTTTCTCTGCCATAAAATAAAACAACTAGACTAGATTACTTTAACCCAAACTTCCATCCCATGAGCCCATCTTCGCTGTTTTCCTTATCAACATACATATTATGACTTTTGTCATATCCACATGTCATCTGCACTGTTTATACATTTGGCTAAAATTGCCTTGCTTCCTCACTTTTTTCTTTCCTTGAAACTGATTTTAAAAGGAAACTTGACAGAGTTACCATGAATGGAAACCACAATCACTTGCCAGAACAGAAGGCAGCCATAAAAGTAAATACAATGAAAACAGAACAATGCTTTTAATTTTCTCTGGGAAATGTTGCCTTTTGAGGACTGGTTCTCCCAGGTCTGCTCTGTTTCTGTAGCAAGGAGATTACTAAGTGGTAAAGAGGTGCTAGGACCTTCCAGCACCCCTTTGAGAATTTCCCCTGATCAAAAAGATGGGGGAGGGGGGGAAGATAGGAAAGAGAAAAAAGATGGAAAGAGAACTTAAATGAGAATAACTTCTCACTACTGGATTTAATAGCTCAATAGTCCTGTGGTTTAGAAAACAATTGATAATTCCTAAAGCCTTCTCCCACACTGATATCCCATGTGGGCCCTACTGTGGAGAAAGCATGATCACAATTCACGAAATATTTGAGTTACAGATTATTCTGAGAGAAACAACTTACAACATCCAAACAAAACTGTAGTTAGAAACTTTCCTAATTAGAAGGACCTTGAATGAACGCGATAGAAATGATGTGTGATTTGCCTCGTCATCATTTATTTCAAATAAACTCTTCCAAATGACTTGACAGTGCCTAAAAAATCGTTCATCCTCCTGAGAGTAAATTAAAAATACCACTCCCCCAAAAATCTTTACACTATCAACTTGCTTAATGAAGCATTTTGTCAGGCAGTACGTAAAGATTAATTTAACCAGAGCTTATGTCATCAAATTTAACACAACTTCCAAATTAGTGAAGTACAGATGAATCATGGTATCAGAGAGATTACAAAAACAAAATGCCAATGGATGTTTTGCCTGTGCGTTCATGATGATGAATTTGCTGGATTCACACTGCAAAGCTTGCGTTTTAGGACTCTCCAAGGCACTTATTTCCTTGGATCCCCTTAAATGTAATAATACTTTTATATCTGTCTTATTTAGACAGATATAAAATGAGGGAGGGCAAAGCCCCTCAAATATATCTTAATTATTTTGGAATAATTGATTCTGTCTAGCCTCTGGACTATGGCAGAATATTCCCTAACATTAGTTTTTTTCTTTGCTAAATTTTTGCCTTTTTGCTTTTACTAAATCTTTATGTGATCTTGGGCAAGTTTCCTTCTCTTTCTGGAATTAATTTCCCATATTTAAAAAAGGAAGGGGAGGATGTTGGCCTAGAGTAGGAGTCAGCAAACTCTTTCTGTAAATGGCCAGATAATAAATATTTTCAGCTTTATACACCATATGGTCTCTGTTGTAACTACTCAGTCAGTCTTTGTAGCAAGAAAGCAGCCACAGGCAATATATACAAAATGAGCATGGCTGTGTCCCAATAAAACTTTATTTACAAAAACAGGTGGAGGGCAAATTTGGCTACACACTAGAGGATTTCTAACTTCTAGTCCTGGTATTGTCTCTGTCTTGAAGGGAAGGAAGTTGCCCAGGATCTGTCATTTGACATGGCCAGGAATGAAACCTGGGTCTCTGAATTTTTTTTTTTTTTTTTTAAGATTTTATTGGGGAAGGGGAACAGGACTTTACTGGAGAACAGTGTGTACTTCCAGGTCTTTTTCCAAGCCAAGTTGTTGTCCTTTCAGTCTTAGTTGTGGAGGGCACAGCTCAGCTGGAGGTCCAGTTGCCATTGTTAGTTGCAGGGGGCACAGCCCACCATCCCTTGTGGGAGTCAAAGAATTGAACTGGCAACCTTGTGGTTGAGAGGACGTGCTCCAACCAACTGAGCTATCCGGGAGCTCAGCGGCAGCTCAGCTCAAGGTGCCGTGTTCAATCTTAGTTGCAGGGGGGGCACTGCCCACCATCCCTTGCGGGACTCGAGGAACTGAACTGGCAACCTTGTGGTTGAGAGCCCACTGGCCCATGTGGGAATCGAACCAGCAGCCTTCGGCGTTAGGAGCACGGAGCTCCAACCGCCTGAGACACTAGGTCAGCCCCAGGTCTCTGAATTTTAAGTTCAGGGATAATTCCTCTTTAGCAGCCTGTCTAATCAATCAAGAAACCTGTAGCTAAAACACAAAGCACCAAGTGCCTTCATAGAGAATAGGAAGAATTCCTGTTACTCTTTCAGGCATAATTACTTTAAAATTACTTTAGCAGTGTATTATTAGTTTCCATGATGAAGGCAGCCTTAAGTTTTCTCCATTGCCCAGAAATGTATCAGACAGGAGAAGAAAAATTCAAGAAGACTGGGCGGGGAGCAAGAGAGCTGATTTGGAAATTCATCAAAGTGCCACAGTGAAAAGGAAACTATTTCCTCTTCAACTCACATGTGCACAGCATTATATGGTTTATCACAAACACTTTCATATTTGTTATTTGATTTCATCTTCACAACATCTCGTGAGGTAGGATTCATGGCCTTGAGTTTATGGCTAAGGAAGTTGAATCTCTGAGTAACTACAGTCACTTAGTAACTGACAGCAGAGGCAGAAAACAATGGTCTAAGCCATGCCTGACACTCAGTCATTCATTTAGACACCAAATATTTGTCAGGCCATTGACAAGGCAGGGGACAGGCAGTTCTGAAAAAGCAATATTGCGCTCCCTTCATGGAGTTTACAGTCCAGTAGGAGACAATGAACTAAGGCACTGCGAACAGTGACAAGAAGAAAACAAACGTGGCGCAGTGGTCGAGGGCTGAGGGTGGGGAACTTCCTCAGGTACAGGGGTCAGAAGAGGCGTCTGAAGAAGAGTTTGTAGCTGAGCCTGGGAGGAGGAGAGAGGCCATGTAAAGAGGAGAACTTGGGTCGGTTAAGAACTGAAACAAGAGCCTTGAAGTCAAAGAGCTGGAATCCAAGGAGTTACTCCCTAACTGGGGGGCGAACCCCATTCATTTCTTGAGAGGCAGCCTGGCAGAATACAGAGGGAAAAAAACAAGAGCTTTAGAATTAGGCCCAGGGTCAAAAACCTGCGCTGGTCATGGAAAGCAAACGTCTCTGGACGTCAGTTTTCTCCTCCACAACGGGGCTGATGTTGCCTGCCTGGTAAAGGTCTTTGGAAGATTCAGACAGTGCTGGGAAAATACCTAGCACGGTGCCTGGCTCGTAATAGGTACTCAGTAAAGAATGGTTCTTAACACAATTTCTTTTGAGATTCTACCGATACTAAGATGCTGTTCAATTAATTCTTGAAGCATCTCCAGGGAGGTTCACAAGAGCACCTTCATGGGGTAGGTGGGTAGAACTAAAGGTTAGAAAGGGAAGTAAAAAGGGGGGGAAATGATATAATTCATTAAACAACAACATCTCTATGAAGCCTACCTTTTGTTATCTGAGGGAAAATGCTTTCCATTCTGGTCTGTCTGTTCGGTTCTGCTCTGTTCTACTCTACTCTACCCTACACACACCCCCACCTGTCCTATCCTGTTCCTTAACATCTGAAGTCCCGAAAATGACGTGCTCACCAAGTGTCTGCTATCCTTAAGGAAGCAGCCTGATGAGACGCCAAAATTGTGGGTTTTGAATCAGGCCGATTCGTGTTTGAATTTGGACTCTGCCACCTCCCGTTTGTTTGACCTCCAAGCTGGTAATTTCCGGTCTCTGAGCCTTCCACACCTTGTTTGTAGACTGGGTAAAATAGCACGGGATCCCCTGGGAGAGAAGGTGCTTGGCTTATGTGACTCACTGGGGTCATCTGATGGGGACCGGGAAGGACAGATGGAGCCGGGAGCCTTCGGGGCAGGGACAGGTGGCTGCTGCATTCAGTGTGAATAGAACTGAGGCCCCCTCCACCAGGAATCTCAGCTTATGAGGACCTGGAGAACAGAACTGGATCTCTGATATTTCATCGGAATGATACTGAGAGGTCAGGTAAACTGTAGTCTGTGGAATCACCCAGACCTCGGTTCTAATCCTGACCCCACTATTTATGACCAATGTGACCTTGAGGAAGGCCATAATTTTTCTCCATCTGTAAAACAGGACTGTGAGGATAATGAAAGTACTCACTTAATACAACACGGGCAGAGAACAGGCATAGAGTTAAAATGTTTACAAGTCCCCTTTTATCTCTCCGATCCTTACACCGGTCCACGCTTACTGAGCACTTGCTGGAGACCAGGCCCTGTGCTTACTGCCTCCCAGGACAGCCTCATTACCCTCCCCTACAACTATCTGTGAGGTAGGCACCATGCTCATCGTCTGGTTTTCCGGCAAGGTAACTGAGTCGTTAAGTGGTTAAGTAACTTGCTTCTGGCATTAAATCCAGTAAAAAGAGGAGAGGGCCTGGACTCCAGCAGCCTGACTGCATCCCTGAAAGGTGTTGGTAATTCTATCCTGCAGACAATGGACCTGGGGCTCCAAGTTGTGGAACGTCACAGGGGAAGTGAATCTTCACCTAGACGTCCCTCTGGACCCCCATCCGTGACCACCTGGGAAAGCTGCACACCAGTGCTACTCAAAGTGGCGACCCCCCCCCCCCAGCAGCACCAATACCACCTGGGGGCTGATCAGAAATCACACGCTTAGGTCCCACCCAGACTTACTGAGTCAGAATCTCTGGCCTCAGGGCCCAGGAATTGGTGTTGACAAGTCCTCCAGGGGATTCTGGTGCTCACCAAACACCGACTTTCTGCTGCATACAGCACCTCTGTGCAAACAGTGGCAACCCCCACTACCAGCCAGCCAGAGACTGGGGAAACTAGACATGGAAAAGGAATGCACCTTCCTCCAAGGATGCAGAGGCCACCATGAAATGGGGACTTGAACCCAGA
Source organism: Rhinolophus sinicus (assembly GCF_057876585.1). Taxonomy (NCBI): domain Eukaryota; kingdom Metazoa; phylum Chordata; class Mammalia; order Chiroptera; family Rhinolophidae; genus Rhinolophus; species Rhinolophus sinicus. Next base: position 22,036,726 of record NC_142516.1, on the reverse strand, counting down.
GAGCTTCACTTCAGGTGCCATTCCCACAACGAGGAATTCAACCATCCTTCCCAGTGAGAAGGGATAGAGGCTGAAACAAACAGGCAAATTAACAGAACGCTCTATGGCAAAGCCAATTCTGCCTTGGGAACCTTTGAGCCTTATTTTGCTCAGCCTCACTATACCCTCAGTTCATTAGGGAAATTCTATCTCTGGTCAATTAGTGAATCTAAACTTTCCAACAAACCAGGGCTTGCTTTTCTCTTTGTGGTTCTTTATTGTTCATTGCGTGCATTCTCACAGTAGATATTGAAACCAAAAGTACTCTTCTCAGTTTCCATCTTGGCAGACCTTTTGCTTTGGAGTTGGTTGATTGCCTTGGGACTGATGCTGCAAAGTATGGATTACAGATGCTTGAAGAATATTTATTAACTCCAAGGGAGAAAAAAGTTGTGAAATAAAGTAGTTATTTAAATCCAATTCTACTACTAATAATGTCTTGCCTTGTTTTTCTTAAATCAACCTTAAATGTGTGGTCAAAAAATATGTGACTTCACTTGATTTTGAAAACATCTTAACATTGCAAAGCAATGGCCCATAATCTCAGCACACTAATGTAATTATTTTAATTTCTGCCCATTCCGTTTCAGGCTTTGCTTTCATATTCATATACAATTTTGCATGGTTGTAATTACACCGTAGAAGCGATATTCAAGTCTTGCTTTTTTCCTGGTTAAAGTTTCAGCATAAGTGAGTTTTATGCATTATCTTCCTGATGATCACTTTAAATTTCTGGATAATGGACTCATGAGTTGGCAGGCCACTTAAGCATGCCACAATGAGTCAGGAAGTACTTACTGAACTCCTACTGTGTGCCAGATGCAATTCCAGACCCCCAGGAATCTAGCAATGAAGGCAGTCCCTGTCCTCAAGACTGCAGCAGGTACCACTCCAGGCGATGCTACTTGTGCCCTTGTCTATGTGAATGACACCCCGGGAGCTCAGTGCACACACCGGCTGCGAGGCTCCCACAGGGGAGCTGCTTCTTTGGTGCAGATGCCTTGAGCTCCTTTAGGGGCCAGGTGAATGGAACCATGGCCCAGGAGCAGGCCTAGGGACACACATGTCTTCATGGCTGTTGCTACATATTACCTACCATACTGTTCTCCTAAGGCGTCATACCAATTTTCACTGCTCGTACAGACAGCAAATGTGTCATTTTCAACAGAAACTCATCAGCTTTGAGTGTTAACATTTATTTTTTTTTCAAACATTTGCCAATTCAGTTAGTTCACATTGGTCTCTGAGAGAAGCTATGGATTTAAAGATGCATGCTCCCTGGCGATCTCATTCACAGAGCCAGTAAATGGCAGGCAGGATTAAAACCCAGGCAGGCTCTGTTCTGAGATGTGGGCTCTTTCCTCCATACTCTTGCTGCCGTCAGTACCCAATGCCTCACAGATGTCAGAAAACAGTTCTCCTGCTAACTTGGCCACTTACTTCCCTGAGAATACTCATAACCATTGCCTTCTTGTGACATGTTGTCCTGCTTAGAAAACAGAAGCTGTCCCGACGTCACAGGACTATAAAAGGGAGGCTCAGGGCCCCAAAGCCAAGCAGCAGAGCTGGCGTCTTTGATGAGTCCCTGCGTTGCTCACCAGGACAGCGTGTTCCAAGGCATGATGTGTACCGAGAGAAAGCCCCGAGGTGGCTGCGAGGGCGAGGTCGCTGCAAGGCCCGTAAATCACAGTCACTCGGGTTTACTGCATCTCTGTCTGCTCTGCACAACCGGAATTCACACATGTCAGGTGAGTCGGAGCCGTGGGCTTGTGAGCACGGCCTCTGGCTTTGCACATGGACTATGTCTGAGATGGAAAGGTCTTAGGAAATACTCAGCCCAATCCTCTTATTTTATCCACGAAGACACTGAGACCCACGGTGCGAGCCCCACGCCCACTCTGAACCTCAGTCTCCCCACCTGGGGGCAGCTTGGGCTCGCTCCTCCCTGAAGGTCTTTCTCATCTAACCACCCGTGAGCCTAAGAGGCCCCGTCAAGGCTCAGACCCAGCTCTTCTGACTGCAAGTGCACGGTGAGAGCTCAGGGAACACAACCAGAGACCATCAACAAAGCTGGAACTGAGAATGCTTCTCCTAAGACAGAAAAGAGAGGGAGCCACGGCACGTTTGGGGCCAAAGATGCAACTCCTTGGTTATGTAAAAGGTAATGGATCAAGACAGGTTTCACAACCCTTCCCACAAACAGTCCAAACCTTCAGACCAAGACACAAGGTGTCAGCCAGTGGTGTTACGTGTACACAGAACAAAATGAAGACTAAGCTTTAGGTACCCAACCCACAGGGCTGGTTCCCCAAATGGAGATCAGCAGAAACGGACAAAATGGAGTCAGCTTTTTACTAGCCGGTTACACTGTCTTAATTTTAAAGACAATAGTTTGAATAGAAAAGGAATACAAGAGCAGGCCATTTATCAACTCTGAAATAATAAATTAAGGTAAAGGTGCAGAGATTGAATTGCACAGACTAGTTTCCAATACAGAGATGAGGGGGGAAATCAATCATGGAGCTCCCACGCCTCCTAGTGACAGAGCGGGGTTACTGCAGGGGAGGATCCATCACCCACTTGGAGCCATTAGCCCTGTCCGCGATTCACTGTGACATGGTCAGTGGACATCAGCTGAAAGCCCTCCATGTACCAGTTCTGGGATGTGTGCCTGCACATGCGTAGTTCCTCTAATGCTCATATTGGGTAACTATCATTAGACCCATTTTATAGACGATAAAGGAGAGAAGATTAAAAAGCTTAAATCACTTGTTCAGAGTTACCAAGCTAGTAAGGATTCCAACCACGACCTGGGGAATTCCAGGCCCAGGGCTCCTTCCTCAATATCACACTGAGTACACAGTGTTGAGGACACAGAGATGAGTAAGCCCCAGCCTTTGCTGGGCCCTTTGATCTTACCATGTTCACATATTTTCAATGGGCAGGCCAATTCCTATTAAATAATCAGAGTGTAGAGTCCTACGTGTTATGCTCCCAAAGGTAAAAACTGGTTGCAGTGAATGCCACCCCTCCAGGGTGCCCCTGACCAGCAGCCAGAGCGGGGGATAGGGTGGGGGAGGGGGGTGGGGGAGGGGGGGCAGGGAGCTGGTGCCTAAACAGGGGCCTCCCTTCAGCCTGACACCCGGGTAAGAAATGAGGCTCTGGGTTGAGTAACTGTAAAAACAGACATCACGAACCAGCCTAAACCTTCAACACTCCAAGTCAGAGCACAGTTAAAAGGGAGTTAGCAAGGCTTCCAATCTGTCTTCTACAGGGTTGGATGTGTCAAGTAAAGGAAGGTAGAAACCCTGGGGGAACGCCGAGCAGAGAAAGTCAGGCTGTTATTCTGGCATTTCGATAGGAGTGGCAGGTTAAGAAATGACTGTGGCCAAGGAAGACCTGGGCCTCTGCTTCTGCCAGGTACCAGACTGCCCTTTTCTGTCTGACACTGGTAGCAAATCCCCGATTTCTTCCAGTGTTGGCCTTAGTTTACAAACATGTCATTTATATTGTTGGGGGGGAGGGGTTCTTCTTTTGTTGATACTTATAAATACGCTCTGATAGAAATAACTTTACACACTATTTTGCAAACTGCTTTTTTTCACCCAAATTGTAACTTCTCATTAACTTAAATAGGCCTCTACCTCATTTTTTGATAAGTGCCTAGAATGCTAATTTGTACATATACCTAATTTTAGAATATATATTTTAAAATAGAAAATGAAATTCACGGGGCTTCGGATTTTTATTAGAAAGACTTTTTTTTGTAAAAATAGTTACAGAGCTAAGTCTTTGCTACAATTTCATTGTTTACATTTAAATCTGTGTGTGACATTTTTCCCAACTATTTAGCCAGTATCTCAGTGTCTTTCATTCTTGTAAGGTAGAGATTAAGGGTATAAGGTCTGGATTCTAGTTCCGACTGTGCAACGCACTAACCAGCTGACTGTGAGCTGGGCAGTGACTGCATCTAAAATGAGTAATGATGGTCCAGGCTTTCCAGAACTGCCCCAAGAAGTAAATAAAATAGACAAGAGAAAATGCTCAATATATGTTAGTTATTTGTACCTTTCCCTATCAATTTAAAATACTACCTCTATCCCAACTGGATATATACCTGTGTCTTTTTCTGACGCTTTTATTCTATTCCATTGCACTGTCTGATTACTCTGGCACCAGTAAGACACTGTTTCAATTATTTTATTTTTATAATTGGTTTCAATAAAGCTGAGGTGTGCCTCTCCTCATTACTCTTTTTTCATGTTGTTGAGCTTTTCTCATATGTATTCCCTTAAAGAACTTGAGACCATTTTTGTCAAGTTCTAAAAAACTCTTTAAGAATCTTCAAAATTTTATTAAAGGTATGGCTTTCTTTTTAACTCAAAATCCTTCAATGAAGAACTCACAAATGTCTCTTCACTTAACCCACTCTTCTTTCAAGCCTCTCTGTGACATCACTTTCTTCACACAAGCCTTGCACATTTCCCAAATTTATTCCTTTTTAAAATCTTTCTTTATTGCTTTATGTTTGGGACTTTCTTATCTCCATAAGATTTCCTAGCTCTTTTTTCTGCTATTCATTCATTCATTCACTCAGCTATGGAGCAGCTATACTATGTGCCAGGCACTGAACTAGGAGCTTAGAACATACTTGTGAATTAAACTCTCTCTCTCTCTCTCTCTCTCTCGCTCACACACACACACACACACACACACACACACACACACACTGCCCTTGTGGAATGTGCATTCTACTAGAGGGAGACCTAAAATAAATAAAAAATGATCAACATGTAGATAATGTATTTCAGAAACTGTCAAGTGCTATGCGGGGGAAAAAGGCAAAGTACGCGGAAACCAGGAGTGTTGGAGGGGGTGCAATTTTAAATAGGGAGGTCGGAGTAGGCCTCACGGAGAAGGTGTCGCTAAGCAAGGACCTGAAGAAAGTGAGGTAGAGCTGTCTAGAGGAAGAAGAATCCTAAGCAGGATTGCAGCCAGTGCAAAAGCCCTGATGGGGGAGCATGGCCGGCACGGAAGACTGAGGTCATGTAAGTAGGAAAACTCATGGCTATTTGCACGGCATTTTCAGGAAAAGACACAGTATCCATGCCAATAGTGAAAGCTTAGAAAAGGTGGCAGCCCAAAGTCATCCTTGAACTTCAAATGAGTCAGCAGCCTTGGTTTCTTAGGAGGTGACATCACACACACTTTATGGAACCTTGTGAACCAGAACCTCTCTGTTATCCCTCAAGTCGAGCATTTCTCCATGTGGACGCTATTGTTGTTGGAGACAGGACAATGCCCCACGGTGCAAGACTATCTCACGCACTGCACACAAGGGTAATCCCTGTTTCCTGCCTAATTACTGGCAACGTCCCCTCTCACTGTGACCATCAAACGCCCAAGCTTTTTCCAAATACCTCCAAGCTGAGAGCCACCAGGAACCATTATCCTAGGCAAGTCTCGCTACCAGACTCTTGTTTCCTTGTTCATGAAGAGGCAAACTGTGCTGGTGACTGAATGGACAGCCCCACCACGCTCCTCATACCGGGCGGGTTGGCAGGAATATTGACATTATGCTTTGGAAATGAAGTTCAGAGAGGGGAGAGACTTGCTCGATCTAACATAGCTGGTAAGTGAAGCAATCAGGATACACGCCCAGGTCTTCTTGCTCCTTTTACACATACAGGCATACCTTGGTTTACTGTGCTTCCCAGAGAATGCACTTTAAAAAACTGAAGGTTTCTGGCCACCCTTCAAGTCTATCAGCGCCATTTTTCCAATAGCATTTGCTCATGTCTGTGTGTCACATTTTGGCAATTTTCACAGTATTTCAGACTTTATCATTATTATTATATTTGTTATAACAATCTGTGCTCAATGATCTTTGATGTTACTGTTGTAATTGTTTTGGGGCACCACAAACTGTGCCCATAAAAGACAGCAAACTGAACTCATAAATGTTGTGTGTGCTCTGACTGTTCCACCAACCAGCCGTTCTCCCTTTCTCTCCCTTTCCTCAGGCCAACCTACTCCCTGAGCCATAATACCAGGGGTGCCAAAAAGAAATGTACACGCATTTTAAGAGACGTTAGCTACATATTACTTTTCGAAGGTGAATTGCATTACGGTAGCAGTAAGAGAGTATGACGTTCACTTAAAAGATGGTGTTGATCTAATGACAGTCACAGAAAATGGCAGAAGCACCGTTGTCATTCAGGAGCGCAAGACCATATTGAAGTGGCATCTGACATGCGAGAATGCTGTGGAAGGACAATGACAATGGAGGCAAGAGTTTGCAACAGAACCTCCAACACGCCTGACAACTGCACACCTTCGTGACAAGTTTGAGACACGTGGTTCCGTGTGTGACGTGCACAAGGGAAGACCCGGGAGGCCTCGCACAGCAACACGTCCTGCTGCGTCTGCTCTGGTGTTGGAACCGTGTACACGCTTGCCACGGAAGTCTACCCAGCAATGTTTGCAGTAATCACAAGGGCCTGGACGCTGATGGGAACCACTTTGAGCACCTCTTGTAACTGCAGAAGTCAAACGTGACTTGTACTCATCTTTTGCTATCGGTATATATTGAGTATTACAATTTTAATTTTAATACAGTTTTTTCCTTTCTAAAATGTGTATACATTTTTTTGGCACCCTCTGTGTTGAAATGACGCCAATTAATAACCCTACAATGGCCTTCAAGTGTTCAAGTGAAAGGAAGAGTCGCACACCTCTCCCTTTAAATAAAAAACTAGAAATGATTGAACTTCTGAGGAAGGCATGTCAAAAGCTCAGACAGGCCAAAAGCTCGGCCTCTTGCACCAAACAGCCAAGTTGTGGATGCGAAGGAAATTAAAAGTGCTACTCCTGTGAATACATCAATGATAAGAAAGTGAAGCAGCCTTACTGCTGATACGTATACAGTTTTAGTGACCTGCACAGATCAAACTAGACACAACATATCCTGAAACCAAAGCCTAACCCAGCGCAGGGCCCTAACTCTCTTCAACTCTGAAGGCTGAGAGAGGTGAGGAAGATGCAGAAGGAAAGTCTGAAGCTGGCAGAGCTTGGTTCATGAGGTTTAAGGAAAGAAGCCATCTCCATAACATAAAAGTGCAAGGTGAAGAAGTAGCAAGTTATCCAGAAGAATTAGCTAAGATAATTCATGAAGGCGGCTACACTAAACAACAGATTTCCAATGTAGACAAAACAGCCTTATATGGAAGATGCCATCTGGGACTTTCATAGCTAGAGAGAAGTCAATGCCTGGCTTCAGAGCTTCAAAGCCTGACTCTCTTGTTAGGGCTCATGCAGCTGGTGACTTTAATTTGAGGCCAATGCTCATTTACCGTTCCAAAAATCCTAAGGCCCTTAAGAATTATGCTAAATCTCCTCTGCCTGTGCTCTATAAATGGAACAACAAAGCCTGGCTGACAGCACATCTGTTTACAACACAGTTTACTGAATATTTTAAGCCCACCATTGAGACCTACTGCTCAGAAAGAAAAGATTCCTTTCAAAAAATTACTGCTTATTGACAATGCACCTGGTCATGCAAGAGTTTAAAATGGAGATGCACAATGAGATTAATATTGTTTTCATGCCTGCAAACCCAACATCCATTCTGCACGCCACGAATCAAGGAGTAATTTTACTTTCAAGTCTTATTATTTAAGAAATACATTTTGTAAGGCTAGAGCTGCCATAGCGATTCCTCTGACAGTTCTGGGCGCAGTAAATTGAAAACCTTCTAGAAAGGATCCGCCATTCTAGATGCCATTAAGAACATTCGGATTCGTGGGAAGAGATCAAAATATCAACATTCAGAGGAGTTTGGAAGAAGCTGATTCCAACCCTCAGGGTGACTTTCAGGGGTGCAAGACTTCAGTGGAGGAAGGAACTGGCGATGTGGTGGAAACAGAGAACTAGAATTAGAAGTGGAGCTTGAAAATGTGACTGAGTTGCTACAATCTCCTGATAAAACATGAACAGATGAGGACTTGCTTCTTATGGATGAGCAAAGAAAGTGGTTTCGTGAGATAGAAACCACTCTTGTGAAGATTGTTGAAACGACAACCAAGGATTTAGAATATCAGATAAAGTCGATGATAAAGCAGCAGCAGGGTTTGAGAGGATTGACTCCCAATTTCAAAAGAAGTTCTACTGTAGGTACAATGCTATCAAACAGCATCACATGCTAAATCGTTCAGGAAAGGAAGAGTCTATCAATGTGGCAGACTTCATTGTTGTCTTATTTTTTTAATTGCCACAGCCACCCCTGCCTTCAGTAACCACCTTCCTGGTCAGTCGTCAGCCACCAACACTAAGGCAAGATCCTCCACCAGCAAAAAGATTATGGTTTGCTGAAGGCTCAGATGACGGTTAACACTTTTTAGCAATAAGATATTTTTTAATTAAGGAAATGTACATTTTTTTAGACATACTGTTATTGCACACTTAATAGACTACAGTATAGTATAAATATTAATTTGTACATGCATTGGGAAACAAAAAAATTCATGTGACTCGCTTTGTTGCAATATCCGCTTTATTGTGGTGGTCTGGAACCAAACCCCCAGTATCTCTAAGGTATGCCTAAACTATGTGATAATTTAACTCTTAATTGTGTGGACAGCAATTAAACTATCAGCCATTCTACCACGTTTCCCTGAAAATAAGACCGGGTCTTATATTAATTTTTGCTCCAAAAGATGCATTAGAGTGTATTTTCAAGGGATGTCTTATTTTTTCATGTACAACAATCTACGTTTATTCAAATACAGTCATGTCAGCTTCTTCTGGAACATCGTCATAACATAGTAAATGTGTCCGTCTGGCTGAGATCTTAACTGGGGCTTATTTTCGGGGTAGGTCTTATTTTCAGGGAAACACGGTAAGTTCACTCAGCTCATTTCAATCTCATAAAAGCCTTTCACATAGAGAGGGAGGCAAGTGAAAGAAATGAACCTAATCCTATGTAACCTGACTTTAAAAACGATAACAGCATTCATGGTAGTTAGTGGTTATTGTGTGGAGAAGGTGCCATGTGCCGTGCTGACCAGCTTACCCACATTTCCTACTTGCACTTCTACAATGTACGTATAGTTATGACCACCCTTTTAAAACTTAGGGAACTAAGCTTGGAGAAGTAACCCGCCAGTCACGCAGAGAGACAGGGACAGTGGTGGGATCTGATATTCACAGCTAATACCTTAACCACCTTCATATAAGTTGTGCTTCCTTAGGCTTCCATAGCAGCAACTAATAAATCATAGGGGAACAACCCTATATATTTTACATCAGGCTTCCACACAAAACTCCAATCCAAAGTCTGTTGTTGTTGTTGTTGTTTTTAAGAGTTTTCCATGAAATAAATCAGCCAGTCCAAACAACAGAATCCCAAAGTGGCATCTAAGAACTAAATTACGCCCTAATGGTCATTAGGAAAGTGGCTAAATTTAAGAACACTTCAGAGTCAATGGTTGCCTTTGGGTAACTTTTAGCATCTAAGTGACTTTTTAAAGCAAATCAGACCTAAAGATTTTATGTCAGGTCACAAAGGTTTCTTGGGTGTCAAATGGTGTTGATGAACACAGTGGGTGGGTTGGACACACGCTTTACTTTCCCTGGAAATACTGTGCGCCTGCGTTTTAGCAATCAGGGACAAGTGTTTATCAGTGTACCGTAATTCACTTTTCGCCAAACACAAAACATTTGAAAAAGATCTTACACCATACTGAAACAGGGCTGATTTTACATGTTTTTCTACTAAGCCATTCAAGATATTTAATAGCTGTAAAACCTCAAAGTACAAAATGTCCAAGTGGGGCAGTCACGGGAGAAACAGTTTTGGAGTTATCATGAGCCAAAGGGACTTTAAAAGCTCACTTAGTCCAACCTTACCTTAACGTCTTTATACATACGGGGAAATTATTTTTTAAATGATTACACAATTATGGGACGATTGGTTTGTAAATTATTACACAATTTGTTAGCAGCAGAACTGAGACTGCTTAATATGTTCCCCTGTTTTGTTCAAGTGTTTGCAATTTTAACACCCAACACTTCCCCCAAATTAAGATGATCAAAACAGAAAGGCATCAGAGAGAGGGAAATAAATGTATCAAAAGCCAGAGCAAACAAGTCTAACAGAGTTACTGTAACAAAACATAAAATTAATCATGAAGAAAGGGTAAGGACATGACATTAAACTGTTACTCAGTGACACTTTTTTCTTGCCGGCAGCTGAGTTAATGCAGCAGAGGCATATGCGTGTTGATGCTGGTTGGTCTTTATTGCTATGAGGATAGAGCTTAGAATATAGAATACAGAGATGAATGGATGAAATGTCACTCAAATTCACTTCCTCAAACAGAACAGCGCTGGACGAGGGCTGGATCAGTCTTCACTGAGTTATTCTTCCTTCTGAGACCCACAAATATAGCAACTCTTTTTCTGGTTGACAAGATTCATACCCTTTGGTGGCTATGTTCAACAAAATAGTATAGAACAAGGAAGTGACAAAATTGTTCAGTTACGGCCCCTTCTGAAGCAGGCCTCCCGTAAGCAGTCCCCTCCCATACTGACTCCAGACTTGCCATGTAACTTGTTTTGACCAATGAGATTTGCCCTCAGACCATCAAGTGTGGAAGCCAAGGCTACTTTACTGGGGAATGAGAGACTACATGGAGTAGAGAGGCGCTGTCCCAGCTAAACAACCAGTTTGCCAGCCACCCAGCCACCAGACATGTGAGGTCATCTTAGACCATTCAACCCCAGCCAAGCCGTCAGCTGACTACAGAACTGCCCAGTCCACCATCATCCCATCAACAACAATAAAATGGTTGTTGTTTTAAGCCAGCTAAGTTTTGGGACGGTATTTATAATACACAGCAATGATAACTGAAACAGACACCCACTGCAAGCAAACCCTGACGTGAAGAAGACATTTGAAGATATACTGGCCATTTTAATCTCTAGATTGAGCGGTCCCATACCCTCAGTTTACAAGTGAGTGATGTTCCCACAACCTGGGGAGGTGCTGTACAGAATTCAAAATGCATTTTCCCACAGAAACTCTGACCTAAATGATGATTGAGTCCCAAGGCTGGTCCTCATAGGTGCACTGAACCAATACGAGATATTGTTTAAGAAATACATTAAGGTACAAAAATACTTAAGCAGTTATTATAATTAAAGTTGAAAGTGCCACTGAATAAGCAAATTTAAAATTGAATGATGGTGCTTGACAAAAACACGTTCATTTTTAGATTTTTTTTTCTTAATTCCCTAAGCCAATGGTTTCCCCTAAGCAGCATCTGCCATGGCTCCCAATGGTCCCCCTCCTGGTACTCACGCCATTGTGTAACCCCCACCCCTGAAGTGTTGGCTGGATCTAGTGACTTGCTTCTAATAAACAAAGCGATGGCACGTCATCTCCATGATTAGGTTACAAAAGACTAACTTCCATCTTGCTGGTATTCTCTAATGCCTTTCTCAGCTTTGATAAAGCAAGCTGCTATGTTGGAAAGGCTCACATAGCAAGGAACTGAGGGTGACCTCTTGCTAACAGTCATATGAGACTGAGGCCCTCAATCCAACAGCATATGAGAGACTGAATCCTGCCAACAACCAAGTGAGTGAGCTTAAAAGCAGATCCTTCCCCATTTGAAGCTTGAGATTGGACCACAGCCCCAGTAAACACCCTGATGGCATCCTTTTGCGAGATCCTAAAGCAGAGGCTGTAGGTACGACATGCCTCGACCCCTGACCCACCGACACTGGGACATAACAAATGTGTGTTGTTTTAAGCTGCTAAATGTTGAGGTAATTTGTTATGCAGCAATAGATTACATATTATGGTGTCTAAAGCTACACAGCCCTCAAAATCACATGGGGAGTTTTTATGTTTTATACGTCATAATTTAATTTTAAAATGCTATTTGTTTTTTTAATTTTATAAGTAAAATCATCCTAATTTTTAAAAAATTTTTTTAAAAACACACTTTTTCAATAATAACCACTCTTTACATAATGGTATCACACCGTACATATTGTTCAACTTGCTCCTTTCACATAACATGATGTCTTAGAGACCTTTCCATGTTGGCAAACACAGATCTATTACATTATTTTTAACTGTTTCACATTATTCCATAAAGTGAATGAACCACAATTCATTTAATCATTTGCCTACCAAGAAACATTTAATTTGCTTCTATTTTTTATAGTATAAATAATACTTTAGTATTTTTGGACATGCCTCTTTGTGCATCTATATGAATAAAGGATAACTATATTTTTAAACTTTAACAGATACAGTGAAAAGGCTGTTCTCCCAAAAGGCTACATCAGTAATCACTTATTGATGCAACTCAATAATGTATAATATGTAGTATGTATTAATAATTAACTTAATAGTGCATGATAATACAAATTTCCCTTCACCTTATCAATAATGACTATTATAAGTCTTTGTTAATCTTGCCAATCTGATGGATGAAAAGTGTTATTTCACTCTTAATCGTGTGTAATTACAATCTAATAACACTAAAAAAGCATGTGGATTTCATTTTCCTGCACACAAGTGAATCAGGACCGTAATGATCATTATACATGTCCTGCTGGACTTAGGGAGTTTTAAAATTTATGGCTAGAAGAAGAAGAAGAGAGATTTTCTTGAGGTAATTCACATATGTTGGAAGATAAAGAAGAAGGAATCGTTTTAAAAGATGGGTACAGAAGTGAAATAAAACCATGGACAGAGGGAGGAGAATGGGGTGTTCAGCCAGGGGTGTGAACGAGATGAAGGGGCAGTGACAAGCTCCCAGGAGGTGAGAGGTGAAGTGGACGGACTGCGCAGGGGAGTCGCTAACCTCAGAAAGATATTTGTTAAGTCCAGTGTTTGCAAATGCCTCTGTATTTGTGTCTTGGGAGTATAATCGTATGCATCAGTGATCCTTGAATTGCTTCCTCTGAAGAAACTCTATGCTCAAATAAACCCCAGCAAGAACAAGTTTTTCTTTAATCGTCTAAGGGAAGATGAAATACAGTATTTCTAATATCATAGCAGTTCTTCAAGATTCACACTATTCTCCTCATTTTACAGATGGGGAAACTGAGGCTTGGAGAGATTAAGTAACTTTACCAATCTCTTTACAGAGTCAACAACTGACAGAGCAAAGGCTTGAACCCAAGGATGTCTGGTACCAACACCACCCTCACTGTTTCTACCAGGTTCTGCTCCCTCCAAACAGTAGGAAAAACTTGGCCCCAATACTGGTTTGTCGTCACCCTTAAAGTGCTCTTGGGAATGCCATTTAAACACTTTGGATCTTAATAGCCTTCGCTTTGGAAGAAAGGGATAAAATCAGATCATCTATGGGGTTTCTTCTAACTCTAACATTCTTGGACTCCATTTACATGTCCTGGATTACAAAGTTGAATTAGGGCTGTTCAGAGAGAAAGAGAAAGAAAGCTTTCGCCTGGAGGCTAATTTAGCAGAGCATATGTGCCTTTTAGAGACACAGTTCCAGAAAGATATTTCTTGCTCCTAAAGGAACAAGAAATCATAAGTCTGGGAACGGGAATCAGAGCAAGACACGGAGGCAGCTCCAGGACACTGTTCCAGAAAGCAGGAAGTTTCAAGAAGCCTGTAACACTCCATGGGATGAAATACAGTTCAGAGTCAAGCTTATGTAAGAAGAGAATGAGAAACAGAGAAGGGAGGACCGAAAGGACGAACATTTTGAAAGTCTGAAGCTTATTTCATTTACTTTGTTTTGACAAAGTCAGTTTTTCGATTACTATTATCTATTTGGAACTGTTTTCTGGAGTGAATATGAAATCTCCCCTCATGCAGAGATGGAAACTGGAAATTAAGGATAAGACAATGACAGCATGTTTAGTGCGAGAAAAGGAAAGGGGAAAATCTTTTTTTAATGTAACAATTTGTTCTCATTATAAAAATAGCATATATGCATTACAGAAAATTTGAAATGAACAGAAATTGTTTTCTAAAATCTCTTATAATCCTACCATTTCATCATATAGGCCTGTTTCCTTTTAGTTCTTCTCTCACGCACGGTTTTAAAACAAAACTGGGATTCTATCATACATATGTGTGCTTAGATTATTTTTTTTAACTCAGTATTACAAAAAGAGCATGCCTCAAGTCATTAGAAATTCTTCAAAAACAGCATTTTTAATGGCTACATGATAGTCCACGTTTTGGGTGTGCCATGATTTACTGAACCATTCTCTGGCTGGGGGACAGAAGATAGCAAAACTGCATGTCAAAGAACTGAGAGAAGCCAGGGGTTTGGTGTTCTATTAGGTTGGTGCAAAAGTAATTGTGGTTTAAAAGGTTGGAAAAAAAAAAATTTGCAAAAACCGCAGTTACTTTTGCACCAACCTAATAGTTACCCATTGCTATATAACAAACTACCTCAAAACTCGGTGACTTAAAACACTGCGACATTTATTTCATTCGTGGATCTGCAATTTGGGAAGGGCTTGGGAGTCCACAGTGGCAGGAGCTGGGCTGGGTCAGTGGCTGAGGAGTGGAATCCCCGGAAGGCTCTCTCACTTAATGTCTGGCAATTGAAGCTGGCACTGGCGGCTGCAACACCAACACGTGGTGGCTTCTCCTTGTGGCCTGCGACATGGTGGCTTGGATTCCAAGAGGCTGTATTGCCTTTTCACACCTAGCCTCAGAAGTCATGGAGCATCCCTGCTGCCACAGCCTGTTAGTTAGAAGTGAGTCACTAAAGGCCAGCCCATGTTCAAGGGGAGATCAGACGCCACCTTAGCTATGCAGCGTGTCAGAGAAACTGTGGCCCTGTTTTTAAACCACCACATTTGGGTACTACAAAAAAAAACCCAAAACCCTCACATTGGAGTCCTTTCCTAAAGCAATACATCCTAGCCCAGAAGGGTGCATTCCTCCCCTCAGCGCAGGCCAAGCTTCAGGCTCCCTGGAGGAGAGGATGCCACGGATGAGGCTGTCTTAGCATTAACTGGTTCTTGAATCCAGAGCCACAAAGCAGGGAGAGTCCTGGCTCAGAGGTGTAAGCTTCTCCCCTTTTGCCTCACACTAAGTCTGCCACCCCACGAAGCTCCAGGGTTTTCGTTCCTACTCCTCCAGAAGCTTCTTCCAGTCCTACCAAGCTAGGTGCATGGACCCAACTGCTGGTGCAGCCATAACTGAACTTGAACCATAAGCTCTCGGCCCCCACCTTGCTGAGCAGCCCTCTTCACCCATGTAGACCTTCCTAAGGCCTGAGGCCTTACCACACCCATGGTCCAAGGTGACTTTCGGGTCAGCAGAGTTGTCTCCTGCAACCTCTCCTCTCTTCTTCACTAGAGGACCAGTGAGGCTGGCTAAGCCAAGTCTGATTGCCAGGACAGGCTCTGTATATGCACTTCTTCCTTCTAGAGCAGGGGTGTCCAAACTTTTTTCAATGTTTTTTTACCAAAGGCCATATGTGGTAAAATATACAAACAGCCGGGCCACTCACTCGAGCTGAAGTACCTGGTTTATTTAAGTAAACTAAATATATTTTTGGAATTTGCTGCGGGCCAATAAAAAATGGATTGCGGGCCACAGTTAGCCCGCAGGCCGCAGTTTGGACACCCCTGTTCTAGAGCCTTCAGACTCTTACCTTAGCCAGCGAGCCCTCCCAGGGACCTGTGCAGACTTCATATCCCTTCTCTGTCTCATCCTCCCAGCAACCAGACAGGTGGACTAAGAAAACACTCGGACTCAGAGTGGATTCCTAGGGGGAAACAGCCATTGCCTCAGACTAGCTAGAATCCCCCACCCAGCACTCTTTTCCTAAAGATTTCAGGCTTTGTGTGGGGCCCAAGGTGTAGGCCCTCGAGGTAGCAGATGGGGGCAAGGGGTGTGACCAGCAGGTTCTGAGAGGGAAGTCACAAAACTGGCCAAAGTAAGGCAGGAAATGGGCCAGGGGAAAATGGAGGGACACAGGCTACGGTAAAGAGTTATAGAAACACTTTACAGAGGAGCTAAGATATGAGGTGCATCCTGAAGGAGGAGCAGGAAACAGCACATCAGCATAACTACCCTTCACAATCCCAGTTCGTTTATGATCAGCCAGACCAGCTTTGAACTTTGTTAGCAGTCTTTGGTCGAACTCATTTTAAGGGTTCCTCACCTCAGGAGAGGATAATTGTGAACTCCACCTTTTAAAAGTAAGTAATATAACTGGGGATTCAAACTTATAAATCCATTACCCATAGATCTTCCCTAGTCAACAAAAGGATTTATTTTCTCTGAGCAGCTGACATCATAAAACGACTCCTGATTGAATATTATGGAAAGGAGACCCACTCCCCCACACTCTACCTTTTTATATCTCCCAGTTAAAAAGAAAAGTTTTACCCAGTGATATCTAATTTTTCTAAACAAAGCCTTCAGAATATTGTTTTTGGATGATTATATTTTGGATCAACTCTTTCATCCAAGAGCCTGGTAAAGCTTTTTTCTTTGAACCTGGAAATCTCTTTTTTATTTTTTTTTTTAAGTTTCAAGAGTTCAAGACCTCATGGTTTGGATTTCATTCCAAGTTCAGACTGCTCGGAAGCCCGGTGGGATCACAACTTGGCAAAATATATCCCTATTCCTAAAATTAAGCAACTGTTACAAACATCTGAGCTTCCACACTGGTGCTGTTGAAAGGGCATTTTCATATCACAAGTGGAGACTTCCTGCTGGGCCACGGGTGTGGGTGGAAGGGGCGATCTGGGGAGGCAGACCCAGCTGAAACCTTTTTCATCCCCAGCGCCTTTTTATTCACCACCCCCTATGCCACCTCCCCAGATTTGCTGGGCCTGTCATTTAAGGCTAAGTCATATAGACAAACTCCAAGTTCCCTCAGGGACATGGGCAAGAAAAGACAACAAAACACACATTCTTCTCACTGAAATCTTTTCCCAGGCTCTGGGATATTGCCTGGCATACAATAGGCACCCAGTAAATTTCTTGAATATAAGGGGGAGAGGGAGAGAGCAAGAGAGAGGGATGGAAGGAGGGCGGGAGGGAGGAAGGGAAGGAGGGAGGGAGGAAGGAAAAAGAAAGAAAAGGCAAAAGAAAAGAGAGGGAGAGGAAAGGGGGAAGGTAGAGAAAGGAAGAAGGGGAGAGGAAAGAAAGATTCTGAAGTGATTTTAAATAAATACTTGTTTATATATTTACACAACGTTTTGTAATTAATTACATACAAAATCGAGAACTTAATACGCAGCAGGCACTGTGCTACACGGCATTACACACATTAACACAAACCTCGTGATGCCACGAGACATGAACCATTATTCCCCGTTTTACAAATGAGGAAACTGAAGTTAAGGAACTTGCCCCAAATCCCAAAACTAGTAAGTGGGGGTTCAGAATCTAAACTGGGGTCTATCTGATAAGAGACTGACTTACTTTCCCTTCTTTCCTTCCTTCCTCCCTTCCTTTTCTTTCCTCCACTATTTCTCCTCAGGGCCCAGGGCACTTTGTTTCTCTTCTTTTCATTCTTTATAAGGTGATAACCAGAGCAGGTCATGGGCGCACGGGTGGAGTCTCAGGAACAAGTAACCACATGGCTCATGGAGTCCACTGACCAGAAACAGGGGTTTGCCATCTCATAGGCTGGGTGGGCTCTTTCATGGCAAAAACAAAGGAGCAGCACTCCAGATAAAAGAAATCATATTTCAAAAGTCTTAAGGAACATTCCAGGAACTAAGAGGACCCAGTGTGGCTGCAGTGTACTTTTCCTGAATAGTGGCCATGGAAAATTATTGACCAGGAGGATTTTAAAATGATCCCCCTTGAGGAGAGGTTCAGGATGGCCTAGAAGGGAGAAACAGTGAGGGGTCCATTAGAAGGGAGAAACGCAGACTGAATCTCTAATCAAGGCGACCTGAGATCCACCAGCCATCACAACCCAGTTTTGAGCAGCTGCTCTCAGTATGTGGCTTCTCACAAATGCTCACACATCAGAGGCCACTGGGCATTCCCAGCTCAGAGCAGCCCTCTCAGTCCTACCAGAAGCCAAAGACACCCAGGGAGAGGACTATTGCAGGAAACCACAAAGGAGCTTGGGTACACACCAAACTCAGGAAATCTGAGAGTCCTGTGTTGCTTCCACTCCATCAGCTCTTCCCCAGGTAGCTCTACTGTCTGCAGAGCCCCCCGAGGAAGGCCCCCTTCCACATCCCTGGGGTGGCTTCCTTCTGCCCCATCTCCACGCCCATTACTAAGCTGTGTGTGGTGGGGTGGTGAAAACACAATTTTGCCAGGGAGACCGATGACCTGGATTCCAAAGCCCCAGTTCCCATACTTATTAACTACTCTCCATCCTAGGGCCTCAGTTTCCCACTTACAGTCCTAGCTCCCTCAAAGAGAATTGATGAGAATGGGCTTCAATAAAATAGCAAGCACCATTAAAGTCAAAAAAGTCCTCCTCCCGCTGCAGAATGTTTTTGTCGTTGATTCTAAATCAACTGCCTAATGCAGAGATGGCTGCTTCCTTCAGCCCACAGTGTGGGTAACTCAGTCAAGACCATCACTGCAGAGACCACAGAACTTTCCAGAAGAGCAGTTCTGGAACATGGAGCTCACCAGAGTTGCTCTGATGCTCCCAGTTCAGTTCAGGATCAAGACCATTTAAGCCTCATAAGAAAGTCATGATTAGACAGACCCAGGTCGCTTCAGCCAGGTCCCTCTGAATGTTGGTAGCTGTCCCTTCCTCCAGTGCCATGGACCCCGCTATGGACAGTGATCCCCTCCTTCCTGACACAGAGCTGGGCCAAAGGCAGGTCTGCAAAGGGGGGTGGGCTGCCCTGCAAGGGGAAGGACAATGGTGCCCGAGAACAACCAGGCATTGTTCACCCCAAGGGGGCTGGCAGGGCTGAGCCTGAGTGGGCCGAAGGCTGTGGGGCCTGGGGGGCGGGCAGCCCCTGTGGAGGGGAGGGGAGCAGGGAGCGCTCTGTGACAGCTGGCCCTACAATGTGGGCATTGTTCCCTCCCTGCATTACATCTGGTCCCCTAAGGGTGGAGGGCAGAGAAGAACTAAGGTGGGAACCTCTGCCAGGGCGCTGTGCGCTGCCCATCCAGAAGAAAGGGGAAGACTCCCGCGCCGCCCACCCGTAAGCCAGCCTGCCCAAGGTTAGAGGAGCAGCGGAAAAGTACTGACGCCCTCTGCCACGGCCCTCTCCCCGCCCCAGTCTCTTTGATTCTTTCTCTAATTTCAGTCAGTGCATACCATGCTGTGCTTTGCCTGCTGTTGTAATTTTTTTTTTTTTTTTACTTTTTACTATCTAAGCATTTCTTCTGCACACTTTGGAATGTCCCTAAGTACCTTTTTATAGCATATTATGTCTATTACATTGACCTTTAAAGTGATGAAATTCAATTTGGATGAGTTTGCCCTCAAACCGGCATATACTCATTACATCGCTGATGATTCTATCTTCTGCAAAGGAATGTGATGATATGGATCAAGCAGAATAGAAACGTTTATCCTCTTTCAGCTAAGACTACCTCAGCTGTGTATGCTATGTGCTAATACTTACATGATATCTCATTCATCCTCATTAAAATCCTATGAGGTATGAAATAGTGTAAATCAAGTTTACAGGTGAGCAAATTATAGGTAAATGACATGAAGTAATTTGCCCAAGATCACTCAGGTGGTAGATTAAAAGCAAGCCTAGGTCTCTGATTCTGAAGCCAGAGTTCCTGATAGCAGCCAGCCTTCCCAGGTCACCCAGTAATCCCATTCCAGGGGATTCGTACTGAGGAACTGTACTTTTTAATTTTAAAATCAAAAATAAAAAGTATTCCCTGCATTGCTGACAATGGTACCAAAAACTGGAAGCAATCTAAATATCCAATTATAGAATAAAGCCAACTGTGGCAAACCACCAGAAACAATATTACTTAACCATTAGAAATGAAAATTGTATAGATTACAGCAACATCAAAACTTTTCATAAATCAAAAATGTGTATGTATATTATGAACACAACTGCAAACGTGTACCTATGTAAATAAGGACAGTCAGGAAAATGAAAGCAATATTTACAGGGAAGTAGAATTCTGGGTAAATTTTTCTTTACAAGTGTTTTTTAGTGCCATTACAATGTCCTAACAGTAGATAAGTTTCCAATATCCCTGATTTTCAAATTCCAAATGCATGTGCTCCCGAGTAATCTGTTATCTTATCCCAAAGTATCTATGTGCTGATTCAAATAAATTCAATTTTGCTTTACAAAAATAAACATAAAATGAAAATTTTCTTCAGACTAAGTTTTTTTACTTCTATATTTTATATGAGATGTTTTATAATTTATCATTCTCTTTGGGGATCTCAGACTGTATCATCAGGCCAATGTCTGTCATTGCCCCTGGCTTTGAATGCATTATCTGTGCTATAACAACCATTTGACATTCAATCACTCTGAGAAAGGAGGAAGAGGAAACAGCAGAAAGCAATGGGGACCCTGCCACAGCTTCTCAGCAGCCAGGGGACTCCGAAGGAAAGGTACCTACTAATTCACGAGGTAACTGTCTCTCAGCGCCTCAGCGGCCCCCAGTCCATAAAGATTCTGAGATTTCAGGTGTTTGAATCAGAGATTATTTGGTCACAAGGAGCAAGAATCCACTTATACTAGTTCAAATTACGTGGGAGTTGGTAAGATTACTGGAGATATCCACAATACCCCCCAAAGCACAGGAAGTCAGGCCAGCCTTGTGTGAGTAGGGGAGCCACGGAACCGAGAGCATGTCTCTACTTCTTCCTGCCTTCCTTCTCTTAATCTCTGTCTCTGTCACTTGCTCTGTCGTGTTCCCCCACCCCATCCTGCTCCTCCCTCAAAAACTCCAAGGAGATGCAGCCACCCCTTCACAGGAGCCTGACACCAGCATTTTCCTCACTTTCTCACGCCGAGCCTCCTCTGCTCCCTCCCTCAACCCTGCCTAGTCCCCTCAGAAAACAGCAGGTTCTGTCCGAACAAACCAAGTCCCAGTCTAACCAGAACAAAGATTTAGTATGAAGAGTGCTCAGTGCAAACCCTAAAGCGGAGGCAGGTGGTCAAGAAGGCTAGTACAAGAGCACCCATCCTGTCAGAAGAGGCCAAGACTGGGTAAAGAGTCAGGAGTTGATAAAACACCCAGGGCAACAACGTGGGAGAGAGAAAAAGGATATCCTTCAACGTACAGAGAAAAATGAGGAAGTCAGTACACTGCACAGGCTGCAGCTCAGTCCGTGGGGAGAGTTCTTACGTGTGCTGGCCTGAGGCTGTGCAGTGCTGGGGGTACCATGTGCTGCCACCTTTCTGGCTCAGACTTCAGGAGAAATCTGGGAGCAAAGAGTGAAAGCAATAAAAAGGGAACCATGGGTATTTACTGGGCAGCATTAAACGAGCAAAGATAACAGAATTGGGGGTTGGAAACTTGGCTCTGCCACTAATTTGCCACGTGACCTTGAATACGTCATTCTCCTCTTTGGGCCTCAGTTTCGCCATCTATCATGTGACGAGACTGGGCTAAAGAACACCTGAGGTCCCTCCCTCCACCAGTGACCCTTGCGGCGGCGGTGCATGGAAGTCAGCTCTTACTGCATCATGAAAACTAGCTGTTAAATTTGGGGGAAATATGTGAGCTTGTTGTTAAACACAACTGTCATAAAAAATTAAATTATTTACATTTACAGTTAAATAAATTATGTTACAAACCAAGAGTGAAAGTATTCAAAACTCATTGCTTCCTAATCACTTTACTACACTGTACCATTATCTGTGCCAGGGGTCAGCAAATTACACGAGCTGCCCAGTAACAGGCCACGTGTCCGACTGGGCTACAGGCCGTAAGTTGCCAACCACTGATCTGTGTTCCTGAGGTGATCTACATCTGTCACTTACAGGGTAGAAGTACTATACAATCGTGTACTACTGAGTATCTCTCTCCAACTCCATGTTCAGTGATACCACGTTGGCAGCTTAAAATCAGCTATGGTGGGGGTATTTACACTATGGAAATGGGCAAAGGCTGCAAACCAGGGCTTCTCTTCCCAAGGAACTGGTTGCTAAACACGTACCAGACCCCACTGCCCTGAGGTTTCAGTGGGAGAGAATCACAGAAAACCAAAGTGCTTCACCAACTCACCCAGGAAATCCAGGCAGAGAAGCCAAATGAAAAGGGAAAATGCAGCGCACGGAGCCAGAGGAAAAGAAAGACTGAGGGACACCCAGCCCTGCAAGCGTGGCCGTGGCTTCATAAGCCGGTGGTTGATTAACCTTCAGGACGCAGGCTTGCTTTTCTGTGCCTGACACTCATCCTACTTTTCTCTCTCACTTTGAAAATGCTGTTTCGGTCCTTGCTGCCTGGACAGTAACAAAGCAGCTGAAGTCTGCCCAGGAGCCACCGGGATAGACACTACAGAGGGTTCAGGCGGAGAAGGAGTCGAGCAGATGCCAAAGGGAAAAGCAGTTTTATGCAGAGCAGCCACCTCTGCTGCTCTGGTGTGGATTTGGGGCTTCTCTTAAAATAGAACAACAAACGTGCAGGTCTAGACTAAGCAGCAATTTTGGTTTTAGGGAAAGCTGATACCCGGCAGGATGAGGATAAGCCTGAGAAAGTTTGTTTTCAGCAATTTGGGCTCAATTAGGTAGGAACAGTGACTGGCAAGGAACAAAGAGACAACCAAACCCAGGAGTAGGCCTTCGGGGCATTTGTGAAGTGACCCTCCAGACAAACTCCCAGACTGTAAACACTGCCTTTGGGGAAATGACGTGCAGCCTTAACAGTTTGGGAAGACATCCTCTCTGTTCCATTCTCCAAGCCCCAGGGGAAAGCAAGCCATCCTGAGCATTTATACCACCCTCTGCTTCTCCCAGCTGATTATAAGAAAAACTGATGGAAACCAGAACAAGGTAGTATTTTTTTCCAAACTCCCAGTTGCCTAATCCAAATAGTACAAAACGCTGGGAGGCAGCAAGCAGGACAGAGCATGGTTTGGTGGGGACGGCAGATGAAGACAGAGGTGGTTAGAGAGTGCTATACAGACAAAGGGAACCTTGAATGGACCTTGGAAGGAAGAGACAAAGAATAAAAGGAAAGGGCCTTTCAGACTAAGGCAGTGTAGCTCATAAAATGCAAGATATTGTTGTCATATTTAAAGGTTTAGAACTCATTAGTCATGGGAGAAATTCAAATTAAAAACCACAGTGAGAGGCAGAAAGCCACAAGAGAACATAACTCTCACCCCAACAATGAGAGAACCCCAGACAATCTACAAAATGACAGTAACTTCCCGGGAGCCTTTCAGAGGGCTGAGGTTGCAAGGCGACCAGGAGACGTGAATTCCTGGTTGACACGCCCTGCCACAGAGAGGATACAAGAACTGCAGCACCTCTGCCAGAGCCCCTTTGGAGAAAGAGGATAAGAAAAGAACTAACATTACAACAAATTCTTAAACGTTGAGTGTGGGCTGATGTGAAGGGGAGACTCCCTGGGAGCCTCGGACACAAGAGTGGCCTACACGTGCAAGCTCTTTTCCACAATTTCTACCAGGTACTCAGAAGAAAGCCTGAGGCAAGCAAGAGAGCTAAGAGAGCCTTCACTGGCCGGCAGGCACAAAACCCGGAAGAAGCCAAAGCCTTAAGCCACTAGGGGAGGGGTGGACTGCCCTCCCGTTCCCAAGGCCCAGGCAAAGGTCCACTGTCTGTAGAAGGGGTAGAAACACAGCCATCTGCCTGTGGCCAGGAAGTAGGACACATTCTCTGTCCCTGTGATAGCCCTCGCGCTGAGTAACGAGCAACAGCATCTACCTACCTGCTGGGAGAGGAGCAGGAAACCCTCCCAACTGGTCCTCCACAATGAGACAGCATGCCACACCCACCAGAATAACCAAAATGAGTGAAACCGGTGATGCTAAGAACTGGCAAGGCTGCACAGCAACAAGAACCTTGTACACTCCTGGTAAGAGTGCAAACTGGTGCAACCACTTTGAAAACTATTTGGCAGTACCTACTAAAGCTAAACATGTGTATATCCTCTGACCCAGCAATTCCACTTCCAGGTATTTCTCCAAGTGAAATGCGTACATACGTGAGCCAAGAGGCATACAGAAGAGCATTCATGGCAGAACTAGTTGAAATAGCCCAAAACTGGAAGCAACCCAATAATCAATCACCAACAGTGTATGTATAGATTCCACAACTGCGGTTTGTTCACACAATGGGATGAACACTACACGGCAATGAGAATAACTAAACCCCTGCTACCTGCAACGTGAGGAGAGCCAACCAACACGTGGAGCAAAAGAAACCGGTAAAGAAAAGAATCCATGAGTTCATTTATATGAAGCTCAAGAACCAGCAAACTAACGAATACACGGGATGAAGATCCCAATTATCCTTGGGAGGGAAGTGAGTGGATGGGAGGAGGAGGGGGACTTCTGGGGATCCGGCGATGTTCTACTTCACGATCTGATTCCGGTGACACAGGGGAGATCACACTGTGAAAATTCATTGAGCTGTTCCTTTATGATTTGAGCCCTTTCCTATTAGAATGTTAACACTTCAATTATCATATCAAGAAAAGTTTCCTTTAAAGAAAAGTGCCTGGTATGGTGGGAAATGGAGTCTGGCTGGAGTCCCGAGAGAGAGGACTAAAGGCAGGTGGCGATGGAACCAGACATGGAAG
Organism: Rhinolophus sinicus; assembly: GCF_057876585.1. Classification (NCBI taxonomy): domain Eukaryota; kingdom Metazoa; phylum Chordata; class Mammalia; order Chiroptera; family Rhinolophidae; genus Rhinolophus; species Rhinolophus sinicus. Next base: position 22,011,972 of record NC_142516.1, on the reverse strand, counting down.
GACCTTCAGGCCAGGCCAAGGAGTTCAGGCTTAGCTCCACAGGCAGAGGAGCACCACACAGGGTTTTGTTTGTTTGTTTGTTTGTTTGTTTCAGGTAATTGCAGATTCACATGTAACTGTAAGAAACAATACAGATAAATCCATTACCTTTCATCTGGTTTCCCCAATGCTGACATCTTCCAGACCTATAGTACAGTATCACAACTAAGTAACACTGATACAGTCTACGCACCTCATCCAAATCTCACCAGTTATATGTACACTCGTGTGAGCCTGTGTGTGTTTAGTTCTATGCAGTTTTATCACGTGTAGATTCATGTGAGTTCCACCACCGTCAAGATACAGACTAGCTCCATCGGCAGGATCTCTCGTGTTACCCTCGCATGGAATGGTACAACAGTCCCCCTTACACGCAGGGAATACGTCCACGACCCCCAGTGGATGCCTGAAACCGCATATAGTACTGAACCCTATTTATACCACGTTTTTTCCTAGACATACATACCTATGATAAAGTGTAATTTATAAAGTAGGCACAGTAAGAGATTAATGACAATAGCTAATAATAATAGAACAGCTATAAGAATACTGTAATAAAAGTTATGTGAATGCGGTGTCTCTCTCAAAATATGTTACTGTATCGTACTCACTCTGCTTCTTGTGGTGATGTGAAATGATGCAATGCCTGATTAAGAAAATAACTTTGACCTTTCCACTTAAAGGAAGCACTTTACGGCTTCTCTTCGGCATATCCGAATTGCCAGCATCACTACTCCGGTGCATTGGGGCCATTATTAAGTGAAGCAAGGGTGACTTAAACTCCAGCCCTGTGATACAGTTGATCTGAGAACCGTGACAGCTGCTACGTGACTAACAGGTGAATACCACAGACAGCCCGGATACGCTGGACAAAGGCATACATAATTCACATCCCAGGCGGAGAGGAACGTTGCGAGATTTCATCATGCCACCCAAAACAGCATGAAATTTAAAACTTATAAAATGTTTATTTCTGGAATTCTCCATGTAATATAGTCAGACAATGGCTGACCAGAGGTAACTGAAATCACAGAAAGCGGAAAAACAGGTAAGGGGAGGACTACTGTACATCTACACCGTGGCATACTACTCAGCAATAAAAAGGAACAAACTATTGATTCGCACACAACTAAGAAATTATGCTGAGTAGGAAAAAACCTATCTCAAAAGGTTACATACTATACGGTTCCATTTACACAACCTTCTTGAATGACTAAATTGTAGAGAAGGAAAAAGATTAGTAGTTGCCAGGGGTTAGGGATTGGGGAGAAAGGGAAGGGACGGTGGCCATGAAAGGGAGCACCAAAGGCTTTTGCACAGAGGAAGGACTTGCCTGGCACCGGCCAGAGACTCTGGCTCATTCTGAGGGCCTCAGCTCTGACTTCCCAAGACTTGAATCCTGCCATCCAACACACCTCCCGTCCCCCACCCCACTGCCACCATCAGAGCTGCCTCTTGCTGTTTTAGTACCTAGTGAATCAGCAATGGCTTGGGCTCTGGTTAGAGGCTCCTGGTGATGATGAGCCCTCCCCACTGGCAGCCCCATCGGGGTCATCGGTCTGGTGGGGAAGGACACTCGCCCCTCCCCTCGGCACAGTCACTCCTTTTTGTTCTGCAGCAGACTTCCTGGAGGAGCTGAGAGCCCTCTGGCATACTTAGTGCGTTAGCTGTCTTACGAGTCGGGAGGGTTTTTTCTTTTCCTTTTGCTCCTATTTCTTCCTGGATATTGTTCTCCTACATTGCTTCAAAAACAAATACATAATTGCGGGGGGCTGGAGAAGCAGTATGACATCTCTCTGTTATTTTGAAATGAGACTCATAGGAAACCTCCAGGCGCACGTTAAAGACTGACATAATCCAGTTACAAAGGAGGATTAAGGGGGCTGATGCCCTCGCACGAACAGGCAACTCCCTGATGTGCTCATGGAAGCACAGGAGCCAAATACGGAGAGAAAGTGCATTTCACAGACACACACCAGGGGAAAAATCCATGCCCCGTACAGAGGCTCACCAGGCCTCAGGACCAACCAAGCCCTAAGGAGAACTTCAACTGTCCTCACGCTGAGAGCCACACTCTACTCGTCCTGCTGGGGACCCCTCTCTGCAGTAAGGAGACAACCTGCGTAGCAGAAGGTCATGGCTTTTTAGAGGGGGACGTGTGAGCTGAGTCTATAAGGATGAGTGATTTTTCCGTGTAGCAAAGGGGAGTGGAGAGCAGGAACACGGGAACAGCATGAGGAAAGTAGAGGCTTGCAGTAGGTACACTGACGCGACTAGAGTACCACGTGCAGGAGTCAGGGATCAGGAAGGACCTCCTCTGTCATGATCAAGAACTTGGCGTTTAAGCGGTGGGCAGGCACGCAGAGGTGTGACTCAGTATTTTAGAAGACTGCTCAAGTGGCCCCATGCAAACAGATAAATTACAGGGGGCAACTCTGCTCAGAGACACCAGTTAGGAGCCCACTGCATTCTCTCATCTTCCCCACTGAGACTGAGCCAAAGACATGATCCAACTTCCCAGGAGATTTACATGTGAAGGTAGATTGACTCCAAGTGCTGCCTTCTCTTGTTGAGACATGCCTTGTCAAAACAAGGATCAGGCTTTTGCTGACTGCAAAGAGAAAACAGCACTGGGCACTGCTTAAACTGGGGGGGGGGGGGGGGCTCCAGCTCAAGGCTGCAACACGCAGGTCTTCAGAGGCTGCACGGTGAACCATGAGCGGGCCACAGAGCCACCCTGAAAGGTCCAGTGCTGTGTCCAGGATGTCTGGGCACACCTGGCAGATGGGAAGACGCCTGACAGATGTCTGTATGGAGGGTGGCTAAGGAGCCTTCTGAGAAGAAACATACCCTAAGGGATCCTGTAAGGCTACGAGGAAGTCCTGAGCCTGGGAAAATTCTGAGTTCAGCCATGTCTGCCCCTCCAATTAGTCTTTTTTTTTTTTCGCCTTCTTCTGCCTCCCCCCACTACACACACACTCCGGTTCAAGCCGTTGTTTCCAGTTGTGTAGGACACAGCTCCCTGACCCATGCTGGTATTATGAGCCTTGCGCTCCCCCCGGCTGAGGTAGTTGGTGGCTGGCCACCCATGGCAGGTCACGGCAGCACAGCAGCCCACGATGGTTGCCAGACACTCATGCTGGCCGCTGGCCACTCATGCGGCACTCTGCACCCCATGGCAGCTCACTCCAACCTCTGGCTGCTCATGACAGCCCAGTTCCAGGGACAGCTGTTGTTCCCAATCTTAGCTGTAGAGGGTGCAGCTCACTGACCCATGTGGGAATTGAACCGGCAACCTTGGTGTTAGGAGCCTTAGTGTTAGGAGCACAGCGCTCCAACCACCTGAGCCACCAGGCCAGGCCCCAATCTGTCTCTTGACTCAGCCCCTACTTTTTTCATGCCAGAGTCCTCTGTAGAGTAGAAGTCTGTAAGCAAAGATGGAAACACCCTAGAACTTGGGCAGCCCTGCTTTGGAGCTCCTGTAGCAAAGCTCGGGGAGACAGTCCTACACCACACCCTCTGGCACCTGAGGGCTCAGGTAGCAGCCAGTGAAGAACTATGGGAGAAGTCACAGCCATGTACAGACCGACACAGAGTCCCCAGCCAAAAGTCTCCTCAGCCAGTCCTACCTTACAGCAGCGATGCGCGCCCCAGGAGCTCATGGGAGCTCACGGGAAACACCCTCAGGAGTGTCCGGGGCCGGAAGGAGCCTCTGCATAGGCAGTCGGGGGCCCAAGTGGGCTAATTTGTGCCCCAGTGTGAAGGCAGGACGGCTTCTTCACCAAAGTTCTCATCTGTCAGATTCTGAATGACTGTTGTTCATACAAGGGAGTATTTAAAAACTGTGGAACAATCTAATGTTCAAGCAGCATTAGAACTTAAGTAGGGAAGGCACAAAACTTTTAAGAGTACCTCCGCGGCCAGAATTGGACATCTTCTCGGAGCATTTGCTTTCAGTAGCAGGTATTTGCATAACGATTTTCCCAGGGTTCCCACTGTCCCGGTTATGTAAGTGCCTCCCAATAGCTCTGTTATTTCCCTACATCCCTTCTTAGGAATCAACCCAACCTATATGCAAACGTTTATGTAACTTGGGATTCTCAAGCACACGGTCACGATGAAATCTTGAAATATTGAATGTCCACACCAGGGCTGTGGCCAAGACAGCAGGAGGAACTCTTACAGTTTAACGGGATACCGAAGTGAAGGGAGGATGACGGAGTGGAAAGGAACCTAGGAGAATGAATGCAATGTGACAAATTATAAAACCTTTGTGCAAGTCTTTATATCTGAGCTGGGCATGGACCAGGACATTGCCCTTCTTGGGTGTGGTAGACACTGTGATCAATAAAATCTCCAAAGATTTTCCTGCTAAGACTCGGCTCCAAGTAACTGCAGCATCATAAGAGCCCAACTCACAGATGGATGGGCCCTGAATCGCAGTTAAAAGTAAAATGTCGCTTCCCTTCCCGTCCCAAGCTCCGAGTCCTATTACAAACACATAACTCAAATACTGCTGTGCTAAATCAACAGTCTGGTACAAACTGGCCTTCTTTCTGTTCCTCAAACACGCCAAGTTCTTTTCCTTGCCTTCTCAATTGTAGTCCTCTTTTACTGGAACACTCTGAACCTAGACCTTTGTACAGCCGCCTACTTAGTATGCAGGTCTCAACTCAAATGTCACCTCCTCAGGGCACGGGGGTACCTCTGGGGCGCTGGCAGTCTGCTACGTCTTGGCCAGGGTGGTGGTTACAAGGGCGTGTTTACTTTGCAGAAATTCATCAAGCTGTGCACTTATGACTTGTGCATTTTTTTGTATGTATGTAATACTTCACCAAAAAAGTTTGTTTTACAAAATAAGTCACCTCCTCTGAAAAGCCTTCCCTGACCACCCCAGGCTCCTCACCCTCTCTCATGTCAGCCTTATTTATCTTCATGGCACTGTGACTATCTCAAATTACCGTGTCTGGGTTGGCGTTTACTTGTTTTCTGTCTCCTTCTCTAGAATATAAGCACCAAGAGAACAAGGACAATGTCTGTGTTGCTGCATGTATATCCCTGGTGTCTACACAGAGACTGGTGAAGACTCATCGAGGGAGGGAGGGAGGGAGGGAGGGAGGGAGGGAGGGAGGGAGGGAGGGAGAGAAAGAAAGGGTAAACTCTCCCCAGCCCTGCTCTGAATTATCTGCATACTTAGACTGTCTCTGAATGATGGATGAAGACATCTCCTTTTGTGAGTCACATACACCAGGGATTCTCAAGGTCTTGAGGCCACAGTGCAGTCTGGTCAGTGAAAGATCATACATTTCTTCTATTCCTGATGGATCAGCAAGGACCCTGCCCTGGAGTCTTTCAGTTCTAGGATCCCTTGAGGGCTAGGTGACCTCCCTAAGCGTCCCATCTTCAGGTAGAAAGTTGTGAAAATAATCCCAACATCTCAGTGACAGTCATGAAAATTAAATGAGAAAATAAATGTAAATCTGCTTTTAAAGGAATACAAATAGAAATATAAAACTGCTTTTAAAAGACTATTATTTTAGAAATAATTCAAGGAATGGCTTTGTCCTTAGAACTCATTTACTTTTGGATAGTATTCATCCCAATAAACTTTAATTTAAAAAATAAAAGAATAAATGGCAACAAAGGAGGATTTTCTTCCTTCTGTGCCTAAGAAAAAGGTATACTTGAAACACAAAAACAGTGGCTGATTTCAAGGGGGCAGGAGTGAATTTTCTACAATACTTGTCATGCTCTGTTTCTTAATCTGAGTGCTAATTACATGAGTGGGTTCCATTTGTGGAAAAAAAAGAAAAGAAAAAATGTTTTTCTGTATTTTAATAAAAAAGTTTTTCAAATATGTGCCAAATTCGGCTGTATCTCCACAGGCTGCTATAAAGAAAACCCACACTACCCGTCTCTCCTTTCCTCTCACACCACCACCACACTCACAACACTTCTGATACCAAATGTGTACGAGTTTTTCCCACCCCAAGCAATTCTGCGACACTAGTTGGGTGCGCTGCAATTTAACTCGGTTCTGACACTACCTACCTGGAGACAGCATCAGGCCCCACAGGTTAAGGGCTCAGTCCTACAAGACTGTTCCCCCACCCCCACTTCAGATGCCAATCACAAGTCAAGGCTGTTACCTGGGTTTCCGACCAATGGGCTGTAAATCAGATGTTCCTACAACTCCACCGAGTTTGATTTTTTGCTAGAACAGCTCACAGAACTTAGGGAAACACTGTGTTTACCAGTTTACTATACAATAAAGGACAGGATAAAGGATACAGATGAACAGCCAGATGACGAGATACACAAGGCCGGCTCTGGGAGCGTCCCGAGTGCAGGAGCATCTGTCCCCATAGAGTGAGGTGTGTCAACCTCCCAGTACATGATGTGTTCACCTGGAAGCTCTCCAAACCCCATGCTTTGGGGATTTTTATGGAGGTTTCATCACATAACATGATAGATCATTAATTTCATTTCCAACCCTCTCCAGAGAACGGGAGGTAGAGCTGAAAATTCCAAGCTTCTAACCATGGCTTGGTATTTCTGGGGACCAGCCCTCATCCAGGAGCCATTCTCCAGTCACCTCCTTAAAATAAAAGACACTGCTATCACCTCAGAAATTCCAACAGGTCTCGGAGCTCTTTGTCAAGAATCATACTCAAAGACTAAATATTAGGACAAAAGATGGTTCTAGTACTCTTATCACTTAGGAAATTACAAGGGTTTTAGGAGCTCTGTGCCAAGACCTGGGGACGGAGACCAGTATACACTTTTTCTATTATATTATTTCACAGCTACTAACATAAAATACATGAGATGGGCTTCTACATGGTGTCCCTAATTGCTGCTATGTTTATTTGGATAGTCAAAAGGTTGCCCTGTTGGCTATAAGACTGATCTGATGGAAATGACCCATTTTGCCAAATAACAAATTCAAAATTCTATTTATACTACCACTGTAGAGGTCAACTTAGAGCCTCATTGAAGTAAAAAGTTCCTGATTATAATTCTCTGTGTCAAAATAATTTATGAACCTTGGATCCTGCCATGATATACTCGTACATGATAGAAACGTATAAACAGAGTACAGAAAAGTCAAACATTTTCATTTATTTATGGGCACTGATTGTCTCATTCCGAGCAAAACCATCTGCTTAAAGCTCATAAACAATTAGAGTTGAACACAATAATACATGTGAGACTAATTAAAACTAACTTGCAAACTGATCCCCTCCCCGCAACACCGGAAATAGCCAGAAGTCTATAATGTCCGCCTCCAAGTTTTAACACATGAATCAATTAGGTCCATTAATGAAACTCTACTATTGGTGTCCATTCAGTTCGACACATATGTCCGGGGTCCCTGGTTGTGCTTATCTCTGTGCTGGTTACTAAAGGCATTAGGATGAATCCAACGCCATGGCCCTGCCCTACAGAGACAGCCTACCAGCTTTCCTGCCCTCCAAAAGACAGATGAACTTCAAATAATGGTAGGCATGATTAGTAATAACTGGGTTGCGGTAAAACACAAAATGACTCATTTCCTCATTTAAGAAAAAGAAATGTTTGTCTATCGATTTATTTATTTATAGATTCTTCCCTATTTTCACATTAGATCTGTTTTTCTGAAATTTCCAAGGGAACTAAAATGAAATGTGTGCTTTTATGTTTCCTGTGGAAAACAACTAAAGAAGCCTTTGGAATTTTTAGCCCAAATTTCACTAACTCCCTCAAAGCCTTCCTAAGAATCAAAGAAACTGCTGGGAAAAATGAAAATAAATAAATGATTTTTTAAAGTGGGAAACAGTTTTATTCTAACCACTCGCTCAGATTCCATGGATCTGCTCTCCAAGGGAGCGAATCATATCACAAATGCCAATAACCACAACACCGAAAACAAAGACCTAAGTCAGTTCATTCTGAGGGGAGCAGAGACAACAGTAAACCTCCATCATATTTGCTTTAGCACTAGCAGCTGGTAAAAGACCAGGCACCACTCATGGGGGCGGGGGTGGGGGGGTTATGCATTTCTACTTGGAGAACTAAAACTGATGGCACTTATAGTTTCCAGGCAAATGCAACAGTTGTGGCAAGTACCTCCACCCCACCTTTCTCAACGGTCATTTTCCTGCAAATAAGGAAAATCACTTTGAATTGTGTTTTAAACACTTGAGAGGAACAAGAGAAATGCTTTAGAAGGCAAGGATAGGGCAAGGACAGAGTTGAGGAGACCATTTTCCAGGGGTTAGAGCTTCATTTCCAGATCTTGGACAGAGAGTGGGAACCTTCCCAGATGCAGAGTGAGGAGGACCCACCTTTGACCTCAGACAGGAATTGTCAGTAGAAAGGAGGACGCTGCCTCCACAGAGGTTTCTGACAGGTTCTAAACTCAGTGCTTACAGGTAACACAAATATGTGCATTGGGCCACGTTAAAGGGAAAAAGGAGTACAAAGTGTTCTGAAAAAAATGTGCCCGTCCTAAACATATTTAAAAACATACATTTTTAAAAGTACCCTATGTAGAAACTACTAAGTTTTCTACCCCATACCTGAACTCCCTTCCTTTCTTACCAAGACAGCCCCATTTTTTTAAGGGCAAAAATAGCCCATTTAAGACTACATTTCCTAGCCTCCCTTGCAGCTAAGTATGGTCATGTGATTATTTTCTGGTCAATGAGTTGAGTCTTACTGGCAAAAAAGAGGAAAGGTGTGGCTGATGGGCAGACAACCAAAAGTATCTCCCCCAGGCCTTAACCTCAGGGAACCGCATAGTATATAGTGAAGGAGACAACGGGTGCATCAATGAGACTCACAGTGCCTGTTGTGTTCCATTGTGTACAAAGGGAGGGATACGTGGGAATTATTCATTCTAATGTTGAAGGTGTTTTCCTTGTGTTACATAAGCAAATGGATTTTAGAGTAATGCATAGTTACCAGCTAGCTGTATGACTTTCAGCAAACACTCTACCTCTCTGAGCTTAGGTTTTTTCATATTTGAATGGAAAAATAAATCCCACTTCACAGAACTACTGTGCGAATTCAATGACAGCAATTGTTTAAAGCATATACTGCTTCCCTGAAAATAAGACCTAACTGGAAAATAAGCCCTAGCACGATTTTTCAGGATGACATCCCCTAAACATAAGCCCTAATGTGTCTTTTGGAGCAACAATTAATATAAGACCCGGTCTTATTTTCGGGGAAACACGGTAACAGGAAGCTAATCTATGGTAAATAATCCAGACCTGGCATCCCCCTTCCCATCTTTTCCTCACGTTCTTCGACAACCTGAGTCCATCGTGCAGAGCCAAAGAAGTTGAGTACTAGGAAGGATGGGGTCTGATTAACTGTTCACCTAGTTTCATTCACTTGCACAGGAATCTTAGTTTCTGCCCTACCACTGAAACCAGATCTTGTTTGGAAAATTGGGAATTTGTTTACCATTAATAGAATCCTCATTTATTACATGAGGTTGCTCTGAGATGCTGGAGCTGTTCCCTGTCCACCACGGTGCCAAACATGCCAAGTGGGGACAGGGAGTGGGGAGCAGGGGAGGAGGGCATTCAAGAGCTTTATAGCCTGTTTCTATGTGCTTGGCAAGTGGCCCACACACCTCATTCTCTTGGTTTATAAGGCAAACTTGGCCAGGAAAATCAGCCGTGCTCTTCAGGGAACTGGATGTTGAGAGAACAAACCCAGACTGTCGAGCATGGACTCAAGTGTCTTTATCTGTAGTTCTCCTCCTCCACCCTCAAATTATGGGCATGTGCTCGTAGGAAAAAACATGCAGGGCCTCCCTCCAGAACCCCCCAGGATGGGATTCAAGAAACCAACAGGGACCAATCAGGCCTCAAGTAAACCACCCCCACTTTGGTACACTCCACTGTCACAATCCTAAACCAACCTTCAACCGCCAATCTCATGCTCTTGTACTTCAGCTCAAAAACATCATGGTGGGACCACATGGCAGACACCAAGTTTCAGCAGCATCTTTGCCCCAAAGAAGGGTCTTTAACTTGAGACAATCATTTATTTCAATGATTTCATGATTTTTTTTCCCACATGCTGAGTTGGCAGCAATCTGTCCACTCCCCTCAGAGCCCCTGCAGTCCGTCCCCATATCCTATACACAGGTCCCCTGCTCCAACCACAGCGAACTGGGCTTGCACATAAGGTTTCATTTGGAAAAAAGGCTAAAAATCCAAGGCTAAAATCATGTGGAAAGCATTGTTGCCTTTACCCCTAATATTTTAAAAAATGGACAGAGGGAAAAAATGAAAATATTAATACTATTCATAAGAAATATGGGATTTGTAAATTTACATATTTGAGAAAAATAAGGGCATTTATTAGGGGTTTTAAAAGTGGTGAATCTTTAGCCTCAGTGGTGCGCTAGTTAATTATGTTTTTGACTGTGAATATAATCACAAAATTATAGAGCATATATGAAATGTTGGAAAGACAGCATCAAAAATTGTAGCTAAAAGACAAGGTATTATTTGAGACTTGTTTCGGCCGTTGGGTTTACACTCCTCCCCTTACAGCTGATATGTCTCTTTTCGGTGTGAACTTATATACATAAGCTATGGGGAACGTGGATATGTATATGTAACGGATCACCTACGGTACCATCCAGCTTTTTCCATAGCTGTGTACAATCGTGTCCTACATAGCGGGACATTCCACGGAAATAGCCAAGCCAGCAAAGACCCAGAAGCGCCAAAGCCAAGCACATGCAAAGTCAGACAGAACCAACCCGGAAGGAAGGTCCAAGTGGGGCCCACGTTCACAAACCCAGGAAGCTGTGAGGGTGGAAACGAAGCCAGGAGGCCACTCCTCCCAGACCGGATGCTGGAACTAAGCACAGAGTTGGAACTGGAAGCCCCTCACAGAAGGTCTGCACAAACCTCAATGAGCACCCACAAAAGTCTCAACTAGTTTTAAATGAGTAGTAATGAACCAGTGCCTCATCCACAGAATAGGTTGCTCCAAAAATTCCTTATTTGGGAGAAAATGTGAAATATGAGCTGTGATTTCCACGGGTCTGGTCTGAAAATTCCTGGTTAAGAAAACACAAACGTTCATTCATAGCTAATTGTAGAACAGTGCTGTCCAAGAGAAATACGATGGGAGCTACCTGTCTAATTTTAAATTTTCTAGTAGCCACACTGAAAAGTGAAAAAAAAAAAAAAAAAAAAGATAAAATTAATTTTAATAATATATGTTATTTAACCTAATATATCCAAAGTATTATCACTTCAAAATAATTATTTCAAGATACCCAAATTGTTTTGAATACACTTAGAAGTTTTCTAGTAACTGAACTATCTGTTTCTAAATTTAAATTTATTAAAATCAAACAGAAGCTGGAAATTTAGTTCCTCAGTAATATTGTCAGCCACGCTTCCAGTACTCAGGAGCTACATGTGGCTGGCGGCTCCCATAATGAACAGCACACTTCTAGATAATCAGACTCCATGTCTACTTTCATGACAGAACCACAACTGAGTGTCCCCTCAGGAATAGACAGCAACAGAACAGAAATATTAATCCTTTATTTTGCAGAATTCTTTGAAATTTATAAAATGCTATATAAACCCAATTGAGTATGGTGGACGGTATATGGGCTTTGATAGAAAAAATATTTGAGCTCAAATTCCAGCTCTGACACCTCCTATTTGACAGAATTTCCCATTAGCTTTGCCCAGCTTTGTTTTTCATATGTAGAAGGGGATTGATATTACACACCCCACCAAGTTCATGGGATTGATTTGAGGATGAAATAAAGTGATATATAGAAAAATGACAGAAAGTGAAAGAAATTTTAGTTATCATTATTATTGCAACTATATGAGGTGGGTATCATCCTTGTTTTATAATATGGAAACTCAATCTCAGGAATTTAATTAAATAACCCAAAGTCACAGAGCCAGGACACTGCAGAGGAAGGACTCAAAACTCTGTCTTCTAGCTCCAAATCAAATACTTTTTTCCACTACTGTTACCATAGATACCTTGTATAAAATCTAAATACTCAACTCCAATGTGAGGATATTTAGAGGTTAAGTAAAGAAACGAAATTTGAATCAAGAAATTAGGATTCAATATAATAAAAGTTGATGGGAAAATATTTTAAAGCCCAACATGCTCTAAAAAGAAATACCATAAAAGAAATGACCAGTTTTACCACACAAAGTTTTAAAGGCAGGTTTACCAAAGTGTTTCTCAAGACTGTAGGAAAAACACCAGAGATTTCTCAAGTGTCTTCAAATATAGGTCCCTTAAACATTATCAGCTCCTGAGGAGATTCAACCATTTCTTGAAAAGGGACAGAACCTTTGGGGATGTATCAGAATCAGAATCTAACATTTCTAAACCTGCAACACTTTCAAAGACAACTACTGTTTGAAACCTGAGGTTTAAATATAAAAAAGATTGCTTCTTTTAACAGTGTGAGATCCTCCTTGCTTTTAGTTTACTGCACTGATTTATCTTGAAGTCCAAGGTGAGGCTTATTGGTAAATTTGCTGTGGAAGTAGAGAATGGTTCAGTGAACAGCAAACTGGCTATATTCCAGGGGCCAGGCATTGTGCGGAGTCCTTGGCAGAGGAGGAAGTGACAGATGATCAATCATTAATCCAAGTTCCTCCTCCCAAAACCGCCCAATCTCAGTTGACTTCCTTGCTTCTTAGTTCATGAGAAAAGTGAAAACACCAAAAGGCAACCTCCTGATGCTCTCACCACCAAATCCACCATCTCTCTTACAGCTGGACACAGCCTTTCCTCCAGCGGCAATGGATTAAGTCAGAAATAGCAAAGGCAAGATCTCTACCTCAATTTTGCCTTCCGAATTTCATGAGTGCATCTGATAGGTGGAAGCTGAATTGCATCCAGAAATCTACCTACAAAAGAGTCAGGGATTATAGTTCTCACATCCCATATACAATCCAGCAGCAAATTCTGATGAATCCACCTTCAAAATATATTCTTAACAGAGCTATACCTCACCTTCTCTCCCAATACGTAGCATCCTAGTCCAAACCCTCAATGCTCCAATGGGTTTCCATAGCCACTGCAGAAGAAATAATAATAAATGGCCATGCTTTCCAGGAGAAAAAGCAGGAAGCAGCAAAAGCATGACCTCTATCTCATGCTTTTGTCTTCCCAATCTTAGGTAAGTGCAAGCGATTGGTGGAACCAAAATTACATCTAGAACTCAAAAGGCAGGCTGGGAGAAATGTAGTCTCTCAGTATAGGAAGACTCTCAGAAAGAGGATGGAGCGTATATCAAGGCCAGTCTACTATGTCCCCACAATGTTCATTGCAGCAGAATTTACAAGAGCTGTCAATAAATAGAAAACAGACTAAACGCCCAAAAGTAAAGGACTAGTGACACAAAGTGTACTATATCCAGGTACTAAAATATTATGCTCATTTTTGAAAGACATTTTTTCGGGGAAGTGAAAAATCTTACAACATATCAGTTACCAAAATAAAGTGGTCAAAAAGTAGTACATTCAATCTGATCCCACTTTTAGAGACTGGGGAAATTTAAAAGTGGCCTATATATTGTTTTTGCAGATATAACTGTATTGTGATTATGTAGGAGAATGCCCATGTTCTTAAGAGATGAATGCTTTGGTGTCCTGAATTTTTAAATTACGTTCAAATAATTCAGAATAAAAGCAGAGACAGCAAATGTTAACAATTGATGAAACCTAGGAAAATGATATGTGGGAATTCACTGTACTAGTCTTTTCACTTTTCTGTTGGTTTGAAATTTCTCAAAACAAATATCTGGGGACCAAACTTCTGGGGAAGAGTGACTAGTTTTATTTCTTTGCAAGGCTGCTTGGAGTTCAGGCTGTTTCCTTTGCTCATGCCACATCTTTAAAAACCTGTGCTCTCAGAATGCATGCACACAAGGCTGTCATCTCCAGTAACCCCATGGGGATTTAGGGTGCTCTTTCTTCCTTTTCTCATTCTTTTAATATGTTCTGAGAAACTACAACCCTTCCAGGGAACAACAACACACACAGCAGAAACAATTAAATCAGCGACGCCAAATGCATGACACATAGGCCACCAGAACCCCTACCACACCAATGGCAGCCATCACTAATAAATCAAGGTGCTCTTTCCTGAAGAACCTCATTACGCCTCAGAATCCTGCTCAACACAGCTCTCCAGATAACCTTCATTGATGCATGGAAGCTGGCATGTAAGTTGAAACCTTTGCTTTTCTTTTAATTAAATAGTCTACATTAGCAAAGACTAAAAAAACAAACAAACAAAAAACCTATGGTTGTCATGAGTGTCTCGGAGGTGACTGAAAAAAGAGCTGAGTTCAAATCCACTCTCTGCCTCTTACTTCTTGAACGTTGGGAAAGCTTCTTCAAGTTCTGTGGCTCTCAGTTTCTCCATCTGTAATGAACCTTCCTCACTGGAGTAAAGGGTGGTGGACATGAGATAATGGACACTTTGTAAATGCCAAAGACATTTACATATGAAGAGTGGCATTGTGAAGAAGGGAAATTCACTCTTGGAAAGGACAATCATTACGATATTGATTATAATTCAGAACAGAGAATGAGTTCTAAGAACCTTTAAGTGTTTCTTTCTTTTTTTTTTTAAAGCCAATCTAGAAACAGCAAATTCTGAATGCTCCTTCTGTACCATTTCTTTAACTTACCAAAGTCTCAGGACTCAGACCCTTTTGCTGTTCATGCCACAGGTGATTTCCTCTAATCTCACGGCTTTTGAGTACGATTCACACGCTATTGACACGCTAATTTTCAGTGTAACAAGATATTAAAACAGGCATTTAGGTCAAGGCTCCAACACAACAGATATCAAATACTAACATAAGGGAACAATGCAAAAGTATTTCCAAGGTGAGGTATCTGAAAACAGATTAACCTGCCCCCCTCACTGTGATCAAGGCCATGAAATGGTCAGGTTATTAGAGACTGAAGAGAGGGAGGATTCGTGAAAGGTTTTCTTTGCAAGAAGCTTTGCTGTGAATAGCTCCTCTCCCTGGAGAACGGAAAGGGTAGGGGAAGTCCCCCCTCCACTCAGTCTAGTGACAGAGCATGACTTGGGGAGCTGATACGTGTTCCCTGTAGTGTGGAGACTGGGGTGGGGGGAGCTGCTTAATTAACTGGAGTCTGACTCCCCCTAGGGAACCTAAAGGCGAGGGGCTGCTAAAGCTGCGGGTGGTCGCAGAGAAGACATGATACCCTTGGATCAACCAAGGCACAGGGTGTTTCCTGCGGACGAGAGGGGCGCCACACAGGGGAGTCAGCCAGAAGCCTTATCATTCGTGCTCAGGTGTTCTACCTGGCGGGGTGATGGGACTGGATATGAGAATGTCTGTGTGGTGTGAGCTGCAGGAAAACCAGGGGCAGCTGGAGGAACAGGATGCAGCCGCAGCCGGGGAGCAGCCACAGAACTCACAAAAGAAACAAGGAAGACGCAGCTTTAAGTATTAGCCAGCCCCAGAGGAATGAAATCATGTTGGGGCAGTGGCCCCGCCAGAATTTTCTCACCTCTTTCCCCTCTGCCCTCCAAAGTCTCCAAGTCTGGAATGGTTGAAACCATAGCTAATGACAAGATGAGCAAGAAAGAGAAAAAAAAGCCAACCATAACTTCTTCCCCAATGGGAAGGGCGGGCGCTAGCTTGAGAGGTTTGAAGGTGGAGGAAGCTGGAAGCAGAAGAAACATGACCTTATCATGAAGATGTATTAATTAACAAATTGGACATTCTTATTAATTAATAGACTGGACATACTTAAAGAGAACAGTGGTACTTACTGATATCTAAGAGTGACCAGAAAAATCATGGCACCTGCCAGAGTTTTCACCCAATAGCAGAGAAAACTGTTCCTCCACCAAATAAATGTGAAAGGGACATTAGGAAGCAAAAAGAAAATTGCATTCTGATTGATTCCCAGAGCCGTGCTTCTTCACGATGCCTGTTCTAGTGGTATAATGGGCGTGTCAGATAAAGTCTTGATGTCTATCCCCCAGACCTTCCCCATCTCATTAAATAGGAACGCCATCATTCCACCTGGGCCAAAATCCTGACATCCTTGAATCCTTTCTTCCTCTTAGATCCTAGATCAAAACCATTAGCAAATCCTACAAGCTCTACTTTCAGAAGTTATTCTGAAATGTACCCATTTACTACCATCTGATCTAAGCCACAATTGTGTCTCCCCTGAATTACTGCACCAGCCTTGCAACAAGTCTTCCTTATTGCTCTACTCTTATCTCTGCACAGTCTCCTCTCAACACAGCACCCAAGTGACCCATGTAAATCACATAAGATCTGCTCCGAATCCTTCCAGGCCTTCACTTTTAACTTAGAATAAAGATCAACGTCCCTAGAATGCCCACATTATCTAGCCCCCTAATTGTTCAAAGCGCGTCTTCTACCACTACCCAAGCCCCGGCTTGCCCCGATCTGGCCATGACGGGCTGCTATCTAGTCCTCACACATGCTAAGCACTCTTCCCACTCAGGACTTTTGTACTTATTGTTCCTTCTGCTTGCAATTCTCACCCTTTTAGGTTTCTGCTCAAATTATCACCGTATCAGAAAAGTCTCCCCTAAGTGCCAAATATAAAGAGCAACTCCATCCTCCCCTTCTCCCACAATCCATTCTCTCCTCCTCCTGACCTCCCGGTCTTCCTCCTTTCGCTATGTTATGTCCATGTCACTTAGACCACCTGAAACACTACTCATGTGTTCACTTGTTTGTCACCTGCCTTCCCTTACCAGCATGTCAGCGATCCAAGGCTAGGACTTCGCTTTGTCCACAAATACTGTGTTGCAGGCACTCACTATTTTTTGAGGGAATGAGTAATTTATATTAAAATACTTGTAAGAGCTCCTAAGGTACAATCATTTCATATATAAATGTCTTCCATGGCCTCTTACAATATTTGCAAACAAATTCTGAAATAGTGGGGAACTGGGCCCCCTCAGCTTCCTCCTGGGTCCTTGCAAGCCTACCCTACCCCCACCCCGTCTCTCAACAGGAACACAGGCCCTTCCACCCTGGGAACCTTTCCAGGAAGCCAGACAGGGGTGGAGGGAGCCCACGGGGTCTCTTCTTGGCAACTGTGGCCGCACATCAGGACTCGACCCTGACACATGCAGGACCAGGGCCAGATCCGGGGCTCTCCAGGCCTCTGTTCTGACCGCCAGACAAGAATGTCTGTCTCTGTTCATTTGACTTAAGCTGTTTAATTACTAACTTGGTAATTTCTGCTCTCTGCTTAGCTGCTTGTCAAGTATGTGGCACTTTTGATAATTTAAGGGTTGGAATTTAGTCTATTTTTGCAATTGAAAATCAGCCTGGAGCCAGAGTTTCCCCTTTATTCAGAAAGGCGAAACAGACGGCGCATCAAAGGCGGGCATACTGTAATTTTGTCTTTTCTGATTCATTAAAAGCAGGCCTTTGCACTCTGGCTGTTTGGTGTTATTTGGAAATCTCTTCTGGGCCTGTAAATATGAAGGCTCATGCTTTCATATCATGCGTTTTTGTCTGTCCATGCCCAGCTTGGGGAGAAAAAAATTATGCCACAACATCAGGAGGCCACAAGGAGAGGCAGCCTGAGAAGTGCCCAGGGAGCCTGGGTTCCAGGCCTGGCTCCTCAGCCTCTGGGCTCAGTGACTTACCTAAGATCATTTTAGCTGAATTGATGAATTCTACAACATTTGTTCCTTCAAACCAACATTTGGTGCTAAAAGTGAGACATGGTCCCTGACCCCAGGGAGCAGTCAGTCTGATGAGAAGATAGTAGGGAAAGAGACACTTTCATTCCACATAATTGTTGTAACCAACGTGTACAGAAAGCAAGCTGGGAGCACGGCGACAAGAGGGGGTGAGTCTCCCTGAAGGAGGGGTAGGTATGTACCGGATCCAGGAAGCAGGCCTAGGGCAGAAAGGCCTAGGGCAGAAAGTGAACAGGAAAAGCCAAGTTCACTGTAGGCTATGTGTGCGGGGTAGTGAGGCTGAGGAGGGTGTGGAGGCAGGGGACGGGGAGGAAAGGATGAGCGTGCAAGAACCAACCAAGTTGAGACTGGACCTGGTAGGTTAAGGACCAATGGTTAGGTTACAGGAAAACTTGAAATCCCTTGGCAAAATGGGCATGGTAGAAATAATAGCTAACAACTACTGAGCTCTTATTTCCATGTTCTAAGTACTTCCCACTTCAATCCAGGAGAGAGACAGTAAGTTGCTTGCCCAAGACAACCCAGCTGGGAAGAGGTGAAGAGGAGAATTTGAAGGCCATCTTCAGACCAGAGCCCAGCCCTTAACCATCGCACTGCCTGGCCAGGGCTTTGCAAATGTTAAATGAGCAAATGGATGTAAAAGAACTCTGCAAACTGTAAAGTGCTGCCCAAAAGTAGCCACTGGCGTTTATTAGTTTTATTACAAGGATCCCCCAAACAGGAGGTCTTTCTTCTGCATTGATATTTGATAGTGCAAGGCTGAGCCTTTTCTCCCAGGCTCAGAGGAACAGGCAGGAAAGGCTGTGAGAAACAGCAGTCACTCTGGATGAAAGCAAAGGAAATCTGGGCTCTCCTGAGTCACTCTGAGGGATGGAGGAAGGATCAAATCCAACGAAGCAGCCCTTCGGAAAGCTTAGCCTGTGCTGGCACCTGCTGGAGCCCACAGCAGATGTGCCAGCCTCATCAGGCAATTTCCCCTTGGAAAGCAAATGCCTCAGGGCAGAGGTTTGTGTGCAGGGGGTGATGGTGAAGGGGAAGAGTTGAACCTGGTCTAAGAGACACTGGGAGACTTCTGTTTCTCACCTGAGAGGCTGCTGTGCGTCTGTGGGAAAAACCTTCAGCCTGGAGCTCACCAATCATAACCATTATAAAGCACGTCCCACGGGCATGCGTTGGACTGAGGGTCTCACACACCTTCCCCAGGTACAACACCCCACCAGCTCTGCAAGATGTGGTTCTCCTTGTTTTACACGTGCAGTTAGCTTGAGATTACTTGATTCGACCAGGATCACAGAACTAACCAGTTAAGTGGCAACCCTAATTTAGGATCAAACTTTAATTAAATTCACACTCTTTTTACAGCAACAGGTTGCTGCTTCCAAATGACTTAAGTTCAAAGCCTAATTCTCCCAAGTGCTATCTGTGTCTATGATATGAGACCTGTCAACTCACCACTGGGAGATTTGTTTTGATTGTTGGGTTAATACCCTTGCCGTATTCCAGAAGAGGTTTAACATGGCTGCCTTAAATCCTTATCTGCACTTGGGGGAGAAACCCCTCCCAAAGTGTTCACAGAGATCCTGGAAAAGGGATTAGGTCTGACACATAAATAGCAATGTAACTTCAAAATCTGAGGACCTGCTAGCTCATAAAATGTATCTTTGAATTTCATGGCTCCTAACACAAACAAGAATTCTAAAATGCCCTCTACATTGGTTTCTGAACTTACCAATACAGAAATCTCTGCTCTAGGTCACTTGTCAGTTAATATACACACCCTGGAAAAGTCTCTTTACCCTGAATGTGTCCAATCAAAGATCTAGAAAACTCATTTTCTAGAACTCAGCTGAAATTTAAAGAAAACAAAGATACGAAGTTGAACCATATGAAATTACCAAAGGGATTCAACAAAACTGATGCAGGCCTTCAAAGACAGTTGCTCCATCACTACAGAACGATTGGACACGCCCATCCCGGGCCAAACAGCAGCAGGCACCACGAGGATCACCTGGGTGATTGTGTTCAGTGCGCGGACTCTCAGGGCCGGCCCCTGCTGATGGGGTACTGAGCTTGGGGTAGGGCAGAGCAGGAATCTGCCTTTTTAAAAGGCATCCCGGGTATCCCAAAGCAGGGAGATTACTCCCGGGGAACTGCACTATAGCATTTCTAGACTGGAAGAACATTCTGTTCCCAAGTCCTCAGAAGACAGCATCCCAAGATGTGGCACTTCTCAATGGGTATCCTTAGTGGCCTGTGGGCCAGCCCATTTGAGGACCTCTGCTGTAAAAGTGGGCCGGAAACGGGTGACAGCTTCAAATCCAACCTCCACAAGCTTCTGGCTGTGAGAAGGCCTTTAAGTGCCCAGCTGTTTTTGTTTTAATGATCCCCTCTTTTGTTGGCTTTTTTTATTTTGTTTTGTTGCCTGAAATTAATAATTACTCCAAGGGGATCTAGACGACTTTTTCAATAGCTGCATTTGGGTAATGTGCCCAGCCCCCATCCCTCTACGGTCCAGGGGAGAATTACTGCGGTTCCACTTGTTGGTTTAGAGACTATTTATGCCCATCTTCCACATCGCAGATCCAAACCAAAGCCTCCTTATTTCTACTATGTTTGTTTGGCTGCAGAATGGTAACATTTACATGGAAATGGGGTTTTTTCTCTATCCTGTAATTTGGATTGTTTAGTTTTCCTTTTTGGACTTCTTTGATGATGCTCAAGAAAGAAGTCCGCAGGAATTTGGAGAAAGGAAGAGAGTGGGCTGCAGGGGGCGGAGTAGGCAGTAAAGTTGTTTGCTGCTCTGTCTCCTGCATGCCCCCCCCACCACCACCACTTCCCCTGGCTGCACTACGCTATCTCCTTCCTGTTCTGCTTCTCTGCCTCCTACAGATGGGCTGAACTATGCCAGAATTTAGGGCTGGAGCTCCAGCTCCACCACTGACTAGATAGGGGACCTTGAGCAAATCTTGCCCTCTCCAGACCTTATTTCCCATGTGAACCAGATAATCTCTAAATTCAATTACTTTTATAAACCCACTGGCTGTCACTCATTCCACTGTGAGGTGACCAGAAAACCAGCCCTTTAGTAACCGTTACGACCTCGGGCAAGTTATTTAACCACTCTGATAGACCATCAAAATGAATCAGACACTCTTTTCTTTCTCTGATTTAAAAAAAAAAAAAAAAAAAAAAAGTTGTTCTTTATACTCAAGGCATAAAGATAGTAACCAATCCATGTTCCTTCAGACATCCCTGAATTCCAAAGATGATGCCATTACTGTATAAGATTTTTCCAAAGACTTTCCAAGGCTTTAAGTCCTCTATCACGTCCCTACCACAACCACCACCAACACTGGCCCCAATGCAACCCTAAAACCCTCCAGGTTTAATTTCTGCCTCTTCTCTCCTCTCTCCTTTATTTCTCGCTGGAGGGTTCTATGAGAAATGTAATTCTACTTCTAGGTATATACGCTAGCGAAGCCCTTGCAAATGTCCGCAATAAGGCATATAGAAGGATGTTCGCTGGGGCCTTCTTTACCATAATCAATAATAACAAACAAATGTCCATCAGGTAAAAAAAAAAAAAAAAATGTGGGAAATGTATTTAATAGAATACTATGCAGCAGTTCAAAAGAATGAGGCAGATCAATACATACTATAATAACATGGGTAAACTGACAAGATATATTATGGAATAAAAGAAGCATGCTATAGAATGGTATGCATATACCTTTCACGTAAAAAAAGCTGTCTATAGTCTAAGTCTACACACACACACATATATGTGTAAATGAATAGCAAAGGTTTGGAAGGATGTATAACTGGGACCACTGTTTACCTGCAAAGCTACGGTCAAGGGGACTTTATGTGAAATGTTTTAATATTTTTACTCAAAGAATATTACTTAAGAAATTTAAAGTTAATTTGAACTAATACAGCCCTTATATATATGACAACAGCACAAAGGATGGGGGGGAAGAAAAGGTATCTTGTTGTAAGGTTCTTACACTGTACATGAAGGGGTACAATATGATTTAAAGATGACTATTTTAAAATGTGATACATTAAAGATGAATATTTTAAATTCTGTGACAGCCACAGGGGGCAAAAATAGTACAAAGAGGTTTAACAAATAAAGACAGAGTGAAGAGAAAATACAATCATAAAAATAATCCAAAAGCAGGTTGGCAAAGAGGGGATAAAAAGGAACAAAGAACAGATGGAACAAATAGAAAACAATCAGGAAGATGGTAGATTTAAATATAGCCACAATAATAACAATGTAAATGGTCTACACACCCCAATTAAAAGGCAGAGAGATTGTCAGATTTATAAAAAAGCAAGACACCACACTATGCTATCTACAAGAAACTCACCTATAATATAAAGGCATAAATAGGTTAGAAGTTAAAATAATGAAAAAAGATATATAAACACTAATCAAAAGAAAGCTGGAGTGCCTTTATGAATACCAGACAAACAAACTTATCTCTGGAATATTACTGGAGATAATGATAAAGGGAGCAATTCACCAATAAGACATAAGAATTCTACGTGTAAGGGGGAGGGAGGCGGTAGATGAAGGTAAACAGGATCAAATATATGGTGATGGAAGGAGAACTGACTCTGGGTGGTGAACACACAATGGGATTTATAGATGATGTAATACAGAATTGTACACCTGAAACCTATGTAGCTTTACTAACCATTGTCACCCCAATAAACTTTAATTTAAAAAAACAATTCTACATGTATATACAGCTAAGAATTTCAAAATGCACGAAGCAACAACTGTTAGAACTCAAAGGAGAAACAGACAACTCCACGATTATAGTCCGACCCTTCAACAATCCTCTGTCAGTAATAAAAGCAGCAGAAAGAAAATCAGGTAGGGCATAGGAGACCTGAACAACACTATAAACCAACTTGACTACACTGGTATTTATAGAAAACTCTATCCAACAAACAGCATTTTTTTTTCAAGTATACATGAAATAGTCACCGAGATAGAACATATATACTGGGTCATAAAACAAACCTCCATAAAGTTTAAAAACCGAAAATTGTACAAAGTATGTTCTCTCACCACAATGGAATTAAATGAGAAATCGAGAATAGAAAGATATTTGGAAAATTACCCAATATTTAGAAATTTAAAAACATACTTCTAAATAACAAAGTCAAATGAGAAATTATAAAATCATTTGAACTGAAAGTGAAAACACAACATATCAATATTTGTGGGCTACAGACAAATCAGTGTTTACAGGGAAATTTATAGCATTAAAAGTTTATAGCAATAGTGCCCCCACAAACATGGTAAACATTCCGAAAACCCATCAGACTTTCTATAAGTATGGCAAGCACAACCCCACAAAATGACACAGGACAAGAAGGGGAAGGGTTCTTATGTGTGCAGGGAAAGTGGTGTTACTACAGGAAACAGTGTGGCTATGGCGAACAAAGCCAATTTTCCAGAAAAAGGTAAAAATTACAAAGAAGATTGTGCGGAGGCTTGATTGCACAATTGAGTTCAGCTATAGAGCTAAAAGAATTCTGGCTATTAGAAGATGCAAACCTAGGAGAACTGACTCTGGGTGATGAACACACAATGGGATTTATAGATGATGTAATACAGAATTGTACACCTGAAATCTATGTAATTTAACTAACAATTGTCACCCCAATAAATTTAATAAAATAAAATAAAAAAAAAAAAAAAAAGAAGATGCAAACCTTTTGAACTGGGAAAAGATACAACAGAAAGCGCCAAATGATCCAGTTCTGAGCATCATCTTTTGTTTTACTATAAAGGCAATAAAATCTTGACGTATGTTCACTTCAAAAACAAAAGTTTATATTGAAAAGAGTGGTCTCAAATCAATAATGTAGTAAGTATTCACTTTAAGAAACCAGAAAAAGAAAGGCAAGATAAACTGAAAGCTAACAGAAGACATAATTAAAAATATGAGCAGAAATCAATGAAATAAAAACCAGAAAAATAATAAAGAAAATGAATGAAACCAAAAGCTGCTTTTTAAAAAACAAAACAAAACTGATAAACCTCTAGTCAGACTTATCAACAAAGACACAAATTACTAACAATCAACAATGAAAGAGGGGACGTCACCAGATCTACTAACATTAAAGGACTACTAAAAAAAATACTATAAACAACTACGTAATAAATTCAACAACTTGGATAAAATGGACAAATTCCTTAAAAAACAATACAGCCCCTGACCGACAGTAGTAGACTGTGAGAACTCGAGAATTTATTTGCCTAAGGAATTCCAGATAGAGAAATCATGGGCAAAGACATGAAAGCCCTGAACAAAACTGGCATAGGAAAGAGTTGCAGAAGAAGCTAAAGAAAAGAGATGAGCAGTAGGGGACCCTGTGTACCATGTTGGGAAGCACAGGTTTCATTTGGTAGAAAACAGAGTCATTGCAGGATTTAAAGCCATGGTCACTTAGGTATAATAAATTGCTCTCAGGGTAGTGAAGAGAAAGAACTTAAAGCCACACCTGAAAGCACAGAGATTACTTAGTTAAGAGGCCACTGCAGGGCTTGGTGAGAGATGATGAGGGCCTGAACCTCCCAGGTGGTAGTAAGAATTGAGAGGAGAATAAAATGTGACAACTATTTAGCAGATGGAATCAGCAGAAGTCCATTACTGGCTAATTGCAGTAAGGATGGAGGAGGAGGAACATGGAAAGGCGCTTATAGGTCTGGTTTGGAGACCAGGTGTTACTAATTGAGACGAGGCGAGAAAGACTAGGTTGCAAGAGGGGCCAAAAAAGATGAAGGGTTGAATTTACAGATTTTAGGTTTGGGGCACCAATGGGAAATCCAGATTGGGAATGCTTTGCAAGCATCTGGGTGTATAAATTTGAAGCAAAGGGGGAGAAGTCAGCATTAATAAGATAACTTATGGCACGGGTAAGTATCTCACCTAAAGAGACTACAGAAAGAAAGAGGAGAAATGGCTCAAGGGTAGCACCCTGGATTAGAAAATAATCTGAAGTTCACGAAAAGCCTTATGATTTTGGATACCACAGTTCAAAGGCAAGTCCAATTATGTACAAACATGTTAAGTAACATGTTAAAAATCTCAAAACCTGAGGGAAAAAAACTAAATATCAGAGTAAAATACAATGATTAAGTTAACATGGAAGACATTTAAAATGATGTTTAGGAAGAGAGCACAATAATGTAGGAACTGCTTGTTATACAAATATTTACTTACCTTTTAAAATATGTATGTATATATTATTTAAACACTAAACATATGCATAGCAAAGTCTGAAAATCCTGTACATGTAACATGTAAATGTTAGTATTGTTCTGAGGTTAGGACGGTATGGGGTACTGTCATCTACTATTTTATAGCTTGCAAATTCGCTATGTAATACGTATGCAAGAGAAGAAAAGCTGCCCCCCCCAAAAAAAAAAAGCAGAAGAAACGCAGTATTTCCTTCCATCTCTAGTGAGAACTACAATAGCCAGATCCATACCTGAGTCCTGAAGGCAGCTGTGGAGACTTAATGCCCGGCAGCTTCACCCGTCTGCTGGAGGCCTCGGCGCCGAATGGAGGTGCGATCCTGGAGTCGGCACAGGGTCCTGCGCTGCCCCTCAGGGGTGCCTCATCTCCTCCATCGTCACGCAGCCCTGATGGGCCTTCACCTGGGGGCTCTCGTGCACCAGTCCTCTTGGCCTTGCTGAAGGCACCAGGGCCTTCCTGGCAGTTCGTCTGAAAACAATTCCCGGGGGGTGGTGGGCACGCTCCATGTTCTGGATACCGGTCCCGCAGGAAAGCGTGCGAGATGCTGACCTCACCAAGTCCATGTGGCCCAGAGCCCCTGGGCCAGCTCTGCGGTCCCGCGCTCAGGTTCTCCCAGGCCCTACGGAGGCTGCAGCCACAATACTAAGCCCCGCGGGCTGAGGTGAAAGGACAGCTGGTGGGGCCCAGCCGACAGGGGAGATAGAAAGGCCCCTCGAGGCTGCCAGGGAACCCGTCACAGCCTCATGTGTGAGGGTGTGTCCCCAGCACTTGCTTCGGGACTCAGGTCCCTGAGAACCAGGAGGCCCCTGGAAAGCTGAGGCCATCCCAGCCTCAGCACTGGGCCCGGGCCCCGGATGTGGCCTCACCTGTAGGCTTCAGCCTGGATGTGGTCCTGCCCCCGAGTCGGAGCCCGCCCAGCACGTTCTGGGGCGGGGCCTCTGCCCTACAGATTCCGCCCACCACTCGCTTGTTAATTCCCCTAAATTGTTGACTGTTATTGACTGTTAACGAGATACAACACACCAGGGCGGTAGTGAGGTAGCTAGAGAGGGTCCCCTGTCCTCAGGAAAGCTAAATAATAGCCCAAAGTTACAACACAGTATGTAACAAGAGTCGTGATGGGGAAAGTGAGGGCATCAATCCCTTCTTGGGAAGGTCAAGCAAAGCCTCCCAGCTGGACCCTTCTTTACACAGCTGTACGGAAAGAGGAAAGGAGGGTAGGATGCAACCGTTTTTGAAGATTTGATAATGAAACGTTCTCACCTGATGGCTCATGATTCCTTTCAGAAATGGGCCATACAGCAAATCTGTTGATGGGGTGGGAGGGGCAGAAGCTTCAGGAAAGTGAAGGAAATTTGATACAGTTTTGAGTAGGATGAGATGGAGCTTACTCAAGAACCAATGATGTAAGCTCCTCAAGGGCAGGGAGCTTTGTTTTTCTTGTGTGTCCCAACTGCTTGGAACAATGACTATGATATTGTACCCAGACTCATCTAGTTTTAACAGGACGTAGACAATGCACAATTGATGTCATTTTTTGCAAGTGACCATCTTGCCTTTAGCCTTGTGTCCTGTGACAAAGCCACTGAAACAAGCATCTCATCCTTTTTCCCCAAGTGACTTTCTGTAGAAGTCTATTCCATCTGTGGCAAAAACAACGGGTCTTGTTCACTAGGGTATCAGCTAAGTGTCAGCTAACTAGGGCGACTGTTTGGCTTGGAAGGTCCCAATCCCCCCAATGATGCATTATGCTTTGGGTCTCTCAAGGTTCTCTCATCCTATGGGGCTATATTCTATTCTTTCTCTGGCTTTCCTTGGGGTCTGAAGCTTAGCTATACAGGGTTTCTGCTGACCCAGGCTGCTCCAGCACTGGTGATTCCTTAGCCCGGACTGTTCAACATCTGAAAGAATTCCTAAACTCATCTCCATCATCACAGTCCTAAAGCAGAAATCAAAGAAGATACTGCTTTTTGCTGAGCTCCTTCCCTCTGGAACTTCCCCTCAAGGGCTGTGGCTAGGCTTTAAGGCAGGGGCAAGCTCTGGGGCTGAGGAAGCAGTGGGGGTTGGTTATCTGCATTTGGACTGGGGGAGGAGGGCATCAGAAACTGAGTAAGAGAGAGGGGACTGGTGGGGGACAGCTATCAATGAAATCAAGCTAATCTGTGTCATCATTAGTGTCTGGCAATGGTAGGTTAGAGACAGTGGTGGGGTGATAGGCAAATGAATCAGTAGGATTCATGGAATGAATGAGATGTTGGTGAGACATGAGAGGTTGAGGTCCTGAAAAAAGAGTAGAATCATGTGAAGAGGTGGGATGTGGCTGGAGAAGAGGGACAAGTATCTTTCTGTGTTTTAGGGGGCGGAGGGGAGGAAGGGTAAAATAATGGGGATAGAAGATAGCCCAGAAAGACTGTAGCTCCAATGGCAAAAAAGGGATCTGGTTTCCAGTGTTGAGGGTGAATAAAGGGAGTGGGGTGGTGGCAGAGAGGACCTTGGGGAAAAGATGTGCAAGCTGGTAGTGGGGGGTTAAAGGAGGATAAATGAAAGATTAGGAGACCAAGACAAGGCGGCTCCCAGTCAGAGGAGACAAAGCCATTGTAGGACAAGGAGATGAGTGAGAATGTGGGAGCCAATGGCAGAGCCATCGGTGGCAGAGAACAGGCCAGTAATGAGGGGTGAAAGGAGTGATGAGGGAATGGGACCCATTGTGAAGGAGCATGGCACAATGAGAATAGACCATGTGGGAGCAGAGTCTGACACAAGATAGGGAGCAGCAGAGGAAGATGAGACTCTAGGTCCTCGGAAGAGAGGCTGATACATAGGCCAGAAGTGAAAGGGCTCAGACAGAGGGGCTGCTAATTGGTCTTCTGGAAGGTCTGATTAAAGGATGGAGGCCAGAGTTAAAGAAGGTCAGGCAGAAGGGCAGTGGGAACCACAGGGGACACAGAGGGAGCAGCATCTTTCACAGGCCTCCCAAAAGCAAGAGGTCAGCCTCCACAATGATGCTTTCCCAACCCTCCCTGCACAGATCTTGAGCCAGCAGTTACCCAAACTGCAAGTGGCTACAGCCAGGAACAGACTAGCAACGAGAGGGTCTGGCAAGAGTAAGGGCACCCTTCCCACTTCCACACATCTTAGACTTCATAATACTCCTCTGATATCTCACCCCAAGGCTTGCTTTTTCATTCTGTTCCTTATGGATTCCTCCTTCAGGAACAATCCCAGGCTGCCCTGGGGCCCTAAAATTGCACGGCCAGTGCTAGGAAGTGGGAAACAGGAAAGAAGGGAAGAGATGAATCAGTTTCAGACAAGGTCCGATGCTACCACAGCTTCTTTCTGGCAACTTCCACAAGCTGGTAAAACGAGACTGGGTTACATGTGGAGAAAGTGAAAATTAGTTTGATCTGAGAAAATGAAAATCCACCATGCCATTCATCAAGCTGGGAAAACAGACACAGATCACAGATCACAGCCAGCTGCAAAATTAGCAGAAGATTCTATTTCTCCCAAGGAAACACTGCATCTGTAAAGTGCCCTAATGACCCTCAGTAGTAATGAGACATAGTAATGGCTATTACTTTGTTGCTGAGAAATCTTGTTTTCTAAAATCACAGTTTATCAGAAACTTTGTTTTTGAAGTCATTTCACTAAGAACCAAACCTCCCGCTCCCGCCTGCAGGATCTAATTCACTTTAACACAGAGCAGCTGCCTTGATTTCCAACCCAGGTGCAGATTCAGGTAAGAAGGTTTGGAATATTCCATGTCCATTTTGTGCCCACTTTGCCATCCAGACCTGATACTACCCTTTACACACGGCCCTGCTTTGCTTTAACTTAAAATGCTGTTTCATATAAATTTCACCTAATGTCACCCTTCCCCAAAATCATAACTTCTCCTTTTCTTGGTGCATTCTATACGCCATGATTGTGCAGGTGTGTGACCTCCCTTGTTGCCAATATACGACTTTGTCAGACAACAGTTTTGCTCCCAGTGTCCCAATTAGGACATTTGGAGGTTCTCTTGATACTTGGACAAGATCCTCCCGACAAAGGAACGGCTTCTTGACTCAGTCATGTGCATATCTGAGACTTCTCAAGTCTCAAGACACTCAAGGTCCCTTTCTCTTTGTGTGGTCTTGCACTGAATTTAGACTGATTGTCTCTTTCTTCCTTTGATAACCGTTTATTATTTGTCTCCTGGAATTTCTGGTTTCCAATCAGACTTGGGTATCCCCCGGTGAAATCTGGCTTCTAACACCATCTCCTGTCTTCCATTTGTCCACCATCCTCTGTCTTGGGAGAACTTTCCCAAGTCTTCTCTGGGTATGAGTAATTGGCTTTGGAAACGAGCTCCCCACACACTCCGAGAGCCAGTGGTGGCTAATTTCTCAAGTCAGCAAGTAGAGGCAGCTGAGGACTAGAAACACAAGTGATAGTTCACCTTTGATCAACACTCAAGCCATCTTTCATGGGCCTGTCTGCTAATAAGCTTATGCTACCTCCTGGCATAACTTCAATGAGGAGAAATTAGAATTACAGTGGCCACTTGGGGAACTTTGACATGAACAAGAATGTTCATTTGAGAAATGCCTGAGGGGAAAAAAAGGGAAAGAAACTCTCAAGAGGAGATTGTATAACTTGTCTGTCTAAAAGAGAGAGATCACTGGGAGTAATGTAGATTTCCCCTCCATTCCCATTCTTTAGGGATTAATAAGCACTGGCTTTTACTTGCGTGGTTTTGATAAAACTGTGCAGAACTTGAGTTACTGTTTAAACGCTGCAATGTCTTTCTCTTTTGTGTCTATGTATATATGAAAAAGATTTTCCTGCACCTAGACTTTCTCCCTTCTCCTAACAGAGAGGTGACCTGCAATTTTACAGAGACAATTTCCTATTTGTCTAAAACTACCTTTCTCACACATTTTTGTTGTTATTGCTATTCTATCCTCCCTCTCTTTTTCCATCACTTGGGAAATTTTACTTTCTCAGGAAAAAAAAAAAATTGTCATTATTTTGCATACTAGTCAAAAATGTCTAAGAAAAAAAATAAACTGTATATTTTGCATTGTAAAATGTAGACAAATATATTTAACTAGCTTTCATTACTAGAGCTATGAGAGAACAAAAGATCTCAGCTTCAATGTATTAGGTTGGTGCAAAAGTAATCGCAGTTAAAAAGGTTAAAAATAATTGCAAAAAACTGCAATTACTTTTGCACCAAGCTAATAATAGTTTTTAAATATCATTTCACAATTATTCAAATATTGCTTCATGAATACAAAATTTATAAAGTATAATTTTTAAAGTAGCCTGTAATATTTCTGATAAATGAATTTTAGACAAATTGGAATGAGTTAATCATACTGATTAAAGACAACTCTGTCTATATTGCCCTGGTTTTCTTATATAAGATTAATCCTAAAACAATATTCTAGTTTATGATCAAAACTTTTGAAGATTTAAACTTTCTAAATTTTGTGTATTGGTTTTATGGGATAAGGAAAAGATCATTGTTGGAACAAAATATAAAATTGTGTTTAAGTGAAATCATAAAACAGATGTCTTTTAAAGGGTTTTAATCTTGTAAAATTCTTTAACAATACTACAAATCATGAGGACTTAATTATGTTTGAGCTAAAACCATAATTTCCAAATAATTAAAATGCTAAGACTTTAGAAACTGTTGAGTTACTTGATATATATTATTTGGATACCCAGTTTCTAAGCTAAAAAAAATTACATATAGGTTTAATATATCCTTATTCATACACATTATGCAAGGACTATAGATTAACAGAATGTATAAATATCTTTGGATAATGTGTTTATTCTGCCTCCTATAAAGGTAAAAGGTAATCTAAAACACATACTACTAAAATTTAGTTCGACAGTTCTTGGTTTCTTGCCTTTTAGTTTTCCCTGTGCTGGAGAAATCAAAAATTGGTTACTTTGGCTAAATGTGGTAATTAATAAAAATGATTAAGATTATACTTAGTATAATAATTACAGAAAAATATGATGTGTATATAAAATAATGAATATAGCTTGTCTGTTAAGGAATTATTCATTTATTAAATGAAAATTCCATGTAATATATACATTTGTTTTAATATGCTAAGATAAATTATATCTTAAAACTAAAATTGTATTATACGTGCATTATGTATTTATGTAGTCTACAAAAACATATAAAAGTATATTAAATTTATTTTAATTCTATAAACGACAGAAAGACACATTCAAGGGTATATTCCATGTTAATGGAGTTATTCACAGAAAAAGGCTTACAAATCGTTTACTGCTAATTGTAATATAGATGATACACAAAAAAGTAAAATTAGGGTTTTCTTTCATAAAATGACCAGAGTTTTCTTTTGAATCACCAAAATACTCTGTTAACTTGTCCTTCTGTTGGTCTCTTAAATAATAATGCAAGTTTCCTTATTTTTCCCAAGTTACTAGATCAGACATCAGAGAAGACTGTGGACCTTCCCCCAGGTACTGTTAATAGGAAACCCATGCCTCCTGGATCAAGAGACATGAGCAACACGAAATCACTACAAGGCTGTCCTGAGATCTCAAACAGAGGAACCATTCCAAAACAGTTAACTGCAGGAAATGGCACCTTTCACCCAAGACCATCAGAACCACACTGGTGACTGCAAGGAATGTCACCTTTCCCCAAGACAAGACCACCAGAGCCAGATTGCTGTGCTTTAATCTCATGTGTTTTTCTCTTTGTCTTTGTTCTTTACTCAATGTAAAATTAAGGTTTAAGTTGTTGACATTTCTTATCTATTAACTATGATACCGCTAAGGTCTTTATCCTTCATACTTACTGAGTCATTCCTCTGTATGAGTTCAACGCCAGGCTGCAATTTGCTCATGATTTGGCCACAGCACGCAATTACACTGTCTGTTGGGTTTGTACTTACTTTCCTTTGGGTGTCACCCAACTTCCTTTGCTAGCAATTTCATGGAATTAATCAGCTGATTTCCTGGGTGAGAAGACTCAACCAAGAAGTGATCTGGGAATGAAAAATAGTACCATAGCCCAGACAATCAGAACTTGAAACCCCCCTGTCGTGTCACATATAAAAAGGAAGGTTTTTGTCCTAAACAAAATGTTCGGAAACCTTTTGAAATGTAGCTTTTCCAACCAAATTTTCACAAAAGGAAAGCCATTGACAGGGTGAAAGGAAAGGGGTTATGCGGAGGTGCTTTAAGAAAACAGGATACAATGAGAGGAAGGGAGACAGTAAGAGTTCAGTAAGGAAAGACGGGCCCCATGGGTTACTCGGGCAAAGAGGCAACAGAGGTAAACATGCGTCTGGAGAGTTCACAGGGAAGATGGAAGCCAGTTATACAAAGTCCACAGATGGTCTAGAAGTTGGGCCTCTGGAGAATCCAGTAAGGATGTGGAAACCAGAGGTACAGGGGCTAAGAGAGGGTCTTCTGAGGGTCCGTGAGATGCTGAAAGCAGAGATTGAGCTGACCCCCTCAGAGGAACGGTAGGAGCCCGGGGACTCTGAGGCAGCAGCATCTTCTAGATGCTCCCCAAACAGCAGATGTCAGCTTCCACAGCCACTATGCCACACAACGCACCGTGGGGATCTTGACAAAATGGTTGCCGCCAACTGCCTGTAACAGGGAGCTTGTCCAAGTGACTGCAGAAGACAAGAGGAATGAGCTAAAATCAAGAATGCTGGATGGGGCCTGGCAGAGCAGGAAACTCACTGTGTTCTCCCACATCCCAGACTTCACACTGCTTCTCTTATTCCTCATACCAAGGTTTTCTTTCACATTCCCTGTCCTGTAGGCTTCCCCTCCAGTGTCAACCCCAGGTTGCAGTGGGCCCTGAAACTGCATAAATCATCCTAGGAAGAGAGATACAGGAAAGAGGGGAGAGAGACTAATCTCCTGTTCCCTGGGAAAGCTTGTCCTGTGCTCTATTGGACTGTTTCAGTCAATCTCTCCAACCTGGGAATCCACGAGCCTGGGTTACTTCTGGTGAAGAGAAGAGCAAAGTGGTATTTCAGGAGCCTGAGTGGAACGATCGTTTGGGGGAGACTAAGACTCTGAAAGCACCAAAATTAGTTTACAAAATAGTCCATAGTCCAAGGCTTTTCACAGACATTATCTCATGTGATCCTCACAACAACCCGCTGAGGTATGGAGGCCAGGCGTTGCCTCAGAGGACGAAGCTGAGCTTTAGGGAAGTTAAACTGCCACCCGTGGGTGAGACCGGTCGCCCAGCCTCATCACTCTTTTATTTGGATGGATGGACACCAGGGGGAATCCGTATCCTTCCCGTGAGCCTCCCCTCTGAGAGCTCTGTGTTCTAACAGGGACTTGCTCTAGGAATTGACCTCCTCAGAGACTATGGACCCGGGCCCTCATGGAAACGTGAGGTTAAGGTTCAATGTTGGGGAGCCCAGCACTGACTAGACAAAACCTTACCTTTTAATACTGCACCTTTGTCCCCCCCTCCCTTTTTTTTTAATTCTGAACTGATCTTAAGAGACTACAGTGAGTGGCTAGGACTGAATTTTCACTCTCCTCTCTGTAGGGAAGCTGCAGACATTCATTATTCATGGGTAATCTGATTTTCTATATTGAATTAATAGAGCTCTGTGATCCATCCCTGTTATTTAAAGTGGATAAAAATGTTGTCCAGTTTTCCTTCTTTGCAAAATTCAAGGAGAGTTTTCTGTATGTCATGCTCAATTGATTTTTTCGGTCCGTGTCCTCTGCAGGTGAAGGGCAGATTCCGAGAACAGAGGGCACACGTGCCGTCCTTCACACAGGACTTGCCCCAGGTGACAGAGCTCAGGCTTAGCATCGGAGTCAAGGCTTTCAGAGGCTCAGAGCATTGTTCTCCACGTCAGCCCTGACACAAAGGGGTATGAGACACCTTGGTTAGACACCTGAGCTGAGACTGTGTTTAATGAATACGAGTTGAGGAACTCTGTCCTCCTACAGGTGTTCTGAACTCTCCTAAGAATCCAGTCCATGGCCCATGATGCACTGTGATCAGGGTTTTACCATGGAGCCCTCTATCTACCAAACCCAGACAGAAGGTCTGTGTGCTTCAAATATAAACCCTATATCCCACTCCTACCCTTGCCTTGTTCTCCTCGATGACATTCTCATCTTTCCTGAGAGTTTCCATCTCAAGTGGCTCTCTGTGTCAATTGATTTAGAAAAGCACAAAGAAGAAAAGATTAATGGCTGCTGGGGGCTGGCCCTAGGGTTCCTTTGCCAAATTAATGTGTCTCTTTTTCCCAAATGCTGGTAAATTTTTATTCTTCTGTAAACAGTAGAGGAACAGAAATAGGAACCCCACGCTACATAGAAAGTATAAAATGGAACTCATGCCCCAAGATGCGCTCAGATGCATCTGAAAGCAGAGTTTCTCGGAAGTGCACACCAGCCTCAGACAGCTGAGCACTGAGAATGCACACTGTAGACAAGAGTTCTCAGGCCCCCTCACGGAGCTATGGAGCAAGGACAGTGTTCTTGAGGATGGAGAAGGCCCTTGAAGAGGAGGGTGAACCCACAATCCCTCCTTACAGCATCTAGCCAAATAGAACCCTCCATGCGTCCTCGGGCCTTCTAGATCCTTCCATCCTTCTCTGGGCCTTTGTATCTTCCAATTCTATCCTTTCTTCATCTCATAGATACTCTATTATCATAAACAAATAGTGCTATTTTCTAGTCATTCCTCCTACAACCCAGAGTTGTCCGTTACCCCCTTGGTCACTTCAGCTTTGATCCTACCAATTATATAACCTTTGAAAATGAAGTTCTTCCAGGAATTTTTGCTAATTCCTGGAGATTTATATTCGCAGGATTTCCTTTTCTCAACTCCAGCTTCTCACCTTGCATCAACCCAAACATCGGACACAATCCCGCCTTTATATTCGCCCAAAAGAGTATACTTGCACATAAAAGCATTAGTGCACAATGTAGCCTTTACAAGAGATAATGTGAGGATGACAAAGAGGGCCAGGGACAGACCTCACCCCTGACAACTTTAAAGTCCCCAACTGCTGAATTAATAAGCACTGAATTATTTCCTTACCTGAAATGGTCTTGGCCCAGGGCTCCCAATCCTTTCCCACCCATATGATGAGACTTTGTCAAAACTGGCAGCAAAACAATCTTTCAAGATGAGGCATAGATTCTCAGTTAACATTGCTGCTGGGATATTGTTGCTTTTAGGTCCTTTCACTGAACAGAGAAAGTGAAAAAAAAAAAAAAAATTAAACCATGACTTCATATTAGTATGTACAATTCAAATTTAACACAGGGTTTTTAACTTTGATTTTTGTATGTAAATCATTTTTCTCACAATGCAAATTCTGGATCTTAATAACATTAACATTCTTATTTTATCTTAATATATAAAGTACTTTCAAAATTATAATGCAAACATTACTCCTAATAATAAAACGACTGAGTGAGGTCTGAAATTATTTGCAATTCTTTTTTCCTTAGAATATACCCCACCAAGAATGTATACCAGAATAATATGTTCCAAAGTCGCTTGCAATAATTCTTTTCTCTGGTGTAACCAATTTGATAAAGAGTTAAGGTTATTAGTTACAATTTATTTTCAAGTTTAGGGTTAACTTTATTTTCCCTGTTGACTTTAATTTTCAAAAAATATAAAACATTTTTAAAAGTCAAAAGTAAATAAACTTAAAGAAGTCTCACTTCCAACCCTTTTGTTTGAGTCATAAACGAAAACATCATGGGGATGATGATGACCTAGTTTTTATTTCTTCTCTCAAGATGTAGAAGGAATGTGAAGAGCAGAAACATTGTAGAAAGAGACTATGGTTCGAATCCCCTTGTTGTTTGAACTTGGGCATTTCCTAGACTTTTTTATTCACATGAAAATGAGAATAATACCCATCTCGTAAAAATGTTCTAAGGATTAAATGAGATAACATATGTGAAATGCCTGGTCTATACTTTGTAGTCAAAATTCAAGAGCTACTCAGTATATTTTATCTTCAGAGATTAATGGGGACTTTGAAATTTTAGACCAATTTGTCTAAATTTTAGACCAATGCCCAATTTTGGTGTGATATAGAAATAATAACAACGTATGATAATAGTTTGGAACAGAGCTCAGAAGATATAAACAGAAACATATGTGAAGAGATATAAAAGTAACTATTTTAACTATTAGAACCAAGAAATAAAAGACTTGTTTGGATGGCAGTAGTCAGGTAGACTACCAAGAAAAGACATTAAAAGGAAGGAAACTCAAAAGAGGCATGTTATGGACCAACTGTTTGCCCCCCGCCCCAATTCAAAACTCTAGCCCTCTATATGATAGAATTAGGAGGTGGGGCCTCTAGGAGGTAATTAGGATGAGATGAAGTCATGAGGGTGGGGCCCTCATGAATGGGATTAGGGCCCATGAAAAACTCTAAAAGATTATTATCTTGGAGTGGGGAAAGCATTTCTATGTTTTAAAAATATGTTAGTATTACAGTAGAGCATATTTTTATAATAAGTTCAAACAACACAAATGTAGAAATCCCACAGCATAAGCACTGTGCCCACGCCTCTACACTCCCACTCCCTGGAGGGAGGCAAACACAGTTAACAATTTGGTATTTTAAAGCAGAAGGTGAAACGCAGAAATCTTAAAAGGAAAACACTGATTCATAGGACAATATAAACATTTAATACTTCTGTATTAAAATCAAAGGTAAAAAGGTCGAAAACAAATGAGAAACTGGGGAACATTGGAATTCAAATGATAAGAAACTAATAATGTTGTTATGCAACATTCTTAATGTACAGGACGGTTAATGCACAGGAGTTCACACAGAATTATATATGAAAAGCTGTTTAAATCATTCATGAAACATAATTTTAAACACCAATGATGGATGGTATCTTTTTCCCCTTATCGGAATGACAAAGAAAATGAGAATTTAAACCAACATAGTATTTTTTACCCCTATAAAAATAATACTGGGACCAGCATATATTTCTATTGCTATGTTAAACAATACTGAGAACAAGCAAAGTTAATTTAGCTATTTGTTCCAGGAAATGCTTTACTCCTGGAAGAATAATGCAAAACAACTAAATTTATTCATCAAACTAACAATTGCTCATCAAGGCTTGCTTCAAAATCTTGGCTTTGTTGTGCCCACCAATCCAAAGCTATTATGTTATTAACTCTAAACAATCCTAGTCCATTTCCCACCTTGCAATACCTCCTTAAAATCATCTAGCTAAATTCGTTCCTTCCTCGGATACTTTCTTTCAGGCCTAGAGGTATTAGCTGCACCCTACATTTGCTATTCCTATATTCTTTTAAATTCTCTTTTATTCTTTTTATTTGTTAATCCCCTTTTTGCTAGTTAACAATTCTTTACAATAAATTTGTTCAAATGACTAGCGTGGTCTAAGCGCCTGACTGGACTCTGACTGATGGACCTCTTAACCACGCATGTGAGGGCATGTATTCATTTGCTATGTTGCCCTAACAAATTATCACCAATGCAGTGACTTAAAACAACACATATAGATTCTCTTACAAGTCTGCAGGTCAGGAGTCCAGTACAGGTCTCACTAGCTAACCAAGGTGTCTGCAGGCTGCATTCCTCTCTGGAGTTTCGGCAAGAATCTGTTTCCTGTTCACTGGGTTGTTGGTAGAATTCGGTTCCTTGTGGCTGTAGTACTGACATCTCTATTTCCTTAGTGTCTATCAACTGAGAACCATTCCCAGCTTCTAGAAGCTACCACATACTTTGGTTTGTAACCCCCTTCCTCCACCTTCAAAGCCAGCAATGGATTATTGAGCCCTTCTCTCCTCTTTCTTCTTCCATCTTATCTCTCTGATCCAACCAGGAAGCTCCATTTTAATGACTGTGATTAGACTGGCCCCACCCAGATAATCCAGGATAATCTCCCCAACTCTTAATCACATCTGTAAATCCCTTTTGCCATGTAAGGTAACATTTATAGATTCCTGGAATTAGGATGTGGACATCTTTGGAGGGACCATCATTCCGCCTACTACAAGGTCTATTTCCCCAAACCTTCAAAAATATTAGTTATTAATTGTTGACTCATCTTCTTAAAAGACCACGAGAAAAACCTGTTGAGCAAGTGAAGTTACATTATTAAACACAGTGCAGCAGAGGATCAACAAATTTAATATATTATTAGCACATCCAAAATTGAATTTATCTCCCCATCTCAAAACCAACTTTTCTTCTAGTGTTTCCTACCTCGCGCCAATATTCACCCATTGCCCAAGTCAGAAATCTGTATTTATCCCCATATCCTGTATACTCCTCTCCTTCCCCATTACTACTACCCTCACACAAGCAGTCATCTCTTATATAAATTCCATCAACAACCTCCTGCTTCCAACAGTCTCCTTGTCTCTAGACTTGTTTTCCTAGAATTCATTCACATTGCAACCAGAGGGCCTGTATTAGTAAGCGCAGGCTGCTACTCTCACAAAATGC
This sequence comes from Rhinolophus sinicus, assembly GCF_057876585.1. NCBI lineage: Eukaryota > Metazoa > Chordata > Mammalia > Chiroptera > Rhinolophidae > Rhinolophus > Rhinolophus sinicus. Next base: position 21,973,385 of record NC_142516.1, on the reverse strand, counting down.
TATACGCTGGGCTGTTTAAACAACAGAAGTTGATTTCCCAGAGTTCTGAAGGCCAAAAGTAGAAGTTGGAGGTGCCAGAATGGTAATTTTTGGGTCAGGACTCTCTTCCTGGCTGGCAGAAAGCCATCATCTCATTGTGTCCTCACATGTCAGGGACAGAGAGTAAGAGCAAGTTCTCTGGTGTCTCTTCTTATAAAGTCATTAATCCCATCATGGGGGTCCCACTTTCATGACCTAATTATCTCCCAAAGTCTTCACCTCCAAATTCAGGGTTAGGGCTTCAACCTATGAATTTGAGGGAGGGACACAATTCAGTCCAAGCAGGACTTTTTCCCAAAAAAAACCAACTATCTTGCTTAAACTCTTTCTATGGTTCCCCTGTGCATTTAGGATGAACTCCAATTAGCTTGACTTTGAAAACCCTGCACTATCTGTCTCAACCTACCTCTCCTACCCCTTCTTACACCACTCCCTCACATACTCGCGTCATACTGACCACCTCTGTACCTAGAATGCATTGCGGTTTTTCTTGTCTCTGAACCTCTGCTTTTGTCACTCCCCTCTGCTTATTTTGGTTAGATCCAACTCTCCTGTTCTTCCAGGAAGCCTTTTCGGACACTACATGGGCCCTCTAGGTGTAGGCCTGGTGCTGCTCCAAGGTACTCCCACTGCAGCCTGTATTTCCACTTACCCCACTGTCTGTTGCTTCTCTGTTTTTCCTATTAAGCTGTAAGCTCTGAGAGAGAGATATTACCTGTTTTGTTCAACCCTACACTCAAGTGCCAACTCACTATCTAGAATATGGTAGCATATAATAAATGTTTGTGTATGCTTGGATGGATGGATGGATGGATGGATGGATGGATGGATGGACGGATGGATGGCTGGATGGCGGATGGATGGATAAATGTGTTGCATTTGGGTAACTATTGGGCATTCAGGTGAAGAAATTCAGTAGATAGATATGTGGATATGGAGTTCAGGAGAGAGGTGTGGACTGGAGAAGCCAAGTTCAGGCAAACACATAGCAGCTTTCTCCTTGGAAAGGTGCACTTTGTAAAGCCCTTGAGTGGTCACGTGTACGATGTCAGACCCTAGTTTCAAGTGTCCTTATCCAAACAGCCCCCTGGTATTCATGGTCCTGAATTTATTGCTAACCATAAGCTGCTTCTCAGCTGCTCTACCGTAACATTACCCTCTGAAGTAGTTACCTCATTTTACTGGTATGGAAGTAGAAGCCATGAGGGTTATCACAAGTGATTCAAAATAAGGATTCTAATCAGTGTTATGGATACTGTGGACTGGCTCATTCAACCTCCATTCCACTTCCGCCTTACCTCTACAGTTGCACTACTTACTACATTAGCGACTAGCTACCTGTGGCTATTCAAAATTAAATTTAAATAATTAAAATTAAATAAAAATAAAAATTTAATTCCTCAGTTGTACTAACCACATTTCAGGTGTTCAACTGCTGTACTGTACGACCGAACAGTGCAGACAGACCATTTCCCCGTCACAGAAAGTTTCAGGTCTTGGCGCCATCCTGTATGGCAGAGGTTAGAAAGCTAAAACTATATTTTCCACATTCCTGTGCAGGTTCTGGATGCAAATTCTGTTTACCAATTAGATATGCTTGTATGAGCTTGGTGAGGTGAAAATAAGATAAGCACGATGATGCGAGTGTCAGGCTTTTCGGAAGTAGCACGCCAGTGTCTGTTCCGTTTCCCGGGTGTGACAGGCAGCTGTGGTACCGGTCTTCACAGCAAGAGCAGTAGCTTCATGATTCCTACTTATCCCAGGTCAAAGCTGCAGTGATAGGTTCTTGAACTCAATCATTTCAAGTGGCCTAAGGAGTGGTGGCTTTCCTCGTGGGTCATTTCTATGGTGCTCTGCTTACCCAGAGGCCCAGAACCAGAGCCAACTCCCCCAACTCTCACCACTATTTGGGTAAGCAAATTTGGTAAGATTTCATGTGTTAAAATCGCTTCCTGCTTACAATATTCAGGATGGATTCTGTATCCTGAACCAAGTTCTGATTGACATGGTATAAAACCGACTTACACAACAGCTCTGGTGTTTACAGAGCATTCCTTTGCTTTCCAAACTCCATAAATGCAACCCAGTCTTCTAGCAACGAAATTAAGTAGCTATGCAGCTGACTGCCTTTTGAAATGGTTTCCCCCTCATTCTCCCTTAAGATACTACTTAGGCCTTTCCATATGAAACTTAGTCGCTCTGCAAAAATTAAGTGTGGTCAATAAAATAATCCAATTCCTAGCCTGATCCAAGTATGGTTGTAGACCACAACTACATTGTAATAAAATGCACTGAACAAAAAGCAAATTTTTCTAAGTCCACCATACTGAATGGCATAGATTTTCTTAGATAATAATCATGTTAGTGGAAATTAGATCGATCACATTCTTTTCTTTATTTATTCCTAGTGAGATGAGTTAGACTAAGGAGTTGGACGATTTGGTCAAAATGTAGGGGAGGTGGCAAGGCCAGAAGCATAGGGCAGAATGGCCGTGAGGCATCTGGTCTGGTCATTAGAAAATCATTATCTACTATTACTCTCTTGCCTTCCTCAGACCTCAGACTGTGAGTTATAGAAGCGTCTGGAAGCTAGCCTGGGCATGTGTCACCATGAATCATATTGATTCCATGGAAAAACATGGTCTAAACTCCAAACAGCATGCATGTAAAAGAACTGTCCGATCACTGGTCATTTATAAATTGGGTACAGCCTGAAATTACACCTTCCTGCCAGCCTCTACCTGTATGAAACAAACAAGCCCTTTCTATTTATGATCTTAAGACTTTAAAACCACCAGAGAATACTGAGTACCCATTTTCAGGTACACAGCCTGGCTTACTGGGAGGGGCGGCACGCCACCGAGCAGAGAACCTGGACCCTGGAATAACAGAGACCTGGGTTCTAACCACAGTTTCATCACTATTTACTGTGAGATCTTGGGTAAATTGCCTCCCCATTCTGAGTTTCAGTTTTCCCAACTATAAAATGAGAGAAAACCCTCTGCACAGGATTTTTATAAGGGTTATGTGAGAAAGCTGATTTGTTCACTTAAGAAAACATCAGCAAAGGAAAAGGGATGGGGAACCGTTCTACAGAGAAACTGAGTGCTCAGTTCAGTAATTTTTCAAAAGAAGAGGACTTCTGCCTGCTCTGCCCTAGGGTCCTTTCAGTTTTGCTCAAAATATCATCCACTTCCTATTGTGCTGTCCCCATTATAAGTCAGGGGAAAGGAGAAGCTTCCATGTCTAAAAGACCCCCAAAACACCCATAGTGCGTAGTTTTAAGGAGATAGATTTGTTTCTCTGTCACTAATGGCTCTGAGGTCCAGGTTCGTGAGTGGTTTGCTCCATGCAGCCATTCAGGAACCCAGGTTCCTTCTAGTCCATTGCTTTGCCAGCGCCGATGGCATTATCCTTGTCTGCATGATCAAAGGTAGGTCACAGGAACATTCATGTTCCAGCTCAAGGGAAGAGGAAAGGGAGAGCTGCTCCAGGATATCTTCCTTTAAATTGAAGATGACCCAGACGTTGCACTTTCACCCACACTTCATTGGCCTGAATTCAGTCAAGGGCTACACTTAGCTACAAGCAGGCTGGTAAGTGCAGTCTCTTAGCTACAAGCAGGCTGGTAAGTGCAGTCTCCACCAAGGCAGCCACGTGTCCAGATAAAAATCCTATTGAGGAAGAGGGACGTTTTGCTGGACAGCTATCATTCTTTGCCATGGCCTTCTTCCACTTTACTTGTCTTCAAACAAGTAAAGGGCTTGTTCTTGGTCTAGCTGTGAGCCTTTGCCAATTACTAAATTGGGCCCTGGTTGGGGGAAGTCTCCTCAATGCCATCAGACCTCCTGGTGAGATACACTTGGCCACTTGGGATCCCTAACGCTGATCGAAAAGCTGGGCCTAAACAGGGAGCTCTGGGAGCTCAGGCCAGGGATCTTCCCAGAGCACCACCCCTGTCTTCTGAAGATATGGTTTTGATGTGTGGGGCCTTTTCCCCCAGTATCGTGAGAGATACAGGCTTGGCTGTTTCTGGAGATGACTCATTCCTGCTCTTTGCAGTGGGAGCACAATTATATTGTTCCCACAAAGAGTATTTTCCTGCCAGGTCACTGGCACCTGCAGACAAGTCTGTTCTTCTTTAAGTGATTCTTAGAGGATTAAAAGGCACACAGTGCAAATGCTTCAGATATGCCAAGCTGCACGTAGCTGAACTGGAAGTTCCAATGGTGTGGAGACAGTAGGGGACCAGAAGCTGGGAAATCGCACACTGGTCTCAGCTCCTCCATTGGTCAGCTTTGTCCTTGCGCAAATCATTTCCAGGCGCTAAGCCTGTTTTCTCATCTAAAAAATTTTGACCAGATCATTTCTAGAGACGTGTCCTGTTCCAACTCCCCAGTTGTCCATGACCTTTTCTTGTTTGTTCCTTGTTTGGAACATTTCAGCAGTAACTATAGGGAAAAGACAATTCTTTCCTTCTCATTTGTTTCTCTTATGCCCGTTACATGTTTTCCCTATTATTGAGCTCTTGCATATTAGTGTGGCGCATTTGTTATAATTACTGAACCAATACTGACACAGGGCTGAAGTCCAGTTTTTACTGCTGACTAATGTTCCATTGTATAGATCTACTACCAGTTATCCATTTTGCTATTTGAAAACAACTCAGTTGCTTCCAGTTTTTGGCAATTATGAGTAGAACCGCTAAAAACTTTTGTGTGCAGGTTTTTATGTGGACATGTTTTCAATTCAATTGGGTAAATACCTAGGAGCGTGACTGCTGGATCATATGGTAAGAATATGTTTAGCTTGGTTAAAAAAAAAAAATCCTACCCAATTGCCTTTCAAAGTGGATGTGCCATTTTGCATCTTTTATACAGGATGAGCTTATTTTCATATGCTTATTTGCCATCTGTAGATCCACTTTGGTGAAGTTTATTCAGATCTTTCGCCCGGTTTTTAATTGGATTGTTTTCCTATGGTTGAGTTTTAAGAGTTCTTTGGATACAAATCCTTTATCAGATGTGTTTTGCAAATATTTTTCTCCCATTCTGTGGCTTGTCTTTTCATCCTCTTTCTAGTGTCTTTCATCAAGCAGAAGCTTTTCATTTTAATATAGTCCAACTTATCCATTTTCTCCTATTTTTATCTTCTACAAGTTTTATAGGTTTGTGTTCTGCATTTAGGTCTATGATCCATTTTGAGTTAATTTTTGTGAAAATAAGTCTGTGTCTAGGTTCATTTTTTTGGCAAAGGATTTCCAATTCTTCTAGCTCCATTTATTAAAAAGATTATCCTTTCTCTACTGAATTGCCTTTACTCCTTTGTTAACAATCAATTAAATGTATTTGCATGGATCTAACTTGGAGCTCCTGAACTGTCTCTTCTTTCACCAGTACCACACTGTCTGGATTATTGTAGCTTTACAGTAAGTCTTAAAGTCAGATAGCGTCAGTATTTCAACTTTTTTCTTCTTCCTCAGGGTTGTGTTGGCTATTCTGGGTCTTTTGCCTTTCCATATAAACTTTACAATCACTTTGTCAATATCCACAAATTACTTGCCTTCAAGTGGGGGTGTAAGATCAGCTCCCCACTGAGCCCCACTGTCACTAGAGAATGAGGAAGAGGGGGATAAGTGCCAACTCGCCCCACTTCGCATCACCTTGCTCCGCCATACTGCTGCTGGGTAGGGGTGAAGGTACAGCTCGACTCTGGACCTACCAACACTACCCCATTGGGGGAATCTGAGCACAGCACCCACTTCCACGGAGTGGGAGGGTAGGGTGAGAGATCAACTTCTCATTCAGCCCCACTGAAACCTATGCTGTGTTTTCTTCGATTCTGTGTTTATTGGGCATCCACTCATCACAGGAGCATTTATAGTAACTATATATTTTCTCTCTTTTTTTTATATTCTTGATGTTCTGGTACTTGGGGGTCTTACAAAAAAATAAGAAAATATAGTTAATATAATTAACCCATTCCTAAAGCTCACAACCACTTTCCTATGAGACATCTTCTTTCATTCACTTTTTGGAGTCTTCTTATGCTTGTTGTGTTATGTTGTCAAAGGTAAAGTTGGATACTAAGCAGTAAGGACAGATTTTAATCAGAAAAAAATACTATAATAGCAGGGAAAAGAGTTCCACTTCAACTCATACAGAGTAACTGGGCATTTTAACAGGAGAATAAGGAGGGGGGGCAGGTGTTGAGCAGGGGCTCCGTAGAGTCCGTGGAATGAAAAATGACAAGCAGGAAGCAAGGGCTGGTCCATGTGAAACCCATCTGGGTTTGCTAACGGGCACTTAACTGAAGTTAGGCTCCTTCCTGCCCACAAAGGCTGGGAGACAGGGACCCTATCTTCCTTCTGGTGTTGGCTGGAACAAATAATACATTCTTTTGGCATCTTTGAGTTTTCTCAGGCAGGCACTTGAAGGGCCGATGACAGGGGCATCCTAAGGATGCGGCCTTGAGCTGTTAGAAACTATATTAGTGTTTGTTCAAGACTTCATAGGCCAAGGTTGAAACCTAGTTGAGAAAGGGCTGAGAGGAGCCTGGCTGGTTTGATCAAAGAGAGCATCTTTGTCAATGCCCAGTGATTTTTAGCTGTGAGAGTGAGGAGCTGAGATAATAAGGCTACTCCCTCTTGGCAGAACCAGAAGTCCTTGCTATTACAATTTTTGAAAGCTCCCTGGGCGATTCTAATATGCAATAAAATTTGAGAATCACAAGGCCAAGAATGTTGCCCTCCATTGTTTGAATGCCCCTCTTCACAAAGAAAGCAATTGCTCTAAGCTGACTGAATACCCTGTGCTATATGCACACGTATGTACGTCTGTTTGTGTGTATATACCAGGGTGAGGGTAGAGAAGAGGCCTGGTCCTCTCAAGCAACAAGACAGAAAGTGCTTAAGAGTTATGGAAATGTACCAAGCCGCTTTTGTTTTAGTGAGGGGAAACAAAAAGGGTCCTGGTAGAATTCAACTCCATATTCATTTATTTGGCCATTAAAACGAGGGAGGGGTACTTCTCAAGGTGGTGGTTCTGTGGTCAGTCATGTAAGATCTGGTGGATTCATTTCCGGTTCTCATGGTTTTCTCTGCTGGACACTTCCCACCTGAAACCATGGGAAGAGACTGTCAGTCTCTCTGCAATTGCTTAAGAGACATCCTTAATGTATCACTTTCTTGCCTGACTTTCCCAGGACTCATTAAGCATAGTTCTATGGCTTCTTCTATGACTCATTTGGCTCCTAATTGTTATTTTGCATATTTATACAAATGAAGAAGCCAAGAGGGCTAGAACTTCTTTCAGAAGCCATGCAGTGGCCTCTAGAACGCTAAAGGCTCAGAAAATTGGTAGATTCTAGAGCTCCATCTCAGGAAAAAAACAGTGTTCTAGACCAAGAGCTGCCTGAGAGGCTGTTTAGTGTCTCTGGCTGTGAAAATAAGACACTCGGTGGGGCCTCAGGCTTCCCTTGCGCAGTGGTTCTCACCTGGGCTGCGCATCAGAATCACTGCAGACTTCGGGGATCACACCGGTGCTTTCACTCTAGTTTTTTTGTTTAGTTTAGTTTAGTTTTGTTTTTTAATGTCTGATCTTATTTATTTGTTACTCATAGAAAACTTCATTTTTGAATGGACTCAGACTTAGAAATAGAAGCTCTCAGAGAGGACAGCTCACGTCTCTTGGCAACCTGTTCTTGGTGTTTTTGTCTTTGGCCGCCTTTGTTCTCTTGGCCAACAGTTGAGCATATTCTGCAGCCTCTTCCTTCTTGTTCTTAGTTTGCTATTTCTTCAGAGCAATACACAGACGTTTGTGTTGCAGGACGCGTGGAGTAAGAAGACGCTGAATCTTGGGTGCTTTGGTCCTAGGTTTCTTACCTTCTTTGTTTAGGGGCTTTCTCACAACATACTGGCAGATATCATCTTCTTTAGAGAGACTAAAAAATTTGTGGATTCTGCTAGCTCTTTTGGGCCCCAGGCAACGAGGCACAGTAGTATCTGTGAAACCAAGAATACCCTTCTCCCCACCTCCCCCCCCCTTTTTTTTTTACAATGACCAAGTTGAGAACACTCAGATTGGCATCCACAATGTAACCCCAAACAGATGTGTGTTTTCTTTCTCCAGTCCTCCTTGGTCTATAACAGGATTGTCCCTTACTCAGGAGCAGGCAGACTCAGCCATGGGTCACGACACCCTGCTTCATGGGGAAACCTTGTTTGTCGTTCCCACCACTGATTCGAACCACATAACCCATTCTTCACTCAGAGCGTCAGCAGCAACTTCTGTGGCCATACGCTTCTCATAAAATGTATGAAGTTTGTGTTCATCATCCACTTCAATGAGTTTTTGGCAGCCGGTGGCTGGGAAAGAGATGTTTGGCTTCTCTTTCCTGAAGCAGCCGACTGCCTCTGAGGCGCCACGAAGGAGAGTCACCTGAGGAACCCTTCAATTGCAGAGTCCTAGGTACTTCCCCAGATGGACTGACTCAGCGTCTGGGGGAAAGGTCCACACTGGTTTTGTTTTTTGGAACAGCTCCCTAGATGATTCTGTTGCCCACCATTTCTCTCCAACTCTCCTGTTCCCCTCTTTAAACAAGCTCTCTGGTGGGGAGGACCTGATTTGTAACACTTACTGATTTCTGTGAGGGTAAATACTTCCACCATGGGCAATTTCAAGTGACAACACCGCTTAACAACTGGCTTGCAAAATTCCTGAATAGTTAACAATGGGCTCTCACAAGCCATTAAGAGCTAGCTCCAGTATAACCAATACCCCACACTCTCTCTCCCCACTGGTTAAGAACCACTATATTACAAGGTGTTCTGGAGTCCAAGGTGTTCCAAGAGTTGTACCTGAGAAGCTGCAAGCCCAAAGAACACAGCGGGTGGCAGAGTGCAGGCATACATTTAACTGAGACTTACAGACCGAGGAGAGTCTCCGGTGGCGACCGGCCGGAGGGGTAGCACTGCACATTCAGGCAGAGAAGCAAGGTTACACAGACACAGCAAAACAGAGAGCATTTGTAGGAGAGATCATCTGGCAGGCCCTGCAGGCCTGCTCTCATGCACACAGTGTCCCAAGAAGCTGGGAGACCTTGACTCCTGGCCTGGGTACAGAACTGTCTGAATCAGCAGCATTCCCATGGAGCCGGGAGACCTTCACTGCCTGCCTGTTCATCAGACTGCTCATCCCTACAGAAGAAAATGTAGGATCAAAAAAACAAAACAAAACCACCCAAAATCACCTTACATCAAATGGAACACCATTAATAGCTTGTACTATAATTAAATTAATTGCTTAAACCCACCATATGGAGATAACTCTTAGAGCAAACTTGGTAATAAACACTTGAGGGAGAGAAATCACACTGCCCAGACAGGCAGTAAGGATAACAGGCCTCCTGCCATGTCTGAATAGTAGCATTCCACCACATGATGTCACTCTAATACTTATTTATGCCACTGGGCAAGTCTCTCCTTTGCTAAGATTGGTGTTCTTAACTTTTATACCTCAGGATGGTTATGAAATTACATCATATTTGTCATTCATGACTTGAAAGCATGTTTTTTGGGGGGTGGGGAGAGATTGTCTTTTCTTTTCCTTGCAAAAGAGATTGATAATTTGCAGAAAGATTGGTGACAAAGGCAAAGAGGTATTTTGGAATCACAAAATTTTGATTTAGCACAAGACTGATTTACCAGGTGAGTGAACGTGGACAAGATTCTTAACCTCTCCAAGCCTCAGTGTCCTCATCTGTAAAATGGGAGAAAATACTATAACTTCTACCTCAAAACTGGGAGTAAGTCCTTTCGGTTGGCAGGTACTAAGCCTCCACCCTGTGCCATGCTCTGCGCCGGGCGGGAGAAAAACGAAGAGGAGGACACCACAGTTCCTGCCCTCACGTCCAACCCCGGGAACAAATATCTAAACAAGAGCATATGGGCCAATGGCCAGTAGACACTCTTTGTTATGTTTCTGCTCTTCCCCGATAGTGTTATCTGACCTTCTCTAATACCTTGATAAAAATGCTTCGTATGCAGTAGTTTTTTTGTTGGGAAATAAATGAAGTGTTAGTCCTAATATTTCAATGATAAGAGGCTTCTCCAGCCCTGGTCCCGCTACACAAACTGCTCTGGAGGACTACGATTGTTGAGAAAGAGACGCAGTTGGAATGTTGTCAACTGCAAGCGGCGGACACACACACACACCCTTCTTACCTGAGTGATGAGGCTGAACGCATCTGCTCGCGGGAGTAAGAAGTAGAGGGCACTGTGGGCGTGGCTTCATTCGGAGGTCACTGTGTCAGGGGCCTACCTACCTGAGTCTGCACTCCCTGCTGGGTCAGCTTCCAGCGGACTTTCTCCCTAGTAAATGTCGCCGCAGCAATTCTAGGCCACACACCCCCATCTCACGTCAACTTTCCAAGAAGAAGGTCTGAGACTCTGCTCCGGCGCACTGAGGTCACATGCTCACTCCCAGCCAATCATTGTGGACAAGCAGTTGGAAGGCTCTGATTGGCTTAGCTTAGGTCATACGCTCTGCCCTTGGCACTGGAGGGGCGGTCAGCGCTGGGCTACAGCTGATGCCCTGGAAGAAACTGGGAGTTGTGGGGAAGGGATGAGGGGGAAATGGAGGCATCAACTGTAGGTTCCTCCTGGGGAATATTAGGTGGGCCTGAGTGTGTTTCATGATTTGGAGACGGACAAAGGGATGCAGGCAGGATTCATGGCCTCTTCATACGCTCCTCTCCTCTCCTTCCTTGTACTAGCACCACCTTCATAAAGAGGATTATTCAATTTGGGGGGTTGTTGTTTTGTTTTTTTGCCTGAGGAATATAAATAGACACTTAAAAGCTGGTCATGCTGCTCACCCCTCCACCTGTGGGGGGTGGGAGAACTGTGATCTCAAAGAGACCGTTTGTTACCATCCCCTCCCCGACCCCCCATTTTGTCTCATATACTTCATTCCTAGTCGTCCTCTACTTGGGTGGCATTTCCAAGTCCCAAACCTCGTCCCCTGCAGGGAGCAGGCTGCAGCCTTCCAGCCCTGCATGTACTTTTCTTCCAGACTCAGGTAGAAATCTCTGGCCTCAGAAGTCCCCCTACCACTGTCCTCATTTGCAGCGGGATTATACGTCTGTATTCCTCTACTATGACTTTAATTCCGTTTTAGGAGGGAGAGGAGATAAACACACAATCAGTCTGCTGTCTTAAGCTGAAGTCACTGGCCCATATTTTTCTATCAAAATTAAATCTGTTGTGCCTGTGGCTGGCTTAAATAAATTCATGTCGAGGACTGATTAGTGTTTTTACAGGCTCTGCCACACAAGGGATGCTTTTGGAGGAGATGACCAGGTGACACAGGCAACGAAGCTGTGACTGCAGAGACGAGAAGTTGCTGAGGTTGTGGGGAGTGAGGAAGAGGAGATGGGGGTGGTGAAGTAGACACAGACATGGTTTTTGGAGTTCGAGACCAGCATGTGGCAGAGGGTTCACATGGAGCACCAGCCTACCGCCTGTGTGATTTGGGGCCCATCACTTTCCACTCTATAAGCCTCTGTTCCCCTGTGGGCACATCATCACGATTTTAGGATTAATACTAATCAAAGGTTCTTGGTTTGCAAGCAATAGACATGAATGCTGGCTAATTAAGCAAAAGATGCTGAAGTAGCAGCTTTGTATGAAGACATCAGGTGGTGGAGACTGGCAACCTGAAGAATGTAGTCCCCACTGAAAGAATTCGTGTTCAAAAGTTGTATACACTGTGCTGGCCAAACAAAATGTGTCTACTGGCGGCATCAGCCTCCGGACCTCGAGTCTGCAGCCCCTCTCTTGGGAAGAGCCCAAGTTCCTGCATAGCACCAAGGCCCTGCCAGCCCCAGCAGGACTCAAACTCCAGGCTAAGAGCCCAGTGCTAGGCAATGAGGAAGGACTAGATCGCAAGGCATTAAGCGATTAAGACTGTCTGGTTCTTTCCCAAGTCTGCAGCCCCAGCACAGGGCCCCGGACGGAGGCAGCTCCCAGGGTGCCAGAAGTCAGTACTGTTTGTCTAAGGGAAGAGGAGGCTCAGAGACATTAGGTAGCCCATCAGATTGCACAGCTCACCAATGTCTGATCCCACAGACACCTGGTAATGGGTCCCAGGTCATAGGTTCACTCCATCAGGAGGTGGGGAAGGTCAGTGAGGGAAATCCCAACCATCCACCCTCCCACCCTGGCTTCGCTGCTCCTGACCCAGCAGAGCAAAATGTGCTGATACTCCTAAACCCAACTCCCCACCACCTTCTATGAGACTGCAGCAAGAAATGGAGACTAGATGAGAGCCATTGTGTGTTAAAATTTTATGTGAAATTCTGTAAATGTATAAAGTGGCCTGAGGTCACCTGCCCATAAGGCCTGGCCCCCCTCAGCACTTGTTGTAGATGGCTGCACTGCCCCACTCCTCAAACTCTTCCTTGCTGACCCAGAGTTGCTGGAAGGCCTGCAGGGAGGCCAAGATGGAGCCACCGGTCCACACAGACGTCTTCCTCTCAGGAGCGGCAGCCACTGTGGGGCTGTCCCCAGGGCAGAGGATGTTCAGCTCCCTCTGGAAGCGCCTGGGGAAGCCATCCAGCATGGTACAGCCACCACACAGCAACACGTTGGCGGCCATCTCCTCCTTGAAGCCCGCCTCCTGGCAATGGCCCAGGCAGGCGGCCGTGAGCGCGGGGAGGCCGGGCTGGTTGCTGCCCACCAGGGTGGGCTTGAAGAGCATCTCGGCGCACTGGAAGCGCTCCTGGCCAATGGTGATGAGATTGCCATCAGGGAGCTCGTATTCCACACGCAGCTGCTCCAGGCCCAGGCTGAGCTCCTCCTCGGGCTGTAATGCTGAGTAGCAGCACTTCTTCTTGATGTGCTCGACGATGTGCAGGTGGTCATCCGTGAACTTCTGACCAGCCTCATTGAGCAGCTGCAGCAGGTAGTTGGTGAGGTCGCCTCCAGCGTAGTCAGCGCGGACCGTCAGGCCTGGCAGCACGTTGCCCTCGGAGATGGGCACCACATGTGAGACGCCGTGCCCGCTCTCCACGACCAGCCCTGCAATCTTGCCGTAGGAGTAGATGGACAGCAGCGACTGGCACGTCACGTGCATGGCAGGGATACCAAAGGTCTCAAACATGAGCTCTGCATACTTCTCCCGGTTGCTGCTGGGGCTGAGTGGTGAGTCGGAGACCAGCACGGCGTGCTCCTCAGGGAGGATCTTCATGGCCGTATGGAAGATGTACTCGCAGATGTGCTGGACGCAATCCCAGTCCACCACGACACCATAGTTTAGTGGGTTAACCAGCTTCAGAGGCGCCTCAATGTCGAGCAGCTCGTGGCCCACGTAGGTCTGCTTGCAGGTGTCGCCCGCGTTGGCCACCTCGGAGTAGCGCTTGCCCACCGTGGAGGAGATGAAGTAGGTGGGCCTGGGCTCTCCCGCGTAGCCGCACTTACAATACTGCGAGCCCAGGTCCATGATGAGCACCTTGATCTTGCGCACCTTCTTGGGCTTCATCTTTGGCTGAGTGGCTGAACCCATGTCCTGGATGCCAGTGTCAGGAGCTGGCAGTGTTCCTGCCTCTCCAGAGTCACCCGGAGCCATGCCCCTGGGCATGGGACTCGGGCTGTTCCTCATCTCCATCTGCCTTCCTTGCTCACCTTTCTCACATCCAAGAGCTCCGTGGGGAGAAATAAGAAGATCCACCTCCTGCAGTGCCTTGGCAACCCCTCAGGATTGTGATGTCACTGGGGACTGGTCCATTCCAGCAGCCCAGGGAGGGCTTGGCCTTGGTGGGCCCTTGATCTGTCATCCCTACCCATCTGCCCATCTCAGCTTTGCTACAGGACAGAGCAGGTGGCCAGCAGTTTTAGAAACCCAAGTACACTGGTGTCTTGGAGGTTTCTGCTTCTGCCCCTTATGTCCCTGATCCTAATCCCCCGTTCACTGACTGACTAAATACCTTTTCCTCCTCTGCTGCTTGGCTGCAAGGATGATACATAACTGAGCCCTTACAGTAAGCCAGGCACAGTACCAGGCACCTCACATGTTACTTTACAGCAGGGGTGTCCAAACTTTTTTCAACGGTTTTCACCAAGGGCCATATGTGGTAAAATACACAAACAGCTGGGCCACTCACTCGAGGTGAAGTACCTATTGCCTCACCTGGTTTATTTAAGTAAACTAAATATATTTTTGGAATTTGCTACGGGCCAATTAACAATGGATCATGGGCCACAGTTGGCCCGTGGGCCGGAGTTTGGACACCCCTCCTTTACAGAATCCCATGAGGTAGGCAGAGCTGAGAAAATCAAGGCTCAGAATTCCAATAACCCGCCCATGAGCAGACAGCTCTTAGTGTTTGTACTTCAACCCAAGTCATCCAACTCCAAAGCACCAGGTCTCCTGAGAGTATGAGGGCCCCAACAATACTTTCATCCCTTCATTCAACATTTACTGGGATTTGTGGTGCGTCCAGCCCAGTGCAGCCTGCTGGTGACAGATGTCATTGCCCAGTCTAGGTGGGAAGAAGACAGAATGGATGCAGAGGAGTTTGTAGGTGGAAATCTATTGGGAGGACAAAGGCACACAAAGGAGGGAATGCTCATTGGAGGGAGGGAGTCAGGTTCCCTAGTGAGGTGATGCCAAAATCAAGTACTGAAAGACAGGTGGGTATTTGTCAGGTAGTTAGGAGGGAAAGGCATCCCCCACAGAGAGCACAGCCTGAGCAAGGCCCAGAAGGAGGGCATTGTGGGGAACTGCCAGTAGTTATGGTGTTTGGAAAAATGGATGAGGCTAGAGAGGTCATGGAGCCAACTAGGGAGGACCTCAAATGCTTGGAGTAGAGCTTGGATTAAATTGAGGACAGCTGAAAAAAAAAAACCAGTAAAGTCTTTAAACAGAGGCGTGGTCAGATTTGGCTTCTAGGAAAATTTGAGAAAGATCTATGTTTAGCTGTAATATAAAGGGGCAAAATGCTGAGTCCTGAAAGGAGAATTGGAGAAATTCTTGTAACACTTGAAGGTGGCCTAAGCTAGGGATGTGATAGTGTGGAAGAGAGGAAGGGACAGGTTCTAGAGAAGTTTACGAGGTAGAATCTAATCTAATTGGTTGTTTCTGCAACTATCCTCCATTCAATCCAAGCTCTTTAGCATTGAGGCCCTCTCTCAGCTCCTGTGCCATCTCTAGTCTCAAGCATTGCATTTACATTAGATGATTAGATTAGATGTGGTGTGTGAGGGAGAAGGATGAACCCCTTCCTCTACCCAAAGAAAGATGGCCTGTCATCCAGAACAGATAAAATCATTAGGTTTCCATAAAGCCCTCCATCCCCAACTGCCACCCCCCCTGCCAAAACAAACAAACAAACAGCGGATTAGGGCTTCAGTGGTAAAAAAAAAAAAAAAAAAAAACCAGGAGAAAAGTGGGAAGAGAAACAAGGCTGAGGACATCTTCTAGGAGAATTACAAAGAACAGAAGTAATTGAGGGATGAGGAGACAGTGGAGAGGAAAGAGAGATTTTAAGATGTAATTAAGAAATGATGCTATCAAGCACGTAAGAATGTTAATGAAGAACTTGTGAGAATTTTTGTTTGCTGAATTGTTTCTTAGAACATGAAAGTGGATTACGTGGATAACAACTTTATAAGGATTAATTACGAGTACCACCAAGCTCTATTGGTGGTAGCACAAATCCGAGCCTGAGGATCTGGCTTGCTCTGGCATGGACAGCTCAGCAATATACTTTTCCTCACACCGGACTGACATCTGTACCTCTCTGGAGAAGCCATTAATTGGACTTGGGTCTACTTTTGGGGTTGTGCAGAGCAAGCTAATTCTTCTATGTAACAATTCTTATGCTTATTTAAAGGCAATGCTCATGGACCCGAGCCTACTTCTTCCATTTCTTACAGAAAGACAGTCCAGAATAGAAAGAAGAGTAAGGCATTGGACTCAGACCTGAGTTCAAATCTAGTTCCATTACCATAATATGTATGACCTTGGGCAAACTACTCAAAATGTTAGTTGAATGTGATTATGGCAGTGCTATGTCCCTTCATCAACTTGATCCCTCTCCACTGCCTCCAGGTTTCCAGCAACTAGGTAGGTGGCAGGACCCTCATATACAGAGAACACAGAGGCAGGAGCAGTCATACAGGGGATGATAATGAGTTCCAGTTGGGACATGCTGACTTAGATGCTTAGTGACCGCTGGACTGTGGTATGTGGAGCTCCGGAAGAGAAATGATCTGGATCCAGATGTGAGTCCTCAGGAGAGTATCTCCCCCTTCTGAAGAGGGCTCCTTCCCCTTCCACCTTGAGGAAAATGGGCAGTCTTGATATTTGGGGTACCACACTGGGGGCTGAGCTTTGGGAATGAGGCTCACTGTGTGTTTGGTAAGGGATCCTCTTCTTTGCTGGGAGCTCCTGAATTGGGTTCTCAAATGTCAACATATTGAAGAGTTGAATTCCTAGGCCTAAGTAGTCCTGGGCTCAAAATATTCAGATTCAGGAAGACTGGGGTGGGATCCAGGAATCTGCATCCATAAAAAGAAATACTGTACTTTGGCCTTGCCTTACTAGATTTTTTCTTCTCTCCACAGCTGCTAAAATTACAGTGGCCTGGTTCACCCTTCTTCCAAAGGTCAACTGTGGGTGGTATCCCCCAAACCCAATCAGGTGCAAGGATACCACTGGAGGAAGAAAAGCGTTTCTTGGTCAAATCTTTCCATGTTTTCTTTCTCCAGTAGAGGAGAGCCTCAGGGTTGCTTTCAAGAAGGATCATCTCATTTTTTGGGGGTGGGAGGATGTCTTGGGCCAGAGGAGCAAAAGTGTGATCCAATGAGGAAATACAGTCTGAGCAATATAGAGTATTTCTACCAGAAGGATCTCACCAGACACTCCAGGGAGCCCGCATGTACCTTAGGTGGTTCATGACAAGTGTGTGCAGTTGCATGTGCCAGGCAGTGGAGGTTTGGGGTGTGGAGTGCCAACAGTCTCTATATTCTTCCATCACTGATACCACTGTGTGATGACCCAGAGAGGAGAGAAGGGGCACAAAGGGTAACACGGAAGCTAAGGCAAAGAGCATTCAAGCATGCGATATCCTGAGAGGTGAAGTAAAAGTGTCCATTGGCTTTAGCACAAAGGATGTCGGGGTGGACCCTGAGAGTCCCCACGCTTATGGACCTGAGCGACTGGCCTTAAGCTAGCACAGCACCTCTCCCACCCACGATGACAGAAAGGGTTAAGGATGGGTGAGCATGGGCAGTGGGGGAGGAGCACATGAAACAGCATGCCAGGCTTTGAGTGTCTTAGTCAAGTGGGATGCACAGGTCAAGCGACAAGGTAAATTATGGCCCCCAGAAAGATGTCCACATCTTAATGCCTGGAACCTGTGACTATGTCACCTTTCATGGAAAATAAGGACTTCGCAGATGTGAGTTAAAGAGTTTGACATGGGGAGATTAACTACCCTGGATTATCCGGTAGACTCAAAGAACTCACAGGACCTTAATCAGAGGCAGACAGGAGGATCAGGTCAGAGAAAGAGATGTGGAAACAAGCAGGAGAGGTCGCTGAAGATGAAGGAAGGAGCCTCAAGCCAAGGAATGTAGGCAGCCTCTAGGACCTAAAAAAGGCAAGGAAAGGATGAGCCCCTTGAGCCTCCAGAAGGACTGAGGCCCTGACACCTTGATTTTAGCCCACTAAGAGTGACTGTGGACTTCTGACCTCCAGAATTGTAAGACAATACATTTGTGTTTAATGCCATTAAACTTGTGATAATTTGTTACAGCAGCAATAGGAAACTAATACAAGCTCTTACAGAAATCCAAGGCAGTGAAAATGGACTAAGCAGCTGCAGATTTCTGAGAATTTAAGAGGGGGGTTGAAGAGAAGGAAAATAGATGATTCTAAGTTAAATATGTCTTATCATGTAAGTTCTTTTGAAATAAAGCCAAGTAATCCAAGTTGGACATGCAAACCCCTGAAAAACAGAGGCAAGTAAACTATTTTGCAGGCAGCCAGGCATAGAAAAAAGTACTTTTCTGTTCTTTCAAAACTCTGTGCTATCTCATCCTCCACCCATTGAACCAAGAAGCTGAGATTTATTTCTGAAATGAGTTTGGCTGCCCCCATCAGGTAGTCACAAAGCTCGAGAGACTGGACTTGGTCCTTTTCTACTCTTACACCCTAAAAGGAGCCCAGAGCATCCTTAGTAACCTCCTTAGAGAAAGCCCACCATGGTAGTCACTGCCTTTTATGAAGAGCACATGGCTGCACAACGTAAGGCTGGATTCTGGGTGCCTTGAGAGTGACAGGTGTCAGCACCCGCACACTCAGCTTCAGAGATGGCATGGGAGGCAGTGGCCAAGCAGCCTCAGAGACACATGTCAAGTCCCATCAAGGTGTGTCCACAGCACATTCCTGGGAAGAAGTTGTAGTCAGGAGAGCTTGGCCAGTGCTACCTGGGTATCTTTGGGTGAGCTATGTACCCAAGGGCCTGAATGTTCTCATCAGTGGGACTCTGTAGGGTCTAATTTCATTGCCGAACCATGACCCAGATGAAGGAGGAATATGTGTACAAATACATGTACAAAAAGATTCCTCTGCAGGTTGTCCGAAGGAACAAGTGAGACAGAAGTTCTTGGCAGTAACCATGGCAGCAACTAGTCCCGCTAAAATCTAAATCAGATGGTGTTAACTCTCTGCTCAAAATTCTCTAGTACTTTCTCACCTCACACCGAGTCAGAGCCAAAGTTCTAGCAATGGCCCATGAGGCTCAATGCTCTCCCCGCCCTCTTACTTCTACCATCTCATGTACTTGTCCTTGCTCTCTCCACACCAGCCACATTCTTCTTGGGATCCTTTCTAACTTGGGGGCTGGCAAACTTTTTCCGTAAAGGCCCAGGGAGTCAATATGTATTTCCAACTTTGCAAACCAGAGTCTTTGTTGCAATGACTCAACCAACACAGCCATTGATAATACGTAAACAAATGAGTGTGGCTGTGTCCCAATAAAATTTTATTTACAAAAACAGGCTGCAGTCACATGTCCCTCTCCCTCACCTCCTTTAGGTCTCCTGTCAGTCTCAGGGAGCCCTGCCTAGGCACATTAGCACGCCGCCCTCCCCATCCCCCTTCCCTGCTTTGTTTCTCTCTTTTGCCCTTAACATCTTCATATATATGTGTATATATATACATATACATATATATTAAATATTGTTTGTCTCTCCCCAACCCCCACTGACTAGAATGTAAACTGTAAAAGGGCAGAAAACTTTTTTTCCACTGTTGCCTTGTTTCCCAGCTGCCTTGCACATAGCAAGCACTCAATAAATACTGATTGAATAAATCAAGTTTATTATAAAATTGAGAAAAAGGTAAGTTACCTCAAAAACATGACCCCAAATCTACCTTAACATAGGACAAAGTTTCCCAGTACCTAGAAAGCCCAGGTCACTGCATTACATCATAATCAGCGATGTCATCACTGGAGAAATTCTCAAGTTGCCCTGATTCTTAAGCCTTTCGGACCTTGAAGCCTGTGGGATCAAGGAACCTTCTGAAAGCAAGATGGCTCTTGATAGTGTGTGGGATGCACAGGCAGCAATCACAGGCGATGGGCCTAACAAGAGAGAGAGTGAAAAGGCCTCCCCGCACACACAGGTCACCCAGACTGCCTCCGTGAAGGAGGGCCCAGCCAAGAGGGCAGTGCGGGTCTGCCATTCGGAGCCAGAAGAACCTACCAAATCAACCGCAGTCAAGAAGCCCAAGGTAGTCGTGACCAAAGCGGTGGTCGTGGATCTTGGCACTGGCTACTGTAAATGTGGCTTTGCTGGGCTGCCAAGGCCCAGCCACAAGATCTCATCGACAGTGGGCAAGCCCTACATGGAGACCGCCAAAACCGGGGACAACCGCAAAGAGACATATGTGGGTCAGGAGCTCATCAATCCACAGGTGCGTCTCAAGCTAACGAACCCTCTGCGACACGGCATCATTGTGGACTGGGATTCGGTGCAGGATATCTGGGAATATCTCTTCCATCAGGAGATGAAGATCTCCCCACAGGAGCATGCGGTCTTGGTTTCGGACCCACCCCTCAGCCCACACACCAACAGAGAGAAGTACGCTGAAATGCTGTTTGAAACCTTCAGCACACCTGCGATGCACATCGCCTACCAGTCCCGCCTGTCCATGTACTCCTACGGAAGGACGTCTGGCATGGTCGTGGAGGTCGGCCACGGTGTGTCCTATGTAGTCCCCATCTATGAGGGTTATCCTCTGCCCAGCATCACTGGACGGCTGGACTATGCAGGCTCCGATCTGACAGACTACTTGATGGGCCTGATGAACAACGCAGGAAAACACTTCACCAAGGACCAGATGGCCATGGTGGAGGACATCAAGGAGAAATGCTGCTACGTGGCCCTGGACCCCATCAAAGAGAAGAAAGACCCGGCTACTGAGCATGCACTCCAGTACACCCTGCCGGATGGGCAGGAGATAGACCTGTACCAGGAAAGGTTCCTCTGCTCAGAGATGTTCTTCAAGCCTTCTCTGATCAAGTCCATGCAGCTGGGCCTCCACACCCAGACAGTATCCTGCCTGAACAAGTGTGACATCGCACTCAAACGGGACCTCATGGGGAACATCCTGCTTTGCGGGGGCAGCACCATGCTCAGCGGCTTCCCTAACCGTCTGCAGAAGGAGCTGAGCACCATGTGTCCCAATGACAGCCCCCAGGTAAATGTGTTGCCCGGAAGAGACAATGCAGTGTGGACGGGAGGCTCCATCCTGGCATCACTTCAGGGCTTCCAACCCCTGTGGGTCCTTCGCTCTGAGTACGAGGAACATGGGCCTTTCTTCCTCTACAGAAGGTGCTTCTGAACTCTGATGACGCCTGGTCGCTGTGGCTGCTGTCACCTCTGCTGGGTGAGCACCAGCCCACATATGGAGCCGACCCAGCATGTTCACTTGGCAGTATTAAAAAATCCTGTTCCCCGCCAGTGTTTCTGTATTGCGTGACTTAATGAAAACCACTTCATACATGCAGCATCTGCCTTAAAATACACATTTGCCAACACAAAAATGGAGGCGGTGGGATGGACGATGGTCAGAAAAGACATGCACTCCATGACTAATGCTTAAACATTCTTGGGAAAAACTAGCTCTAAAATTAATTTGTCTCTTATTTTGTGTATTTCCCACTTTAGGAAATACTGTCATGTTAAAATCTGCTTGGAAGGGGGAGTGTGATTAGGATAGATTATAGAGTAAATGCGGTTGTGGCATCTAAAAAGACCCCCTTTGATGAACACCAAGAGGAAGTACGTTGTAACGGTTCACTGTCCCACAAAGCATCTGAATACCGGTGTCTGGCTCTGACCACAAGAGTGGTTCTTCAGTATTACCTTGTAGATTCCACCTCTTACACAGAGTACATTTCATACTTCACCAGAAGTTCTGAGGGTTCAGGAAGAGCTGACGAAGATGTCCGACCTGTGCTTCAACTGTATTTTCTTTTAGTTCCAAGAGTCACTTATGTCTCGATACCAGTTCTTAAGTCATCATGGTGACTGGCTACTGAAAGCTGGCATCTTACGAGCGAGGTATGTGCATGTGTCCTAACTGGGCAACTCTTCCGAGAACAAGTGTTCTACATGTATTTCCCATCTTTAAGGACTGGGGTCAGATTTATCGAGTTATCAGCACTGAGGACATGAGGATGAGAGTTAAGTTATGGTCATTCTCCAGACACTTCAGGCAGCAGCCGCTCATTTCCTACCAGACTGGGTTCTCCAGCAACCTGAAGGGTATACAGGTGGAGTTTGGGATGGGCTCAGGATGGAGGTTGCCAGTTCCGGGGCTGATGGTGTGGGCTTGTGAGAGGCTGCCCCATGCTGATCATTCGAACCCAACTGAGGGGCACGAAGGAACATACAGACACTCATGGCCAGAGAAGCCCTTCCAGGGCCCGGCATGTTCTGTCATATTCCTGCAGGGGCAGTTTGTAATTAGAGCATAGAAATTTTAGAACAATCCCCAATACATTTTCTGCCCTGTCTCTAAAGCTCAGCACATGAACAACACTGGCAGGCAGCACAACACAGTGGACAGACATGGGCTTTGGGCTCCGTGACTTGAAACCCCATTTTGCGATCACCTAGCTTTATGACCTGAGCCTGGTTACCTATAAAATTGAATTCAAATGCCTACCTCACAAAGCTGATCCAGAAACCAGAGATAAACACCTGAATACCAGTGTCTGGCCTCCAGGAAGTGATCACAAGAGTTGTTAGCCAGTATTATCTTATAGATTCTGCCTCTTACACAGGAGCCTAAAAGTGTTACTGTGGTCTTGAGCCTCATGTATACCCCCAAAGGCACACGTTCAAATATTCACAGGTGAGCTATGGAGTCTCTACCATCCCCAGGGAGAAGCCCTACAGAACCACCCTCACAGCCTACAGGTTTGCCCAGACAGCCCTGAAAGACCTAAGTGTGTGACCCTGGATCCAGGTCTGGTGAGGAGGCACAGCTGCTGGCACCAGCAAGCTGCAACGGGAACAAAGATAGCCACAGAAGGACACCTGGAGTTCCTATAGTTCATCAAGGATGACTAAATCTTACTCTGGAGAATGAAGAAATCAGCTAGGAGTTGGGTACACTGACTTGAGAAAGAGATATGTATTGTTCCCCTTAGTTTCTGCCCAAACCACTCTATTGTCAACACTTCATGAAATTCACTGATGGGAGGGTTGAAGTTGGGTTAATTCTTCACCTTTGGAGCTCTTTGGCAGGGTGATAAAGCCTATGGACTCCTCCTCTGAGTATTTTTAAATGCAGAAAATAAAATACATAGTATTACAGAGGAAACCAATCATAGAGAAATATACTATCTTCAGATCCCTTAAGTGTCTATGCAACCAAGTCAAGAACCCCCCAAAAGTGACAGTCTTGATGAAGGGGAGGCATGGGAGGTGGCTCTGGGGGGTGGAAATCTCCAGCCATCCTTGGCCTGAACACTACACTGCATTTTAAAACGAAAAGTACCAATATCAGGCTGAACAACTGTGTAGTCTTTCAAAGCACTTTTATGAATTCTCTCACTTGATCCTTACACAATCACTCTTGTAGCAAAAAAGAATCCTCCTCACAAAGAAATAATACTTTCAGTAAGTATTTAGAAGAAATGTTAGCCCAGTGCTTCTCAAATAGGGGCAATTTTGACCCCAGGGGACATGTGACAATTTTATCTGAAGATATTTTTGGTTGTCAGAACAGGAGTGGGGGGTACGAGCATTGTCATCTAGAGTAGAGGCCAGGGATACGGCTAAACATCCTCCAATGCACAAGACAGGCCCCTACAACAAAGAATGACATGACCAAAACTGCCAACAGTGCCAAGGCTGTGAAATCCAGCTTAGCCCAATGGGCACACAGGATATAGGATAGGAATTTATGGTTACCTCGCTTCTAAGATCTTCGTCCTCACCCCAGTTCTAATAAACATAACAGACAAGGAAGGACAACTGAAGACTCCCAAGGGCTTGTCCAGGTGGTGCTTCTAATGAAGCACAGAAGTTTAAGGGGCGGCACAGGAAGGGGGAAAGATCACTTTGCTTCCCAAAGTTGCGGTCTTAAATTACTAAATTACTAAAAATCGTCAGTTTCATGTATTTTTAAAAACACCCTCTTCAGTAATGGCTATGAAAAAAATCCCTCAAATGCGTGCATGTGTGCACACACACGTATATTTATGCACTCGTGTGAGAAAGGAAAAAAATGTATTAAAATTGTAATACTCAATATATACTGATAACAAAAGTTGAATACGAGTCATGTGCATACATTTTCTTAGCACCCCGGTATATGGAAAATGTTTTAAAATATGTGGCAGTGCTAAGAAATGACACCGAGCTATACCCATAGACATAGTAAAAACATAGCTCTTGCCTTAGTTTCTTGAACAGCGTAAATTTAAAATTCACTTTGATTATAGGAGACAGTCCTCTGTAAGTTACCATTTGATGTTGAGCGTCTGAGCAAAGTTGACTCAATGGAACCAACAAAATAACTGAGGCTTTTCGCTTATTGCAGCATGAACTTGCTTTGGGACAGCGTCCACATGTGGGGGGAAAGTTATACACTCTCTCCTAGAACTTGATAGACTCCCCCAAATCAAGCAATCATCACGCCCAGCAGTTTCCCCTTTTCCCACACTGCATTTTCCCCCATGAATTCTTCCTTGACTTTGTCTTCCGTTTGGAAGGTCGGCTCCTGCCTGCTGCTTCTCTAAATGAACAAAATTCCATCTTGTTCCAGCAAGAGACAGTAATTGATAGTAACTTGTATTCACACAATTTTTTTTGCTGCTTCAATACATTATTTTAAGGAAGCTGAACATCCATGAAGTAACACTATTAACAACAGACACATCTGCTTGTACTTCTAATCCATTAGCATGAGTCTCTGTACTATATTATCCATAGCAAGGGCAATATAACACATTAAGTCAATTCGTTACCGTTCATTTACCAATACGTTACCACGTTCATTTACCCATGCCAAAGAGGAGTCACAAAGCACTTTCAGCCCTTCCCCCCACCCCTCTTCAGCCTCCCCCACCCCTCACCCCCCACCCCCCACCCCTCACCCCCCACCCCCCACCCCTCACCCCCCAGCCCCCACTCCAGTTCAGGCCGTTTCTCAGTGTAGTTGTACAGGACACAGCTCCCTGGCCCCTGCTGGTGTTATAAGCCTTGTGATCCCCCGGCTGAGGCAGTCGGTTGCGAGTCGTCGGTCGACCACTCACAGCAGCATTTGCCGGCTGCCGGCCGCTCACGCTAACCCACGCCAACCTCCAGCTGCTCATAGCAGCCCAGCTCCAGAGAGAGCTGCTGTTCACAATCTTAGCTGTAGAGGGCACAGCTCACTGCCTCATGTGGGAGTCGAACTGGCGACCTTCTCATTAGGAGCACGGTGCTCCAACCACCTGAGCCACCGGGCCGGCCCATTTACAGCCTTTTCAGTGCTGGGCACTTCATTAAAACAAGTCCATTATGGGTATGAGTCAAAAAGTAGATTTCTCCAAAGCAGGACATATTTTCATTTTCTTTTTCTTTCCCTATTATTTTGTGAAAATTTCCAGACACACAGAAAAGTTGAATTATACATTGAACATACCTAGATTCTAAAGCTAACATTGTGCTACATTAGGGAAAACCTTAAATTACAATTCTGGATATATATATATCTGTACTCTGAGAATCAAAAGTAGCATTTCCTATTAGCTTATGTACAGTAATGAACATCTGGTTCTGGTGTTACAGGCATGGAAGAAATTTTTAACCTTACCTAAGAATCAGCCACGAACTATTGTCAAAATGAACTGAGCTTTTTCTAGGCTCACCAAAAAGAGAAAACATTCTCATTTCTTCCAAAGAAAATAACTAAAAGGCAAAGTTCAGTTAAGCACCATAAAGAAAAATAAATGGCCTAGACACTGACAAAACATTACGTTAAAAGAAGCAATATTTGGAGAAAAAGGAAGAACTTACAACTGTGCACGTCATATGATGCTCAGTGCTCAGTGTAACAACTGTACATGGTACTGTTTCAGAAATTCTAATCTGTTCTGCTAACTCTCTGGCAGAAGATTCACAGGCAGTGAAAACAGTCTCTATGGACACGGTAGTGATAGGAAGCTCAACCCAGTTATAACTGGAAGCACATGACCTTGTAAGATACGAGAAAATCACAGCATGGAAAAGCTTCGAATTCAAAGAATATGTTTAGCTTTTAATTCTGAGTTAGTTCAAGGTGAAGTCATTTAAGTGATTAAATTTGACCAAATATTGGTAGCACTAATAGCCATGTTGTTTATCCTTAAAAGCTCTCCACCAGGAACGTAAAGCAATTTAAAAACATTTTACTTATCTTCACATTTTTGAGGTAGAAGCCACGAAACATATTCCCAATTAACTGAGGCACAAAGCAATTATGTGACTTGTCTAAGATTCCAATAGGAATTAGACCTGTAATCAGGAATGAAACCCAATTTTCTGACTACCATAAGTACCAGAAATATGCTCTCAAACTACACGAAATAAAAGAACAATAATTCTTACAAGATGATGCTCTACTGGTTAAAGCATAAAGTTTTGCTAATGATTAAAACTGTATCAAAATAGAATAGAATTGCTTCATGGCTGCTGAAGTCTGCTATACAGCACAGCTCTCAACGCTAAGGTACGTCATCATCTTACTCTTCCCAGTTCTCACAGCCAGGCCTCGAGGAGTGAGGAGTGAAAAGAAAATGGTCTTCTCTGTGGAGCTCTCCAGCTAGGATCAGAGTCACCCTAGAAGGCTCAGTTTCCACTGGGTTCTTCTGTTGATCTTTGGTGGTATAAAAAGCTCAGCATCTAAAAAAAAGGAAAGGAAAACGGTGACAAACACACTCTTTCTTACTGGTGGGAGCTGAGGCGGTAACTCTAATCTAAAACTAGGCTCCTGGGCTCTGCAACTACAAGATGACCACCGGAACCAGAGTTAATGTTTTTGTTACTTTGCAACCTCCAGTCAGAGCAAACAGTCTGGAGGCCCTGCCCTGAGAAGAGAAATCCCACTGCAACCTCTGGCACAGGGGAAGAGTAGAAGAAAAAGTGTCTACTGACTGATTCAAAGTGGGAGCATGTTCCATATTTTACATGGGTGGTGATGGTGGTTACAAAGCCATGTACATTTATTAAATCTCACTAAACTATACACCTAAAATTTGGACACTTCACTATATATATCAATTGTAAAGAAATATGGTAGCATGTATTCAGTAAGTAAAGTTAATGGACAGAAAATATAACAAAAAAATTCTACAAACACATTGATCAATAAAAATGTCCCTACTTCAAAAAACGTAAATGGGGGGGAGGGTTGGGGGCCTTCTTTTAGTTACATTTGTGGAGTCTCTTGAGTAAGAATCATATACAGGAAGCAGAGATAAGAGAAAAAAAATATATATATAAAGATGTTTTATCTTAGCATTATTCATAATAAACTTCCAACAGTACATCTGTACATGAGCCATACAGACACCAAAACTTATTTTCAAGAATATTGAACAATATGAGAAAAATGCTCAAGAAAAAATGTTTTTAAAAATATAATTTTCACATTATACATAAACACACGTATACACATGACTAGAAATCATCAAATTTTAATTTTCTTCGATGTACTTTTCTGTACAATCTAGATTTTCTCTATTAATCCTATCAGCTTTATAATTTCACATACAATTACTATTCTCTACTCCCCCAACAAAAAACGATATAGTCAAAACACCACAGGAGGTCTTGCTAATTTAGGACTATTGATACCGTGTTTCCCCGAAAATAAGACCTAGCCGGACCATCAGCTCTAATGGGTCTTTTGGAGCAAAAATTAATATAAGACCTGGTCTTACGTAAGACCGGGTCTTATATTATAGTAGAACAAGACCGCATCTTATATTGATTTTTGCTCCAAAAGACGTATAAGAGCTGATTGTCCGGCTAGGTCTTATTTTCGGGGAAACATGGTAGAATTGAGGGAAAATTATAGTCAATATCCAATCTCACCTTATACTACTGACCTTCTCAACCCGTACAGATTTTTCTTCTGCTTAGTACTGTTAATCATTTAGAGGGAAAAAAATACTAACCAAGAACAGGAACTGAAGTCTTCTGTTGTTGATAAGAGGCCATGATACTGTTTGCAGTAGAATTGGGACCTAGAACCTAAGTGGAAAGCAGACTGTATCAGCAAAGGTTACCTTACACTTCCGACCTCAATACCAAAGACCAGAGCTCCGCCAACACTCGGCAGCCCACCGTTTCCATCGGTATGGTATCAGTCCCAGTAGTTCTCTTTTTCAGGTGATTTTAACTAGCCAGTTCCTCCAGTCTCAACTCAGACCTCTAAATCTCCTTTCTATCAGAAGACCGCAGTAATGATGGAGGTAAAAAAGAGAAAATCTACAATGATATGTGCCTGATCCTTTCCAAATAAGTAAGCCATACCCTAAGGGGAGGGAGAATAGTACCAGAGGCTATAGAATACAGAGCATCAAGTTGTACTCAAAGATTTGTGGGATTTTTATATTAAAATACACATGTACACATCATGGCATAGAATAAAAACTCTGCACACATGTTCAAGGTAAAACAAGAGACTTCACAGGACGTCCACCCCTGTACACGCCTCAGTGTGCACAGGCCAGGCCCTCTGTGTTGCTTTCACTCAGCCCTGCAGAGTGAAGTGCATGCAGTCTGCTGGTGACACACTCTGAGCAGCAATGTCAGGGGCTCAAAGCACGTCCAGGTCACTCACGGTATCCTGCACATAGGCCATTACCATGCTCTACCAACCAAAACAAAAACACAATTGTCCTGGTCATTTTCCCGCAAAGACTCATAAGGTGGTGACTTAGAAGTTAATATGATCTTTGAGATTATAATGCTAAGCGAAATAAGTAAGACAGAAAAAGCAGAGAACCATATGATTTCACTGATATGTGGTATATAAACCAAAAACAACAGAAGAACAAGACAAACAAATGAGAAACAAAAACTCATAGACACAGACAATAGTTTAGTGGTTACCAGAGGGTAAGGGGGGTGGAGAGGGTGGGAGATGAGGGTAAGGGGGACCAAATATATGGTGATGGAAGGAGAACGGACTCTGGGTGGTGAACACACAATGGGATTTATAGAGGATGTAACACAGAATTGTACACCTGAAATCTATGTAATTTTACTAACAATTGTCACCCCAATAAATTAAAAAAAAAAAGTTAATATGATCTGAATAAAAGAGGGTACAGGAGGGCATGGGGAAGCATTATAAACTGTTTGCTTCAAAACAACTAAGTTTTGAGAGTGATCACATTTTTTCTAGGAAATACCTACTAAATTCAAGTATTTGTGGGGGTATTGATTCTTAGTTGCTTTTATGTGTATGGCTTGTAAGATGCTTTTACATCTATCCTCTTATCTAACCTTCAAAACATTCCAGTGAAGTGCACGGGGGAAGCACTATCCCCATTAATAAGGAAGCTGACGCCCAGTAAACTTGTGTTTCTAACCAGTGAGCTGATGACCGACGCTCTCTCAGCTCCACACCCACCCTTCTGCACACTGGTCCTGATGCTGGCGTTGGGAGCCCGAACACACACTCCTCCTTCCCAGCTGGCTGCGTTATGTTCTGCCAAGAGCAGACACCGGAGGGAGACTGCAGGGCTAGACAAGAACGAATCTGCTCCTTCATTCGCTTCCTTTTACGCCACAGTAGCTCTTCACCTCGGCGGCAGCTGTTTATTCCAGTTTCCATTTATTTCTGCACACTTACTACTGGCCTCATGAAGGCCCCTCAGAAATACCAGCACCAGTTGGCTGGCACCCCCTTCTCAGAGGCTCAGCAGGGCGCCACCTACAAGCTTCTAAGTCCTAATAATCCCAAACTCTTCCTTTTGTTCCCTCAGCCTTAGAAGCAGCGCCCCCATTATTATCTCAGTGTCCCCTGCTGTGCTCCTTTGGCCTTTCAGTCCTCCCAGGTTTGTTTAACCAATGCCATGTATTAAATTCTCTCTGATAAAACAGCAGCTGTGGGTTTTGTTTTCCTTAACAGACCCTGACTGATACACCCACCTTTCTGAATCCAAATCAAAACTCTTAATAGACCTGAATCGTGCGAGACTGAGCAGAGGTGTAAAGAGTAAATAGATAGGACATTATAATTCTTAATAGGACACAAACAGCCTTAAACATAATTAGAAAAGCTCGTTGTAACAACACAGAAGTGACAAGTCAAATGGAAAAGCAATTGTCTGGGGTTCCTTTAAAGAACTCTGATCCAGCCCAGAAGTCTGAACAGGGAGGTGAGAGGCCAATTCTGGTTCTAGGTTCCCTCACCCCGACCCCAATCTCACTGAAGGACGACGGGGGCAACTATCTGATTTTTCCATCTTCTTCATTACATCTGTTTCATGCAGAAAGGAACAATAAAAGCACACTTAACCTAGGCCAAGGTGTACTGGTCAGTGTACAGTCAAATATAAAATCATACTGACAGCTTAAACATGAACCTAAGAATAGGAAAGTCTTTTGCTTTGACTTATAAGAGATTGTGTGAGTGTAATAACTTGTGAGATGATGAAAAAAATGTACATTGTGTCTTTGAGGAAAACTTACAGGTGTAGCTGAATTCTGCTGGTGGGTAAGAGTCCAAATTTCTGGAAGGGACCTTTCCATGAGCTGCAGAGTATCTTCAAAGGCCTTCTGTAATTCCCTTCCTTGCTCATCAAACTCAAAGAGAAAGAGCACCTTTAAAATATGGTGTATTTCATCTAGAGGAAAACAAATGTGACAGAGTGTTAAGTTGTGTTCCCAGTTCCATCACTAGAATCGTAACATAGTTTCTTTCCCCAGCAAAACACATTTAATATCACACTACAGTTGCCATCGCCCACATTTTCTTCTTCCTTCCCAAATGCTGGAGTAAATCAACATACTGGTATCTACTACAAAAGGAAAAAGAAACACAGGAAAGCCCAAGCAGGAAGCAGTGTCTCTCTCCACAATCCTTTATCTTGGCTTCAGTGCTAGGCTCTCACAGCTCAGGTATGTGGATGCCAATGGAAGAAGGCGTCTAGGTTACCAAGTGAGAAGGTGTGTTTCAGGAATGTGCCCTGAAATGATGCTTCCAGCTAACAGTTTTCATCTATCTTCAAGCTGGGAAAATTGTATCTTAATTATCTACAGAACTCTGTCTGTCTGTGCTGTCCACTGTTCTGTGGACAAGAATCGTCTATCAGTATTGAGCACATACCTTTCAACTTTTCAGTGCCCTGTACCAGTTCACTCAATGCCTCCAAAAGGGCCAGGTTCTCCAGGGGATGCCCTTCTTTGAGGCTGTGCTTCTTCCGCTCAGCTTTGCGGCGATTCTTAGATGATCGCCTGTTAGAAATTAGAGAGATGTTTAAAAAGAGATTTTTCTGTGCTGAACATACTGAAAATTACAGAATTGTACACCTGAAATCTATGTAACTTTACTAACAACTATCACCCCAATAAACTTTAATTGAAAAAAACAAAACAAAAATGAATGTATCTGTTGGCCATCAACTTTCTGAGAAACCAGAGCATTGACAGACGGCATCTGTATTTGAGGGAAACGGTGACGAGGTGTTAAAGTGATACAAAAAATAAAATTGTGAGAAGCAAGTCTTATAGGCAGAAAGCAATAAGGAAAACTCTAAAAAGTGATGTCTGGCCTTGCCATTTTAATTAAAATACAGAGCAAAATGAGGTTACATCTGCTAATAAGAGCTACAAGAATGAATAGAACGACATCTAACTTGAATTTTGTAATGAAAAACAAATTCAAAGGCAACAAAATAAAATTTAAATAAGATACAGACACACCAGATTGGAATATGACTAAAAAGCATATATATAAATGAATCCCATATTCTTTACTGCCTCGGAGGTCCTTAATATGACATTTGTTTTATTTGGGACTCTCTCACCCCACCTCTTAAGTGTTAACACGTTGCATACGGCGGGGTTTAAATCCTTCGTGAAGATTCTCGTGATCTGTACACAACGTGTTAAAAGCCCAGTTCTAGCTGTCTTTCTTACAGTTTCTAATTGCCCCCCACATCCCCACAGATCTGCATTCTGAATTCCTAAAGCGCAATCCAGTTTAAATATATAATCTTGCATTGTTCTGTCTCCCAAGTAAGGCTATAGCTCTTGTAACTTACGTCTCCTTAAAAGATTTTGGTAACATCCACTACAACTGAGCATAAGATATTTAATAAATACTTGACAAATTGCTACAGAGTAAAAGTGTGATAACTTATATTTACCTAATCCAATCCTGATTTTGAATTGAAACATGAAGTCTTTTTCCTTTATAATCTTTTTATTTTTTCAGTGCCTGTTATAGTCACTTAATATTCGTTAAATGAATGATATCAGATGTTTTATAAATGGAGTACCCAGTGTAAGGTCCGCGTGGGCACTGGGTAAACACACAGGCCATGAAACTGTAGCAGAAAACATTTCAACACCAAGGCTAATCTCTTAGATATGCTGGCAAAGTCCTTGCACAACTTCCATATGGCCTCGAAGACCCCTCTGGCTCCTGCCTCCCTGTCCTGGTGGAAAACTGACCTATTTCCTTGTACTTTCTCCATTTACCCCGGGCATGGTCAGTGTGCTGCATTAACACGATACATACGCTGAGATCCTGGAGTTACTATGGGAATATCTGCCACTCATGTCACTGCCACTCATGACACTGCTAGTTTCAGAGAAGAGGTCTGACTCTTGACCGTGGGGCACCTCATCATCTAGAAAAGAAGAACCAGATACAAAATAAAAACTCCCAGCTAGAGTGGGTTTACCTTCAGTGGGGTAAGTAGATTCTAGTTAACCAGGGCATACCTAAGGATGGGTGAAAATTATTACAAAGTTGACCTCAAAATGAAACGAGATCATATTAAATACAGTTATTACTGCACACCAGTACCAAACCTCTTTTGTCTTTTCTTTCTTTTTTTGTTTTTTTGAAGCAAAGCAACTTTTGGATACAGGGAGACTCATTTTATAAAACATAGAAGTCAGTCATTCTGGTTGGCTGGGAGGAAGTTTGGCAGAACTCTTCCCATTAGGGCTTGGTCCTGCTCCCAAGCCCTCCCGATACACAGACATATACACAGCCTCTAAGGGCTTTACCAAGGCCTGAGACATCCCCATGACACAGCACTCACACTGCAGGAGGCACGATGAACAGCTAAGACAAAGTGTGATGCTGCCATCCGTCCCGCCCCCAGCCCAGCATCGCCGGTCTTCACGCAACACTCACCCAGATGCACCTGCTGGGCCTGCTCCTTGAGCTCTCGAACCACCAATAAACGTTTCTTATGGCGACTGAATGTAGCTCTCTGAGAGTCGAGAAACGCCATATAATTTTTCTGAGCTGGGGGTGCAGATGGAAAACAATTTCAGCATAATGTTTAAGCAAGGAGAGAAAACTAGAGCAGGAAGAGTGAGGGAGCTGGAATTTAACAAATAGGTTACTAGGTTTTCCAAGCAAGATTTTTCCTAACGAGTATTAACCTACATCATTTTAGGAGAATAAACTAGAGATTGAGATTCCAGATCTTAGAATTTATCAACAACATCCTAGAATACTCTGTAACACTCAACTTACAAAATCACCTGAACAAAGATTCGATACCTAACTCAAAATAGGACTGACAAGTAAAAAGAGTACACTGGAAGCTGTTAATAAAAACAGGAGGCAAGTCACTGAAGTGCTCCCTAAATATAGGTATTAAACTTATGCAGATGAACTGTCAGCATTTTTCTAGGTTCTCAGTAGCAGAGAATTCCAAGTAAGAATTGGCTAATGGGCTATTGCAGGGCCAGGAAGGATGCTTTCAGTATCCAGTTAGAGGTACTTAAAGTGAACGATACAAAAAGAACTCTCCCATAGTTTTCATTAAGATACGGGAGTAAGACGCAGGCAGGGGAAGAATGTGACTACGTGTTAATATCAGAAAGGCCAGACATTACCTACAGGGGAGACTGTGCTAAAAAAAAGGCAGAGCTGAAAACCAACCCGCTCCTAAAGATTTCTAGAAGTCAAACTGACGTCCTGTTACACTTCACTTGTAAGGGGTCACAGTGAACACCAGCGTATTCTAGAACTGACACTACTCATCTGTTCTCTAAGAACCACCAACTTCATTTGCAAAGCTTCTTTTTTCACTTATTTTCTAAAATTTCAAACCTACCTAGAGGTTCCAATAGTTCAATGTACATATATAAACTCTTCACTTAGATTTACCAGTTAACGTTTTGCCGTATTTTTGGCTTCCTCTGTTTTTCTCTCTCTCTTTACTCTCTATCATTTTTGTGGGATTGAGATGTGATCCTTCCCCCCTTAATACTTCAGCATCTCTAAGAATAGCATGCTATCTAATAACAACTACAATATAATGATTAAAATGAGGAAATTCAGCATTGATACAATACTATTATCTAATATATAGTTCCTTTCAAGGTTACCAACTATTTCCAAATACAAACATTCTTAACCATATCTTATTGCAGGTTTTAAAAATTCAAATATTTTCTGTGCTACCATTTATCAGTGTACCGTATTTTAAAACCCTGGTCAGAATTAAATCTTACACCCAGCAGAGAATTTTGATTGACTCCATCTAACACATGAGCAAAGGATGTAATAACAGGGAACACTCTCCCATCTCTCCCCTTCCCATGTCTCTACTTCCAAATGAGGAATTTTATCTAAAACGTAGTCCTCACCTTCTAAAATGGAAGGCTTTACGTTGGTCTCTATAATATCCAGTCTGTTATATTTGTATACCTAAAAGGAAAAATACAAATACTGTAAGTTTAGGCAGGAAAACTTCAAGTCCCTGGAGAACTACGATACTTGGAAAGAAGTGGATCACTTTCAGAAGTGACAGGATATTTTTCAGAGGAGCAAACCTACAAGGTAGCCAATGGAAATTCAACTCATTTCAGCAGAAAACAGTAATATTGCACATTTAGAGGACCGACTAATTCCAAACATCAAGAATAAATTTTTTAAACAGTTTCAAAAACCCAGGTTATCCTTAGACTGGGAGCCTGAACTACTTCATTTCATTGGCCTCAGAAGACAAGGGACTCCAGCTGACTGACTCCCCTGCACTCTCGCTCTGCTTAGCACCTGACACTGGCAGGAGTTTTAAAGTTCTCTTACCAGTCTCAGAGCTTCTTCCCATTCGGCTCCTTCTAACAGCAAGAGCAAAGCTTCTTCATAATCCTGACAAAGGAACACCAAGGAAAATAACAGGTTAATGAAGAAGAATGTCAGGTGCCTCTACCTGCCTTTCCACCTATCCCCTGCGGTCCCTTTTCCTAGCATCCAGCCTGGCCTAGAGTATATGCTCAATAAATATTGATCCAAAAGACCAAGGAGAGATATAGACTCTGGATATAATAAAAAAATACATGGTAAGTGTCATCTCCTTATATCCCTGAGCATCAAAACCACCAGTGAGATCTGTTAAAAATGCCCACTTCCCCAACTTCACCACCAGGTTTGATTACCAGGTTTAGGTGAGCTTTTGAACTAACAAGTCTATACTTGAAAAAGTGGTAGACTAGAATAGTAATCTTCTAAACTTTTCTTTTGCTCTTTTAATGTTTATTTGTTTCTCCAACTTTTTATTTCGAAAAACTTCAAACCTACATAAAACTGAACAATGAATGCAATAAACTACCTGATAAGTCTTCAAAAGTTTTGGATGCTTATACCCTTACCAGTAAAAACTTTTGATCATATACCCCAATATATAATTACTTAATGCACTTATAAAGCACATAAAATAAAATACATTTTAGAAGATGAAATATGTAAGGCTGGGTTTCCTCAAGTAGTCACTGTCATAAAAAGGGGGCCGAGGGGTATACATTAGATTAAAAGAGATTTAAAAGACATATGATACAAAATACAATACACAGCCCTAGATTGATACGTGATTTGGCTTAATATACTGTAAACAGTTTTGGAACCATTGAAGGAACTTGAATTGTAAGTATTAGATAAATTAAAATGTGTTAACATGAAAAGATGAAGATCATAATCAAACGAAGCAAATTTACAAACAGCACAAACAATGTAACTTCATTTTGGGTAAAAATACATGTGTTGAGAAAGTTCGCTCTAGAAAGAAATATGAGGTGCTAATAATAGCAATTTGAGTGGTAGGAATAAGGTGTTTTTATTTTCTTGTGTTTGTTTTCAGCATGTTAAATACTATAATACATACATACTACTTTGAATAAGTTTTAACTTAAAAGATTAAATAAAAATAAAAATTTTTTTCCAAGACCCCAATGGATCATTTTGCATATACCATACTAACAGATCCAAACAGGGACACAATAGGATGTGTGTTGTTTGATCTACAAGTGTGTGTGTGTGTGTGTGTGTGTTGCACTGAGGTGAAAATCATATAACATACAAGTAATCATTTTAAAGTGTACAATTTGATATTATTTACAATGTTGTATAACCACAAAAATATTTTTATCACCTCATAAAAACACTCCATACCCATTAAGTAATCCCTCCCGATTTCTCATTTCCCTCATTCCTAGTAACTTCTAATCTGCTTTCTGTCTCTCTAGATTTGTCTAGTCCAGATATCACATGAAAGGAACCATACACTAGGTGACCTTTGTGTCTGGCTTCTTTCATTTAGCATATTTTCAAGATTCATCCGAGTTGCAGCTTGTGTCAGTTCTTTGTTCCTTTCCCCCCACCCTTAATTTATTTTTTAATTATTGC
The DNA here is from genome assembly GCF_057876585.1 of Rhinolophus sinicus. NCBI lineage: Eukaryota > Metazoa > Chordata > Mammalia > Chiroptera > Rhinolophidae > Rhinolophus > Rhinolophus sinicus. The sequence goes on along the minus strand of NC_142516.1, from coordinate 21,936,909 downwards.
AAAATACATAGCACAAGATTTACTATTTTAACTATTTTTTAGTGTACAGTTCAGTGGCATTAAGTAAATTCACAATGTTGTGAAACCATCACCATCATCCATCTCTATAACTTTTTTTTGACTTGCAAAACTAAACGTTCTAGATCCAGTAAATAATAACTCCCCATGCCTCTGGCAACCACCACTCTACTTCCTGTCTCTATGAATCTGACTACCCTAGGTATTGCATATAAGTAGAACCATACAATATTTGCCCTTTTATATTTGGCTTATTTCATTTAGCATGTTTTCAAGACTCATCCAAGTTGTAGCATGTAACAGTTTTTTGTTCCTTTTAATGGCTGAATATTCCTCTGTGTGTATCTCACAATTTATCCATTCACCTGTCATTAATGGACATTTGCACCGTTTCCATCTTTTGGGTATTATAAATAATGCTGCTATAAACATTTGTATATAAGTTTCTTTGTGGACATATATTCCCACTTCTCTTCATATACACTTAGGAGTGAAACTGCTGGGTCATATGATTATGTTTTACTTTTTCAGGAACCACCAAACTCTTTTCCAAGGAATCCAAGGTACAAGGATTCCTATTTCTCCACATTCTTGCCAACACTTACTTTTCATTTTTTGATTATCTGTAACATATTCATACAATGGAATACTACTCAACAAAATAAAAAGGAATGAATTGATACATGCTATAATATGGATAAATTTCTAAAGCATTATATGACTTCCAATTTTTAGTTCAGCATATAAGGAACTTGGAAGTTGTTATTCCGTACTAACAAGTAAAATGCTGAACAAACTCAAAATCAACAACTCTTCTTAGACCATCAGAGAACTGAGGTCACAGGACAAACAGCAGTCCCCAAAATGGAGACACAGATAAGGGGATACAGAGAACTAGTTGGAACAAAAAGCTGTTACATACTACAACTTGGATGAGCCTTGAAAACATGCTAAGTGAAATAAGCCAGATATAAAAGGGCAAAGCAAATACCGCAAGGTTCTACTTATATGAGATACTTAGTCAGATTCATAGACACAGGAAGTAGTTGGTTGCCCGAGGCAGGGGGAGTTATTATTTACTGGATTTAGAGTTTCAGTTTTGCAAGATGAAAAACAGTTCTGGAGATGGATGGTGGTGATGGTGTCACAAACAGAAATCTCTACCAGAATTAGCAGTGGGGATAGGAAAAATCTAAATTGTAATGGACAAATAGTTGGAGGCTTTCTGTGGATCAGACTCACTCTGGGTAAGCTTAAAAGTTAAAAGCTCTGTGGGGGCCCGGACTTAGGAAGGCTCCTACACGTTTGTGAGTTTTTACCCCCAGGAGCCCTACCAGGTTCTCACAATGACTATCAGAGGAAAAATCTTGTTTCTAACAAGGGGAGGGGGAAAGTAGCCATTTTAAAATATATCCAGAACACGCTATTCTTAACTAGGCCTGCTCTCAAAGGAAACTATTTTGCCAGAGCCTAACCAAAGTGAGTTTTACTAAGCCTAACTTATGTAGAGGAAGGGAAACACCCACCCCCAGATCCCCCTAGCCTTACTGTCCCACATAAGGGGTGAAAAAGCAGAAGCACTGATGAAGCCCCCAGCCCAGGGGCACAGGCTCACTGAAGACTGAGACCCAATCACAGGACTATAGCAAGCTTCTCTTCCTCCAACTCTTAACCACATCACTAAAGGCCTAGTCACTGAAATTTACTCACACTCTATCACATCAGGCTGTGAACAAAGAACTCTAAGGTGTACAGAAAATACAAAACAGTTTGAAGAGCGAGAGCAAGCAGCAGAATCAGACTCAGATGTGGCAGGGATGTTGGAATTATAAGGCCGAGAATTTAAGTAAATACCATTAATATGCTAATGGCTCTAACGAAATAAGTAGACGAAATGCAAGGGTAATGTAAGCAGAAAGATAGAAATTTTAAAAAAGAATCAAAAATGTTAAAAATGAAAAGCGTTATGTGAGCGAAAGAAGCCAGACTAAAAAGACCACATGCCAGATGGTTCCATTTATATGAAATTCTAGAAAAAGCCAAACCGTAATGACAGAAAGCAGATCAGTGGTTGACAGGGGCTGGGGGTGGAGGGAGAAGGTGGGTTGCAAAAGGGGAGCTAGGGAACTTTCGGGAGTGACAGAAATGTATCATGCTTCTAATGGTTACACAACTGTAAACATTTGTCAAAACTCATCTAACTGTTGATTTAAAATTGATAAATTTTATTGTATGTAAAGTATACTCCAATTAAATACATATAATTATAAATACGTAAATCAAATATGTATGAATTAATCTTCATTTATAAAAAGATGGTGGCATCTTATCCATTTAATTAACCATCTTAGATGGTATATCTTTCTACTCCAACCTCTTTACTCTGTTGTTACATGCTAATGATTTGGCTCCATCCTGGAAACCCTACGAATGAGTGACATCCACAATGCCCTGTCCTCAACAGCCCTGCTCAGCTCCTAGACTCACGCCTATGGCTTCCTTTATGGAGTCAATCCATCTCTTATTTGGTCTTCCTCTTTTCCTGCTGCATTATGCATATTTTATTCACTGATGTTTTCAGCCAGTCATCCAACATATTTTCTTTCCAAGATTTAATGATATCAAATTTTAGTTATCTTTTCACTTACCCTATTACATGAAAGACACTGAAGGATTTTAAAAGCACAGTTATGTGATGCAAAATGTGCCCACTCATAACAACTGTAAAAACACTCTCATCAAAGGCCCAAACTCTAGAGGGCAGTGATCCCTGGTGTCAAACGTGTGCCCTGTTAGTCTGGGGCCAGTGTCAGCGCAGGTTTAAATCCTGTAATTTTATCAAAAGCGAGCATAACTACTTATCTTCATAATCTGCTAAAAAATTAGAACCCATCAAGCTACCTGAGATAAAAGATATTTCCAACAGAAAGAATAAAAGTAAAAGCCGAACAAGTGGCTAAAGTTCAATACCGTGTTTTAGAATGGTCTTGTCTCACTGTTTCTACTTTGGCAAGTTAACATAAAAAGTACAACTTCCTTGAGATTTAATTTAGTACTTTCTACCAGGGCCAAACCACTAGGGCATGTTACAGTAGAGTGCTTTGGTATTGTGCTTCACAGAACTTCTAATTACATAGACAGATACTGAATTTAGATTTCCAAGTCAAGCCAGCAAAATGGAAGAGCTGCAGGGCAAACTATCCCTGGACTTTCTAACTACCCACAGTTCCTCTAATTTTCATAATCCATGAGGTACAACTAGAAAGTCCTTGCTTGTTAACGGGGAGTTTTAAAAGGGAGGAACCGAGTTTACCTGGGCGTACTGTTCCAAAACTGTGGCCGCGTCACTGTACTTCCTCTGCTCAGCTAGCTTTCCTGCAAAGATAACATAAGCATTTGACCATATTTGGCTTGCTATCAACAGTATTACCAAAACTCAAGTTGAAATGGTTTTTGGTAGTACCGTGTGTCCCCAAAAACAAGACCTAACCGGAAAATAAGCCCCAGCATGATTTTTCAGGATGACATCCCCTGAACATAAACCCTAATACGTCCTTTGGAGCAAAAATTAATATAAGACCCGGTCTTATTTTCAGGGAAACACAGTAATATTTAAATCAAAACAGTCTCCTACAAATTGGAGATTGAGCTCCACAGAGTACACATTCAAATCAAACTGCTTTAAAACCGCATTTTCCAAAGTGCTAAGACTGTTCCAAAGGCAACTGAAAGGCAGTACCAAAGTAACCATTCTCAAATCAAGTAAGTTTGGGAAGCACTGGGTAAAACAAAGTTAAACAGATTATTCTGGTGGTATTTTATTAATATGCCTTTATTATGTATCAAACTATGTACTTTGTGAATTTCGTTGAGGGAAAGAGAATACCACGGCGTTCTACCTTGAATGGCAGTTACAATCTAAATTTAGTACTGGATGCGAAAATCATGCATGCCAAAATTCGCCATGAAAAAATGCTTACAAAGGGATGCATGTGGGCAACAGACCTAGCACCTCTCACTGATCTATTTTTTCCTCTACCATGTTTTCCCGAAAATAAGACCGGTCTTATACCAATTTTTGCTCCAAAAGATGCATTAGGGAGTATTTTCAGGGGTGTCTTATTTTTTCGTGTACAACAATCTACATTTATTCAAATACAGTCATGTCATCTTCTTCCGGAACACCATCATAATGTACTAAATGCGACAGTCTTAACTGGGGCTTATTTTCGGGGTAGGTCTTATTTTCAGGGAAACAAGAGTAATAGGAAGAGACCGCTGTTTCTTTGGTTGAGCACTAGCCGGCGGTAGCTGGCTTATGTTTGGGGTCATGCAGTGTCTAAGACCCTAGAATCACAGTCAGCCCAGTGTAATCACACTAGGAGAGGCACAAAGAACCGGAGGCTGACGAAAGGGCTGGCAGGTTCATGTCTCCCATCTCCACGCCACATTGTCACTGACAAAATAGGTACAGGCACCGCCACTATTTAAATAGCTATCTTTTCTTTCTTTTGCCGGCTTATGTAAATTAACTAAGTTAATATGCCCATGACGTAACTACCATGCAACTTTTCTCAAAACTTGTTGAGCACTGCCTTCCCCACCAATTTTTGCTAAATGTCTGGGAGAACTAGGTGTACTCCATCATAAGGCATGGCAAAGAGCAAGCTAAGAGTTGCAACGAATGTAAGATCACAGCTAGAAGGTATAAATTACCAGTAACATAAGTTTCTAAGTGAGAAGTAGCAACGAAGCCAGGATGAATAACTAAAAGGCCTAAAATTAAAAAATTCTCAAACTTGTAAAATGTTCAGCTTGGAAATTGAAGAGGGCTTATCGAAGATCCTACAGATCTAATTAGCAGAAAACTCCAGACAAAGAAAAGTGGTAATCTTACACATTTTTATAACCCCAAGAAAAGAAGAATAATGCAAATAACTAAGGAGGATGCTTACATACATTTAACAGGATATAATTTGGAATTTTTTTCAGGATTACTTTTTCCCCTTGGAAATAATAATAAAGAAATAATAAATAATATTTATAAGACTGTTGAAAGAGTAAAGGGAAAATACACCAGTCACACACCTACCCTACGCAGCTGAGGGCCAGACCCCCTACTCCTGTCCTCTCACAGGCAGTACTCAACGTCTCTTCCACGCTAAGAATCAGACTCCTACAGCCTTGCGCCTGGTCTAGGCGATTCTTAGACCTTGAAACACCTGAACTGCCTTTGCTTTCAAACTGCAAATGCTTATACATTTGGCCTCTTACCTCATTTCTGAAAATTGCTATTATGGTTTCCAATGACCTATTGTCTATACCTGAATGGCCTCACCCCGAAATTCACCTTTACCTTCTTATAGGGCACATGGCCATTCGGTTACACTGTACTAGGTGTGACCACGTAATGTAAGTTTTGGTGAATGAGATGGAGAAGAAGTGCTAGTGTAACTTCTAGGTTATTTCCAATTTTATGGTAAGTGTTCTTCCTTGACTATGGCTTCTCCCCCTTCCCAAGGAAGGGCGTGCAGATGTGGAGATTAATCCAGCTGCAGCGATCTGCCCAAGAGACGGCAGAGCCACACGACGGAGGGACTTGTCAGTCCTCACATGAGAAATAAACTGCTCTATGACCCAATGCATTTTGGGAGTCCTGTTGCTCTAGTTAGTAAAACATTCCAAATTAATTTTTATCAGTGAGTATGAGAATACCTCAAGGTATGCTGCCCTAGATCTATGTACAAAATTGCCAAATAAAATTAAAAAAAGAAACAAAGAACTTTTGGCGTTCTCATCTTGGAGAGTCTAAATGACAGCGTTTACCTGCCAGGGTTCTGCCGAGGCCAGCCAGCTGGTCTCTGCTCAAGTGGAGCTGGGCTGCCACACAGAGAGCTTGTTGCCAGTTGCCACAAGCCAGAAAGGCATCAAGAGCTTCCTGGTGGGCACCACAGCGGGCAAACACAAGCCCCCCTGGCTCGTATTGCTGCTCCTGAATCAGGTGTTCCCCATAAGCAGTGCTGATGTCCTGTGACAAGAGGAGATGAAGGGTCAGTGAGGAAGGGTGACATCGTTTTTGAAGTCTCAAGCAAAAAACAAAAACAAAAGACCAAAGGGTAGCAAGAACCACCACCGAGTTCCTGCTCTTGTGCTGGAGAGCGTGGACTTATAAACATGACATGGGCTATGAAGTAATGGTAACAGCGGTAAAGGCAAAGAGAGCGACGGGAGTGCTATTTCAGAGGGCTGTGGGGAGAAGCCATGTGAGGAGTGAGGGACAGTGTTCCAGGCCAAGCGCAGAAGGGACCATGGCCCTCCAACAGGAATATGTATGGAATCCAGACAGGAATAGCAAGAAGTCGGTATGACTGACAGAGAGAGCACAGGAAAGAGGAACAGACAACAAAAACAAGAGCAGAGAGGCAGCCACTAGCCACATTCTCTATTCCCCAGGCTCAGGGTTAGGCAGGCACACAGAAAGGAACACAACACGGAGCCCCTGCCCTTAGGGAACCCGCTGCCTGGTGGGAGAGACAAATCAAAACCAGCAGTCTGATAAATGCCACCACCAACGTAAGAACAGGGTACCCAGGGAGCTCAGCGTTTGGAACCTCATGCAGCAACAGAGGAGATCTGAGAGTTTGGAAGGACAAGTGGGGCTAACGGAAGGGGAAGGCGAAGGGCTGGCAAAGGCAGCTGATGCTAAAGCAGCACTCAGGGGCCAGATCACAGAAAGATGTCTGCACTCCGCAGACAAACTGAAAATGGTGGTGATGATTGCACAGTGATCAGCGGTTAATAGCACGGGCTCCATATCCCAGGTAGGCCACATCAGAGCCCCAGGTCCTGAAGCAAGTTGTTTCCTCATTTGTAAATGTGCACACCACCTACTGGATATTTATGAGAATCATATAACACATTTAGCTTATAAGCAAAGTATCTGGCATATAAGAAAAGCTAAACAGATACTTGTTTAAACAAACTACATGTTCTCCTTTTACCCTAAAATAAATGAGAAACACCTGTACTTTTCAGGAAGATCAGTTATGTAGCAGTGAGACTGGTCTGCGGGGGGTGGGAGGGTGGGGGGTGGGGACGGAGGCAGGGCGGCCTGTGTGGACACTGCCGTGGTATTCCCCACGAGGAACCTGGGACCATGCCTAGGTTTCTGGCCTGGCCAAGTTCTTCAGAAAAGGAACAGGTCAGGGCCATTCTCCCAGATAAGAAGTTCAAGATGAGGAGAATTCATTTGAAGATGGACCTTGAAACCAAGGACGGTGTTACGTGCTCAGGATCGTCACCCCTTTCCAACCACGGCACAAAGCAAAATCAGGAGAGCCTCGTTTCACACACCACACACCTTGTACTGCTGCGAGTTTGGTGGATATAACTTCAGAGCTTCATTATATAAGTTTTTATCTTTTATTAAGTTTAAGAATTCTGGGAAGTACTCGGGTCCTGCAGGAATAAGATTCATACACACACAAACTTAGGATTTTGGAAGCACAAAGGATTTCATTTATACCAAATGGTCCCCAAACAAAATCCACAAGGGACCTTTTAAGACCTGCATAATCAGAGGATCTAGAGAATGGAGTCCAGAAATTTGAATTTTAAGGAGCACCACTGCAGACTGTGAGCTGAGAAACACTGACTGGGATCCGAGTTCTACGTAAAAGGAATTTTTACACTCCCCCTCAGAAATGATCATCCAGCCCAGTGTTTGCTCAACCTCCGTAATAAGAATCACCTGGAGAGCTTATTAAACATACACATGCCTGAATTCTACCCAGCTCGACTGAATCAGCTTCTCCCAGGAAGCTGGAAGCGGAATATTTAACAAGCACCCCAAGTGAGTCTTCCTGTGCCCGCCTCAGCCTCAGGAAACGATCACACCTGCTGAAGCCAGAGGCTCCAGCACGGGTCAGGCACAGGGGTGAAGCAGACCCTGGCACTGTGCCTGGTCCACTCCATCTCTGACGATTAAAACTGTGCTTTTCAGGGCACTGTCGGCGGGCATCCTACTCCAGGTAAGCCGGGTTTCCCTCAGGTGTTTGCAAACACATGAGAAGAGCAAGTTATCAACCAATTTTGATTTCCAGACACTAAAGTGAATTTAGGACGTGATCATTTTTAACCCAAAAGAGATCTGCTCTATTTTCTTAGCCATGGAGCTCCTTCAGGTCTTTAAAAGGAATTTGCTTTGTCCTCAGCTTCTCAGAACACATGAGGAAAGAAGGCACAGACACATAATCCCTAAAGCACGGGTGTCCAAACTTTTTTCAACGTTTTTCACCACGGGCCATATGCGGTAAAATACACAAACAGCCGGGTCACTCACTTGAGGTGAAGTACGTATTGCCTCACCCGGTTTATTTAAGTAAACTAAATATATTTTTGGAATTTGCTGTGGGCAAATTAACAATGCATTGCGGACCGCAGTTGGCCCGCGGGCCGCAGTTTGAACACTCCTGCCCTAAAGTTTTCAGAAGTGGAAATTCAAATCAGTCTTTCCTAAGGAAGTATTTTAATTTATACCCTGTCTAGTTCCAAAGAAAATTTGAAGCAGAAATAAACATACTAATCCTCACACATACCACATTTGCTGAGGTGGCCAATGGCTTTTTCATACCGTTTCAAGTATTTGTCTATGGTGAATCGCTGATAATTAGTTTCCATTTTCTTAAGTGTATTAAGAAACGGAAGATATTCTTTGGGATCCTAAAAATAGAAATCATAAACAAGAGAACTTTATTGCTTGTGATTATATTTGCTTATTAAAATACAAAAATTATGATAGCAATAAGCCCAAAGCTATGCAACTTAAAAAATATGCACCATATTAATACATTAATTATATATTATCTAATATATAAAAATCAATCCATATAATACAACATCTGATATAAATGTTTTAACATGTGAGTGTTAAGTTTACATTAGGAATAACGACTACCTTTTACCTAAGTCTCACAATAGCCACTTATTTCATAGGTTATTAAGGAAAACAAGGTTCCAATCTAGAAGACAATCGATAACTACATCCGAGTTTCTCCTAAAAGTGCAAGGCATTGAGCTTGGAGCTGTTTCCATGACATTTCATGGCCTCCATATGCAAAAACCAAGTGTGAAAACAAAAATCAAATTATACTGAGTTGGACGCAGAACTGTGAGGCCCTGACCACAAGTTTTCACTGGCACTGATTGTCTCCAGCTCTGTGCCATGCCCGTAAGAAAGCTGTGTTCTTCCTGTTCACAGCTTTCCGTTCTTACTTCAATTTCAGGGGGCAGACAGGCTGAATACACGTAAGAACAATACAGGAAAAACACCAAGAGAGTGAACGACCAAATGCTCATGCATGTGATGCAGGGGAGACCTACTGAGCAAAACACTCAACAAACATGAGTAAGAATCCACCATGTACAAAGAGCACACCATAAACCTCAGCATCAGTGAACTCAGTCTAGCAGAGGAGATACACTGGTATGCAGGGTAGGCACTGGCTACAGCAGAAGCACACAGGGCCATGTCCTCCAGGCGCTGGGTAGGGGCAGGGAGGCAAGAATGGTTGACTGGGAAGATGCCACCTTGGCACACTCTGACCAAGATGAGTGAGAATTAGCCAGGTGAATGGGGAGGCTGAGAGTGGCAGTTGGGGCAACAAAAGCACTGCCTTTCCTCCATGAGCAGAGTAAAAGGGGTAAAGTCAAGAGATGAGAATAGAGAGATACACAGAGACCAGCTCACGGGAGGGTTTTTAAGCAATATTAGGGCTTCTGAACTTTATCCTAGGGGCACTGGGGAGCCCATGAAGGATTTTAAGCAGAGGAACGAAGGCTCAAATTTTCCTTTTGGGAAAGATCACTCTGGCAAGAACAAGGAAAGGAATGACAGGGGATTAAAACCAGGCTACAAAAAAAGAGATAAAAATATGTAGACCAGTGGTGCTCAAACTTTTTGACTGCAGTATGCTAGGCTATGACTAGAGGCCCTGAACTTTTCTATTCTCCATATTCCCACTTTCCACCAGAGAAAAGAGCTACAAGATAAAGAATTAAACTGGACTATGAATCATTTGTTCTATTTCCTTGATTAGAAGAGAATTTATTCACACATATGCCTATCATCTTAAAAACAACCAAGTCATTATATTTCACCTGCTCAACCTAGCTACCAAAACACTTCGACAAGCACAGAAGTATGAAAGAGAATGGGGCTTAGAAGCAAGATGCACAGATCTGCCTCCAGGCCTGTACTCACAGGCCAACATGGGGCCAAACGCTGCGTTATCAAGAGCAGGGTTTCACACTACCATGACGACGTAAAGAAGAACCAAAAACATGGCACAGCAGCAACATCACGTACCTTCTGTGACTTCTCAGCTACCATGAGGACTAAATCAAAGTCATAGGTCCCGAGAGAATGATCATATAATTCATTCACATCGACCAACAGCAGCAAATACTGCAGGGCCTCTTCAGCACTCACGGCATCAGGAACCAGCGGAGCATTTCCTGTCAGTGTGTCAGAACACAGAACATTTGGAGGAAAAACCCACACACATAGCAACATAGCCAAAATGACAAAGTAACAAATGTTCCTGACAAGTATGTACTTTTGACTCTTTTGCACACGCTTTGTGGAGGAACATTAAAAAAAAATGACACAGGTCTTAAAATGGGAACCCAGAGGCCACACGTTAAATCTGTGACATGGCACTGGTTCTGGTCAGTGTGACCAGAAGACTGGTGACAGTCAGGGCCCCAATAAACACTCTCTGTGAACGGTCTCTCTACCTTGAAGCTCGTGTACCTTCTGCAGCACAGTTTCCAGTTCTGGAGTTGTTTTCTTCACGTGAGAGGTGAGTATTGACAAGCAGTATCTGAGGTAATGAGTAAAGGACAGCAGAATGAGAAGGATAAACAAGCTAAGTAGGGACAACTCTACACTTCTGTTATTCAAAAGATGTCAACTAGCGCCGGCACACATACTTATGAGGATTTATGTTCTCCATGGCTGCTCTCATAGCATCGCAGATAAGATCTACTTTTCTCCCCTCAGGAACTCTGGACACCTGGACAGTGCTGCTAACTGGTGGAGGATACATGGTCTTGGTAACATCTTCTTCCCTAAGAACAAGTATGTATTAAAGGCCATTAACCGAACATGTGTCACAGCTCTCAAACTACTAACATAAACCCAAGAGTGCTTATGAAAGAATAAATAAAAATGGCTTTTGGAAACGTTTAATTAAAAATATTCACATGAGGTGAAAAACGGAGAAACTTACTGAGAAATGAAACGTGTCCACAAAATACTCATATACTAATATTCATAGATGTTTTATTCAAATAGTCCCAAACGGGGTACAGTCCAGGGGAATGAATAAACAAACTACAGTATATTTATACAATGGCATACCATTAAGTGATAAATGAGATGAACTAGTGTTGTGTGCAAAATGGATGAAATCTCAAGATAATATATGAGAAAGAAGCTTTGTTTACACAGAAAAGTAAATACTCTATGATTCCATTTATACAAAGTTCTTGCATATGCAAAACTGTTCTAAAAACTCAAAAAACTGGTGCCTAGGGTGTGAACACGGACTAAGAAGGGCTGTGGGGGAACCTTCTGAGATGAAGGAAATGTTTTCGATCTTGATAGGGGTTCAGGTTGCATACAAGTATACGTTTGTCAAAACTCACTGGATGGTACACTGATCGATCTGTGCATTTCACTACAAATAAATCTGACCTGCAGAGGGGACCCTGTACACAAAGAATGTACTCTAGTTAATGCTATGCAAAGTGAAATATTGAGAGGAAAGGTGACTGATGTCTCTAATGACCTTTAAATTTGTTTAAAAATAGATGAAATGGTGACTGCA